>NC_087348.1:124003610-124628610 GCF_030014295.1 Loxodonta africana
AAAGACTCCGTTTTAGTTAACCACTCTGGGCCTCCATTTCTGTGTTTATAAGGTGTCATGTCAAATAATTTGGTGTGTGTGTATTTTGTAACTGCAAAGCACTACTCAGATAATAAATACATTTATTCCCTTTCAGAATGTAGATAGTGGGACCATGGTTAAACAGATTATTTCAGGCAGTCCAGTTTTGATACTCTTATACAGACATTGTCTTAAAATCATTGGAAAGATTGAATACTATAATTACACCTATGACTTGCTGCAAATTCATTTACAGTACCATTTAACCCTGTACTGTTCAAAAGAAAAAATTTAAAATATGTAGTTTGTGTTAATTTTCCAAAGCTAATGGCATTGTACCCATGTTGTTCTGTAAGAAACAGAATATTTAACAGAATAATAAAAAGTAATGTTTCCTCTAGTCTAGTTCTCTGTGCTTTCAAAGACCAAAGTTTGCATTGCTAAGTCAGTGAGGTCAGGTAAGTGCTAAATATTTGCTTAACCAAACCCAAACCCAAACCCAAACCCATTGCCATGGAGTAGATTCTGGCTCACAGCGACCACAGATTTAATCTCTTCTTCAAGGAAACCTAAAATGTTCAAAAACATGGTTTCATTTCTAAATTTTTACATATTTATCCATTCAAACATTTCTAAAACAATTATAAGAATAATTTCAAGTAGAAATATTTCTAGCTAGTACGAGAGGCTAAACCATCCTGACCCTTATGCTGTTTCTTCTCCTCTATGTCAATGAGTTTAGTTAACCATCAATTGTAATTTTTAAGCATGTAGTTCAGGACATGAGTCTAGGTAAGTGCTAACCCAGACTTAAAGCTCTTACTGACCTTTCTGATACATCACTTCCATAAACAATGGAACACATAGTGCCAGGTATGAGGAATTCACTGATCCTTATTTAACTGAGTGTGGGTTACTATGGTAGGCAATGCCTGCAGATGGCCAAGAAAAGTGGATCTAAATGGAAAAGTACTAGGCTTTGCAGCAAGGGCTCAGATAAGGAAGAATGCCAATACAGCAAAAAATTTAAGACTTATGACCTGAGCATTCAGCTGTGGTGAAAACTAAGTCTTGCTGAATTGTAAAAGTATGACCTTGCAAAATTTTAAAATTGTTTCTGATGCTAATGTGACTTGGAAGTGTACAGAGCGCTGTGATAGAAATACCACAAGTCGATGGCTTTAACAAAGAGAAATTTATTCTGTCACAATCTAGTAGGTTACAAGTCCAAATACAAGTCCAGGGAATGACTTTCTCTCCCTGTTGCCTCTGGAGGAAGATTCCTTGTCATTAATCTCCCCCTGGTCTATGAGCTTCTCAGGTACGCTGATCCCAAGTCCAAAGGTGCTACTTTCTTGGTGGTATGAGGTCCCCAATTCTGTGCACGCCACACCCCAATAAAACTCCCTTTACATTCTATCAGGGATGTGACCTGGCAAGGGTGTTATAATCCCACCCTAATCCTCTTTAACATAAAATTATAGTCACAAAATGGAGGACGACCACAGAATATTGGGGATCATGGCCTAACCAAGTTAATACACACTTTTTTTTGGGGGGGGACATAATTAAGTCCATGACAGGTGGGTATCCACTTTGTGGGGGTTGCCATGACTGCTGAGTTTGGGGTGCTCCTGTATAAGGTACAAGGAAGGCAGTTGGGACTGCATTCTTCCACTCTCACCAGTGTCTGGCTCCTTCCCTTTTCATGACCTATTAGCTGCCTTGGGAGTAAACCTTTAACTGAATCCGAGTTCTCATTCTATCCTCCTTGATCCCGGACCCAAACTCTGGTCTCGTCTACTGCAGTTACTTAAGGTTTATCCTTCTAATGAAGGCATGGAAAGAATTTCTGGAAATATTCCTCTTTCGTTCCACCCTTTTCTGCTTTCAACAGTTCTGTATGTCAGAGATGAATCTATTTTTGTTTTTGCCCTGATACACAATTTCTGCATGAGATGGATTGCTGAAGAAACACATTTTTTTTTTTTTCAATAGCATATTTATCTTAAAGACAGAAATAATTCTTTTTTTGTAAATTAGAGCAGGGAACCTATGAGCTGAGGTAAAAAAAAAACAACAAAACCCTAGATATTTCCCTTATTTCATTCAGCCTGGGGATTTCTAAAAATAGGAACCTACGGTTGACCTTTTTATTTTAAACGGCGTCATTGTTGGTTACTTATTCAAATATGTGGATGGCTATGTGTGGGTGGTAGGGGAATATCTTTGGGCATGAAACCGACAAAGTCCTGAGATATGTTTAGTTTTACATGATTGCTTCTTTTGTCTATGGGGCCTGTGTCATGCTCTCGCCCCCCACCCCTCACCATGGGCCCATGATCCGGAACAATAAAGAAACAAACGAGTGAAAAAAATGGTTTCTCTATCGCTAATGTTAACAACAGCCAGTCTATTTGATCTTTAACTTTAAGAATCTAACTTGTGCAGCCCACTAATTTGAAACACACTGAAGAGAAGATGTAAAAGGCATAGAAACCATGGTCCCTGCTTACAATGCTTCAGTGACTTCCCCTTGCACTTAGAATGAAATTGAAATTTCTTAATGTGGCCCAAGGCACTGCACCATCTGGACCCTGCCTTTCTCTCCAATAATGTCTCATCTTATTCTTGTGCTTGCTGTCAGTATTCTAGTCACACTTGCCTCCTTTCCTTTGCATGAACATGCCAGACACTTACACACCTGGGCCTTCTCACCTGCTATATCCTCTGTGTGAACGTTATTCTTTCTACTCTTTTATTAGCTAGATTTTAATATTTTTAGTCTTAACATTGTTGCAATACAGAGAAGTTCCCCGACTAACATATACATAGGTTCCAACCTTCTCTTCACTGTTATCTTTTGGATTAAAACAGAACAAAACAAAAAAAACCCTTTATTTTTCATTATAACATTGTCACTATACCTATTTTATTACATGCTCGTCCACTTTGTTTTATGTTTCTGGTCTCTGAGAGGTACTACGTATGGTGTAGTAGTTAAGAGTACAATTTATGTACAAATCTCAGTTTCATTACTTACAAGCCATGCAATCTTGGGCAAGCAATCTTAATATTTCTGTGTCTCAATTTTTGTCATCTGTAAAATGGAGATCTAAATCACTTACTTAAAGGACATCATTTGGTGGAAGCAAGTTTTCAAAGACAGGCAGAGCGCCTATTTGCATTGAGTTCGATGGCTCTCTAGGCCCTCATTCTTCAAGTCATTTTAGCTACCCCTTCCCTTTGAGATGATTTTTGGGCTTCATATCAGATTTTCAATACCAGAATTATAGAAATGAAGCTCCAGAAACTGTACTTTTAATAAGCAGTTTAGACGATTCTTATATACGTTATAATTTAAGATTCATTAATCTCATCTTTTAGTTTCTTACTCCTTTTATTTTTCTCTATACCTCCACCCTGTCCAGATTGACTCGACTTCCCTGTATACTCACCCTTGAAGAAATGGTTCATTGTTTTAAAATCTCTCTTTCCACTACACACATTCAAAGCTTTGTCCTTTTGTTGTATCCTCTTATAAATATCGCATCAAATAACCAGCCTTGTAGTCTTCCTATTCCTCATTTCATGGACATAGTTTGAGGAATCATCAGTTGGGAGGATGCTGTGGTCTCCAACTCACCTAGTTTCTCAAAAATTCTTTTATGCATTCTTAATCTATTCCTTTCCACTGGCCATACATTTTTAATGCTAAAACATTATCATTCTTTTTAAGCCTCCTCCACCTCTGCCCCCCTCTTCCGTCTCTAAAAGTGCTGTGCTTGCTCATAACATTGAAACTTGGCCCACAATACTCCCTCTGCCTGAAGTATGCAATCTTGCCTTTGCTTTCCTGGTTCATAGCTACTTAAATTTCATTTTCACTTAATATGTTACTTTTGGGTGAAATCTTTCCTGCCCTCTTCAAGTAGACTTAAACACAATCCTTTGAGACACCATTAAGGTTTCTATCATTGCACTTGTATTCATCGTCCAATCTGGGACACTGTAGAAAGAGAAAGGATGCTAGTAAACATTACACTGTTCAGTAGGTTTAAACTGGAAACGTCATGAGTAAATTGGGATGTGTGGTTTCTCTAATTATGCCTCATATTTATGTGTTTACATGCCTGCCTTCTTCTATTAAGGTTTTAATTGACAGATACTGCCATATTATCTTTTGCCCCCAACTCTTAGCATGTTATTGTTGTTAGGTGTCTTCAAGACATTTCTGATTCATAGAGATCTATGTACAGCAGAACAAGACGCTGCCCAGTCATGCATCATCCTCACAATCATTGCTATGTTTGAGCCCATTGTTGAAGCCATTGTGTCAATACACCTTCTATGGATTGAATTGTATCCCCCCAAAATATGTGTCAATTTGGGTAGACCATGATCCCCAGTATTGTGTGGTTGTCTACCATTTTGCGGTCTGATATATTTACTCTATGTGTTGCAAATCCTAACCTCTATGATGTTATAGGGTCTCTATGAGTCAGAATCAACTCAATGGCAATTGGTTTTATAATGTTAATGAGGCAGGATCAGAGGCAGTTATGTTAATAAAGCAGGATGCAATCTACTGGATTAGGATGTATCTTGAGTTATTCTCTTCTGAGATAGAAAAGAGAGTAGCAAGCAGAGAAGAGAAGGACCCCCATATCATCAAGAAAGAAATGCCAGGAGCAGAGTGGGTCCTTTGGACTCGGGATCCTTGCAGTGAGAAGTTCCTAGACCAGGGAAAAATTGATGACAAGGACCTTCCCCTGGAGCAGACAGAGAAAGAAAGCCTTCTTCAAGAGCTGGCACCCTGATTTCAGACTTCTAGCCTCTTAGACTGTGAGAGAATAAATTTTTCTTTGTGGAAGCCATCCACTTGTGGTATTTCTGTAATAATAATAATAAAAAAAACCCTAACCGTTGCCGTTGAGTCGATTCTGACTCATAGCGACCCTATAGGACGGGATAGAACTGCCCCATAGAGTTTCCAAGGAGCACCTGGTGGCTTCAAGCTGCTGACCTTTTGGTTAGCAGCCGTAGAACTTAACCACTACACCACCAGGGTTTCCATTTCTGTCATAGCAGTACTAAATAACTAACACACCATCTCATTGAGAATCTCCCTTTTTTGCTGACCCTCTACTTTACCAAGCATGATGTCCTTTTCCAAGGACTGGCCTCTCCTGATAACATGCCCATAGTACGTGAGGTGAAGTCTCACTATTTTCACTTCTAAGGAGCATTCTGGCTGTACCTCTTCCAAGAATAGACCATCAATTGCTCACTTGCAAGTTCGAGTTGAAGCTGAAGAAAATTAAAACAAGTCCAGGAGGTCCAGCGTACAACCTTGCATATATGCCAAATAGATTTGATGCATTGAGCATCAAAGACTGAAGACCAGGTGAGCTGTGGGATGACATCATGCCTAAGAAAGCAAAAGATCAAACTCCTATCATTGTCCCTGGCAAACAGTCTCTGCTTGGTTGAGTGAATGAACAAATGCGTGTTGAGCCTGCAAAGAACATCAGAGTGGGGGAGAGGTAAGCATGGGGACTTGGACATCCTGTGCGTCAGGCTGGTGAGGTTTTCTCAGTTTCTGCCCATCCATTTCCTTGTCCCTCCTCTGCTCTGGTACATTACTCATTCTGTTCATTTTTCATCATTTTCTTTTTGTTATTTGCTCTTAACCAGGAGACCAGGAGTTGAAAAAGATATAACCAGTGATATCTCTTACATATAAAAAAAAAAAAAAAAAAACTTTCATGAGGGTTTTCATAACAATGAATATTTTCTTATTGTTGTTCTCCTTTGTCAAATATTTTCAAAGATCAAAAATGCTTTCCTCCAAACTGCCATACCTAAATATATTTCTTTGTTTGCTTGCTTATTTAGATGCAGAATTTTCCAAAATATGAAGTTGAGTTTGGCCTCCTAATCATTATCGATCATGCCAAGCTCAATGAATAACTATGAAATAACTTACATTTTTGGCCTTTTTTTCTCCTTTCTATTTTTTTTTTTCTATTTTTAGTCTACCATACAATCAGCTATCCACCTATGTAACAGGCATTGAGTGTCCACTGGAGGAAAGATGCTGTTGTAGGCTCTGGAAACTCAGAGATGAATGAAACATAGACCCTGACATCAAAGAGTTAGCAACTGGCCTCTGCTCTCCTAATGGCTTAAACCACTCCTCCCAAGACACTACTTTATCCTATGTCAGTGCTTAATGCTTGGCATATTTCCTTTCCCCTCCCTCACATGGAAACATTTCATCAGCTGGACCATTCTCTCCCAAATTTCTACAAGGGCACTGACACAAAACTCATGGTAATAAACAAATAATATCCACATTAGTTTAGGTAAAGGATAAGGTACTCTGACAAAGACTATAAAATATAGTGGTTGCCTGGCTGGGATTGGCACATGGGGAAGAGTGGAGGAGAGATTAGAAAGGGGCAAGAGAAAACTTCAGGGAATTATGAATATATTCATCATTGTGGTTGTGGTGATGGTTTCACATATGTATATAAATAAGTCAAGCTTCAAATTGTACACTTTAAATATGTGTAGTTTATTATTGTATGCTGATTTTACATCAATAAAGCTGTTAAAAATATTTTGTCTTAAATGAGTATTTCTCTCTCACTATAAGTTTGTTAAGTCTTTCATGGAAGTTCTCCTCAGGTAATTCAGGAACTCAAACTGTTTTCATTTTTTTCCCTTCATCTCCCTAGTATGTTGTATTGATCTGCATAGCCTGTGTTGGTTTTCTGCTATACTATCTGACACACTCCATGCAAGAAGAAAAAGCTAAACTCCTGAAAACATGAGTGTTTCTTATATGGAAGTTGATGTGGAAGTTGTACTGATACCTTCTGCTCGTATTCCTTTGTCCAAATTTAGTCATATAGCCACATCTGTCTGCAAAGGAGACTAGGAAATATGAACCCTAATCAGGCTTTGTGCCCAGCTAAAACTCTATTAGGAAGAAAGTAAGAGTGGGATTTTGGGAGACGGCTAGCAATCCGTCACAGTAACTTTATTCATTGAGTACGCGTACTCTGTGTTAGGCTCTATGCTAATTGCTTTGTTATATAACCAAATTTGTTCTTCAGAACCCTCACAGTGAGGAAGATTTGATTATTAGCTCTATTTAACAGATGAGTAAACAGTTTCGGACCACAAAGGTTGTGCACTGCACAAGTCCACAGTCATCATTCCCATAGACTCTAGGATGAATGGTGCCTTCTGGAGTTGTGCAATAAATGGTCTTCACTAACTGAGCCCTATGACCCTGTCTGAACCTTAGCGATGTTCCTTACACAGCTGGTAAGTGGCAGACCTGGGATTTGAATGCAGATATGATGGTTTCCGAGCCTGTGTTCTTACTCACCCACTAAACCCTGTGCTGGGGAGATAAGCAGTAACTATGGCTTAATGTATTACCGCTCTTATCTGATGGCTTTTCATATAAGAGTGAAAGAAAAAAAAGTTTTTTTTTTTCACTCTTATAGAGAAAAAAGTTTTATTCACAGGGTAGATCAGCAGTTTTTTTTCCCCCAATAAAAAGCCCAAAAGTAAATGTTTTAAGTTTGCAGCGCATACAGTCTCTGTCACAGCTATTCAATTCTACCGCTTTCACAGGAAAGTGAAATAGACAATACATAAACCAACGATCATAGCTACATTTCAAAAACTTTATTTTTAACATATCATGTTGGACTAGATTTGGCTCACTAGTAGTAATTTTCCAATACAGATATTAAATAGGAATTTTAAGCCAATGCTGGATATTTTGGGGCAGACTGATGTTTTGGGCATTTCTCATGTGCCGTGTGAATGGTTTTATCTACATGTGTTGCCATCTGGATTCATTTGCTAACCCACGGGAAAATAGCTCTATTTATCGCTGCCCTCAGTCATTCTACTTTGACCCCAAAAGGTTAATTCTCAAATTTTACGTTTAATGCCTAGATTTTAAACATTACCATGCAAAACCTGCTAAGTCTATTCATCTAAATATCAAGAAATTTGTGTGAGAAATTAAGGTTCTCAAGAGATTGTGACGGTTAAGATTGTGTCAACTTGGTTGGGCCATGATTCTCAGTGTTTATGTGTGATCACCCCTATGATGGAATCTGCTGTGAATAGTCAATCAGTTGAAAGGGAGTTTCCTTGAGCATGTGGCCTGTATCCAAATATAAGTGAATATTTTGGCTTTTGCTTGTGCCGGATCCTGCTACCGCCTCCTGTTCATCTGACCTCCAGTTCTTAGGACTTGAGCCACCAGCTTGCCCGCTGATCTTGGGATCTGTAGGTCTTCACAGCCTGTGAGCAAAAGCCTTGCTCTCTGACCTGCCAGTCTTGGGTTTGCCAGCTCTAGTGGCTACAGGAATCAGGAGAAGGCCCTATCCTGATCCACGGACTTGGGATGTTCCCGCCTCTACAATCACGTGAGCTGTTTCCTTGATATAAATCTCTCTTTATATATGTTTATAGGCTTTACTGGTCTTGCTTCTCTAGAGAATCCAGCCTAAAACAGAGACAGAGATAAAGTGAATTACTTTTGCATTTGTATCATGCTGCATTCCTCTCAGCAAACCCTATACTCTATGTCCATCATTGCTTCTCATGTCCTTAACAGACCACACCCTGTCATCCTTCCTCCAGGTCTGTGTTATTGCTGGTCCTTCAGATTAGAAGGTTCTTTCTCTCCTCTCTGTTTGGTCTATCCTCATGTGTCTTTTAAGGCCTGGGGCAAATAGCAGTTCTACTATACTATGAAGATTCTGTGATTCTATTACCACCTCCCAATCCCCAACAAATTTTTCTTCCCTTGGGTTTTCTGCTATAGCATCTTTTATTCTATCAATGCTTTAGCTGTGCACTTCTCTGTCCTCCTGGTGGAGAGTAAACATCTTGACAAGTAGAACTGTGGTTGCTCGTTTTCATGTCTCTTACACCTAGGACAGTGCCTGGCACACAATGGATACACAATGCACATTGAAATTAAGCACAACAACTAAGAGGACCTTCAATAACCTAGCAGATTGCAAGTCCTTCATGTGGTAAGAAAGAGGCTATTTACAAGAACATTCCAGTGTATATTTTGTAGATAGTACGAGTTTAGTTTAAGGTGCCCTAGTGGCACAATGGTTAAGCAGCTGGGCTGCTAATGGAAAGGTTGGTGGTTGAAACCTACTAGTAGCTCTGCAGGTGAGAAGACCTGACTTTCTGCTCCTGTAAAGATTATGGCCTAGGGATCCCTATGGGGCAGCTCTACTCTGCTATATAGGGTGGCTAAGTCAAAATTAGAAACCCTGGTGGCATAGTGGTTAAGTGCTACGGCTGCTAACCAAAGGGTCGGCAGTTCGAATCTGCCAGGTGCTCCTTGGAAAGTCCCAAGTCAGAATTGATTCAGCAGCACCTAATAAAAACATATGTTTACATTAATCTCTAGACTAGGCAACTCTTTATCCTAATCAACACCTAACTCAACTTTGACATGGATATCTTTCTCAAGTTCAAGGGCAGCAAATGCCCAGAGGCACTCGACACTTTTTCCTCAAGGACCCATCACCAGCACCGTCTTTGATGATCTTTAGTTCTTGAAGTTAGAGTGTGCCTTTTCCTGTTTTAACTAGTTGGGAACACTTCTCCACAAACATTTAAACTCACTTTTAAAAGAACCAAAATTATGACTCTGAGGCATTGTGACATTCTCAGTTGGTCACATAAAATGTGATTTACTCCTCACATATATGTTACTGAGTCTCAGACACTGTGCTAGGCCCAGGAGAGGTTTCTTGGCTTATAAGACAAAAACAATCCCTGCACTCACTGACTTAAAAGAGCAGACACATTAATTCAGCACATTTTACTTCATAAAATATTAACATTAAACGAATCCAATTAATAAAGATAGTCTGTGTCAGAAACAGCACCAGATTTGTGTTTGGAAAGCCTGGGTTAAAATTTGGCTTTATCACTACCTGACTTTAAAACTTTGGGCAGACCACAGTTTCCTCATCTATAGAACTGGGTGCTTAGATTAGACCAGCATCCAACTATATTTCACAGAGCACTCTTTTTATAGGCTCTTAATAAATGTTATGAAAAAACATATTTTAACCTCACCGATTTGAGAAACAATGGGTTACACAATGTTTAATTCAAGTTTCTTCCTTCAGACTTTCCCAGAAAAATGTTCATGTGCTCTAAAAATGTGTATGTTAATTGTGACTCTACAGAAAGGAATATTTAAAATGTACCATTTCCCAAACTTTTTTGACCATCGAATCTCTTTTCTTTGAGCATTTTACTTTGAGAATTAGTGTTCTGAGACGTATGCTATAGAAAATGCTGACCACAAAGATTTCTAATGTCAGTTACAACATTCAATGATTCTAGGGAAAAAAAAAATTTTTTTCTACTTAATTCTCAGCTACCCATATAATTCAGCTAATGAGAGAAACACATTTGCAGAGCATTACAATAAATTACACTTTTATTGTGCATTTATGTCACATTTGTCATGCAATATATTCCTTTTTAATTATTGAAGGATCATGTAAACTAAGCACTGAGAGTTTTATATAATTATGTCTGACTTGCAAGCATCTCACATGTGTAATCTGAGATAGCCATTGCTTTTATGGTGCATTTAAAAGCAAGTAAAATTTAATATGATTTTAAATAATCACTTTCACTTAAAATTTCAGTAGTTAATATGCACACAAATTAAAGTTTATTAAGAAAGTAAATGCCTAATGAGCAGAGGGGCAAAATAAATTGTTGCTGCATTAAGACAGTAGTATTTTTATTACACATTTCATTATGTTCCCGAGATGCTTGCTGCTGGCCCTCCCAGTTTTTAAAGGCCTGCCAAAATGTGCCAAATAGCTGCTTGTTGCCAATCTCTGCAAATCTGAACTAGACTTCCTCTAATTGAAATATCTCCATGGCACATGTGGTTGTAAAAAAAAAAAAATTTTTTTTGTTGTTGTACCACCCACTTATTCGCCAAGCAAATATCCATCAAGAACCTACTTTGAATGCTATACTGTACCACTCCCTGGCACTAAAAAAACTAGCATAATTTCTACACTAATGGAAATTAGATCCCAGGGGTCTTGTTATTGTTGGGTGCCGTTGAGTTGACTTGGACTCATAGTAACCCCATGTGACAGTTGAACTGCATGATGAGGTTTTCTTGGCTGTAATCTTTACAGAAGCAGACTGCCAGGTCTTTCTTCCACAGAGCCATTAGGTGGGTTCAAGCCACCAACTTTTTGGTTAACAGCCAATCGCTTAATTGTTTGAGCTGCCACTGCTCCTTTTTTTTTTTTTTTTCTAGTGCCCCTGCTCCTTACGGTCTGGTAAATTCATGCATTCATTCAACAAACATGTTTTTGAGAGGTTACAATATTCAAAGCACTTCCCTAAGAGGTTGGCGACTCAAAAAATTAATTTAGCACAAAAAATTCCTGAAATGACATATGATAAGGGAGTTAAAGAATGTGAATTACCAAACTAAAGAGTCAAAAGTGGTGATTATCACAAGGCATGTACAGATCAAGTATTAGGGAGTATAAAGGAGGGAGAACTGACATCAACTGCAGGGTCAGGGGAACTGAGAAGGACTTCATTTAGTTGAAGGCATTGGATGTGCACCCTGAAGAAGAGAGAAATAGAAATAGGTGTGGATACTTTCCTTCCAAAGCACTTATACCAGCGGAGCCAGGAGGATGGAAAGCACAGAATTAAAGTGGAAGTGTGCGTAATTCTAGTAAGAATGTGTGACTCAAAAGGCAGTGTATGTCCTCAAAGGCACCATGCCTTTGCTTAAGAAACAAGTATAGAATAATACACAAGTGACAGTCTTCTTAGAAAGTTTGGCACTCCAAAAAAAGGGACTCTCTAATTGCAAAACAGCCATTCCCCCCAAACAATATGTGTTCAGAATTAATAAGAGTCAGCGCCTTTGCCCCTATGTTATCCACTGACAAGTCTAGGTTTTCTTAAGGTGGAGTTGTTGATTGTAGCCTAATAATTCTCAGGCAGTGAAGGTTATTTTCCCTTCCTAAATAGAAAAAAAAAATTTTTTTTTAAATAGAATTCTCCTTTTTTGTTTCTGAGTAACCCTGAACACTACATTTATTCTTGAAGGCAAGGATGTTTTCCAATTGTTTTTGTACTATGTAGCCAGCTGTACCAGAAGAAAAAAATTGGAGAGATGCATTGTAGTCAACTGTGCGTTGTTAAGAGCAGAGTTGGTGGTTGGAACATGTCACACCTCCAAGTAATCATAATTGTTATCTTTTGTGCAGTGTTTTCTATGTGCCAGACACCCTACTGAGAAATTTACATCTGTGTCTTGATGTATTTAATCCTCACCTTACCGTGTGAAATAAATATTGTTTCTTTCTTTTTGCAAACAAGAATGTTGGAGCTCAGGCAGATTAAATGTCTTCACCAAGGTCACACAATTGGGATAAACTGTTAATCAAACCCAGATCCACCCAGCTAAAAAACCAGTGCTCATGTCCTCTATGTTATGCATTTTCTCGGGAGTTAAACACTGTTCAACTCTCTAATCATTTCCCTCAGTACATCATCAAGTTGAAGTGTTGGCCTTGCTCAGCTTCCTCCCTGGGTACAGTGCTTTGGTTAACTAGTCATTCTATCTGGATTTAGTGTCCCTTGAGTACCAGACCTAAGTGGACAGTTTGTAGAGCAATGAGGCAGAAGTCAAAACTCATCAAACAAAAAAGGCCAAAAATTTGACAGACTAGATGAGTGCAAAGTGTAACGTTCCAGCAAAATTTTACAGCAGCAATTACACAGAGCGCTAGAACAGAGCAATCTTAGCAAGATGAACCAGAACTCTGAGGGGAGGGGCACAACGCACACATCTGGAAACATGACCACAATGGAACACTGGCAAACAGTAGCTGGCAGTAGTCCATAGATTTACTTAGAAAGAGGCTCTCTAATTCTGATACTTTGCTTCTCTAGGCATGAAACAGAATTTTCCAAATAGCAGAACGGGTCAGTTCTTACAGGGACACTAATAAGTAAAGGCTAAAGGACAGAAGACAAAGTCATCATGGGCATCCTGAGAGGAAGACCAGAGATTAGGATGGAGCTGAGCCAGAAGGACAGAATCATAGGGAGAGACTGGGAAGAAGTAGCAGCCAGCAGTCTCTCTGTCTGGATGCTCATCTTACTGAGTCATGGCATTCTGGCCCCATGTACGAAGAAAGGACATTTGATGAGCAATTCTGCTCTTCCATTTCCTCAGCCTCTACTTGGCTGGGTAACATGCAGTATGATTGCTCTGTGTGGCAAACCAATTTAAAACAGCCCAGTCAGGATTCCACCATTTCTAAATCATTTGTGAAGAAGCTTAAGGGGTTTTAAAGTCAACATGGATTAAGGAAAGAGAATTTGTAAGATAAATACATGATAGATGATAGATAGATAGATGATAGATAGATAGATAGATAGATGATAGATAGATAGATAGATAGATAGATGATAGACAGATAGATAGATAGATAGATAGATAGATAGATAGATAGATAGATAGATAGATAGATAGATAGATAGATAGGAAATTGTTATCAGGAAACTATTTTAAAGTCTGCGGTCACTCTGGCAGCAGATCAAGAGATCAGCATATCCACATCAAAGAGGAACTCAGAGTTAATGAGGAAAATATTGCCCCGTTTCTGCACTGCAAATTTTTTTTAACTGAGCTAAACAACTATTTATGACTCCAGAGAGGTCAATCCTAAATTTATGTGAGATACACTGAAGAAGACGTTGAATAAAAATAAAGACATGGTAAAAACTTTTTTTTTAATTCCTAGAAAATCGTATTTTACACCCAAAATCATTTTCAATAAAATATTAATGAATATACAATACCAACAAGTACATATAAATAATGCCTAAATATAAACCCAAAACCCATTGCTGTCCAGTAGATAGCAACTCTGTAGGACAGAGTAGAACTGCTCTATAGGTTTCCAAGGAGAAGCTGGTGGATTCAAACTGCCAGCCTTCTGGTTGGCATCTGAGTTCTTAGCCCCTGCACCACCAGGGCTCCTACCTAAATATCCCACCTACATATAGGAGGCCGAAATCAGTATCTTGTTCACTATTGCATGGCACAATGTCTAAGACCACTAAAGTTTCAAACTACTGTGCTTCTAAAACGAAGTGAATGCATTTCAGATACCCTGTGTGTTATTACAGAGAAAAAAAATGGCAGAATTCCACTGCATAAAGACCTAATAACCTGCGAAGTCATGCTAGAAGTAATAAAGATGTTATCAAGTGAAAATTATTTTATATTAAACATAATGTTGCAATAACTGTGGTCATAGAAAAGTATTAGAATGCTCTCAGAGTACTGTAAGGCATTGCCCAACAAGTTTACCCACTTTTCTCAAGGTGAACTTCAATTTAAATTGTTCTCTATCTGTCCTATTAGGAAAGCAACAACATTTTTGTGAGTTTGTAGTAGTCCATTTATATTCTTAACCTGCTGCCTTTCCATGCCCTCAGAGGGTTCTGAGGAGCTGCCCTGAGTAGCTCTAGGCTGTCGCAGTGGTGAGAAATAAGCTAACGGAAAGATGCTAACCTACCTCTTCCCACTTCTGGTTCTCCTTCTGTATTGTTCTAAGCTATGTAATTTTGTTCAAATTTTTATAGTAAAGTAATGATGTAGGGTGTATCCGGGTCATGGAAACATTCAGGAGTTACAGCATAAACATCAGTGAACCACTGTTTTTACACAAAATTTGGTCCTTACTTTCTCTACATACATTACCTATAGAAGAGTATTTATGCATTTGAAATTGTAGTACAAGTAGCATGTTTGATTACTGTCAAATGTGGTAATCAACCCGTATGTCAGAGAAATATACTCTACTTTCTGCTTAAGAATTATTTCTTGGTCTTAGAAAGAGTAAACCAACACAAAAAATGTATGAATAACAACAAACGGCATGAAAGCAACACTATTGTTTGTTCCAGTCAAGTTATTTATAATAATGATGAGAAATACCAGACACCAATATTGCATGTGAAGCTATTTTTCTTTCGCTCCCTAATTATTTTTAGTTCTGCATAGCTCATTAATAACGGACAACTGTTATAAAGCAACTCTGCCATTGTTTATATTTGAATCATGAGCTCTAACAGTCTTTGTCTTATGATTAAAAACTTGAAAATTTGCTTCTAAAGAGTGATTCTTAAAAAATGATCAAAGGACATACATGTGAAGTGGGTCTATCCAAGTGTAAAACTCTCAAAACAAATTTTCTCAGGAGGAATGTAAATATATAAATGATTTGGTTAGATAGCAATCCACAAATTGTAAAAATGTTATTATCTTTCAAGTTAAAGAAACCATAGAAAAATCAAAACCAGAGAACAGCACTTCAAACAAATTAATTCAATTTAATTCAAACTGCATATTAAGTATGTATTATATGCTCAACGTTACGCTCTTGTCAACGCTTCTGTCTGTCACTTATTTAGATAGTGTGATTTAATAGGTTCTAGTTTTTTAGTTATTCACAGCCTTACAAAAGCAGGGGGGACATTGGCAGGCTGGATTTACTATAGAAGGTCCTGGAGAAGCTCAAAATAACTATGGACAACTGCAATTACTAACAGAAAAATACAATGATAGCAATGGAACAAATTAGAACTTTTCTTACAGATATAGTATTTTATTGTTCTGAAATACTGTGGACTGGGTAAGCCTACCTGAATATCACAGCCATCAAGGAAACACAAAAACTTCAACAACTCAAGTGCCTACCACTGAAGCTAAAATGTTCTGGCATGGACCATTTCTTTTTTCTTCATTAGTTAATAAACCTCCAAACCAAACCCGCTCCCATTGAGTTGATTCCAACTCATAGTTAATACAATCCCTTTAATCAGAGTATCATGCTTTTTGGTTTACACCGCTTTTCTTTTTTTTTTTGGTAAAAATACACACAACAAAACGTACACGCATTCAACAATTCTACACGTAGAGTTCACTGACTATGTTAACACACTTCACATCGTGTCCCCATTCTCCCTATCTCTGCCCACGTTGTTTCACCATCATAACTTAAGCTCTCTGGCCCTTAAAGTTTTTGTCTGTGCTTTAGATTTGCTGTTGTCCGTTTAATCTCATATAGATAATACTTTAAAATACAGTGCAATGCTCAAGGAAAACATTCTTCATTAAATGAACTAAACTGTTGTTTAGTTTAAAGGGGACTTCATGGGGCAGTTTCAGTTCAAGGATTAAAAGTTGTTTCTAGGCAAGAGATTTGGGGTTCCTCCAACCTCGATGTATCCAGGAAGTTTGGTTTCCAATAAGAATTAAAGTTCTGATCTACATTACTACCTCCTTTTAATTAAGATAAAACTTTTGGGTCCTCGATCAAAACATTCAGTAATGGTAGCTGGATACCACCTGTTTTCTCTGGTTTCATGGCAATGGAGGTAGTAGTTCATGGGGGCAATTAGATCTGCAGTCCATCACCTTCTCCCGTTCCTGTGTCTCCTTCTTCCTCTGTTGCGCCAGGAGAATAAAGACAAGTTGCTGTATTTTAGGTGGCTGCTAGAAAGTCTTAAGACCCCAGGCATGACTCAT
The DNA here is from genome assembly GCF_030014295.1 of Loxodonta africana. Taxonomy (NCBI): domain Eukaryota; kingdom Metazoa; phylum Chordata; class Mammalia; order Proboscidea; family Elephantidae; genus Loxodonta; species Loxodonta africana. Next base: position 124,020,310 of record NC_087348.1, read on the forward strand.
TAAACACGGAGGTAGAGCGGAAACTCTGAAAACAATATTAGGCCAATTGACTAGAGAGGCCCATAAAACTATGCCCCTAAACCTTTGACCTGTGAACCAAGGAAAGTATTCCCATGAGGTGTTTATTTCTATTATGTACTATCAACTGCTGCAGCCTTTTTTTTTTGGCTGTTGTTTTTCTTTTTGTAAAATTATATATAACATTCTATTTGCCATTTCACTAGGCTGCATTTTGTTGCATTAGTAGGTATTGAATATTCAAGGTGAATTCATTCTAGAGACTAGTTAGAAAACTCAACAAGTACCAGGTTGGAATAGAATGAAACGGAATACGGAGCAAAGAGCAAGGACAGGGCCAAGAAAATGGTTCAAGGTGATTGCTGCGGGGATTGAGTTCAATTTTATCGGATATCTTCCTTTTAGTGCTTGGTGAGCTGGCCCTTGTTTCAAGGCAGTGGTTGATTTGACAACTGGGTCACTTACTACTACTTTTCCCAATGAAAATCTTTGTGCTAAAATTAATGGAAACATTTTCTCTTGGTGAAAAAAGGATATGTTACCTGTGAAAACTTTTCAGAAAGAAAACATCAGTAGGCTGGCTGACATTAACATGGAATGAGCTTCCTCCCTGAGCTTCTAGGTTAATGTGTTTGTCTTTGAAAATGTGAAAATGTTCTTTAAATACAACGCGTATTTTACCCTCATTCCTTACTTAGTTCAACAAATACTTTAGCATCTCCTTTAAGCCAGGCACTGAGTTAGGCCCTGGGAATCAAGTAGCGAACAAGGCACACATGTCCCTGCTCTCATGGAACTTGAAGTCAGCTACTGCATCTTGATCTTATCCCAGGTTAGATACAGGCCCATACTTTGGATTTTTTTCCCCTCCCTATTCACTTTAAAATGCTTTTCTAAATCAATGTGAACTTTGCCTAATCTATTTCATGTTGGTGTCGGTAACCAAGTTCCTTCAAAAAACAAGCTTCTTTGGCAAAACACCCATGCTACTCATGAGAAGAAACTAACAGGGTATGGTCCAATTTCACAGACCTCAAAGGAACGTTAAACTGAGTGTACCCTGAATTCTACCCCCGAGTTTATTTCTCAGGCTGATCTATGAGCTCTGCTGAAAGGCAGAATTATTACTTATGGCTCAATGAAAAAAATTCAAGAAAAATAGATGCTAATGAAGTAGCTTAATATAAAACACACTAGAAATCTTAATAACACTATAAATGCTAATAAAAGTATTGTATTTTGTGGTAAAGTGTATTTGTAAAGGGAATTTATACAGAGTACATTTTTAGATGATCATTATAAACCCCTGGTGTTGTCAGATAGCACTCAAAGTCAGCCACTTCTTACAAATATTCTTCTAGCATATTTTATTACTGTTACAAAATAGAATATATACCTAACACCACAAGAGCAACAATACCTTTGCCTCTTGCTGGGTACTGTTATAGCATCCTCTCATGGATTAGACAAATGGTCCAGAAAGCATCCAAAACATTCAACAGCCCTCCTTGTGTAAAAGGGGATATTCCGACCGCCACTGACGAAGCAACAGCGGCGCATCCAGATGAGGCACGGTGGCGTGGTGCGGACCCATCAGCCCTAGCTTGTCTCTTTGTCTCTGACTGGCCTAAGCTCACTGTCCCCAGGAACCTCGTACAGAGCTAACATCACAAGGAGTTCCAGAGATCACTGAGAAAGACTTCCAGTGATCAAGTCCAGTCCCTTGGAAGCCGACCCTGAGACAACGGTTTGGGTTCCACTAGTTTATTTGGGAGTGATTTTCTTAGAAGCACCTGGAAGGGAATGGGCAAGTGAATTGGGGAAGGTAGGAGGTCAGTAAAGTGTGTGTTATCTAGTAGGTTACCCTCGTAGGGTAAACCTTTGTTGTTTAGAGGTGAACATTGACGGTACACGGGCAGGCACACCATAGCATCTGCCATATAGGCACTTAGTCAAAATATATGTGTCCAGTGCGAGGGATAAGGGAAAGTGGATTTGAATCTTCGGTTGGTTTCTTACCAGTTATGTAGCTTTGGTAAAAGTCCTTAAATTTTTGTACTTGGTTTCTTCATTTATAAACAAAGAGAAAGTCTGCCTTAAAGGGCCATTGTAAAGAATATGTGAGATTATGGCTATACAGAATATCATAGTCTGATACTTGTTAGTGCTTAGCGAATAGAAGTTTCTTGTTTATTCATTCAGTAAATATTTCCTAAGTGCCTACTATGTGCCAGGACTGTGGTAGATGTTAAAGATATAACCAAAATCAAATGGTTACTGTTGAGTCGATTCTGACTCATAGTGACCCTGTAGGACAGGGTGGAACTGACCCATAGGGTTTCCGAGGCTGTAATCTTTATGGGGAGCCCTGGTGGCACAGTGGTTAAGAGCTTGGCTGACAACCAAAAAGGTCAGCAGTTTGAATTCACCAGGTGCTCCTTGGAAACCCTATGAGGCAGTTCTACTCTGTCCTATAGGCTTTCTGTGGAATAGACTTGATGGCAAGTGGGTTGATTTTTTTGTTGTTGTCGTTTGTTTTAATCTTTATGGGAGTAGCCCTGGTGGCGCAGTGGTTAAAATGCTTGGCTACTAACTGAAAGGTTGGTAATTCAAACCCACCAGATTGTGATGGGAGAAAGATGTGGTAGTATACTTCTGTAAAGACTGCAGCTTTGGAAATCCCATGGGGCAGTTCTACTCTGTCGTATAGGGTTGCTATGAGTTGGAATCAAATCAACAGCGATGGGTTTTGTATGGGTAAATCTTTATGGAAGCAGACTGCCACACCTTTCTTTCATGAAGCAGCTGGTGGGTTCAAACTGCCGACCAAGTGCTTAATCACTGTGCCGCCAGGGCTCCTGTTAAAGACATTAAAAAAAAAAATTAAATCTATTGCTGTTGAGTCGATTCTGACTCATAGTGACCTTATAGAACAGAGTAGAACTGTCCTGTAGAGTTTCTAAGGAGCACCTGGTGGATCTGAACTGCCAAACTTTTGGGTAGCAGCTGCAGCACTTAACCTCCAACGCCACCAGCGTTTCTGTTAAAGACATACAAAACCCACTGTCGTTGAGTTGATTCCGACTCATAGTGACCCTACAGGACAGAGTAGAACTGCCCCATAGAATTTCCAAGGAGCGCCTGGTGGATTCAAACTGCCAACCTCTTGGTTAGCAGCCACAGTACTTAGCCATTATGCCACTAGGGTTTCCATTACAGACATAGAAATGGATAAAACAAAGTCTTTCATGTAGCTTAAATTCCACTTGCAGAGACACAATAAATAAGCACACATGAATATTTAACCTGCTATTATTCTTAAAACCGTTTCTTGTGCTGTCACTTAGCAGGCAAAGCGACCACTGACTCATACTTCTCATCTGCTTTTAGAGTGCTTCTCCCTTTGCTAGACCCTCCCCACACCTCTCCCTGGGGGTTGGTGCGGCTTCTCTTCGCTGCTCAGAGCCCTTCCAAATGTCCACATGCACACACAGAGCAGCCCTTCTTGTGCAGTGCCCCTAAAGTGAAGCTCTTTCCAACCATCCCTTCTATCAAAATGTATACAATGAGTCTTATTTTGTAGGAAAGTACTTTCAGCGTGGAGTCCCTGGATGGTGCAACTATTTAACGCACTTGGCTGCTAACCAAAAGGTTGGAGGTTCGAGTCCACCTGTAGGTGCCTGGAAAGAAAGGCCTGATTATCTACTTCTGAAAAATAAGGCCCGAAAACCCCATGGAGCACAGTGCTATTCTGGCACGCATGGGGCCACCATGAGTTGGAATCAACTCAATGGCACAGGTGGTACTTCCAGCCTATTTTTATATCTGAAGAGGTTGGAGATAACAATTCTACGTAAGGTGTCAATGGCTGATATGGTTTAGTACATTATCTTCCTACAGAATTATGTGTCTTTTGAATGTCAGGCTTCTGGTTCAGGTTAGTAGATGGCTATTTTGATCAGGGAGTTGTTTATGGTGTCTACTCTGTCAGAAGGCATGGAGAAGAACATTCTAAATGTTTGGTATTAGATGGGCATTTTAGCTCACTTTACTCTTCACAACCACTCTAATATTGAGTATTGCTGTCAATATTATATAGATGAAAAGCTGAAGCTCAGAGAGGCTGTGACTTGCCCAAAGTCACACAGTCACGAATTTTGAACATCAAGATTCAAAATCAGTTAAAAATTGTGTGGCTTTCTAATGCATGGTATCAACAGCCCAAGAGTACCTGATAAAAGCTTCTGGTTTTACTTATCTACTCAAGTAAGATGATGACATGGCATATCTTAACGTGAGAGACTGTAGGGAAAACGGGATCTCTGGGTTGAGCAACGACAGGGCTTCTTCTTTTGAGGGAAGGGGGCACATGTTTCTGTTTTTTATGTCATTGTGATGTTTGAGAAAGCAAACACTGAAATGAATCAGTCTGGGTTGATTAAAAAAACAAATAAAATACTTTAGACAGCATATAACCTTGTAGCTGGTGATTGCTGTGTCATTTGGTTGTAATTTGGGAGAAGCAAAACTATTCGTAGACAATATGCAAAGTTAAAGGAGAGATGCTGTTTCCCATTAAGCACCAAGATATGTCATCTGGGTGTGATTTCCAGAAACTGTTCCTCCAAAACATGATAGAATATGGAAGTTGCTGGAAAGAGCAGAGTCAGCCTTTGCAGTTCACCCTGCTGAAGAAGGCTGAGCTGGTTTAGGAAATGAATGGATTGAAGGGCATGTCAAAGAAATGGAGTTTTTGTTTTTTTTTCACATACATCAGCTAGCACCACCAACAGGTGAATAGGTGAGAGAAAGAATGTGAGACATGGAGAAGACAAAATTCTGCCTAAAACCTTGCTCTTATTTTACTAGCTTTGTGATCTCGGATGTGTTTCTTAGTTTTGATCCTTAGTTTTCTATCAATTTGGGATTATATTAACTACCTTATAGAACTGTTAAAGAGACTAAACTTGACAACATATACATTACTTACATATTCACTAGCTTTGGTTAAAAGTGAAGTTGAATAAATGTTTAAAAGAACTTTTGCTAATTTCTTATTTCCTTTCCAATTATTTTCTGGGATTCTCCAAGTGGTGTCTTTGGGGTGATCACGAATTGGTTAAAGTTGCCACTTCTTGCTGGCTTCAGCCTTTGTAGGCTGTCTCTGCAGAAATCTGCATTTGGTAGTCTTCCCAGAGTGGTCAGAAATGACAGTCTCTTTTGGAATAAGCTGGAGAATCTTCCTCTCCCTAAATTGGTTGGGTTAGCAGAGGTCCAGTGTCAGGATGACTTGGGCCCCAAATGTTGCATAATTAACAATTACTGCCCATTATCCCTACCCCCACTCACTGCCCCCAAATCATACATTGTACACTAGGTTATTTACTTAGACAGCGGTTCATGTACTAGTTGCCACATTTTACCTAAACCCAATACTTCTTGAATTTTCAGCTAGTATTAATTTTTTTTTTTATTGGTAAAATCCTGATTCCCTTATGGTGAATTTTCTCTCAGAGGCTCAGATAACCCTTTTTTTGAAAAGCTGCTTTCATCAGGACAAATTATTCTGTTCTACTTCCTCATCCCAATATGTCAAATGAATCTCTATATGTATAAATTATAATTTTAAGGAAAATTTGAGAATTACACTCCCCCCCCCACCTAAAGATGTTCTTTAGCTTCCATGAACACTAGCTTATGTAAACGGATTCTTGGAGGGAACCTAGACCACCAATTCTTTTTTTTTTTTTAATATTTTATTGTGCTTTAGGTGAAGGATTACAGAGAAAAATAGCTTCTCATTCAACAATTTGTACACAGTATATTCTAAGACATTGGTCTTAGTCCCCTCAATGTGTCAGCACTCTCCCTATTTCCACCCTGGGTTCTCTTACCTTTCATCGGGTTTTCCTATGACTTCTTGCCTTCTCATCTTTGCTTTTGGGCAGATTTTGCCCTTTTGGTCTCATGTAATTAACTGTTCTAAAGAGCTTGTTCCTCTTCGGTGTTATTGTTTATTTTTGTAGGCCTATCTACTCGGGTTTATCTACTCTTTAATTGAAAGGTGGTCTCCAGGAATGGCTTCAGTTCCATGATAGGAGGGTATCTTAGGGCCATAGTCACTGCGATTCCTCCAGTCTTTTTTTTTTTTTTTAATGGATTGGATTATTGTTCTACATTTTTCTCCAGCTCAGCCCGGGACCCCCTATTGTGATCTTGGTCAGAATGGTTGTAGCCTAGGTAGGTCACCAATTCTATTAATGGCCAAACTCTAAAAAGTAGTCTGGGCTTGTTTTGGGAACCCTTCTACATACACAATTCCAAATAGTAATTTCTCAATAATTAAATTTCTTTTTCTTGTCTCCCTTTTTATCAGACTGAGTGGAAGTGTTTCAGTTCTTTGTCCACAAGTCCTGGTAGGGACCTTGAGTACATTGAAGGTGCTCAGTGGTTTGTAAATTTTTGGATTCTCCACTCAGAGTCTGAGGAGTAGACACACCCAAGAGAAACGTCTTTGTACACATTCAACTATTAGTGTGTATAACTTGTTGTTAGGGAAATTAACCAAATGCTTGAAACAGAGCTATCCGTCTGAAAGTGAAGCCCCTGCCAAGGCTTCCCCCACTCTGCCGTTCTCCCACCCTTCGAAAACCTGCAATTCACAGCTTCTAACTGAGGTTTGGCCCGACCACACCGTGGCCCTAAGGGCAGTTTGAATTTGGCGCCAGAACCATGCACATGCTCGAACCAGGGTTTTGGCACATGTGCAGGACCTGAAGAGCTGTGTCCTCAATCTGTCCTCGGACCTGAGCATGCCAGCATGATTCAGCATCTGGTCTTCCAAATGTGGGCATGGGAGGGCTAAGGGTGGAGAGTTCTGGGCACCAATCCCAACCCCCAGATGCCATTGGAAATAAAAAGCTCCCCAGCCCCCTTAGACAGGGAGCCCACGGTCCTTCAGCTGCTAGGTCCAAGTTTGCTCCTTGTTTGCGCAAACAATAAATTGCCACTCTCTGTTTCCCTTGTAACTGGTGATGTGGTGTCCGTCTTATTTCGATGGGCTAATATAAGACAGGAGAAGAACCCAGGTTTGGTTACAAAAGCACCTAAACATTTCCTTCCTTATCATCGTCCATTGGCTTAGCAGCCCTCTCTGACCTGCTTTTAACAGATCTTGCAAGGTAAACTCTAGTACTAAATTTGAGCCACTCATATTTTGAATTATAGCTGATCCCTTTGTGACGCTTCTTTGCAATTCGTTTCCATGCTAGGCTTTAAGGATACAAAACTGGCCTTATTAGTAATATTTTATTCACACCATTAAAAAAAAAAAAAAACTTTACCAGGTCATCTATTCAACCTCTTTTCCCACTCTTCTTGGTTTTGCCCCATTCATCTAAGTATTTTGAGGACGCTAAAAGATAGTTACTACCTACAATGGCAGTGGAAGCAACCTGGGGTGATGGAGATGCAAAGTTGCAACAATGGTAACAACAATAATATTGGCAAAACATCAAAAGCCATAATTTATTTAGGAATTACTGAATCCTAGTGCAAACAGCGCAGAGTTAAGCATTCAGCTACTAACCGAAAGATTGGCAGTTTCAACCTACCAGGTACCCCCTGGGAGAAAGACTTGGCAATCTGCTTCCATAAAGATTGTAGCCAAGAAAACCCTATGGAGCAGTCCTACTCTGTCACGTCAGGTCCTTATGAGCCAAATCAATTCCATGGCACCTAAGAACAACAACAACATATGTCATGGGCTATGGTCAAGATGTGATTTTCTCATAGAACGAATCTATGAAGTGAAAATTATTTCATTTTCAGATGAAGAAAATGAGGCCTAGATAGTTAAATAAATCAACAAATTAATAAGTTAAGTAACTTACTTTACTTCACAAAGTCAATAGGTGGCAAGGCCAGGTTTCAAAGTCCAGTGGTGTGACTAACTGAGTCAGAGCTCTTAAACATTCAACTCCTCTTGCTTAAAAATTGAAATGGCCTCTGGGATGAGACACAGCACAGGAAGCCATGGACAACCAAATGAAAATTCAGAGCCCTACCCAGTATTGGCATGGGATTGACGGCAGGAACCCTTATCTCAGACTTGGCTCTAGCACTGCAGGTGGAGCCTAGAATCATTGCCTCCTTTATTCCCTACTTATCAGCAGTTTCAGAAGCCCTGGTGGCACTCAGCTGCTAACCGAAAGGTCAGCAGTTTGAACCCACCAGCTGCTTTGCAGGAGAAAGATGTGACAATCTGTTTCCTTGGAAATCCTATGGGGCAATTCTACGCTGTCCTATAGGGTCTCTGGCAATGGATTTAGTTTTTTGGTTTTGTCTCCAGTTTCTGTTAGTCACTCCTGGGGCTCCAAATTTCAGATGAAATCATTTTTTTTTCTTTTTTTGGTGTGCTCAACCCTTTATTTTGCTTTTTTTAAAATAATTTTTTCAAATCATTTATTTTGCTGTGTTCCTGTTCTTTCCCACAACATCTCCTTCTGCCTCTCCTCAAATTAGGTGACAGTTCTCATCTCTACCAATTTTCATTGTTTTTACATCTACTCTCAGCTACCTCCAAAGCTATCATTTTTGCCTTTTTTAATTCCACATCTTCGGTATCAGAGTTCCCAAAGTTAAGCATGAAATTAGTGGAAAAACATGACCTAGGACTTTGTCAAGTGCTTTTCTCTCCAGAAACCAAAGGGATTCCCAGGGTAAGGTTCAGATACAAGTACCCATTTCTACTTTAAGATGAGTTCTCCAGCCATACAAGTTAATTCTGGGGAAACTTTGCTGGGAGGAGTTAATCTTAGATACACAGGCTAACTCCTGGCCACACTCCAGCTAACAGTCACATGTACCACATAATAAAATCAAGGCAGCTATATACTAGTCACCTTGGAGTAATTCTCTAGGCTCTGCCTCTCACATTCAACTTTGTTCTTACCTGGTTTCCTCCGTTAAAAGAAATTTTCAACAAAACATTAATTTTTGTTCCAACTCATTGGTTTCCTTTAGCAATTTATGAATTAGGCAGCTCTGAGGAGCGGTACAAAGCAGAAGGGTTTTATAGGGAAAGGACCCACAGGAACAAGGAAGCTATACTGAGCAAAAAGTGGTTAGTTCTAAGTAACTTTTCTTATATAGCATATGAGGAGCTTTTGAAGCCAGGTCATACACTATAGCTGAGGCAGCAAGCACAGATTGGTTGACTTAGGCTTCGGCTTTTGGTAAGGTCATGTGTTTACAGGAAATAGTTAGGCTCTGGTTTGCTGACGTGGGGCTTAGCATATGTGCTTTCATCTTGGGCCTTGTATAGACAAGTTTAACACCTCTGTTTTGCGCCCTGTTACTATATACCCCAAAGGGCTGCATATTAATAGTTTGTTTGACTCATTACTTGAAGGTTTGAGTCACATCTTCTCAAAGATATTTTTTCTCTAATTGGTATCCTAGATCTCAACCTCTGACTGGATCTAGGCTACGAGGATAATAATGACTATTATTGTTGTTGGTATTGTTATCTATTACTACGTGCCATGAACTGGTCTAATTGTTTACCTCACACACCCCTTCTCTGCTCACATCAGCACTCTTCACTCAGCAACTTCTCTGGCTTTCTCTCATATTTGTTTTCTCCCCTTGGCTCCTACTTTTAGTACAAACCACTGGATTTGTCAACCAAGTGTTGGATTCTCTTGTCAAGGAGTACTCAAAACTTTAAACTGAGGCTCTTGGCCTGACAAAGATGGCTGATGGCTATTTCAGCCCAAACTCCATTTTGAATTAAATTTTAGGTTATCTTAAGCCCTTCTTTCTGCCTTCCTAAGAATACGCTCTGTGATTGACAGTCTGGTGACATGTAACTTCTTGTAAAACTTTAACCACACAGCAAACATCGAGAGGACAAAGATGTAGTTTATGAGAAGAAATATCAAGAAATGTTTATCAGCATAGTCTCAGAGAATGCTCATGCAGCATGCTCCAGGAACAATGTATATGTAGGTATCTCAGAAAATTGTTTACTAAGGTAACTCCTAGAAATCTATGTTGGAAAACAGACCAGCTGGCAATGTGAAACTTCAACTTATGATTGTCTTGTGACCCTTTTATCACCCCCAGACCCATGCTTGTAAAAATCCTCCTACAGCTGCGGTCACACACTTCCTCCCCCATTTTACCCTATAAAAGAGCCACCTCTTTTCCGATGAATTGGAACACATTGTGGTCTCCTGTTACACTGTGTTTCCAAGCCTGGCTGCTCTATTCCCAGAATAAATCTCTTTGCTTTCACTTTAAACAGAGTGTACATTTCATTTGGCACTACAACACCTTGTTCCCCTTGAATTTGATTCCAGTTTTCAATTAATCTCAGGCTTGTTGATTTGAATTTTTAGACTTTTCTCACACACTGACTATATCGTTAGGTAAGTGACACTCTAGCTCCAACCCCTATACCAACCAAGGGGAGCATATATACTTAATTTTGCCCAGTCCGCTCACCGTATTATGCATATGAACAACACTTTTGATTTCCTAAATTATGATTTTTGGTTCCCTACATTGCTTAGAGTTGTTCTCTGTTTAACTGAAGGAAACCACACCAAATTTTAGCCTCTGGTCTCCCCTCTGGCTTTCATTCACTGCGATAATGCTCAGCTGAGCCAAATCTGACCCCCTTAAGGGAAAGTAAGGTAGAAAGGGTCAGCGAAAAAGGGAAGACTTTCAATAAGCGAGGTTGACACAGGGGCTGTAACAATAGGCTCAAACATAGGAATGATTGTGAGAATGGTACAGGATCAGGCAGTGTTTTGTTCTGTTGTACCTGGGGTTGCTATGAGTTGGAATCGACTAGATGGCACCTAACAACAACAACATAAGGAAGACTGTGGTGACTGTCAGTTAGAAAGCTCTGTCCTTGAGGTTATGGGAGAGGTGGGTAAAGACTAAGATCAGTGGGACACAGTCACAACCATATAAAGACTTTCAATTTAAGGAGAAGAAAGTGAGAGAAAAGCTTCTTGGGTTCTAGGGGGTGGAGGGTATAAAAGGAACAATTCTTTTTCCTCCCAGTGGTGATAATAAAATGAGACATTTCAAATGACCCTTAAAGGATGGGTAGGTAATAAAAATAGTTAATAAGTCCTTAAACATTATTTTTCTTCCGGGTAGGGTTTAACAGAAATCTCTGCCACGAACAAATCAATAAAGACAGACGGAGAGCTCAAGCTGTGTTTAATTTGACTGAAATGGAGGATGCATAATTTAAATAGCAGTATATGAGCCTAGAAAAATATTTGGAACTGATTATTGAGGGCTTTGGATTGTTTGGAGCCCTGGTGGCAGAAGGTTTAAGAACTTGGCAGCTAATCAAAAAGTTGGCATTTCAAATCCACCAGCCGCTCCTTGGAAACTCTATGGGGCAATTCTAATCTGTCTGATAGGGCTGCTGTGAGTCAGAATCAACTTGATGGCAACAGGTTTAGTTTTCTTTTTTGGGGGGGGGGGATAGTTTAGTAAGAAGTTTGAGAATAATTTAATGCTTAATCGATTTAGCAAGTTTTTATTGAGTATCTACTGAGTATGAGGCATTCAGAATGCAAAGATAAATAAAACAATGCTAAGCAAGTGACCAGGGAGACCATGTGAAGATAATTTCATTCCAATTGCCTTCAGCAAGAGCCAAATTTGAGTAGACTGAAGAAACTAAGTGGGGATAATCTTTTAAAAATTTGACAATGATGGAAATTATAGAGATAGGACAGTAGCTTGAGAAGCCAGCAGTAAACTGATTCAGGGGGTGGGGATTTTGAGTGTGTTTGTTTTAGGCTGTGAAGAGAGAAAAAACTGGGGAGGAAGAATTGAATAAATAAGAGTGGGAATAATTCAAGAGACAGTTTTATGGAACACATAGCAGGTAATGGATTTAAGATTATAAAAATGGAGGACTTGGCCTTAGAACAGAGTAAAGCTATTCCTTTACTGAGAAGGGAGTGAAAGTGTTAAATATAGGTTAAAAACTATAGCTAAGTTTTGAGGTAGAGGAGGCAAATGGATTACCTTTTTTTTTTAAACAAAGGAAGCCAGATCATTTGATCAAAGTGCCAAGGGAACGGGTAGAGTTGGAGCTTGAGGAGTGCCCATGATAATGGCTCTGAAGGCTGAAATAGAGGGTTAACTGGGATTGTGTAAAGAAACTGCTGAGACATATTCAGGGTCCAGTTTCACAACTAAAGGTAGACGTAAAGAACTCGTAAAAAGTTCCATGAATACCACATTGACCACAAAGCTAAGTGAAAGAAAATAAACTCTTAATGACCTGTGCGCATGTGGAGGAGCACAAGGTAGTAAGGCAAGTTCAACGTTTTTAACTTTCAAAAGAGCTGGAAAAGGCAAGGAAAAGAAGCCTACAAGCAGAAAAGAGTGCAAGGTGTTATTATCCTGGAAAGTCGGTAGTATATAAGAGAGGTCTTTGATTTTTCTGTTTTTGAATACAGGGTGTAGGTTTTACAGGTTTGAGTAATGGAGTTTTACAACAACGCAATATGGTTCTGAAAACTAGGAAGCTTTTCTTAAAATGACCTTGGGGTTTTTATTACTCAGCACAATTGACCAGCTGAAACCACCAGAGTCATCAAACTTTCAAGGCAATTGCCCTTGCATTAAATAACCGCACTTTCTTCCCTTCCCAGTATTTTTTCATCTCTCCTTCCTTCCTGTCTGCAGCTGCCAAATGAGGCCAATAGTCTTCACATGTTTTAGTTATGCTGCGATCACTGTTGTGGAGATTACAACATTTTAACTTGCTAATGCCTACAGGATTATTAGACTACTTTCTTTGGCTTCATTGCTTGATAGCACATAGTATCTCCAGATAATGATATTAATAAATCATGAAAAAATCATAAAGTAAAAGCTGAATGAAGAACACCACATACATCAAATTACAGACGTTCAGACAACTCTATGAAAACCAATCCCCTTACGAATCAAATTCCAGTACACTGCTACGTTTTTGTCCAAGGATGGTCTACAAGTAAGGCTCATCTCATATGTGACTCACCATAGAAACCTTCCAGAACTTCTCAAGGATTAAAATGTAACTTTATTCTAGCTTGAATGTGAATTGGTAAATCGTCTGGTCAACAAGGAGAGAGAAGGCAGAGCTGAAATTTATTGTAAAATGAAGTAGACCTTGACTAATTAAAAGGTAATTAAAAAAAGGACAGCAGTTGGCTTGAAGTATCAAAGGTTGCAAGAAATCAGTATCTTGCAAGATGCAAGGCTATAATGTTTATGTTAAGAAAAATAAAAAAAAAATTTTTTTTTTTATGTTAAGAGGAATCATAAATTATTGATCAAGAATTCCTTGAGTTACGGACAACTCATCATCCCCACCCCATTAGCATTTAAATTGCTAAACTGATGTTAAACTCCCCATCCAGTCAATTCAAGATTCTCTATAGATTTAAGGATTTTTTTTTTCTTCTAGAATAATATTCAGTCCTATTAGACTAAATGTCCTCTTTTTTGGTAATAACAGCTTTGTTATGTCTGATTTACAATTCTGAAATGAAATTAATAGATAATAATTTATCTAAGGAGTCCCTGGGTATTGCAAAAGGTTAATGTGTTCGACTGCTAAAGGAAAGGCTGTTGGTTCATGTTTACCCAGATGCACCTTGGAAGAAAGGCCTGATGATGCACTTCCTAAACGTTAGCCATTGAAAACCCCATGGAGCACAGCTTTACTCTGATACACTCAGGTTGCCATGCGTCGGAACTGACTGGACAGATACTGGTTACTGGTTAATCTGCCAACCAAAATTTTGTTTTTAGTTTAATATAATACCTTAAGTATATTTCAGAGATGAATTACAATGTAAATCAAGGGAAATTACTGCTTTTTCTCATTATTCCAAGAGTTGTTCACCATTTTAGAAAACTGCATTACCGCCAGCAATGCTGCGCTGGAGGAGGCAACACAACAGAAACCGTCTGCGTCTGAAGCTCACAGGGATCCACACGTGAATTCAGGTATTCGACTACTTCATTGTGTCTTCGAGTGTAGTCATTCCAGAGAATTTATAGATTGAAATGCATATTACATTATATTAAATTATTCTCTTTTATTTCTCCTTTGTATTATAGAGCATTATATTGCATTTTTGAAATTCAGCATGTAGATGGGTTATTACCTATTCATTTTATTTCAGAACAGTAAAACATGTCAGGACTACAGTCATCTCAAAACTCAATTGATGCTGAAAGATACATGGCTGTGGTTATGCTCAGGCTTTAGTTTCTCATGGATTGTCTCATTTCCTTGCTATGCCATGTGGGCCTCTCCATAGGGCTGCTCATATAAGTCTTCCCCCAAAGCAAGTGATATGAGAGAGATTGAGACTACAGAGGAGAGATGAAGGATCAAGGGCAGGTACTCAGGACAGAAATTAAAGTCTCAGAGTTAACCCAATCTCAGAAACGACATACCATCACCTCTGGCCCATTCTATTCACTAGAAACAAGTCATTAAATCCAGCCCGCAGTCAAGGGGAAGGAGATCTTGGGGGCCATCTTAGAGGTGGTCAGCCACATGTGTCTTCTGAGCTTATCTAAGGCCCTCCCAGAGAAAGGAGTGAGAAGGACAGGATCATGTCTTCTTTCTCCCTCTTCTCTGTTAACTTTCATACTTCATGCTCCCCACTTGTGTTGATTTTCTCTTCCCTTACATTTCAGTTTAATTCACATTAGGAAGTTCTTTTATGAATATAATCCGTTTCTACTTTTCTCTTTCAACTTTCTTGTGTTACCTTAATAAATTCCCTCTTCAGCTTTTCTCCCTTCTTCTTTCTTTTCTTTTTTGATTGACAAAAGATTCTTTTAAAAAAGAACACTGCCATTTTATACATATATATATATTTAATTTCATGTACATATATATTTATATATATATAAAAATTATATGCATAAAAACCAGACCCATTGCCGAGTCAATTCTGACTCATAGCAACCCTATAGGAGAGTAGAGCTGCCCCTTAGAGTTTCCAGGGAGGGCCTGGTGGATTCAAACTGCTGACCTTTTGGTTAGCAGCCATAGCACTTAACTGCTATGCCACCAGGGTTTCCATATATATATATATATATATACATATATATATATATACACACACACACACACGCACACACATATATGTAAATAAAATAACCACATGTTGTGAAGCACAATTCATAGGAAAGAAATATAGCTGCATCCTCATCTTCCCATTTCATCTAAAGTCCTTAAAAATTCATTAAGGATTCCTTCAAAATCTCTGTAAACGTTCATCGGCTTCCTCATTCTCATCCAGTTGAACACACTCTATTTCAAGCACTCTCTTTAAAAATAGATATGAACTATCTTAATTGGCCTGTTTTGCTTTCTTTAACTTATTCATTAACATTGCCCTGTTTTCTAATATTATTCAAGGAAAATGTTCAATACTTGCTAAAAAAAGCTTTTGACAGATCAAGTAACTTAATATTTATGAACTAACACATGGTAGTGGAATAAGTACTATTCTAGCAGCCAAAAAACTAAGTTCTAACTCCAATATTTCCTCTTACTGGTCACAGGGCCTTGGGCCAGTCAAAGCATCTTTGAAATAGTTTTTGATCATTTATACAAAAGCGATTGCAATACCTGTATGATTTCCTAAAGAATTCCTTCCAGGATGAATAAAAAAATAGTTGTGAAGGTATCTTGGAAACTGTGACATGCTAGACAAACATGTTGTTGTTGTTAGTTGCTGTCAGCTTGGCCCTGCCTCAAGGCGACTCCAACTCACCCCAACTCGTGGTAACCCCATGCAAAATGGAATTGGACTGTTGTAATCCATAGGGTTTTCATTAGCTGATTTCCTTTTTTGGGGAATCAGATTGCCAGGCCTTTCTTCCTAGTCTTTGTTAGTGTGACAGCTCCTCTGAAAACTGTTCTGTGTCATAGCAACATACAAGCCTCCGCTAACAAATGGATGGTGTCTGTGCTGGAGATGGGTTAGCCAGGAATTGAACCCAGGTTTCCTGCATGGAAGACAAAAATTCTACCACTGAACCACCACTGCCCTCCATTGGACAAACATAAGCGATTATTATTATTTGTACCATTATTTCTGTGGGGAAAGGCCTTAACATTCATTTAAATAAACTTGGTAAAAACAATTCATTTGCATACTGAGAATTTCCAATATTTAAAACTCATCTTTATAAAGATAAAATTGTCTAAATAATTCACACATAAATCCTGATAAGGAAGTTGACGTGAAAATATTTTCACTCTGGTTAAATTATTTTGCCTGAATCATTTTTCAAATTAGATTTTTATGCCATTGAAACAGAGCACATAAAACAGATAAGAGAAGCTACAAAATCTGTCAGTACAATGGTTTGACTTCAGTACCAGAAGGAACCTGCATAGCACTGAGTATACAACAAGTGATTAATGAATGTCTTTCATGTAAAGGGAAACCCTGGTGGCATAGTGGTTAAGTGCTACACCTTACCAAAAGGTAACCGAAAGGTCAGCAGTTTGAATCCACCAGGCACTCCTTGGAAACTCTACGGGGCAGTTCTACCCTGTCTTATAGGGTCAATATGAGTTGGAATGGACTTGACGGCAATGAGTTTGTTGGTTTTTTTTGTATAAAGAAGAACAAGTTTAAAGTCACAACCATATAGCCACAGGAAATTAAATATGAAGTATAGGAGAAGCTATTGATTTTTTAGTTAGCTGGGAAGCAACAACAAAATGAAGCATTTAGGCACATTAAGCTCTCTAGATATCCTCCAACACAGAAAAATCAGTGCAAATGGTTATTACTCACTGTTCTCTTATTCCAAATCAAAGTCATTTTTGAGTGTCCATGCACATGATGTACTTGGTATATCACAGAGAACGTGTAGATGTTATATTCAGTAATGAGCTCTTCAAAATGCTACTTTATCAATCAAGTTAGCAGGAGAAGCCTTGGGTGGTTCTGCAAAAGCCTGTGTCAGTCATTTGTGAAGACTAGTGTGACCAAATTTTAATAATCTGAGCTAAAGTTTTGCTGTTGACGTTAAATATAAAATACAAACCTGATTAGCGATTCACTCCGGAAAACTCAGAATCCAGCTGAATTTAAGACAGAGACAAATGTTATGGATTGAATGGTGCTCCCCCACCCATATATGGGAAGTTCTAACTCTGTACCTGTGATCCTGTTTGAAGAGGGTTTTTCTTTTTTTTATATTAATTAAGCCATACCAGCATAGTCCTTTGTTGCCTTTGAGTTAGCTCTGACTGTTGGCCACCTTATGTATAATAAAAAAGCCAAAACCTTGTTGTCTTCCAGTTGATCCTGACTCATAACAACCCTCTAAGACAGAGTGGAACTGCCCCATAGGGTTTCAAAGGAGCTGCTGACGGATTCTAACTGCTACCCTTTTGATTAGCAGCTGAGCTCTTATGTATAATAATACCAAACATTGCTCACTTCTGCACCACCCTCACCATCGTTGATGTGTTTCAGCCTGTTGTTGCGGCCACTGTGTTAGAGAGAGTTTGGGGCTTTGTTTTTGCTGACCCTCCACTTTACTGAACATGACGTTCCTCTCTAGCGATTGATCTTTCCTCATGACAAATCCAACGTGAGTGAGTCCAGGTCTCGCCATTCCTGCTTCTAAGAAACATTCTGGCTGTACTTCCTCCTAGACTGATTTGTTCATTCTCCTGACAGCCCATGGTATATTCAACATTCTTCTCCAGCACCACAATTGAGAGTAGCATAGGTCTTAAACCTATACTCTTCTGAGTTGTGTCTTATAAAGCAGAGTACAGACACACAGGGGAAGATGCCATGTGAGACAGAGCTAGATGCATTTTTAAACAGCAAAGGAACACCAGAGATTGTTGGTAGTCACCAGAAACAGAGAGACCCACAGAGAGAATCGACATGGCTAAGACCCTGATTTGGACATTCAGCTTTGAGAACTGTGAGATAACAAACTTAGTTCTTTAAAGCCACCCACTTTATGGTATTTTATTATGGTGATGCTAGGAAATTAAGACAACAGGAAACAGTGAATTAGCAATACTGGTCAAGCAATATGCTAACTATTTGCCATTATCATCATCATCGTCATTATTAACTAATCAATAAAATGAGTCCTCGGGTGGTGAAAATGGCTAAGGACTTGGCTACTAAAGGAAATGATGTGGTCCAAATGCTCCCGGGGGCACCTCAAAAGAAAGCCCTGGATATCTACTTCTGTAAGATCACAGCCATTGAAAACCCTGTGGAGCACTGTTCTACTCTGACACACATGAGGTGGCCGTGAGTTGGAATCGATTTGATGGCAATTGGTTTGGTTAATCAATAAACCAGTATGCTGTTGTTCTGGGTTATGCAAATAGATCTATTGCCTGAAAATACAGAATTCAAGCATTGTTTATAGACAGCTGATAAACATGGAAATTTGAGAGACAAATGGACTTTATTTTAATATGTACATATTGAACTGCAATTAAATTGCCTGAAAGCTTCTGTAGACCCAGTCTTTCCTAGGACTGCTCTTCTTTTGGGTCTTCAATCCCTTCTCTCCCACCATCCATTCATTAAATATTAATGTTATGGTTGGTTCAATATTTCACTTTCTCCTTCCTCTATATAATCTTTCCAATGTGTTCCCATTGTTTAATTTCCATTTATATGTTGATGACTTTGGAGTCTCTAGATCTAAAGCAGGCATCTTTCCAGACCATTATATTTTATGGGCTGTTATGACTATCACATATGCTTCAGGTATATCAGTTCCTCCTGTCATTGCTTTACGTGGACTGAGCACATTTGCATATCATACCTTGAACTGCTAGAAATGACAGGGAAAAAATCTTTAAAATAGAATTATTCCATGTTAATGTGCAAAAACAAGAAAATAGTTTCATCAGTTTTCTTGAGAAATTTCTGAAATGTAGAAGCCACAGGATCTGAGACTGACTGAACTGAATCTACAGTAGCAAATTGTTGAAAAAGGCCAGAGAGGGTTCTGAAGGTGAGCCAAGTTCAGAGACAAAGAATACAAAGGATAAGAGAGGGCCCAGGAACAATCCATATGGTAACTATAGGAAGAATTCAGTCCAGAGCAGGAGGTAATATTGGGCCTTTTTATCTCTTTATCCGTATCATTAGAACCTTCCCCTACCCCCAACAGGCTGCCTTAGTCAAATGGTGAGCATAGAGCATACTGCCTGGATGTGAGAAGTAGAAAGAGGAATCCCCATGCCCAGAAGATGAGCTAGCTAGTGGCACCAATATGGTTCCTGGCACCAAATCTCACACCCCTCCACACACTAACTGAAGGCAAGCCATAGTAAACAGATACCTTATTCTTCAAAGAACAGAGAATCCCGAGATACACTAATTACTTAAGGAAAACCAGTATCATGCAATAAAAAAACAAAAAATCTGTTGCTGTCCTTTTGATTCTGATTCATGGTGGCTTCATGCATGTCATCATAGAACGGTGCTCATAGGGTTTTCAATGGCTGATTTTTCTAAAGTAGATCTCCAGGCCTTTCTTCTGAGGCACATCTTGGTGGACTCAAACTGCCAACCTTTCAGTTAGCAGCAGAATGTGTCAATGATTTACACCACCCAGGGACTCTGAAACCATGAAATAGAGGCAAAAAATTCAAGAACAGAAAAACTAACAACCAGAGAAATAGTTATGGAACAAACAGAGAAAATTATTAAGAACAATTGATAATTTCAGAGGTATAAATAAATACATAACCATTGTATCGGTTAGACTTTTTTGGTGTCAGGCCTCAGAAATAAATTGTGATTAATTAAAAAAAAAAAAAAGAAATTTATCACCAGTGTCTGAAGAAGCTTATAGAATGAATATGAGTCTGGGTACCTGCACCTAGGACTGGAAGCAGAATAGAAGACAGAAAAAGGACTAAGGTAGAAACCAAGCAGTAGGGACTATTTATTTGCAAAGATGGCACCTTTAAATGAATACATTCCACATATTCCTCCTCCCCCTTTGGTTCCCTCAGATTAATATTCAAAGTTATGAGAGAGACTGATGACCTAGCTTAGACCTTACGTCCTCCATGTGGCTAGGAGAGAGCAGAGACCTTGATTTACAGTTCAACAAAGTCTGCCTAAAATGAGGGAATGGAGGCTACTCAAATTAAAACTGATGTGTTAGGAAGTCAAAAACATACAGGGTTCCAGAAATACAACAAACGACACCTACCACACCCATGAAATGAGAATAAATCAAAACCAAACGTATTGCCACCAGACAATTCTGACTAATGGCAACCCTGAGCAGTGCAAACTGTTTGAGCTTGGCTGCTAACCAAACGGTTGGAAGTTCAAATCCACCCATCAGTGCTGCTGAATAAAGGTATGGAGATCTACTTCCCTAAGATCACAGCCATTGAAAGCTCTATGGAGTGCAGTTCTACTCTGACACACTTGGGGTCACCATGAAAAGAAAATAGAAAGTTGTATATATATAAAAAAAAAAGCGTCAATGAGCGCTTTGGAGAAAATACGTTTGTCGATATTAAAAAAAAAAATAGTGGATGTGCTAAAGCAGAACAAATACGGCTTAAGAGTTTGTCGTATTACTAAAGACAAAATGCTTGGATTAGTTTTCTGAAAGTTTACAATATAAAATTTAGTGGAACATTTTCTTGTTTTTTTGTTTTTTAAGAGAGAGAAAAGTTTTCCCATATCCAAAACTTGTTAGGCTCTACTGCATTCTGATAAGTTCATCTAAATATTTAGACATTAAACACAATTATATTTTAGTACAGGCAAATTTTCATGGAGTCATTCAGCACAACCCGACATATGCCTTGATTTATCCATATGCTTTTCTTTTTTAATAATCATTAACATAATGAAAAAGAAAACACTTGCAAATCCTTTGGCTTTACTCCTTTAGGTTGTTGGCGTGCTGAAAGGGCAGACATCTGTGAATTTCAGGAGGCTGCAATTTTCCAGCAATTCGATTAGAACAGCTTCATGTACTGAATCTTTTCCTTCACATCTCTGATTACAGCAGAAAATTAGGTTGACAGCTTACACTGCTGATACTTCATTTTTAGGTGAGTCAGGGGACTCCCGATCCTTGCCCTTTCATTAAGGCTTATAGTACATATGACATTTTCTTCAGGGATGGAAACAAAATAGGAAAACATTTTGGTATTGTAATTGCATCAATTGAGAAAGTTGTTAAAGCTGATGTTTTTTTGCTAGTAAAATGACTAAAACTCCCATTTATTACAAAAGTGCTCCCTAGGGAAATTGTTTATAGAAAGCATTTGATACGAACAGACTATTTTGTACATTAAGAAGTTATAGGGAAATTATATTTTTGCCTTGAGTATAGTTAAAATTTTTCTGGAACATAAACTTACTTGTTCTTTTGGTCAAGGGTTGTTCTTTGCCACAAATTTAAGGAACAATGCCTATTGAAATGTTCTTACTATTCCCCGAGCACCTTTTGTTCCAGAGACAAAGCTGTAATATTTAAGCGATATCATTTCTACTTTTATGGGTCAGTGTACTGTTAAGCCAATGAAGGATGTTGGGTGTGTCATATGTACCAGTCAAGAGATTAAACAGCCGAAAGAGCTTTTTCATTTCTCTCCTACATCAAACCTAACTCAGAGGAGTGAGGTTGTTAGGAAGAGGGGACCAGCATAGCTTTAACCATCTGGAAAAAGGCTCATTTTCTTTTCCTTTTTCTGTGTAACGAACATGCTTGCATATCTGATATATTAACAGTATAATCTGAGTTTTTAATTGTCCCTGCAGGAGACAGATTTTTTGGTCTTCAAGAGGTAGGTTCCATGAGATAACTGCCTACTGACTTAAAATCTGTGCCAGAAATGTAAGATCCATTTCACAGCCAAATCAAAACCCAAACCCATTGCCACCGAGTTGATTCCAGCTCATAACGGACCCAATAGGACAGAGTAGAACTGCCCCATAGGGTTTCCAAGGCTGTAAATCTTTACAGAAGCAGACTGCCACACCTTTCCGCCATAGATTGGCTGATGAGTTCGAACTGCTGACCTCTTGGCTAGCAGGTGAGTGCCTAACAACTGCTCCACCAGGGCTCCATTTCACAGCAGGAGTGAACAATTCCATCAGTTAATTATATTACAGTTTCATTCCTTAAACAGTTTGTTTTCGGTTTCAGTAAAGTTTCTGTCTTAAAAATGACCTTCAATGAATGAATATTCAATAACATTTTATAGGAATATTTATTTGAATTTTTCTAATCTTGTATTTACTCTGACACCAATATTTTTCTTTGGCTTTGTTTAGTGTGGCGATATGTATTTAGGTATGAAAAGAACTGAACTCATACTTTAAATAGTCATTTGATAATATCATGATAAAGGAGATATTTACTGTGAATAATACAAAAGGAGAGTAAACCTTAGATGAAGAATACTGTCTCTCTTACCATCTTACCCTATATTTTACCATCCAAACACATTTACCCTATGTTTTACCAGGACACATTTAAGAGTGTCAAGAAGGAATGTATTTAGGAAAACCACTTGGATTTGTCTTTGTTTTTTTGTTTTGTTTTTGCAAATCTGACAAAGATTTCATGTACAGGACACCAAAAGTGCTGACGGTACATTGAAAATGGAGTCATTGGACTTGCTCAAAATTAAAAAAAAAAAAAATTCTGCTCTTTAAAAAAAAAAAAAAAGCTCTTTAAAAGGCACCATTAAATTCAGAAAAGGAGGATGAAAATGGTTGCACAACTTGAGGAATAGATTCAACGTCTCTGAATTGCACATTTAGAAATTTTTGCCTATATCCTCAAAAACAGCAAAAAAGAAAATAATTTTTTAAAAAAGACTATTAAGAAAATAGAAAAGCAAACCACAGATTGGAAGAGAATATTCACATTATATATATATATCTCTGAAAAAGGACTTACAGCCGTATTTAAAGAACTCTTGCAACTTAATAATAAGTCAAATAATCAATTTTATGAATGGACACAAAATTTGAACAAATGCTTCACAAAAGAAGATATATGAAGGACGAATAAGCACACGAAAAGATGCTCAACATCCTTAGTCATCAGAGAAATACAAATTATAATGACAATGAGATACCTCTATATACACACCAAACCAAGACCAAAGCCATTGCTGTCGAGTTCATTCCAACTCATAGTGACCCTAGAGAACAGAGTAGAACAGCCCCATACGGTTTCTAAGGAGCAGCTGGTGAATTTGAACTGCTGGCCTTCTAGTTAGCAGCCAAATTCTCAACTGCTACACCACCAGGGCCCCATATACACAACAGAATGTTTAAAATGTATAACAGTCAGCTTCTTATAAACATACTCATACCGTATTTTAGAATTTCACTCCTTGGTATTGTCATAAGAAAAATGAAAATGTATGTCCATACAAAGATTTATACACAAATGTTTTTTATCAGCTTTGTTATGGCTTAGTGGTTAAGTGCTATGGCTGCTAATCAAAAGGTCAGCAGTTTGAATCTACCAGGTGCTCCCTGGAAACTCTATGGGGGAGTTCTACCCTGTCCTATAGAGTCGTTATGAGTCGGAATTGACTCAATGGCAATGGGCTGGGGCTAGGCTTATTCATAACAGCCCCAATCTGGGAATGATTCTAATGTCCATCAACAGGTGAATGGATAAACATGTTGCATTTTATTCACATGATGGACTACTTTTCAGCCATAAGAAGGAATGAACTGCTGATATTTGCAACAATATAGATGCATCTTAAAAGCATTATGCTGATTTAAAAAAAAATAAAAAAAAAAAAGACACAAAAGAGTACATGTAGCATGACTAGTATGATTCCATTTATTTGAAACTCTAGAAAAGACCAATCTAATCTACAGTGACAGAAGGCAGGTTGGTGGTCACCTGAGGCTGAGTGTATGAGGTTATCATCTGGAAAGAGGCACAAGGGGATTTTTCGGGGCAATGAAAATGTTCTACCTTCTGATTGCGGTGGTGGTCACAGAGTATAAATTCATCAAAGGTTATTGAAATGGTCACATAAAATGGCTGCTGTTTATCATACGTACATTGTGCTTCTATAAAATGGATTTAACAAAATATTTATGACTTGTTACAAAAGTTATGCTTTCATTGTTCTTTGTAGAAAATTTAGAAAATACAGACAGGTAAAGAAAGTGGAAGAGAGAAACAAACTAACCTTTAGAATAAACAGAGATAGCATCTGATGATATAAAAAATACTATACTTCCTAGGCTCAGAGGGCTGTTCCAGTTACTCCTATTGATGTCAAATTTTGCCTTAAGAAAGTAAAGGCAAGCTCTCCTTTCCAGGCTTAATCCAAATCTCATTCCTTCAAGTGTGAAAAATAAGTCTTGATATCCATTTTATATCTCAATTTAAATACGCCTAGAGTTACTCTCAGAGCGACTCTCCTCCTCTGGATTCCCTGACCCACCTCTGACCTTCCAATCTACTTCTGGGTTGGTTCTGTATTGTCATGCCTCATTTTAATTTTTGTCCTTGTTTCTTGGCTTAGGTGTTCAAATTTGTTCCTTGCCTTGTTTTTAGTCTCAAGCTCCTGTTACTTCCATTGTTCGCAAATACAAAAAACTACACTGAAAGCCCTCTCCTAACCTGTGGATGATTCTTGGTCTAGTTTTCTATTCTTACCCTGGAGTTGAGATTGTGGTCAAACACCAGATTCCTTTTATTCTTGGGAAATTTTCTTTGAACTGCTAATCTAACCAGCAACACCTTTCTTCCTTCAGATACCTCATTATTCCTTTACTTCCATTACTCACCTCAGACTGTCAAAGTCAGGAAACTCTTTTGAAAGTAACCCTCCAGATCCTTTACGTTTCTTGGTGCCACGGTCAGCAATACTTCTGACTTGGTTGAATAAAACCATTGCCAGGTTCGCTGACCAATCATCACTTTTACTCCTTTAGTTACTTTGTCGTGGACTGTAATTTCTCTTACAGCTCTGTGGCTTCATTCATGGAAAGAAAGCAAACCTTCTGCTGAGAATTTTCCTGACGACCTCATCTCCTATTTTTTTAAGCTTAAGAAAGAAAAGGGTCCCTGATTGGTGCAAATGGTTTGCGCTTGGCTACTAACAGAAGGATTAGCGGTTTGGAACCACCCAATGGTGCTGCAGGAAAAAGGCCTAGTGGTCCGCTTTCCTGAGGATTACAGCCAAGAAAATCCTGTGGAATTGATTTGTACACTGTAACACATGGGGTTGCCATGAATGGGAATCAACTTGACAGTAACACTTTTTTTTTTTTTTTTTTCGGTTTTAAGTTTAGTAAAAGATGGCTACAGGATACCTTATCCTACTTTTGTAGATACTTTATATCCAACCGAAAGTAAAATTGTTTTAGTTAAATTTACAGAGCCTGTTCTACAAACTCTTTCAGAACCTAATACATAATTTAAGTGGAAAGAATCACCTTTTATGAAGAAAGCAAAGCTGTCGGTGAGATTTTGCAGCCACTGATTCAAACTCCTTCTGAATTTTTACCCCGGAAAGCTGATTTTTAAAATTAGCTTTATTCTTTTTCCTTTTATAATACTTGAACTATTTGAGTCTACTCAGAGTATCTTTTAAACAGTAACAGTTTTTCTGTGGTACTTTTAGAGAGCAAAATACATGTGAGCAACCCATAATATGTCTCTTTGTATTAGAAGGATATATTTGAGACAGTATACAAATGCAATCTATTATGATCATATTTAGCATGGAATATTTGGTCTTTTGAATTACTATTGGATGGGAATAACTCCCTATATAATGCAAAATGCCAACACAGGTGAAAATTTACACAAATACTTAGATAGCTAGTATTTTAACCCTTTCAGAACTGATGGTGTATATAAAAAAAAAAAATAAGATGGTAGCTACCACTTATTTTGTACCTCTAGGGTTCACTGGGAAGCTACTGTTCCATTGACAGGACGTGCTGTCAGCAGGCAAGGCCTATATAATAGTTTGAAATGGAAAAACAGGTGGGTGTCACAGATCACTATTTTTACAGGGTATTGTATGAAGTGGTGCTGAATCATTGGGTTTTTGGTAGGAAAAACTTGAATTTTGAAAATTTTTATTTGTTACACACGTGTACCTCTGAACACTGGGGGGTAGAATTTGTGTTCACAAAGGGTACACATATGTACCTCTGGACTCCAAGGATATGATTTGTAGAATGAAGCATGTCTTAGTTATCTAGTGCTGCTGTAACAGAAATACCACAAGTGGATGGCTTTAACAAAAATAAATTTATATCCTCACAGTAAAGTAGGCTAAAAGTCCAAAATCAGGGCACCAGCTCCAGGGGAAGGCTTTCTCTTTCTGTTGGCTCTGGAAGTAAGTCCCTCTCATCAAACTTCCTCTGGAGTAGGACCTTCTCCTTGCAGGAACCCCAGGTCCAAAGGACTCGCTCTGCTCCTGGCACTGCTTTCTTGGTGGTATGAGTCGTCCTTTCTCTATCTTTTATATCCCAAAAGAAACCGGTGCAAGACACAATCCAGTCTTGTAGATTGATCCCTGCCTCATCAACACAGCTGCCACCCATCCACCCTCATTAACATCATAAAACAAAAAAAACCAAAACAAAACCCATTGCATCAGTAGATTCCAACTCATAGCAACCCTATAGGACAGAGTAGAACTGCCCCACGGAGTTTCCAAAGAACGCCTGGTAGATTCGAACTGCTAGCCTTTTGGTTAGCAGTGGTAGCTCTTAACCACTACTCCATCAGGGTTTCCATTAACGTCAAAATGCAGGATTTACAACACATAGGAAAATCACATCAGATGACAAAATGGTGGACAATCACACAATACTGGGAATCATGGCCCCGCCAAACTGATACACACTTTTTCAGGGGACACAATTAATCCACGACAAGGCATAAAACAAGAACCATATTACCTACGAAAAATTCAGACATGCTCAATGATTTGGCATGCCATCTACTACGGAAAACACATAATATCAGCAAAAAATTAAAAAGAAAATATTATTGGGTCATGAAAGATTTTAATCAAAATTGGAAATGGATAGAACTTTCAAATCAGTACTCCCAGAGCTGGAAAGTACATAAAACTCACCTGTGCCAATAAGGATGTATACCAATGTATATGGAGGTTTATTGAAACTATATAGTAATATCAAAAGTAAAAGTGATCTAAATGCTTATCTTTAGGGATTGGGTAAATAAATTGTGGTATAGTTATAGAACCTAAAAGTAGCACTTTTTAAGGAGAATGAGGTAGAAAGTGTGAGAAGAATGTCTACAGTAAATTAAGTCAGAACGTTGTAGAACCTCAAATAAGCTTGATTCCACTCAAGCTAAAGATAGGTAACTAGGTAGATGGACAGACAGATAATACAGCATCTCACTCACACATATAAAAAAAAAAATTGAGAAGAACACATAGCGAATTGTCGATAGTTATCTTTGAAAAATGGAAATATGGGGACGGGGGTAGGTACTTCACTTTTAAGGAGCCCTGGTGGCACAACCATTAAACATTCAACAGCTAACCAAAGGTCAGCAGTTCGAATCCACCAGCAGCTCCATGGGAGAAAAGACTTGGTGATCTGCTCTTGTAAAGAGTACAGCCCAGAAAACCCTATGGGTCAGTTGTGCTCTGTCCTGGAGGGTCACTACGAGTCAGAATCAGCTTAATGGCACACACCAGCAACAATTTCACTTTTATTGCTATACATTTCTTGGTTGTTTGAATTTTATAATGTAGAAGTAAACCTTTTGTAATAAAAACATTAAATTAATAGCCAATTAAAAGTAAAATGCCATTCTAAAATACCTAACCCATATTTGTAGTTAGTCATAAAAAAATACCTTAGGGGTGGCCAGAAGATAAAGTCCAAACTCTGGAACCTGGTACATTGGGCTTTAATGAATTGGCATCTATGGGATCTCTTGTTCTTCTCCTGTCATATTTCCACTTGAATCCTGTCTGCCAGGCATCAAAAATACTTGTAGGTACTGAGACAAATCATGCAATTTCATGCCCTTTTGCCTTTACTTTGTGGCATTCTATCTCCGGAATTCTTTTCCCTGTTCTCACCTGGATAACGTCTAATAGTCACTTAAAACTGTGCCTTAGCATCAACTCAGCAAGGAAGAACTTATTAATTCTGCCCCAGAACTGTCCATCCCTGTTCATGATCCCAAGGTTCCTTGGGCATATATCTATCACAGTATTTACCTCTAAGCTGTCATTCTTTATGTAATTGCTTGTTACTCTAGCTGTATTGTAAGTGACTCAAGAGAAGAAACATCTTTTAATTTGTCACTCAAGTAACAATTTCAATAAGTACTTTTTAAAAAAATGATTGGACACCTGTTGCAGTCAAATCAATTCCTACTCATAGCGACCCTACAGGGCAGAGTAGAACTGCCCCACAGTGTTTCTAAGGAGAAGCTGGTAGATTTGAACAGTTGACCTTTTGGTTAGCAGCTGACCTCTTAACCACTGTGAAATCCATAAAAAACTTGAATTTGGTACTTTTACCAGATACAAGAAAACATAAGAATCTTGAATTTTTTAAATAAATTATTGTATCAGATTCACATTTTTGAAAAAACTTGTTAATAAAAATGTAGCTGAAGAATACAGAAAAGATCATGGAGGAATGTGAATTAAAGGGCCTGGATATTTATCTTCTTAAGTCACATTCTCTTTTGACATTGAGCAAGTTCCTCAGCTCCTCCAAGTTTTATTTATCTCTTCTGTGAAATGGAAATAATAAAAACTAATTTCAGGTTTCTTGTGTGGATGAGATAAAGCATTGAACATAAAAACTCTAAGTAAATTATTATGAAAGACGATAATAATGTATTTAATAATAATAAAGTAAATTACATAGAACTTAGTTAATCCTTATGACAATTTGGACAATGATTATATATATGTTATCTTTTTAATTTAATGTAGAACTTATTCCTTTGGGTCAGTAGTCTGTATTTGATGAGTCCTTTCCCGTTTTAAAAATGTAATTCCCTGATCTGGAATTACTATAATACCAAATATTAAAAGGGAATTGTACAGGAAATTTGCAACACTTGTTAGAGAAATGAAGGCTAATTACTGTACTCCATACTTTTAGCACGATGTTGAAACCTCTGACAAAACAAATTAGGAGATTTTCTCATCACTACAGCAAAAATTTTCAGGTTTGTTTTGCTTTCCTGAAAATATAACCAGTCAAGCACAGTTAATTTAACTTGAGCACAGTGAAAAATTGATTTTTTTTTTTTTTTTTAGTGATGCGATTAGGCTTTTAAAGAAAGTCAAGTTAAACAATGGTAAATAGAGCTTAGTTTGTTTATAAACCTGTAGAGACTTTATTTTGTGTTATAGCAAACAAGGAGTCGACTATAACATAAGGAAAATGATTTGGCTGATGTCTTATTCCTTCTTGTTCATGCCATTCATTTGAAATCAAAGATGTTTGATATGAATTAGTAATGTCTTTTGCTAGTATGATGACCTCAATAAATGCTTGCTGACTATTCCGCATCTGTTAAAATAACAGGCTTTATATTTTCTCTTATAGAAAACTGTATACTCCAGACAAAAATTAGGAATAAGTGACAGTAACTTTGAAATCAGGCACATTGAAATTCTATTAATAACATAATCAGCAACTGTAAACAAATAGCAAAGACTGAACATAGATGATATTTTGAGATCAAAAAGTACTTTGTCCAAAATATTTTATGTGTGTCCTGGCACTTAAACCTTAAATTATATGAGAAAATGTGAAATCTTTTAAGAAATACTCTTACGGCTTAGGATACACAACCACCACCCATCAGTCAGTTTGCAGTGCTGTGGTGGCTGTGTACTGCTGTAAGGGTGGAAATAGGGTCACCCATAGTAGACAGGTTTCAGCAGAGAGGACTATGAAGAAATGCCTGGTAATCTATTTTATAAAGTTAGCCAAAGAAGACTCTATGGCTCACAATACAGACATACCTTGGAGATGTCGAGTGTTTGGTTCCAGACCAGCATAACGAAGCAAATATAGCAATAAAGCAAGTCACAGGAAATTTTAGTTTCCCAGTGCTTTTAAGAGTTATGTGTACACAACACAGTAGTCTATTAAGTTTGCAATAACATTATGTCTAAAAAAACAAGGTATATACCTTAATCAAGAAACATTTTATTGCTAAAAAATGCTAACCATCATTTGAGCATTCAGTGAATCATAATCCTTTTGCCCGTGGAGGGTCTCGCCTCGATGTCAACGGCTGCCGACTGATCAGGTTGAGTGTTATTGGCTGGGGTGGCCGTGACAACTTTTTAAAGTAAGGCAGCAATAAAGTTTGCAGCATCAATTGACTCTTCCTTTCAAGAAAGATTTCTCTGTAGCACGTGATGCTGTTTGACACCATCTTATCCACAGTAGAACTTTCAAAATTTGAGTCAATCCTCTCAAACCCTGCCACTGCTTTATCAACTAAGATTATGTAATATTTTAAATCCTTTTTTGTCATTTCACCAATGTTCACAGCATCTTCACCAGGAGTAGGTTCCATCTCAAGAAACCACTTTCTTTGCTCATCTCTAAGAAGCAACGCCTCATCTGTTAAAGCTTTATCATGAGATTGCAGCTATTCAGCTGCATCTTCGGGATGTGTTCCTAATTCTAGTTCTCTTGCTATTTCCACCACATCTGCAATTATCTCCTCCACCGGAGTCTTGAACCCCTCGAAATCACCCATGAGGGTTGGAATCAACTTCTTCCAAACTCTCGTTAATGTTGATATTTTGACCTCCTCTCATGAATCACAAATGTTCTTAGTGGCATCAAGAATGGTGAATCCTTTCCAGAACCTTTTCAATTTACTTTGCCCAGATCCATCAGAGGAGTCACTGTTTATAGCAGCTATGTTGTTATTGTTGTTAGGTGCCATCGAGTCAGTTCTGACTCGTAGCGACCCTATGTACAACAGAACGAAACACTGCCTAATCCTGCACAACCTCACAATCGTTGTTAAGCTTGAGCCCATTGTTGCAGTCACCGTGTCAATCCATTTCACTGAGTCTTCCTCTATTTCACTGACACTCTACTTTACCAAGCATCATGTCCTTCTCCAGGGACTGATCCGTCCTGATAACATGTCCAAAGTATGTGAGAAGTTTCGCCAGCCTTACTTCTAAGAAGCATTCTGGTTGTACTTCTTCCAGGACAGATTTGTTCCTCCTTTTGACAGTCCAGGGTATATTCAATATTCTTCGCCAACACCATAATTCAAAGGCATCAATTCTTCTTTGGTCTTTGTTATTCATTGCACAGCTTTTGCGTGCATATGAGGTGATTGAAAACACCGTGGCTTGGGTCAGGAGCACCTCAGTCTTCGAGGCAGCATCTTTGCCTTTTATCACTTTAAAGAGGTCTTTTATAGCAGTTTTGTCCAGTAGCAGCCATAGCCTTAGGAAATGTATTCCTTAAATAACAAGACTTAAAAGTCAAAACTACTCCTTGATCCATGGGCTGTGGAATGGGTGTTGCATCATCAGGCATGAATACAATGTTAATCTCCTTGTACATCTCCATCAGAGCTCTTGGGTGACCAGGTGCAGTCAATAAGCAGTAATATTTTGAAAGGATTTTTTTTTTTTTTTCTGAGCAGTGGTTCTCACCAGTGGGCTTAAAATATTCAGTAAACCAAGTTGTAAACAGAGGGGCTGTCATCCAGGCTTTGCTGTTCCATTTCTACAGCAAAGGCAGAGTAGACTTAGCATAATTTTTAAGGGCCATAGGATTTTCAGAATGGTGAATGAGTATTGACTTCAACTAAAGTCACCAGCTGTATTAACCCCTAACAAGAGAGCCAGTCTGTCCTTGGAAACTTTGAGGCCAGACATTAACTTCTCTCTAGCTATGAAAGCTCTCGGTGGCATCTTCTTCCATTATAAGGCTGTTTTGTCTACATTGAAAATCTGTTGTTTAGTGTAGCCAGCTTCGTCAACTACCTTAGCTAAATCTTCTGGATAACTTGATGCAGCTTCTACAACAGTGCATGCAACAATAACAGGAAACATAACCCTCTGCTGCTATGCGCCCTGGTAAAGTCATTTGAACCGTTCGTGATCTTATTCCTATGATGGTGCTTTATTTATTCGAGATTCACAAAGGACCAGCGTATACAAGTGGTACATCTTGATGCACTATCAGTTCAGGTACAATCTGAATGATTGAAACTCTGGTTATTACATGTTCCTAAAGCAATGTTTTGCATCGGACTGCAGAAAGGCTCTAGAGTTTCGCTTCTTTTAAAATTATAATTAATGTTAAGCCTTTGGTAATCCATTTTATCAAGAAAATATAGGGAAAAAAATTCAATGGCAACTTTTAACCACTCACACTTGTACTTTTATCTCTTTGAAAAGAATTTTTGTTTCAATAAACAACAGCATCAAAATCTTCTAACAGAATTATTACACGCAAGGTATAGGTTTTGGGGCCTGGTCTAAAATACATTATTTAATGATTACAAATGTTATATTCCATTAACAAAGAAATTAGAAAAAATATTTATTTAAGGAGTGGAGGAGGAGATTGACAGAGGGGAGATAGTGAGCTTTTTTTTTTCGCATTTTTTAAAATTCTTATTGTGCTTTAAGTGAAAGTTTACAAATCAAGTCAGCCTCTCACACAAAAACTTATATACACCTTGCTGCATACTCCCAAGTGCTCTCCCCCTAATGGGACAGCCCTGTCCCTCACTACACTCTCTCTTTTCATGTCCATTTCACCAGCTTCTAACTCCCTCTACCCTCTCATCTCCCCTCCAGGCAGGAGATGCCAACATAGTCTCAAGAGTCCACCTGATCCAAGAAGCTCACTCCTCACCAGCATCCCTCTCCAACCCATTGTCCAGTCCAATCCCTGCCTGGAGAGTTGGACTATGGAATGGTACCTGTCCTGGGCCAACAGAAGGTCTGGGGGCCACGACCACCGGCTCTTTCTAGTCTCAGTCAGACCATAAAGTCTGGTCTTTTTATGAGAATTTGGGGTCTGCATCCCACTGCTCTCCTGCTCCCTCAGGCGTTCTCTGTTGTGTTCCCTGTCAGGGCAGTCATCGGTTGTAGCCAGGCACCATCTAGTTCTTCTGGTCTCAGGCTGATGTAGTCTCTGGATTATGTGGCCCTTTCTGTCTCTTGGGCTCGTAATTACCTTGTGTCCTTGGTGTTCTATTTTCTCCTTTGATCCAGGTGGGTTGAGGCCAATTGATGCACCTTAGATGGCCCCTTGCTAGCGTTTAAGACCCCAGATGCCACTCTCCAAAGTGGGATGCAGAATGTTTTCTAAATAGATTTTACTATGTCAATTGACTTAGATGTCCCCTAAAACCATGTTCCCCAACCCCCACCCCTGCTACGCTAGGTTCAGAGCATTCAGTTTATTCAGGAAACTGCTTTGCTTTTGGTTTAGTCCAGTTGTGCTGACCTCCCCTGTATTGTGTGTTGTCTTTCTTGTCACCTAAAAGTAGTTCTTACCTTCTATTTAATTAGTGAATACCCGTCTCCCACCCTCCCTTCCTCCCTCCCCCCTCTCGTAACAGTCAAAGAATATATTCTTCTCTGCTTAAACTATTTCTTGAATTCTTGTAATAGTGGTCTTATATGATATTTCTGCTTTTGCAACTGGCTAATTTCACTCAGCATAATGCCTTCCAGATTCCTCCACGTTATGAAATGTTTCACAGATTCCTCACTGTTCTTTATTGATGCGTAGTATTCCATTGTGTGAATATACCATAATTTATCCATTCATCCGTTGATGGGCACCTTGGTTGCTTCCATCTTTTTGCTATCGTAAACAGTGCTCCAATGAACATGGGTGTGCACATATCTGTTTGTGTAAAGGCTCTTATTTCTCTAAGTTATATTCCAAGAAGTGGGATTGCTGGATCGTATGGTAGTTCTATTTCTAGCTTTTTAATGAAGCGCCAAATCTATTTCCAAAGTGGTCCCACCATTTGATATTCCCACCAGCAGTGTATAAGTGTTCCAATCTCTCCACAGCCTCTCCAACATTTACTGTTTTGTGTTTTATGGATTAATGCCAGCCTTGTTGGAGTAAGATGGAATCTCATTGTAGTTTTGATCTGCATTTCTCTAATGGCTAATGATCATGAACATTTCCTCACATATCTGTTAGCTACCTGAGTGTCTTCTTTAGTGAAGTGTCTATTCATATCTTTTGCCTATTTTTTAATTGGGTTATTTGTCTTTTTGGAGTTCAGTTTTTGCAGTATCATGTAGATTTTAGAGATCAGACGCTGATCGGAAATGTCATAGATAAAAACTTTTTCCCAGTCTGTAGGTAATCTTTTTACTCTTTTGGTGAGGTCTTTGGATGAGCATAGGTGTTTGGTTTTTAGGAGCTCCCAGTTATCTAGTTTTACTTCTGCATTGTTAGTAAGGTTTTGTATACTGTTCATGCCATGTATTAGGGCTCTTAGCATTGTCCCTATTTTTTCTTCCATGATCTTTATCATTTTAGGTTTTATATTTAGGTCTTTCATCCATTTTGAGTTCGTTTTTGTGCATGGAGTGAGGTACGCATCTTGTTTCACTTTTTTGCAGATGGATATCCAGGTATGCCAGCACCACTTGTTAAAAAGACTGTCTTTTCCCCATTTAACTGTTTTGGGGCCTTTGTCAAATATCATCTGCTCATATGTGGATGGATTTATGTCTGGATTCTCAATTCTGTTCCATTGGTCTATGTATCCATTGTTGCACCAGTACCGGGCTGTTTTGACTACTGTGGTGGTATAATAGGTTCTGAAATCAGGTAGAGTAAGGCCTCTGGTTTTGTTCTTCTTTTTCAGTAATGCTTTACTTATCCGGGGGCTCTTTCCCTTCCATATGAAGTTGGTGATTTGTTCCTCCATCTCATTAAAGAATGTCGTTGGAATTTGGATCAGAATTGCATTAAATGTGTAGATTGCTTTTGGCAGAATAGACATTTTTATCATGTTAAGTCCTCTTGTCCATGAGCAGGGTATATTTTTCCATTTATGTAGGTCTCTTTTGTTTTCTTGCAGAAGTGTATTGTAGTTTTCTTTGTATAAGTCTTTTACATCTCTGGTAAGAGTTATTCCTAAGTATTTTATCTTCTTGGGGGCCACTGTAAATGGCATTGATTCGGTGATTTCCTCTTCAATGTTCTTTTTGTTGGTGTAGAGGAATCCAACTGATTTTTGAATGTTTATCTTGAAAAAAAATTTATATTTCCTATTTATCTTGTATCCTGATGATCTCCTGAACTCTTCTATTAGTTTCAGTAGTTTTCCTGAGGTTTCCTTAGGGTTTCTGCGTATAAGACCATGTCACCTGCAAATAGAGATACTTTGACTTCTTCCTTGCCAATCTGGATGCCCTTTATTTCTTTATCTAGCCTAATTGCTCTGGCTAGGACCTTCAGCACAATGTTGAATAAGAGTGGTGATAAAGGGCATCCTTGTCTGGTTTCCATTCTCAGGGGGAATGCTTTCAGGCTCTCCCCATTTAGGAGGATGTTGGCTATTGGCTTTGTTTAAATGCCCTTTATTATGTTGAGAAATTTTCCTTCTATTCCTATTTTGCTGAAAGTTTTTAATCATGAATGGGTGTTGAACTTTGTCAAATGCCCTTTCTGCATCAATTGATAAAATCATGTGATTCTTGTCTTTCATTTATGTGATGGATTACATTAATTGTTTTTCTAATGTTGAACCATCCCTGCATACCTGGTATGAATCCCACTTGGTCATGGTGAATTGTTTTTTGATATGTTTTTTAAATTCTATTGGCTATAATTTTGTTGAGGATTTTTACATCTATGTTCATGAGAGATATAGGTCTGTAATTTTCATTGTTATTGGCGTCTTTACCTGGTTTTGGTATCAGGGATATGGTGGCTTCATAGAATGAGGTTGGGAGTATTCCGTCCTTTTCTATGCTCTGTAATACCTTTAGTAGTAGTGATGTTAACTCTTCTCTGAAAGTTTGGTAGAACTCTGCAGTGAAGCCATCCAGGCCAGGGCTTCTTTTTGTTGGGAGTTTTTTGATTACCTTTTCAATCTCTTCTTTTGTCATGGGTCTCTTTAGTTGTTCTACTTCTGTTTGTGTTAGTTTAGGTAGGTAGTGTGTTTCTAGGAATTCATCCATTTCTTCTAGGTTTTCAAATTTGTTGGAGTACAATTTTTCATAGTAATCTGATATGACTCTTTTCATTTCAGTTGGGTCTGTTGTAATATCGCCCATCTCATTTCTTATTCAGGTTATTTGTTTCCTCCTGTTTTTCTTTTGTCAGTTTGGCAAAAGGTTTATCAATTTTATTAATTTTTTTAAAGAACCAGCTTTTATTCTTTTTAATTCTTTCAATTGTTTTTCTCTTTTCTACTTCATTTAATTCTGATCTAATTTTTATTATTTGTTTTCTTCTGGTGCCTGAGCATTTCTTCTGTTGTTCTTTTTCTATTTGTTCAAGTTGTAGGGATAATTCTTTGATTTTGGCCCTTTCTTCTTTTTGTGTGTATGCATTTATTGATATAAATTGACCTCTGAGTACTGCTTTTGCAGTGTCCCAAAGGTTCTGATAGGAAGTGTTTTCATTCTCATTGGATTCTATGAATTTCTTTTCCATCCTTAATGTCTTCTATAATCTAGTATTTTTTGAGCATGGTGTTGTTCAGTTTCCAAGTGTTTGATTTCTTTTCCCTGCTTTTTCTGTTATTGATTTCCACTTTTATGGCCTTATGGTCAGAGAAGATGCTTCATAATATTTCAATGTTTTTGATTCTGCTAAGGCTTGCTTTATGACCTAATATGTGGTCTATTCTAGAGAATGTTCCATGTGCACTAGAAAAGAAAGTGTACTTGCTTGCTGTCGGGTGGAGTGTTCCGTATATGTATGTCTACGAGGTCATGTTGGTTGATTGTTGCATTTAGATCTTCCGTGTCTTTATTGAGCATCTTTCTGGATGTCCTGTCCTTCACCAAAAGAGGTGTGTTTAAAGTCTCCTACTATTTTTGTGGAGCTGTCTATATCACTTTTCAATGCTGATAGAGTTTGTTTTATGTATCTTGAAGCCCTTTCACTGGGTGCATAAATATTTAGTATGGTTATATCTTCTTGGTATATTGTCCCTTTAATCATTATATAGTGTCATTCCTTATCCTTTACGACGGATTTAACTTTAAAGTCTATTTTGCCAGAGACTAATATTGCCACTCCTGCTCTTTTTTGACTGTTGTTTGCTTGATATATTTTTTTCCATCCTTTCAGTTTTAGTTTGTTTGTGTCTCTAAGTCTAAGGTGTGTCTCTTGTAGTCAGCATATAGGCGGATCTTCTTTTTTAATCCATTCTACCATTCTCTGTCTCTTTTTTGGTGCATTTAGTCCTTTTATAGTCAGCGTAATTATGGATAGGTATGAATTTAGTGCTATCATTTTTATGTCTTTTTTGTGTGTTGTTGACTGTTTCTTTTTCCCACTTGATTTTATGTGCTGAGTAGATTATATATTGCCTTTCCTCATATTTGTTGTTGATTTTGTTTCTGCTGAGTCTCTATTTTTTCTTGTATTTGGTTTTGATGAGTAGGATAGTTTGTCTCCTTTGTGATTACCTTATTATCTACCCTTATTTTTCTAAATTTAAACCTAACTTTTATTTCTTTGTATCGACGCTATCTTCCTCACCATATGGAAGGTTTGTATGATTACATTTCTTAGTCTGTCTTAATTTTTTATTTTTGTCTTCTTTTATATATTAACATCACTGTGGCCCTGTTTTGAGCTTTCTTTCTTTTTTTTTTAAATCTTGCTTTGTTTGTTTGATTTCCCTGTCTGGGTTGAGTTCTGATTACTCTGCCCAGTGTTCTTTTCTTGGGTTGACAACTGATATTATTGATTTTCTAACCAAAGAACTCCCTTTAGTATTTCTTGTAGTTTTGGTTTGGTTTTTATGAATTCCCTAAACTTCTGTTTATCTGGAAATGTCCTAATTTCACCTTCATATTTGAGAGACAGTTTTGCTGGATGTATGATTCTTGCCTGGCAATTTTTTTTTCCTTCAATTTTTTGTATAACTCATCCCATTGCCTTCTTGCCTGCATGATTTCTGCCGAGTAGTCTGAGCTTATTGCTATTGGCTCTCCTTTGTAGGTGACTTTTTGTTTACCCCCAGCTGCTTTTAAAATTCTCTCTTTATCTTTGGTTTTGGCAAGTTTGAGTATAATATGTCTTGGTGACTTTATTTTAACATCTACCTTATGTGGAGTTCAATGAGTGTCTTGGATAGATATTTTCTCATATTTCACGATATCAGGGAAGTTTTCTGCCAACAAATCATCAACAATTCTCTCTGTATTTTCTGTTTTCCCTCCCTGTTCTAGTACTCCAATCACTCATAGGTTATTTCTCTTGATAGAGTCTCTCATGATTCTTAATGTTTCTTCATTTTTTAAATTCTTTTTCTAATTTTTCTTCAAATATATTAGTTCCAAGTGATTTATCTTCAAGTTCAGAAATTCTGGCTTCTACTTGCTCAATTCTGCTCCTCTGACATTTTATTGAGTTGTCTTCTTCTGTAATATTGTTAATCTTCTGAATTTCTGATTGCTGTCTATGGATTTTTCCGGCTTATTAAATTTTTCATTATGTTCCTGAATAATCTTTCTAATTCTTCAGTTGCTTTATCTGCATGTTCTTTGGCTTGTTCTGCTCATTGCCTCATTTCCTTCCTGATGTTTTGAAGGGTTCTGCACATTAAACTTTTGCTTTCTACCTCTGGTAATTCCAGGAATGCACTTTCTTCTAGAAGATCCCTGGATTCTTTGTTTTGAGAGCTTGTTGAAGTGATCATGGTCTGTTTCTTTACGTGACTTGATACTGACTGTTTTCTTTGAGCCATCTTTATGTTATTGTATTAGTTTATGTTTGCTTACTGTGTCGTAGCTTCTTGCTTTGTTTTGTTTAGATATGCCTGAATGGGTTGCTTGAGTGAGCTAGCTCGATTATTTTCACCTTTGGAGCTCTGGTGTCCTGTCCCCAGCTGGCTAGAGCTGTTATCAGGTATATCAGTCTAGGAGGCCATTCAGTTTTCTTGTATGAATTCAGCTCAGGTTTCCAGGTAGCTGATATCAAGTGTGTGGTATAGGCTCTGTCCTACCATCTTAGAGGGGCAGGGGTGATTGCTGTATGTACCGGTATTTGGTTGCAGCAGGGGGTCATGCTCTGAACAAGGCAGGGGGTTGAGAATCAACCCCCAA
Source organism: Loxodonta africana (assembly GCF_030014295.1). Lineage (NCBI taxonomy): Eukaryota > Metazoa > Chordata > Mammalia > Proboscidea > Elephantidae > Loxodonta > Loxodonta africana. Next base: position 124,059,713 of record NC_087348.1, read on the forward strand.
GTGTCTCTGAGGGAAGTGCATCCCTATTCCCTTGAGTGTGCCAGTGGGTGGGTTCTGCAGGCAGACCATGAGCACCCAAAGTTTTTGGTTATAAGGATTGGGAAGTACAAGTTACCCCTGGACCCCTTTTGCGGGTGGCTGGGCGACCCGAGTGGAACTACCAGTCCTCAGGCCCCTGATGTGGGTAGGTGAGGACTCTGTTTATTAGGCAAAACAATGTCAAACATCAAACACCCACCTCTCCATCGCGTAGCTGAAATGGTTGGATTCTGCTAACAAGGGCCTATTCTCCTGAAATGAGGCCAGTCAGGTCCATGTAGAAGGGAAAGGTGCTTGACAGTAGCCTTGACAGTAGCCGCTTCTGTCCTGAGCTCCCCTGGTTAGTAGAGCTGACAAATTATCTTTTCCCCCAAATGTAAGTTTTTTCCTTCTCCAGGGCTGGGAAGATGGCTCTATGCACTCAACTGTTCCTATCTCAGGCCCTGGGAATTCAGCCGCTGAAGCTGGCTTGGGAGTGGGGGAGCATATTAAAATATATGCAAGTACTTAGCTTTTGCCAAGAGCACCGTTCCTCTCTGGTTCCAGAGGTGTGAGTAGGCTGTGTGGCTGGCTGCTTCTCCCTGGGGAAACTGTGGCCGAATGCTAGTACCAGCCTGCCTCTGCGGCTCTGGGAATGGTGCCTGAGGGCTTCCCATGTTTCAGGTCCGGTAACTCCTCTCCGCTTCTGAACCATCTCTTCCTCCCCCTGCCCCTCTGTTCATTTTCTAAGCTTGCCTTTGATGCTTAGGGCTCCTAGTTTGTCCTAAATATACTAGTTTCACTTGTTTTTTCAGGTCTTCGTTGTAAAGAGGGCTTGCCGGAAGCGTCTGTCTTTTCCACCACCTTGGCTCCTCCTGATAGTGAGCTTTTTGACACACTGGATTTGAGTTACCCTTGGAGAGATTCCTACAGGTGGCTAGGAGTGTATATCTGGAGTTCAGAGAAGGATAAGTAGAGCTAGAGAATGATGCATAGAAGTCTTCAGTGCAGAGAAATCAACTAAAATCATTACTGACTTTGCAATTATTAAAGGAAAGTCTGTAAAAAGAGGAGATGAGTGGCGATTAAACTTTGGAAATCCACATGCTCAGGGAGTTAAAGGAGAAAGTGGAGCTGGTGGAGAGTGTGATAAGCATCTTTAGACCAGGAAGAGAGGGCAGTGTGGTGTTAATGAAGCTGAGGCAGGAGAATGCTTTATGTTAAGATTTGGGACCAGCTGTAGCACGTGTTGACATTTGAAAATGCAGTTATAGTAATTGTAGAGGTAAAAACCAGATTGCAAGGGATTAAATTTTTATTGGGTTGTGAGGAATCAAAGGCTGGGAGAAGAGAATGATCTTTCAAGAATTCTGAGTATGAAATATAGGGCAGAGCTAGGGCAAAAGCTTGCATAGTTTGTAACATCAAGGGAAGATGCTTTTAAGATCAGAGTGATTTGAGTATGTTCAGAGACAGAGGAACGTGGTAATAAACACTTGGTAATAAGTCCTTGAAAAAGGATGGATGGAAGAGTTCAGGTGAAGGATAAAGTTGGGATTCAGAATAGAACTTTCTGTGGAGGGAGAAGTAAGCCTAACCCTCACAGGTTTTTCTGAAAATCAAGAAGGCAGTCCGTATCCACTTTGGCAAATTTATTTTAGAATGATTGACTTGTTTGGAGAACATTTTCTCTCTCAGTCATGCTCTTTCATCTTTTTTTATTAAGAAAACATAGAGGGGTGAGAAGAAGAGAGGGAGATAGAGGGAGAGAATAAGAAGAGGAAAGAACAGGGAAGGCTCTGGGATTGTACTGTAAAATTGTCCAGTAAGTGCAAAAGATCACACCATAGTCTGGACAACAGAGGCTATGTTGATTAGTGGGCTGACAGTTGAGGGCACCCTACAGAGCTCGTGCCTGATTCTAAGAAACTTCACAGGAGAAAGTATTCTACAGGAAATTTAGGTCAAGCAACGGCATGATCACCTTACCTGGAGGACTCTTGGCAGAAATCTTTTTTTTTTTTTTAATTCTTCAATGGCAAACTCGTTCCTAAATATATCATCTGGGAAGTGCTTGAAAATGTAACCTTAGTGCATGCAGAGCGATGCAAAGGTACTTCACTCAATATAGTTTTCCCTTTACTAAAAACACCAGAAATTTTTTTTCCTCAACCATCCTGAACTTGATGAATGTGGTGAGTATGGCTAGCTCTGAAATTAGGACTGGTAAGTGGGTTTTTGAGTAAACCTTTGTACTGATTAGAGAAACAACCATGTCTTAATAACGAGACCTGAAATTATAGAAATTCCGTAAAGTTTCCTTTAGGCCAGTAGGGTGACTAATTCCTAGTAACTGATGACAGAGTAAAATATTTCATTGTTTTAGAACCCTTTCCTGGAGGTTGGCCTCTTGCCCAGTAAAGTCTATGTTGGCCTAAGTGCTTCTTTTCTTCTAAGGGCTTACCCTAACACAGTGCAGCCTTTTTTTTTTTTTTTTAATTACAGCTTTTTTCTTTTGTTGTAAATGGTTCATGGCTCCAATCCCTCTAAGTGAGCCTTCTTCTTGGAGGCCATAGAAGATGGTCCCCTACAGCCAGAGGAAGGTGGTGGTGTTTATTTCTTCATTGCTTCTGTTAGGAAATCACTCATCAGGCAGGCAAGCTGTCACACACCACTGTCAACTTCAGCTTTCCTTATGGGTATTTGGAGGAAGTTTTCCAGATAAGGAAACTGGATAAAAGCCAACAAGGAATGATCCAGATCTCATCTCAAGTGTTCATAAGTGGGAGGAATTGCAGGGACATCACGTAGACAATGAGACAACACATCTATTTCCTGCACCTTTTTGTCCATAAGGACTTGACTCCTGTAATCCAGATATTATCCTCCTGCCCCATCCTCCAGTGAACACCATTATTTGCCCACTTTTTATTTATTTATTTATTTTGTTTTGCTGTTGACCACTCTATCTTCTTTATGAGAATTCTACAGTGTTACTGAGTCTTTAGCTTATTTTCAAAGTCTAATGAGTCCTATTCTGATCTTTGGTCAGAGGCTTTATCTTGCAATAGCTTTTCTTGATCTACTGTTGAAATTTTCAAAAGCTACCATAATTCTAAGTAGAATTTAAAAATTAAATTTGAAGAATCCAGGATTTTCAGGATTGAATTCAGTTACATATTACAAAGATTCGACAATGGGACTTAATAAAATGTTAATGTTTCTCCCAAAATAAGAAGTCTAGAGGTAGACAGTCTAGTGATTGCACATTTGTGTTATAATATACATTTCTCAAGCTCTGTCTTTCTTTCTCTTCTGTTACCCTTAGTGTGTGCATTTATTCTCATGGTCATCTTATGGCAACAAAATGGCACAGCTACTTCTAATCTTATTTCTACAATTCATTCAGAAAGAAGGATAAGGAAATGCATAAGGAAGAAGCATCTTTTAAATCAGAAAAGCAGTGCTTTCTCAGAAATTCTCTGCACATATCTCATTGTCTAGACCATATCTCATGGCTACTCTACCATGCAAGAGAGGCTAGGAATGCCAGATTTTAAATGAGCATGTTGCTATTCCAAACAATATCAGAGTTCCCTTAAAAAAGAATGGATAAGTAGTAACACACAATATCATCAGTACCTTCTATAAAAATATTTCCCCACAATATCAGTCTGTCTAAGGTTAGTAGATAAAATGAAGTTTCATAAGAACACAGGAAGAAATAATGAAATTAAAAACAAGTCACAGGGTTTGATAAGATTAGATTAGGCAACAAACTAGATTAGATCCATCAAAAAGGTATGAAGACATTGTGATATTTATTAACTTAGATTGTGACATTCACTTTTCTGAAACATATTTTGGTCCCTAGCCCAAGGAAATTTCTGGTTAGAATACATTCTTTTGTCATTGCGTAGAGTTTCCTCGGAAATTTTACTCATTTCCTTGACTCTGGATGCAGGAGTTTTCAGCAGTGGCATTCAAAATGTAGATCTCCTCTTATTTGATTTAATTGGGATCAGAAGTTGGTCCATCATTTAAAGCTGTTGCTTAAAATAGGAAATCACAAACATTATACATGATTTCTTAAAAATTAATTTCAACTTAAAATATACAAATGTACCTCAATTAGTCAAACTTTGGAGGAAGGACCACACTTTTTTATTGTATTTGGAGGACTGGAATACTGTATAATTTTTCGGGAAAAATCCATATCCAAATCCATGATTTTCATTTTCATAGTTTTTAAAGTCAAGGTAAACATTGTGAAGCAATCTGGAGATAGAATTATAGACTTTGAATTTTTATTCTTTAATTTTTTGCACACATCTAAATTACAGTAATTTTTTTTCAGCACCTAGTCTTTTTTTTTCTTTCTAAACCATTCCACTCAGTTTCCGTGGAAATAAAAATTATCTTTATGCACAAATTTCAATAAGTTACAATGATGATTCTCAAAAGATCTGTGGTGAAAGACCAGCATTTCGTTTTTTGTTTTATTTCTTAAATCATCTCAGACTGATTTTTTGGAAAATACAATAAAAATGAATTAATAGAAAAATGAAATAAAAAAAATACAAACACAACCTCAATTTCTAAACATTAGATAAAACAGACATAAAATTATGTTTCAATACCTATAACCAGAGTAAACATACCTTAGGGAAAAAGAAAAGAATTACAAATCAATACAAGTTGTCCTTTGAAAGTATGCTTATAGGTGATTAATATATAGAAAAACTATTGCACTCATAATTTTTGTCATTCTGCAGTTATAACTAAATAAAAATTACAAAGGAAATATAGCTCCCTGTATCAAGTACTTAGACATAGAATTTGAATAAATACCCTATATATCAATATTTACAGTTTTTACTGTGACAAACTTGTTTTTTTCTAAATTTTTATTGTGCTTTAAGTAAAAGTTTACAAATCAAGCCAGTCTCTCATACAAAAATTTATATACACCTTGCTAAATGCAGTGCGGTCAAGCCGATATACCCCTAATTGCTCTCCCCCTAACGAGACAGCTTGCTTCTTCCACCCACTCTCTCTTTTTGTGTCCATTCCACCAGCTTCAAACCCTCTCTACCCTCTCATCTCCCCTCCAGATAGGAGATGCCAACATAGTCTCAAGAACCTACTTGATCCAAGAAGTGAAGCAAATTCTTCACCATTATCTTTATCTATCCCATAGTCCAGTCCAATCCCTGTCTGAAGAGTTAGCTTTGGGAATGGTTCCTCTCCTGGGCTAACAGTAGGTCTGGGGGCCATGACCACTGAGGTCCTTCTAGTCTCAGTCAGACCATTAAGTCTGGTCTTTTTACAAGAATTTGGGGTCTGCATCCCATTGCTCTCCTGCTCCTTCGGGGGTTCTCTGTTGTGTTCCCTGTCAGGGCAGTCATCGGCTATAGCTGGGCACCATCTAGTTCTAGTCTCAGGCTGATGTAGTCTCCGGTTTATATGGCCCTTTCTGTCTCTTGGGCTCATAATTACCTTTTGTCCTTGGTGTTCTTCATTCTCCTTTGATCCAGGTGGGTTGAGACCAATTGAGGTATCTTAGATGGCCTCTTGCTAGCGTTTTAGACCCCAGACGGCACTCTCCAAAGTGGGATGCAGAATGTTTTCTCAATAGATTTTATTATGCCAATTGACTTAGATGTCCCCTGAAACCACGGTCCTCAAGCCCCTGCCCCTGCTGCACTGGCCTTCAAAGCATTCAGCTTATTCCAGAAACTTCTTTGCTTTTGGTTTAATCCAGCTGTGCTGACCTCGCCTGTATTGTGTGTTGTCTTTCCCATCACCTAAAGTAGTTCTTATCTACTATCTAATTAGCGAATGCCCGTCTCCTGCCTTCTTTCCCCCCCACCCCCGTAACTATCAAAGAATAAATTCTTCTCTGTTTAAACTATTTCTCGACTTCTTATAAGAGTGGTCTTATACAGTGTTTGTCCTTTTGCAACGGACTAATTTCACTCAACATAATGCCTTCCAGATTCCACCATGTTATGAAATGTTTCACAAATTCATCACTGTTCTTTACTGATGGGTAGTATTCCATTGTGTGAATATACCATAACCTATTTATCCATTCATCCATTGATGGGCACCTTCCTTGCTTCCGTCTTTTTCCTATTGTAAACAGTGCTCCAATGAACATGGGTGTGCTCTTGTTTCTCTAGGATATATTCCAAGAAGTGGGATTGCTAGATCATATGGTAGTTCTATTTCTAGCTTTTTAAAGAAGCACCAGATCATTTTCCAAAGTGGTTGTACCATTTTACATTCCCACCAGCACTGTACAAGTGTTCCAGTCTCTCCACCACCTCTCCAACATTTATTATTTTGTGTTTTTGGATTAATGCCAGCCTTGTTGCAGTGCAATGGAATCTCATTGTAGTTTTGATTTACATTTCTCTAATGGGTAATATTTTTTTTTTTTTTAAATGGGTAATAATCGTGAGCATTTCCTCATGTACCTGTTAGCTACCTGAGTGTCTTCTTTAGTGAAGTGTCTGTTCATATCTTTTGCCCATTTTTTAATTCGCTTATTTGTCTTTTTGGAGTTGAGTTTTTGCAGTATCATGCAGATTTTAGAGATTAGGTACTGATTGGAAATGTCATAGCTAAAAACTTTTTCCCAGTCTGTAGGTAATCGTTTTAGTCTTTTGGTGAAGTCTTTGGATGAGCACAGGTGTTTGAATTTTAGGAGCTCCCGGTTATCTAGTTTTTGTTCTGCATTCTTAATAATGTTTTATATACTGTTTATGCCATGTATTAGGGCTCCTAACATTGTCCCTATTTTTTCTTCCATGATCTTTACCATTTTAGATTTTATATTTAGGTCTTTCATCCATTTTGAGTTCACTTTTCTGTGTGGTATGAGGTATAGGCCTTCTTTCATTTTTTTTGCAGATGGATACCAAGTTATGCCAGCACCATTTGTTAAAAAGACTGTCTTTTCCCCATTTAAATGTTTTGGGGCCTTTGTCAAATATCAACTGTTCATATGTGGATGGATTTATGTCTGGATTCTCAATCCTGTTCCATTCGTCTATGTATTTGTTGTTATACCAGTACCAGGCTGTTTTGACTATTGTGGCAGTATAATAGGTTCTAAAATGAGGTAGAGTGAGGCCTCCCACTTTGTCCTTCTTTTTCAGTAATGCTTTACTTATCCAGGGCTTCTCTCCTTTCCATATGAAGTTGGTGATTTGTTTCTCCATCTCATTAAAAAATTTCATTGGAATTGCATTGAATCTATAGATTGCTTTTGGTAGAATAGACATTTTTACAACGTTAAGTCTGAGCAAGGTGTGTTTTTCCACTTACGTAGGTCTCTTTTGGTTTCTTACAGGTTTTGTAGTTTTCTTTGTATAAGTCCTTTACATCTCTGGTAAGATTTATTCCTAAGTATTTCATCTTCTTGGAGGCCACTGTAAATGGCATTGATTTGGTGATTTCCTCTTCTATGTTCTTTTTGTTGATGTAGAGGAATCCAACTGATTTTTGTATGTTTATCTTGCATCCTGATGTTCTCCGGAACTCTTCTATTAGTTTCAGTAGTTTTCTTGAGGATTCCTTAGGGTTTCTGTGTATAAGACCATGTCACCTGCAAATAGAGATACTTCCACTTCTTCCTTGGCAGTCTGGATGCCCTTTATTTCTTTATCTAGCCCAATTGCTCTGGCTAGGACCTCCAGCACAATGTTGAGTAAGAGCGGTGATAAAGGGCATCCTTGTCTGGTTTCCATTCTCAGGGGGAATGCTTTCAGGCTCTCTCCATTTAGGATGATGTTGGCTATTGGCTTTGTTTAAATGCCCTTTATTATGTTGAGGAATTTTCCTTCTATTCCTATTTTGCTGAGAGTTTTTATCATGAATGAGTGTTGAACTTTGTCAAATGCCCTTTCTGCATCAATTGATAAAATCATGTGATTCTTGTCTTTCATTTATGTGATGGATTACATTAATTGTTTTTCTAATGTTGAACCATCCCTGCATACCTGGTATGAATCCCACTTGGTCATCGTGAATTGTTTTTTTTGATGTTTTTGAATTCTATTGGCTATAATTTTGTTGAGGATTTTGGCATCTATGTTCATGAGGGATATAGGTCTGTAATTTTCATTGTTAGTGGTGTCTTTACCTGGTTTTGGTATCAGGGTTATGGTGGCTTCATAGAATGAGTTTGGGAGTATTCCGTCCTTTTCTATGCTCTGAAATACCTTTAGTAGTAGTGATGTTAACTCTTCTCTGAAAGTTTGGTAGAACTCTGCAGTGAAGCCATCCAGGCCAGGGCTTCTTTTTGTTGGGAGTTTTTTGATTATCTTTTCAATCTCTTCTTTTGTTATGGGTCTCTTTAGTTGTTCTACCTCTGTTTGTGTTAGTTTAGGTAGGTAGTGTGTTTCTAGGAATTCATCCATTTCTTCTAGGTTTTCAAATTTGTTAGAGTATGATTTTTCATAGTAATCTGATATGATTCTTTTCATTTCAGTTGGGTCTGTTGTAATATCGCCCATCTCATTTCTTATTCAGGTTATTTGTTTCCTCCTGTTTTTCTTTTGTCAGTTTGGCAAAAGGTTTATCAATTTTGTTGATTTTTTCAAAGAACCAGCTTTTACTCTTGTTAATTCTTTCAATGGTTTTTCTGTTTTCTGTTTCGTTTAGTTCTGATCTAATATTTATTATTTGTTTTTTTTTGGTGCCTGAGCATTTCTTCTGTTGTTCTTTTTCTACTTGTTCAAGTTGTAGGGATAATTCTTTGATTTTGGCCTTTCTTTTTTTTGTGCGTATGCATTTATTGATATAAGTTGACCTCTGAGTACTGCTTTTGCAGTGTCCCAAAGGTTCTGATAGGACGTGTTTTCATTCTCATTGGATTCCATGAATTTCTTTTCCATCCTTAATGTCTTCTACAATATAGTCTTTTTTGAACATGGTATTGTTCAGTTTCCAAGTGTTTGATTTCTTTTCCCTGCTTCTTCTATTATTGATTTCTACTTTTATGGTCTTATGATCAGAGAAGATGCTTTGCAATATTTCAGTGTTTTTGATTCTGCTAAGGCTTGCTTTATGACCTAATATGTGGTCTATTCTAGAGAAGGTTCCATGTGCACTACAAAAGAAAGTATACTTGGCTGCTGTTGGGTGGAGTGTTTTGTATATATATGTCTATGCCGTCAAGTTGGTTGATTGTGGCATTTAGTTCTTCTGTGTCTTTATTGAGCTTCTCTCTGGATGTCCTGTCCTTCATTGAAAGTGGTGAGTTGAAGTCTCCTACTGTGATTGTGGAGGTGTCTATCTCACTTTTCAAGCTGTTAGAGTTTGTTTTATGTATCTTGAAGCCTTTTCATTGGGTGCATAAATATTCAGTATGGTTATATCCTTTTGATATATTGTCCTTTTATTCATTATGTAGTGTCTTTCCTTATCCTTTATGATGGATTTGTCTTTAAAGTCTATTTTGTGAGAAATTAATATTTCCACTATTGTTCTTTTTTGATTTTTGTTTACTTGATGTATTTTTTCCACCCTTTGAGTTTTAGCTTGCTTGTGTTTCTAAGCCTAAGGTATGTCTCCTATAGGCAGCATATAGACGTATCTTGTTTTTTAATCCATTTTGCCACTCTCTGTCTCTTTATTGGTACATTTAGTCCATTTATATTCAGCACAATTATGGATAGGTATGAATTTAGTGCTATCATTTTGATGTCTTTTTTTGTGTTGTTGACAGTTTCTTTTTCCCACTTATCTTTTTGTGCTGAGTAGGTTATCTTTACATATTGTCCTTTCCTCATATTCTTTGTTGTTGATTTTGTTTTTGCTGAGTCCCAATTTTTTTCTTATATTTTATTTTGGTAGGTAGGTTAGTTTGTCTCCTTTGTGGTTGCCTTATTATTTACCCCTATTTTTCTAAATTTAAACCTAACTTTTATTTCTTTTTTTCACCTTGTCTTTTTCTCCATAGGAAAAATCTATGACTACATTTCTTAGTCCTTCTGTATTGTTTAATGTTGTCTTCTTTTACATAATAACATCGCTGTTTCCCTGTTTTGGGCATTTTTTTTATCTTGATTTTTTTTGTGATTTCCCTGTCTGTGTTGATATCTGATTGCTCTGCCAAGTGTTGTAGTCTTGGGTTGATACTCGATATTATTTATTGTCTAACCAAAGAACTCCCTTTAATATTTCTTATAGTTTTGGTTTGGTTTTTACGAAGTCCCTAAACTTCTGTTTATCTGGAAATGTCCTTATTTCACCTTCATATTTGAGAGACAGTTTTGCTGGATATATGATTCTTGGCTGGCAATTTTTTTTCCTTTAGTTTTTTAATATGTCACCCATTGCCTTCTTTCTTGCATGGATTCTGCCGAGTAGTCCGAGCTTATTCTTATTCTTATTGGCTCTCCTTTGTGGGTGACTTTTCATTTATCCCTAGCTGCTCTTAAAATTCTCTCTTTGTCTTTGGTTTTGGCAAGTTTGATTATAATATGTCTTCGTGACTTTCTTTTAAAATCTACCTTATGAGGAGTTCGATGAGCATCTTGGATAGATATCTTCTCATCTTTCACAATATCAGGGAAGTTCTCTGCCAACAAATCTTCAACAATTCTCTCTGTATTCTCTGTTATCCCTCACTGTTCTGGTACTCCAGTCACTCGTAGGTTATTTCTCTTGATAGAGTCCCAGATGAGTCTTAAGTTTTCTTTGCTTTTTTAAATTCTTTTATCTGATTTTTCTTCAAATATATTAGTGCCAAGTGCTTTATCTTCTAGCTTACAAATTCTGCCTTCCACTTGCTCAGTTCTGCTCCTTTGGCTTTCTATTGAGTTGTCTACCTCTGTAATTTTATTGTTAATCTTCTGAATTTCTGATTGTTTTGTATATATGCGTTTTTCCAACTTATTAAATTTTTCATTATGTTCCTGAATAACCTTTTTAATTTTTTCCACTGCTTTGTCTGTGTGTTCCTTGGCCTGTTTTGTGTATTGCCTGATTTCCTTCCTGATGTCTTGGAGGGTTCTGTATATTAATCGTTTTTATTCTGCCTCTGGTAATTCCAGGAAGGCACTTTCATCTAGAAGATCCCTTGATTCTTTGTTTTGAGAGCTTGTTGAGGCAATCATGCTCTGTTTCTTTATGTGATTTGATATTGACTGTTGTCTCCAAGCCATCTATAAGTTATTGTATTAGTTTATTTTATGTTTGCTTACCGTGTTGTAGCTCCTTGCTTTGTTTTGTTTTGGTATACCCAAATGGGTTGCTTGAGTGAGCTAGCTCACTTATTTTCACCTTTGGAGCTCTGGCATCCTGTCCCCAGATGGCTAGAGTTGTTATGAGGTCTATCAGTCTAGGAGTCCATTCACTTTTCTTGTATGAATTCAGCTCAGGTGTCCAGGTAGCTGATCATCAAGTGTGTGGTACAGGCTCTGTCCTACAGTCTTTGAGGGGCAGGAATGATTGGTGTAGGTTCTGGTATCTGGTAGCAGCAGGGGCTCACACTCTGAACAAAGTAGAGAGCTGCGAATTGTCCCCCATGTTTCTCTGTGGAAAGCATGTCTCTGTTCCCCAGAGTGTACATGTGGGTGAGTTCTGCAGATGGACCATGGGCACCCACTGTTTTTGGTTGTAAGGACTTGGAGGTACCAGTTATTCTTGGACCCCTGTCACAATGGCTGGATGATCTGATTGGAGCCACCAGTCCTTAGGTCCCTGATGTGGGTAGGTGAGGACTCAGTTTAATAGCCAAAGCAGTGTCAAACATCAAACACCTACCTCTCCACTGCACAGCTGAAACATTGTAGTCTGCCAACAAGGGCCTCTTCTCCCGAAATAGGCCCACACATGCCCATGCAGAGGGGAAAGACACTCAAAGTCCATGGACCATTTATGCCTGGATGGGAGCTACTTTTGTCCTGAGCTCCCCCGGTTAGTGGAGCTAGCAAATTATCTTTTCCCCCAATTGCGAATTAATCCTTCTCCAGGGCTTGGAGTGTGGCTCTAGGTGCTCAGCAGGGCCTAATTCAGGCCCAGGAAAGCCAACTGCCACTGAAGCTAGCTTGGGGGTAGGGGGCATGATAAAATATATGTAAGTACTTAGCTTTTGCCAAGAGCACCATTTTTCTCTGGTTCCAGAGTTGTTAGTAGACTGTGCAGCTGGCTGCTTCTCCCTGAGGAAACTGTTTCCAAAGGCTAGTACCATGCCACCATAGCTGCTCCCGGGAATGATGCCTGAGGACTCCCAGAAATTCAGGTCTGGTAACTCCTCTCCACTTCTGAACTGTCTCTTCCTCCCCTTGCCCCTCAGTTTGTTTTCTAACCTTGCCTTTGATGTTCAGGGCTCCTAGCTTGTCATAAATATACTTGTTTCACTTGTTTTTTCAGGTCTTTGTTGTAAGAGTGCTCACTGGATTCATCTGTCTATTCTGCAATCTTGGCCCCGCCTCCTGTTTTTGTTTTTTAGTTAACCCAATCTAATATGTATAATGTACATTTAAAAAGTTTCTATATTTTGTTTTGATAACATTCATAATTGTTGTTAAGTGCTGTCCAGTTGGATCCAACCTATAGAGGCCCTATGAATAACAAGAAAACACTGCCTGGTCCTGTGCCATCTTCACAATCATTGTTATGCTTGAGCCATTGTTGCAGCCACTGTGTCAATATATCCTGTTGAGGGTCTTCCTCTGTTTCACTGACCCTCTACTTTACCAAGCATGACGTCCTTCTCCAGGGACTGATCCCTTGTGATAACTTGTTTGAATTATGTGAGATGAATTCTCACCATCACTGCTTCTAATGAGCATTCTGGCCCTACTTCTTTCAAGACAGATTTGTTCATTCTTCTGGTAGTCCACGGTATATTCTATATTCTTTACCAACACCATAATTCAAAGGCATCGATTCTTCTTTGGTCTTCCTTATTCATTGTCTAGCTTTCACATGCATATGACATGATTTAAAATACCATGACTTGGATCAGGCCCACCTTAGTCCTTAAAGCAACATCTTTGCTTTTTAGCACTTTAAAGAGTTCTTTTGCAGCAGATTTGTCCAATGCAATAGAAAGTTTGATTTCTTGACTGCTGTTTCCATGGGCATTGATTGTGGATCCAAGTAAAAAGAAATCCTTTACAACTTCAGTCTTTTCTCAGTTTGTCATGACATTGTTTATTGGTTCAGGTGTGAGGTTTTTTGTTTTCTTTATGTTGAGGTGTAATCTATAGTGAAGGCTGTGGTTTTGATCTTCATCTGTAAGTGATTTAAGTGGTCTTCACTTTCTGTAAGCAAGGTTGTGTCATTTGCATATCACAGTCTGTTAATGAGCCCTTCTCCAATCCTGATGCTGTGTTCTTCATGTAGTCCAGCTTCTTGGATTATTTGCTCAGCATACAGATTGCATAAGGATGGTGAAAAAATACAATCCTGACACACTCCTTTTCTAGTTTTAAACCATGCAGTATTCCCTTGTTCTGTTCGAATCACTGACTTTTGGTCTATGTTCCGGTTCCTCATGAGCACAATAAACTGTCCTGGAATTTCCATTCTTCAAAATGTTATCCATGAATTTTTATGATCTGCACATTTGAGTGCCTTTGCATAGTCAACAAAACACAGGTAAGCATCTTTCTGCTATTCTTTGCTTTCAGCCAGGATCCATCTGACATGAGCGAAGATATCCCTGGTTCCACATCCTCTTCTTAATCTGGCCTGAATTTCTGGCAGTTCTCTGTCAATTACTGCTACAACCACTTCTGAATTATCTTTAGCACAATTTTACTTTTCTTGATATTAATGACATTGTTTGACAATTTCCACAATCTGTTGGATCACCTTTCTTCAAAATGGGTACAAATATGCATCTTTTCCTGTTGGTTGGCAGGGTAAGTGTCTTTCAAATTTCTTGGCATAGAGGAGTGATCACTTCCAGCTCTGCATATGTTTATTGATAAATCTCAATTGGTATTCTGTCAATTCCTGGAGCATTGTATTTTGGTAGAGCCTTCAGTGTATTTGGACCTCTTCCTTCAGTACCATTGATCCTTGGTCATATGCTACCTCCTGAAATGGTTGAATGTCAACCAATTCCTTTTGGTGCAGTGACTCTGTGCATTCCTTCCATCTTCTTTTGATGCTTCCTGCATCATTCAACATTTTGCCCATAGAATCCTTCAGTATTGCAACTCGAGGCTTGAATTTTTTCTTCAGTTCTTTCAGCTTGAGAAATGCCAAGTGTGTTAATCCCTTGTGGTTTTCTTCCTCCAGGTCTTTGCCCGGTTCATTCTAGTACTTTGCTTTGTTTTCAGGAGCTGCCCTTTGAAATCTTCTTTTTCGCTATTTTACTTTATCATTTCTTCTTTTACTTTAGTCACTCTATGTTTAAGAGCAACTTTCAGAATCTCTTTCAATATCCATTTTGGTCTTTTCTTTCTTCCCTGTCTTTAATGACATCTTGCTGTCTTCATGTATGATTTTCTTGATGTCATTCCATAACTCCTCTGGTCTTCAGCCATTATTGTTCAGTGTATCAAATCTATTCTTGAGATGGTTTCTAAATTCAGGTGGGATATACTCAAGGTTGTACTTTGGCTCACGTGGACTTCTTTTAATTTTCTTCACCTTTAACTTGAACTTTCATATGAGCAATTGATGGTCTGTTCCACAGTTGGCTGCTTGCCTTGTTCTGATTGATGATATTGAGCTTTTCCATGATCTTTTTCCATAGATATTGTCAATCTGATTCCTGTGTATTCCATCTGCAAAGGTTCATGTGTATAAACCCGTTAACCCGTTGCCTTAGATTCCATGTGTATAGTCACTGTTTATTTTGTTGAAAAAAGATATTTACAATGCAGAAGTCATTGGTCTTGCAAAATTCTATCATGTGATCTCTGGCATTGTTTCTATAACCAAGGCCATATTTTCCAATTACCAATCCTTTTTTTTTTTTTTTTCAGCTTTCACATTAAAATCACCAGTAATTATCAATGTTTCCTGATCGCATGTTTGATCAATTTCAGACTCCGGAAGTAGATAAAAATCTTTAATTTATTCATCTTTGGCCTTAGTTGTTGGTGTGTAAATTTGAATAACAGTCAAATTAACTGATCTTCCTTTTAGGTGTGTGGATATTATGCTATCATTGACAACATTGTACTTCAGGATAGATCTCAGAATGTTCTTTTTGTTGATGAATGTGATGTCCTTGCTCTTTAATTTGTTTTTACCAGTATAGTAAACCGTGTGTTTGTCTGATTTGAAATGTCCAATACCAGTCCATTTCAGCTCACTAATGCCTAGGATATCAATCTTTATGTATTCCATTTGTTTTTTAACAACTTCCAATTTTCCTAGAATCCTACTTTGTACATTTCATGTTCTGATTATTAATGGATGTTTGCAGCTGTTTATTCTCATTTTGAATTGTGCCACATCAGCAAATGAAGGTCCTGAAAGCTTGACTCCATCCATGTCATTAAGGTCAACTCTACTTTGAGGAGGCAGCTCTCCCCCAATTGTATTTTGAGTGCCTTCCAACCTGAGGGGATCATCTCCAACACTATACCAGATAATGCTCTATTGCTATTCATAAGGTTCACTGGCCAGTTTCTTTCAGAATTAGACTGCCATGTCCTCCTTCCTAACCTATTTTAGCCTGGAAGCTCTGTTGAAACCTTTCCATCAAAGGTCACTCTGCTGGTATCTGAAATACCAGTGGCAAAGCTTCTAGTATCACAGCAAAGCACAAGCCACCACAGTAAGACAAACTGACAGACAGGTGGTGGACATTCATAATACCAACCCATAACATATATAGACACTCAAAATAAATATTTTAAAACAATTTCAGCAAACCCAGAGTATTTGTTTTTAACTTTGATTCAAAATGATACAGGTGGTGCTGTATTTTCAAAAATTAATCCTTAACCCTTCATCATAATTAGTTACAACCATTTTTCCTGTGAAGTTAAATAATTTATCTGCAATGAAAGAAATAGATTTTAAATCTACAAATTTCCTATGAATAGATCCTCTTTTGATAAAACAAAATTCAAAATATTCTATCAAATTCATAAGATGTTTGTTCTTGTCATTAGGTGCTGTCCAGTCAGTTCCAACTCACAGCAATCCTATGCACTACAGAATGAAACACTGCCCGGTCCTGTGCCATGCTCAAAATCCTTGTTATGCTTGAGCCCGTTGTTGCAGCCACTGTGTCATTCCATCTCTTGACGGTCTTCCTCTTCTTCGCTGACCCTGTACTTTACCAAGTGTGATGTCCTTCTCCAAGGACTGATCCCTCCTGATAGCATGTCCAGAGTATGTAAGATGTAGTCACGTCATCCTTGCTTTTAAGGATCATTCTAATTTTATTTCTTCCAAGGAAGATTTGTTCATTCTTTTGGAAGTTCATGGTATATTCCATGTTCTTTGCCAACACCTCAATTCAAAGGCGTCAATTCTTCTTCATTTTTCCTTATTCATGGGCCAGCTTTCACATGCATTTGATGTGATTGAAAATACCATGGCTTGGGTCAGGCGCACCTTAGCCTTCAAGGTGACATATTTGCTTTTCAACACTTTAAAGAGGTCTGTCACAGCAGATTTGCCCAAAGCAATGTGTCTTTTGATTTCTTGACTGCTGTTTCCCTGGGTGTTGATTATGGATCTAAGTAAAATGAAATCCTGGACAACTTCAATCTTTTGTCCATTTATCCTAATGTGGCTTATTGGTCCAGTTGTGAGGATTTTTGTTTTATGTTGAGGTGTAATTCATACTGAAGGCTGTGGTCTTTGATCTTCATGAGTAAATACTTCAAGTCCTCTTCACTTTCAGCAAGCAAGGTTGTGTCATCTGCATAACGCAAGTTGTTAATATGTCTTCCGCTAATCCTGATGCCCATTCTTCTTTATAGAGTCAAGCTTCTCAAATAATTTGCTCAGCATACAGATTGAATAGGTATGGTGAATGTATTCAACCCTGATGCACACCTTTCCTGACTTTAAACCACACAGTATCCCCTCGTTCTGTCTGAATGACTGCCTCTTGATCTATGTAAAGGTTCCTCATGAGCACAATTAAGTGTTCCAAAATTGCCATTCTTTGAAATATTATCCATAATTTGTTTTGATCCATATAGTCGAAGGCCTTTTGCATAGTCAATAAAACGCAGGTAAGCATCTTTCTGGTATCCTCTGTTTTCAGCCAGGATCCATCTGATGTCAGCAATGATATACCTGGTTCCACATCCTCTTCTGAATCCACCCTGAATTTCTGATAGTTCCCTGATGATATACTGCTGCAGTCACTTTTGAATGATCTTCAGCAAAATTTTACTTGTGTGTTACCCTGGTGGCATCGTGGTTAAGTGCTACAGCTGCTAACCAAAAGGTCAGCAGTTCGAATCCGCCAGGCGCTCCTTGGAAACTCTATGGGGCAGTTCCGCTCTGTCTTATAGGGTTGCTATGAGTCAGAATTGACTCAACGGCGGTGGGTTTTTTTTTTTTTTGTTGTTGTTGTTATATTAATGATATTTTTCAATAATTTCTGCTTTTATTTGGATCACTTTTCCTGAGAATAGGCATAAATATGGACCTCTTCCAGTCAGTTGACCTTGCAGCTGTCTTCCAAATTTTTTGCATGCATTTGTTGAAACATCTCAATTGATATTCCTACAACTCCTGGAGACTTGTTTTTCACCAGTGCCTTCAGTGCACTTTGGACTTCTTCCTTCAGTACCATCGGATTCTGATCATATGCTATCTTTTGAAATGGTTGAATGTCGGTCAATTCTTTTTGGTATAATGACTGTGTATTCCTTTCATCTTCTTTGAATGCTTCCCATGTCATTGAATATTTTCCCCATGGGCCTCTTCACTATTGCAACTTGAGGCTTAATTTTTCTCCTCAGTTCTTTCAGCTTGAAAAATTCTGAGTGTGTTCTTCCCTTTTGGTTTTCTATCTCCAGCTCTTTGCGCATGTCGTTATAATACTTTACTTTGTCTTCTTGAGCCTTTGAAATCTCCTGTTCTGTTCTTTTACTTCATCATTTCTTCAAGAGCAAGTTTCAGCGTCTCTTCCGACATCCATTTTGGTCTTTCCTTTCTTTCTTGTCTTTTTAATGACCTCTTGCTTTCCTCATGAATGAGGTCCTTGACGTCATTCCCCAACTTGTCTGGTCTTCGGTCACTAGTGTTCAATGAGTCAGCAGAAGCTGGTAAAAATCTTCAGTTTCTTCGTCTGTGGCCTTAGTGGTTGGTGGGTAAATTTGAATAATAGTCATATTCACTGGTCTTCCTTGTAGTCATATGGATACTATCCTGTCACTGACAGTGTTGTACTTCACGGTAGATCATGAAATGTCCTTTTTGACCATGAATGCAACACCGTTCCTCTTCAAGTTGTGATTCCTGGCAAAGTAGACCATATGATTGTCTGATTCAAAATATTCAGTACCAATCCATTTCAGCTAATGTGTTCCATTTCATTTCTGATGATTTCCTAGATTCATACTTTGTACATTCCAGGTTTTGATTATTAATGGATATTTGCAGCTGTTTCGTCTCATTTTCAGTCATGCCACATCAACAAATGAAGGTCCCAAAAGCTTGACTCCATCCACATCATTAAGGTCACCTCTACTTTCAGAAGGCAGCTCTTCCCCAGTCATCTTTTGTGTGCCTTCCAACCTGGAGTGCTCATCTTCCAGCACTATATCAGACAATGTTCTGCTGCTATTCATAAGGTTTTCACTGCCTAAATGTTTTTAGAAGCAGACTGCTGGGTCCTTCCTCCTAGTCTGTCTTAGTCTGGAAGCTCAGCTGAAACTTGTCTGCCATGTGCAACCCTGTTGGTATCTGAATTCTGGTGTTATAACTCCCAGCAACTAAGATTATTAAAAATATCAGACAAAAACCCAAGTCTTTAACCACAGTTGAAACCAAACTGTTTTTTTTATCTAACATTACATAAACACCAAGAATTTATTTTGCAGTCTAAACATTCCCAGGAGAACTCTTCTCCATTGTACCTCAGCAAGTAATAATATTAGCTTAGAATCAGCTGCCATATTATCATTTGTTTAAGAGAATATTTTCAAATGTAGCATGTTGGCCTTTATATGATTCACAATTTTACCGTTCCAATAATCATACTATTTAGCTCACATTTTTTATCACAAGACTTCCTTGATAAAGGAAACAATATGTTAATTGATTCTAAGGCTCAAACTCCTTAACATTGGCAACTACTTCAGATAATCTCTGCTCACTTCTGAATCATCAGAATATGTGTTTTTTTCACAAAATATAAATACAAAACCACAGTTTGTGCCCTGGTCATGCGTTTGGTTGTTAAGTCAACATTAAATTAGTATTAAATATTCTAAACACTCTCCATTTGAGAACTTACCTCATTGCTGTGCAGTAAAAACAAAACAAAAAAACGATTAGCCAGTAGCTGTCTGCAGACCACACTTTGAGCAGCATGATTTTATATAGCATTTAAATAAATCACCTATTTACAGTGACAAGTACATCTGGCCTAAATTGTTAAGGAAATGTACAGGTATTAACTGGTAAATACAGGAAGAAACTTTGATTCCATCACCTGATGGAAGAAGAGGCAAAGAATTTGCGGTTTACTTTAAGGTACCACAGTATATACTCCACTGACAATTGCTTACATTCTTCCTATATGCAAAATATATTTACCCTTTTCAAGAATCTCATCAGGCTCAAAATCTGGGACCTCATCATATAAATAACCTTTTATGCATAAGGCTACTCTGATTCATATGAACTAAAGACAAGAAATCTGCCTTCCACAAATCCAAGATAGGATGGTGTGGCAGGGACAGAATAACTGCAACAGGTATTCCCATTTAAGAAGGGAGTGGGGGAGATGGAAGGCATATAGTAGTTCCTGTTCCACAGAAATGATAAAATCCAGCAGGGAATATGTTATTAGGTTCTTCTGCTCTGGGAGCAGGAAATGTTCCTTTACAAGGGACCATTCCTGCTCCCTGAGAGAATTTCCCTAATCATTGTTCCCCTCAACTCTTCACCCTACCCTTTTGGGTCCTGGATCTGTTTTCTGAGTTGTTCCTCCTTTTCTGTAAGTTATCACCCACGTTTGCATTTGAGAAATTTTCTTAGTTTGCCTCCTGTTTATAGAAAATCATAGGCTATTTTATATATCTATTCCTATGTAGCAAATTACTCCAAATGTTTGTGGCTTAAAACAAAACAAACAAAAAATTATCTCACAGTTTCTGTTGGTCAGGACTTGGGAGTGGATTAGCTAGATGGTTTGGGCTCAGGATCTCTAATAGTGTTGCAGTCAGTATATCAGTAGGGTCTGTAGTCATCTGAGGGTTTGACTGGGGCTGCAGGATATACTTACAAGAGTGTTCACTCACATTACCTTTGGCAATAAGCCTCAATTTCTCACTGGTTATTGGGAAGAAGCCTCAATTTCTGGACACATAGGCTTCTTCACAGGCTGCTTGAATGTCTTCATGATGTGGCAGCTAACTTCCCCAGAGGAAGTAATCCAAGAGAGCAAGGAGGAAGTCTCAGTGCTTTCTATGACCTAGTCCCTGAAATCGAATATAGTCAAATAGCTTTATTCTTTTTTTTAGAATTGAGTCACTAAGTCCTGTCTCAAGTGGAGGGTAATTAGGTTTCACCTCTTGAAGAGAAGTATATCAAAAAGATTGTGGATATGTACAATGTTTTCATGTGAGCTGTCTCTGTTCCACTTCAAGCAGATACAAATTCCTTTTAAACTCCATGGGGTTCCTATGAATCTAATTGGATTTCACTCTATGCTTTAAGAAGAAAATTTATAATTTTTCTTCAACATCAACCTCTTCTACTTGGGTGACATGTAAGGCTACTGTATGACAAGACTCATAATTACTAGAGGGTCTACAAGGTACCATTTTAAGTTTTCAGAGGTTTTAAAAGGTATCTTGCAGTCATAGCCTTCTTTTAAGCTTTACTCTGAAGACATTTCTTATTTGAGATTATTTTGCCTTCTGAATAGACAAGGAGTGAAAATCATATTAACTTTCCAAAACAGCAAGCGCAAGGCCATTCTGCTTGCATATTGAATTTTTTTTCTCCTTCTTCTTTAGTCTATTGATCTTTTCAAATACATTATCATACGTAACTGAAGGAAACTGATTGTGACTTTCAACATTGGGCCTGGAAGTCTCCTTAGTGAGTTCTACAAGTTTATTAGGTACATTATCTGTCTTCCAAGTGGCTGCATGTGGCAGTGTTGCCAATCGTTTCCCTAGCCATCTTCTAGCTCCAATAGCAATTTCCTCACTGTTCTTCCCACCTCCACTAATAATCTCTTTGCTGCTCTTCCAGCCTCTGGCTGTTGCATCTTTCCAGAGTAAACATCCTGTGTTTTAAGTTTTTGTAAGGACGGTATCCTCTTTCCAGGTATCAATGTATGGCGCTGTTTCTCTCGTAGTCAGGATTCATGGGTGTTGGAATGAAAGGATAGAGATCACATTGGCTTCTATCTCTATCAGTTATCCTAACCCCCTGGTAAAAGTTTTGCTTCCCTCCTTGCAAGATTTAATTTCTATGACAAATCTTTTCTCCTATAAAGACTCATAATGGCTGTGCTCCCTTGACCTAACACTATTGATATAGCAAGTTTTGAAATAGATTTTTTTTTATATATTGTGGAAGCTGGATTTTAATTATTCTTCCTGATCAAAAGATCTTGACACATAAAGTGCCCATGAAGATCAGATACATACAGCACTTTTCTACTTTTGGAGGAAAAAGCATAAAAGAGCTATTGTACTAATGCTGTTACAGTTGAGGTCTTTATAATAATTAAACCGAAGCTTCTTCAGGGCATGAACCAAATCTATTTCATTTTTTTTTTTTTAACTGATGCAAAGAAAAACAAAATTACACCTGTTACTGAGGTTCTTAAGGAGCTAATAACCTTTGTTTAGAAAAATGCTAAAAATCTTTGTTTAGAAAAATGTTTAGAAAAAAGCTGCAAGTTGTATAAAATGAGTCTCCGAGGTTATCAATTAGTCCGAGAAGACATATCTAATGGACACTGCATAAGAAAAATGAGAACTTTGGAGTTGGTTTGAGAGGATGCCTGATGAGAGAGGACGGGGAAGAAAGAAAAGTGTGAAGAAAATGACTTAGCAACCTGGGGGAAATGACAAAAGGCTTTTATAAGCAAATCTGTCTAATGCTTAAGTTGCTAGCCTTGTGAGATAAAAAAACTCTGTTTTTGCCACATTTTCACAAAGTCTAATACCCACAAATCTTGTATGAGATTCCATTCTGTACTAGAGTCTGTGAGAAATAAAGAGAATTCCATGGGAGTTAAAATCTAATAATAGCGTTAGTCCTGTAGAAACAAGTCCTTGAAGCAAAATAACTGTAAGAATTTAAATAAAGCACTGAGATGCTCTAAAAGTAGTAGGAAGGATATCGGCTGTAGGCCAAAGAACTTGGTTTACACTATTTCTCTGGTTTCCTGAAAATAACCTTTGGGATTTGCCAACAGGTGCCTTTATTATGTATATTGTTCAGGCAATATTTAAACATGTGCACATGTACTGGGAGCCCCAAAGGCCACACATAGCAAATGACTTTGGGAAGGGAAGGTGGTATGATGCAATCAGTCATGTATATTCACTGATTAAATTAACCATGCATTTATGGAATAAGGCACTAATCATGACTGTGCACCAAGGTCCCAATGACTGTTATAAAAGACCCTGGACCTTGGAGCTTTGGGAGTAATGATGCAGATGGGAGGAACTTATCTCTGGAGACATGAAGCTGCTTGCAAAGACTTCTTCCAGACCTTCCTTTTTTGTGTTTTTATTCTTTCTTTGCTGGATTAAAGATAGCCCTATTCTGGGAGTTCATGGGTCAGCACCCATTTACTTAATCCTGGGTGAAAGAAAGGACTGTATGGAGCAGCTGGGGTCTGGACTGACCAGGGAAGAGGAGCTGCAAGAAGCTAGACTGATTCGATGCTACAAATTGGTGTCAGTAGAAGCGGGATCCTATGCAAAACTCAGCAAAGCTTGGGATTTTGGACTAGAAAGTACAAGTGGGTGACGGATTGTGGGTGGTTACTTTGGCCTTTGAATTCTGGCTGGTTACTTCGGCCTTTGAATTGTATGTTGATATTTACCTTGGTTGATGTTATCTGTAAATGAAAGTAAGCTGCATTCTGAAAGTAATAAATGGCTTTCACTATGTAAGTGTGTTGTGTATATGACTTAATGGAACCAGATGAACGGATTACTGCTACTGATTGGGGTTCTCATCCTATAATCTTGTGGCTGCTTGGGATCTGGGGACCACCTTTGAGGCAACCTGCCTGTGCAATGCAGTGGGCCTGAGCTGTTTTCTGGGCCATACATAACTTTACCCTCCATGACAATCAGCATGGTGTCTTGACCATCATATATTCTTGATAATGTTTGCTGAATAAATTGATGGATTAAAAATGTTGATCTCTATATGGTTTAAAGCGCTAAGCAAAACCCTTGCCATCGCGTCAATTCCCAATCATAGCCACCCTAAAGGACGGAGTAGAACTGCCCCACAAGTTTTCCAGGGAAAGGTTGGTGGATTCGAACTGCAGACCTCTCAGTTAGCAGCCGAGCCTTTAACCACTGCACCAGCAGGACTCCAGGTGCCCCTTAGTAGTTGTCTACTGCTTTTAACACACTTGCCTAGCAGAAAAAGAGTAGGATTAAATATATTTTGCATCTTTTAAACTCCATCCCCTCCATTTGCCAATGATTAGTGAATTTAAAACCAGACTGGGTTTATCTTTAAAGGGAACTCAATAATCAGTTAAGTTAGCTAGTGATTTCAGGTTATCACCCAATAAGTTGATTCATGTTGAGTAGTTTACACTGGTATTTGTCACTGATTGGTCAGAATGATTAAAAACAATTGTAGTACTTTATTCTGAATTAAAAGAAGATGCTGGCAATTAAATACTTTTTGAATTATTATAGGTTTTAGAGATTAGCTGGTACTGGAAATATGTGCTCTTTAGTGGAATAAGTTGAAATACAGAATTATGCAGAAAGAGTAAATCTCGTTTACTTGGCAGAGAAGCTGAAAAAGAGTGAAGTAAGGATTCTGACTGACAAATCAATGCTAGGAAACATTAATTCACACCTGTTAACTAAAGTGAACTGGCCTGGAGACTGCACCAGGTATGCCATTACTCATTGCTTGAAGTAATTGAAACAAATTGTTTGCATCCTCAAGCAGTTTGAGGTTAAATTGACCTGTTGAAAATCTTTTTTTTTCCCTTTTTTCTCTTCATTTTGTAAAATCTTCGTGTTTTCAATGATGAAGTATTTTTTTCCCTCACAAGGAATTGAAATATGAGAACTGAAAGTCTGCTTTTGGTATTTATGAAGCTTTTTTGTTGAAATTAAATGAAGTTGAGCAACTAAAGCTGTGTCGTCCTGGAAGCCTATATGATTGCATCAGAGACAGAGTTTTATTTTAAATTGTGAGGCAAGGGAAAAATTAATTTGTGTTTATCTATGGAACAGTCTGACCGAAAACAGTGGAATCTGGGTACCAAATATGATAGTTAAGGATTTTAATTATCTTTTGTTTCTATTGTTACAATACTATTACAAAACACTGGATGATATTGTGACAAGGTTTTTTTGTTTGGGATGGAGTAAAAGATGATACGGCTTTGGAATAGGGAAATAAGACATTTGAGAAGGAGCTAGAATAGAATAAAAGGATCAATAAAATAAATGGCCAAAAATATTTTTAAAAATGTAAAATATTATTACCGATTTAACTCCTAATTTATGATATGTTCTTCGTTAATTATGTGGCTAAATAAGTAAAATGACAGACTTGCTAATATGTTATCAAGAAGCTTCTTAAGCATCTACATGTGTATGTGGGTGGATGGGAGGCTTTCCATATTTAACTCAGGCTGGTGTGTCATTTTGGTTCATATTCCCTGGAACCTGGCTTATTCATTGAGCTGGCCGTGTTTCTAAAGGAAGATAATTGTTATAACTGAGCTGGGCTAATATGGCTGGATATTTTGTCAACTTTCTTTTGCTTAGTTTTATTGAAGTATAAATTACATACAATAAAATGTACACATTTTTCTCCGTATAAATACCCAGTTACTGTAGCACCATTTGCTGAAAAGACTGTCCATTCCTCTATTGCAGTACACTGGCACCTTTACTGAGAATCAACTGACCCTCTACGTGTGGTTGTATTTGGGCCATCTATATCGATGTTGTGAATCCGTCACCCGTCTGTCAGTTTGTCATGTGGTGGTGGCTTGTGTGTTGCAATGATGCTGGAAGTTATGCTACTGGTATTTCAAATACCAGTGATGTCTCTCACAGTGGAGAGGTTTCCGCGAAGCTTCCAGACCAAGACAGGCTAGGAAGAAAGGCCTGGAGATACACTTCTGAAGATTAGGCAATCAAAACCTTGTGGATCACAAGGGAACGTTGACTCGCTTGCTCTGGAGGCATCAATCACTAGAGGAAGACATTGTGTTTGGTGCCGTCCAGGACCAACAAGGGTGAGGAAGGCCCGCGGTAAAATGGACCGGACAATAGCTCCACCGCTGGATTATCGTGAGGATGACGCAGAACTAGGAAAGGGTTTGTTCTGTTGTTCCTATGGTGACCGTAAGTCATAGTTGACTCTATGGCAGCTATTCATTTATATGTGTATACGTATGTGCGTGCATGTGTATGTGTGGTGTATAAATATTTAGTATTTATAATTATTTATGTTGCCTGAGAGCAAAATGATGTTTTTGGATTGGGAGCAGAGTCTCAATACTTATAGTTCTCCATGCCCTATTCTCCTCCTTGAGGGCAACATGATGAAAACCAGATGATTAGGACTAATGTGTGTACAGAAAGAGAGCTTTTTGGATTACAAGAAAGGAACTCTAAATTTATGGTTACGGGAGTTTATAGGGACTATGCTGCTACCAGCCCCTTCTAAGAGGAGGAAAACCTGATCTCCCCATTGTAAATAAACCTTCTCTGGGAAATAAATAGGAAGGGCCCTTGTTCACAAGTATTTAAAATGTTAATGAATAGTTCTGAGTCTCATCCCCCTGTGAAATGGAAACACTTCTTGGTCTAATGCCCTTAAAACTAGTGTTTCAAGAGACAAAAGGAAATCTCCTCTGTCTTTAGAACCTATTGATTCACATTGCTCAGGAAGCTGTGGGCCTTCACTAACAAATACGGGGAGGGCTGCCTTCCCGTATTTCTCCTAAATTTTCGTTTTTTTTGGTTTTTATCTTTCTGAAAGAATTCAAGTAGAATTAGTATTATTTCTTTATTAAACATTTGGCATAATTCTTCAGTGAAACCTTTTGGGCCTGATGATTTCTTTGTGCAAAGTTTTTAATTACAAATTCAATTTTAGGTAATTAGATATAAGATTTTTTTTCTATTTTCCTCATTGATACATAATTCACATATCATAAAGTTTACTCATTTAAAGTGTACGCTCAAAGTTTTTTTAGTGTTTACAGAGTTGTGGAACTATCGCTATAATCTAAATTTGGAACATTTTTATCACCCCCAAAGAAACCTTGCACTCATTAATAGCTACTCCCCCAGGGAGTCCCTCTACCTACAACCCTAAAAAAAAAAAAAAACAAAAAAAAAAACAGGCAACTACTAATCTGCTTTATCTATGTATAGATTTAGGTATTTTAGGCTTTTCACATAAATGTGACCTTTTTTTAGGCTTTTCACATAAATGTGACCATAAAATATATGATCTTTCTGATTTCCTTCACTTATCATGATGCTTTTGCTGTTCTCCCGTGTTGTAGCATGTATCAGTACTTCATTCATTTTTATTGCCAAATACTACTCCATTTGTTATATCTCATTTATTTAATCTATTCATCTGTTGATGGATATTTGTGTTGCTTTGATTTTTTTGGCTATTACGAATACTGCTGCCATCTATATTTATGCACAAGTTTCTGTGTGGATTTCTGTTCTCTTTTCTGTTGAGTAGATACCTAGGAGTGGAATTATGGGGTCATATTTAGTTCCATGTTTAACCTTTTGAGGAACTTTCAGATTATTTTCCAAAGTAGCTGCACCATTTCACATTCCCTCTAGCAATATGTGAGGGTTCCAATTTACCCATACCTTTAGCAACACTTGTATTGACTGTCTTTTTGATTATAGCCTTTCTAGTGGGTATGAAGTACTATTTTACTGTGGTTTTCATTTCCATTTCCCTAATGATTTATGATATTGAGCAACTTTTCATGTGCTTTTTAACTGTTCGAGTACATTTTTGAAGAAGCATCTACTCAAATTATCTGCCTATTTTTAAATCAGGTTATTTATTTTTTCGTTATTGAGTTGTAAGGGTATTTTATGCCTTCTGGATTTAGGACACTTATTTTATTTTATTTTTTTTACCAGATGCACCAAAAACCAAACCCATTGCCTCCAAGTGAATTCTGACTCATAGCAACCCTGTAGGACAGAGTAGAACTGCTCCATAGGGTTTCCAAGGAGATTGGCAAATATTTCCTTTCAGTTTGTGGGTTGTCTTCGTACTTTCTTGATGTTATCGTTCGAAGCACAAAATATTTAAATTTTGATGACATTCATCTTATAAAACTCTATTATCATTTGTGTTTTGGTGTCCTATCTAAGAAATCATTGCTTATCCCAGGATCGTTGAGATCTACTTCTTCATTTTCTACGAAGAGTTTCATGCTTTTAGATTTATTTTCAGATCTATAATCAACACTGAGTTAATTTTTGTATACGGTGAGAAGTTAGGGTCCAAATTCACTCTTTTGAATGTGGATACCTCGTTGCCTCAGTATCAATATTGGTATCCATTTCTTCTTTAGTAGGCTTTGGTAATTTTTATTATTCAAGGGCTTTTTCCATTTTCAGTTATCAAATTTATTATTATAAAATTGTTTATACCAGTCCCTCCTTATCCTTTTATTATCTGTTTGATCTGTAAACATGATTCTTCTGTAATTCTTGATGACAACAATTTGTTTATTTTTCTTGGTCACTTTAACCAATTTTTTAATAAGTATTATTCATTTCAAAAACAACTTCTGGCTTGATTTCTCTGTACTGTTTTTCCATTTTCTATTAGATTATTTTCTGCTCTTTTTAAAATAATTTTCTTGTGTCTACTTACTATGAATTGGCTTTGCTTTTCATAGTTTCCTACAATTGAAACTTAGATCACTGATTTTGTACTCTCTACTTATCTAATACAATTTCAGTTTAAATTTTCTTCCCAATACTACTTTAGTCGCATACCACAAATTTTGATATGTTGTGTTTTCATTTTCATTAAGTTCAAAATATTCCTTTTCATATTCTTTTCAACTTAGTGATTATTTATAAGCTTATATTTATTTTCCAGTGATTTGAGTTTTTCCAGGTGTTTTCTGGTATTGGCTTATAATTCAATTCTACTGTGGTCAGAAAACTTATTATGTACGATTTCAAACATTTGTGGTCTAATAAATATATTTGTTGAGTGCTTTTTTTTTGTGCATATTTGGAAATGCTGATGGTATAGTGGTTAAGAGCTACGGCTGTTAACCAAAAGGTTGGCAGTTCGGATCCACCAGGTGCTCCTTGGAAACCGTACAGGGCAATTCTACTCTGTCCTATATGGTCACTATGAATCAGAATCGACTCGACAGCAATGGGCTTGGTTTTTGGTTTTGTATATATCTGAAAACAGTAGGTAGTCTTCTATTAATGTGTTCAATGTCAACTTGACAAACTTTATCGTCGTGAGTTCCAGCTTCTTTTGCTCTACCCTTCTTTATACCCTGTGCTATTTTTTTTTATAGGGTCGCTATTTTATGAGTCCAAATTGACTCGATGCAATGGGTTTGGTTTTTTGGTTTTCTTTATACCTGTCTTCTCTTTTCAGCAACAAAATTTGTGAATTACACGCTTTAGCATCGGACACAAAGACAACAGCCTTGTAGAGACTATTTTTCCAGCTCCCACTCTCGTATGAAATCTCCTTGTGGGTCTGCTTCTCTGACTGAACGCTGACTTACACAACAGGTTTTTCTTCATGTTGCCTTGTCTCCTGATTTCCAATGTTATCTTTTTTTTTTTTTTTTTTTTACTACCAAATACATTTAGGAAATTATTTGTAGAAATAATTTGAGATCTAGGATGGGTTCAATTTTTGTTTCTGAAAGGACCGGGGGTCGGGGGGGGGGATCTCTGGGTTCACATTAATTCAATTCTGGAAATAACAATTTAAAGCTCAACTTTAGTCCTTGCTTGGGTTGTCTACTTTTAGTTCCACCTTTTTCTGTAGGTACAACCTTGTTGAGTCCCAACCCATTGTGTTCACCAATGCCAACTGTACTCAATAGATCCTGGACTCTAATTCTTGTTGCCAGCACCTCGAGGTGGTCAGTCTCTCAAAGTCTCAGCCAGTCTCTGGAAAATACAACCCCCAGAGTTAGTTTGCATCTCTGAGCCTCTGCCCTTCTCCAGGTGCTGCTGAGAAATCATTGCTAGCTTCTCTCTTCAATGCCTTCCTACAGGTGATTCAAAAAAAAAAAAAAGTTTTACTAATTCCTCTCAGTCAGAAGTTTGAAGCACATTACCTAGGAAGCAGAAGTCTCATTTACTTGAATTCACGTTATCTTTGTGTACTGTATGTATCTTTCTAAGTGATCTTATATCTCTTTTATTTTTTAAAGGCAGATATAAGTAAGTAAATAAGAAGGTGAACCCTGAATCCAGATTGCCTGTGTTTTTTTGTTTTTTTGCCTCCACTACTAACTAGCTGTGTGACATTGCCCAAACAACTTGTTTATGCCTCATTTTCCTAATGTGATTGTTTCGAGGATTAAAATAAATCATTACAAGTTAAACCCTGAAAATATTGCCTAGCACCTCTTAAGTGCACGGTAAATAATACATATTGTTATTTGGCACCAGTTAATGTTGAATTCAGCCTAACGTTAAGTAAAATCAATAGCTGTATCTAAAGCAATGGGCAAGGAATCTCATTTTAGTTTCATTATTTGGGATAGCACAGAGAAGAACAGATACTCAGGTTTTACTGATTCATTTGTTAGCTCTAACTACACACCACCAAGAATTTCCACATGCTAATGGTATATGCTCTACAGTCTTTTAATCTCCCATGGGAGCTGAGTGTATTACAAATGAGTTTTTCATTTACTCCAACTCAATCTGTTCCAATGGCTTGTAATGCCTAGGCTACACATGTCTGTATATCTTCTAACACCACCTCCTGGAAGTGGAGGTTAAAGGTTATAGACAAGCTTTCATAATAGAGCTTTTCTTTATAGACCTGTTTTCTGCCTTAGTAATTTATTAGGGACAGGGGGAGAGAAGCCCTGTATAATGTCTCCATTTTCCCCCTTCCACATGGACATTGAACATTTTTAATTTAATTGAGAACCATCATGGCTTTCCAATCTATAATGAAGAAAAAACCTGTGTTCTCTTTTGCCAACTATCACAAATACGAGAATCAGAGGTGGCTGGATCAGAAAGCAGGCATACAAGGACATGTCTCAAAATGTAGCATAAAGGGTCACAAAGAATAGAAAAGAGAGACTAATACCAAAATAAGAAAAAATATGGGTAAGAAATGGTTTTATTCCTCTTTCTTTTTCTAACAGCTACTGTGTAATTCAGTATAATGGGAATACAATAGTATTGTTTGTACTTTCACATTTGCCAATATAATTGAGAAATTGAATTTTACATGATTTAGTTTTATGTTGGATAAACTTCTCCCAAGTCAACAGACACTTTCACTCAGAAATAGCTCATCTGAAAAATTTTTAATATCTTTTCAAACAATGAACATTTACAATAAAGATAAAATCTAGTATGGATCCTGGATAGATGTTCCAAGTTATTTGCACAAAACAACACTGGGCTTCATTTCAAATTCTGTACAAAATGTATCTCTTGAGAAATGCTAGTCTGAATGACTATGGATGGAAATCTTTTGCAGTCATGTCAAAAAGTAAAGACGTATTTGAAATTACAAAGAATGGATGATCCGGCAGTTTCTTCAGGTAATACTCCGCCCGACGATTTTTCTTGTACTGACCTGGATTTGCTATATCATACAGGTGTAATAACAATGTCTGAAACACCATTTAGATAGTCAAACAATTTGCCCTTTCTGGCTTTTCAAACAAGGAGAGAAAATTTTGTTTCCCTGAAATTGGCATTCATATGATATCGGTATTGAAGAAACTCCTTTTTGCCCCTGAAATCTTTGTTCTTTGTTGTGACAGTTCTGAACGCTGGGAGTGGTTATTTAGGGGTTACTTGTTTTGCTTCTACAGTATCTGAAAACCTATTGTGCTAGTTCATGTTCCGACTGCATGTGACACGCACACAACTAGGCAAAAATGGGCAGTTTTTGTTTGTTTGTTTTGGTTTTTGCTAACTTAGCAAAGCAGCACATAAGGCAATTATTGTTCGGTGGCAGAGTTCTCATCTTCCATGTGGGAGACACGGTTTGGTTCCTGGCCAATGTACTTCATGCACAACTACCTGTCTGCCAGTGGAGGCTCACTTGTTGCTATGATGCTGAACGGGTTTCAGCAGTTTCCAGGCTAGGATGAACTAGGAAGAAAGGCCTAGTGTGCTACCTCAGAAAAGCAGCCAATGAAAACTCTATGGGTCACAATGATCCAATCTGCAACTGATCATGGGGATGGCACAGGGTGAGGCAGTATTTCATTCTGTTGTACATGGGTCACCATGAGTCGGGGTTCACCATGAGTTGGGGGGCTTACTGGACAGCAGCTAACAACAGCAACAGCAAAGCTCCATAAAATCGTGGCTATACCTATGCCTTGGAGGTGATTGGAAAGAGGGCATGGAAAAAGCCAAGGTCATCTCCTTCAATTTCTTATCCTCGACTTTTTCTTGAAACAGGTTTATTTTCTCTGTATATTGGCTTCCAGCAATGGCAACTCAGAGTTTCAGACTCACATCTCCTAGTTTTGCTTCTAAGCAGACACTGAGAACTGCATTCCTTGGTCTCACCAAAAAAAAAAAAAAAATTGTGGAAAAATACTGCTTGACCCAACTTGTGTCGGAGGCCCAGCTTTAGGCAATCACAATTACACCCCAGGAGGAAAATGATTCTGTTGTCGTCATTCAACAGCAAAGATGTCCGCTATGATTAAGGAGTTTTTGAGTTCTTCACACATTTAAATCAACTGTTTTTAATACCTATTATTTCCTTTCATGAGCTACCATTTGTATATTTTTATGTTCTCATGTTCTCAGTTTCAAAAAAAAAAAAGCAAAAATAGTGTTTATGAGCCTCTTACGTGTTTGGCCATTTTTATTTTTCAAGTAAAAATATGATAATCAATTGCTGTTGAATGGACTCTGACCCATGGCGGCCATGTGTGTCCGCATAGAACAATGATCCCTAGGGTTTCAATGGCTGAGTTTTGGAAAGTAGATGGGTAGGCCTTTCTTCTGAGGCACCTCTGGGTGGACTTGAACCTCTAACCTTTCTATTAGCAGCCAAGCACATTAATTGTTTGCACCACCCAGGAACTCCAAAAATGGAGTCTACCTTTATTAGAATATCAAGAGATTGGGGAAATACTAATGATAAAGCAGCTGGAGGGTGACCTCGGAGGGAAACGCTGCATCTTAAGCTCCCAGATGGGAAACTGCCTGACTCATGGAGAATCTGTGCACTCCTGTGCTTTCCCCCTTGGAGGACATATCTAGACTTTGCTCGTTGCTCCAGGTGATGTTCCTAAAGTCTCAAGATCATAAGCACCAACTGAAAACCTTGTTACAAATATAGGTTTGCTGGCCCCACCTCAGATCTACTTGAAAAAGAATCTGTATTCTTGTAATCAGACATGTCTGGAGGAACTTAAAGAAAAACTGCAGGCTGTTTTAGGTGCGCTAGTGGATTACGTTGTCATCTTCTTGCTTGCGGGGGTATACAGAGCATAGAAGAATTGAATAGGACTAAAGGCAATGAGTTGTTTTCTGGTTGCTTAGCTATTTATTTATTCCCTTACTTGAAGCATTTTTCAGAGTAAACAGCATTATTATTAATGAAAAAAAATTTTTTTCATTAGTAATCTTGTTAATAGAAAAATTTATATTGTCCTTATCTGTTCCTGGAAATGTTCTTCAAGTGTACCAAAATAATTAAAATTCATATTATACGATAGGTTTGTTTCATAAATTTCTTTACATGTGATAACTTACTTAATCTTTACAAAAACACTGCAGAAGTATAGGAGTCAGTATTTTCCTCTTTTAACAGACGAGTACACTAAATTTCGGAACAGTTAAGGCATTCTTTAAGTGGATAGAGGTAGTGCACACAGAGCCCGGGCAAGCCCAGAACCTTCCTCATTCGAATTTCCCACACTCTCCTATCAGTGCCATACTTCTCCCCTATGATGGCAATAAGTATGTTCACCAACATCTGTTCAGTTTATCTATTCATAAAATAGAATCGATAGTAGACATTATAGGATTGTTGATGAAATCAAATGAAATATTAGATTTGCAAAAACTTTACAGAGTATTAAGCTATATGCCAAGGAAATAGTGTGATGATATGTCTCAGAGATGGGGAGACCCTCCCTGTCTCCACAGTTTATCAGGTCTATATTCCTTTTTTTTTTTTTTTCTGATTTTTAAACATGCTTTTATTATACTGAAATTTTACTATAAGAGTTCAAAACAATATACTCAAACATTTAAATAAATTTCGGATCCACTCTAGGAGCCCCATATTTTGATTTCTGTTTGTTGAACTCAGTGAGAGCTCCAAATAGTGTTTGAACTGTCTTTGCCTGCACCTCAGTCTGGAAAGTGGTATCAGGCAGAAAGCAAGAGCTATTGTGGAACTGACTTTGTTTTTGTCCCCTTTTTTCAAGGATTACCTTTCTGCACTCCATGCCATACAACCTCTGAATATAGTTATTTCAAGTGCTTTGTCCAGTTCTACAGTTGTTTGTATGGAATGGTGGACTGCAGTTATTCCAGCATGGTCAACTGCACCAGTCCAAGCTCAAGTCTTAAAACAATAAAGCCGGTCACAGTCTCTGACTCATCTTGCATGTCCCTTTACTTCTATTCCTTGTTTTTTCCCCTTCTCATCAACCCTAAAATAGTACTTTTATGGATTTGACTTTCATTTCCCCTTTCTTTTTAATCAAGATATACTCTTTGGCTAGTCTGTCAACTGCTACCAACTGATTATTTTGTTGGGTTGAGTAATTTGTGCAGGATCTCACAGATTTGTGTCTAGATAACAATAGATGAACACTGTAAAAAAAGCTAATGTTTGATAAATCTGTCTAGTTAGGTGTTTTCTTTGAGAGATAATTGTCTTTATAGCCATTCTTTTCTAGGTAAAACTTTGGCATGGCAAGAGATACTAAGTAGTCAAACTTTGGGATTATTGAAAGTGCTGACTAATAATTAAAATTAATTGATGAACTTGGTTGAACATACATCTTCATCAGCTCTGGACAAAGCACTTTCATTAGTCATGAAAGTTCAGAGTTTAATCATAAGATCCTAACCGTCTTTAGCCTCATTATCCTGGAAGTTCTTTTTTTTTTTTTTTCCAGTTGCATTATACTTTTTGACCTATAGTTAAGATTTACAACTGAACTGAGAAAGTAACATAAAACAGTAATTTTTAAATTTAACCACTAACATTGTTAAACCTTCAACAAAGACCACTTGGGATATCCAGTTCACAATATCTTAATTGTCAAAAAACTTTGGTTTAGGTTATTACAGCAAATCAGAATGCACCAGGGGAGCCATGGAGCATCTCAAAAGTGGAAGTTAGGGAGGAAACTTATAGGGTTTGGGGGGAAGGGAAGCTGGAGTTAGTCATAGTCTTGGCAGGGATTGGTCACAATTCGTAAACCACAGAGTTGCTGGAACATTCAGTGGTCTTTAAAATTTATGAGACTGCATGGAGTTACTGTTAAGTCATTTTGCCTCTGATATTATCTTGGAACATATGGATTTAATTGAAGTAATATTAAAAGAGTTTACACTTTGCCGGCAATGATTAGCTTGATATGGCCCGGCACAGTTCATCTGTTTCACAAATCAGGGTATACTTTCCAAGACTTCTCAGTTCCCTACACCTAGATGCCGGCCAAACCCCTTGCCATGGAGTCAGTTTCGACTCATAGCAACCCTACAGGACAGAGTAGAACTGCTCCATAAGGTTTCTAAGCAGCAGCTATTGGATTCAGAACTGCTGACCTTTTGGTTAACAGCCAGCAAGTCCTTTTTATTTCTAACCACTTGCAAGAATTACCAACTGTATTCTATGTATACATAATGAAATTTAATTCCAAAGCGTTGAAAGAAATGACATATAACCAAATTCAAAATCTTAAGAAAATGTCTTTATGATTAATATTAATTTTCTCAGGGTAATTCAGAATTATATCCTCAACACCAGACGTTTATTGAATGGATGAATGAATGCAATTTTAAAAAGGTTATAAGATAAGGGACATGAATTGATAATGTGCATAATCTTTTATCTTTGTAGATATAATTAAGTGAAACATATTACATACACCTGAAATCTACAGTGGAAGGAACAATATAAAATGAAGACACCTCAGGCAGCTTTTCATGTGAAAGGGTTGACAGTACACAGGAAGTGATTTACTTCTTGATTACAGGCCCAGTGGGAGTAGCAGAGAGAGTAAGAAAGGGGAGATTTATAGACATTAGTCATTAGCCCGGTAGTTCTATCATTAGTTTTGAGACTTTGGGGAAGTAAGGTCCTATCATAGCCTCAATTTCTTAATCTGAAAAATGGAATAAATACTGATAGAAGATAATTAAATGATTAGTTGTATATCCAAATTGTTATGGGTTGAACTGTGTCACCTCCCGCAGCCCCCTAATTTATGTTGTCATCCTAACTCCTGGAACCTGTGAACTTGACCATGTTTGGACATAGGTTCTTCAAAAATGTTATCCTTTAAGTTAACATAAGGTCATACAACAGTAGAGTGGGACCTAATCCAATATGAGTGGTGTCCTTACAAAGAGGAGAAGCAACACAGAGATGGACAGTGGAAGGATGACCAAATGAAGATGAACCTACAAGACAAGGAATGCCTGGGGCTTCAAAGAAATTGGGAGAGACAAGAAAAGATCTTCTGGAGCCTTCAGAGAGAACATGGTGCTGTCAATACTTAATTCAAACTCCCAACCTCCATAACTGTGAGACAATACATTTCTATTTTTATAAGCCACCCAGTTTGTAGGATTTTATCATGGAAGCCCCAGGAAACTAATAAACTAATATTGGAGTTAACATGAATATTGTAGCTGTTAACTAAATATTACCCAGTTTTTCCTTCCTTTTCCATCATTGCAATCAATATCCAAGTATATCAAAGTAATATTCTTGTATGTAGTGGAAGCAGAGATGGAATAGACAGAGTGCCGTATAGATAGGCAAAGTCGTACCTAAGATTTTAACTCAAACTTTTTTTTTTGAGTTGCATGAAAATAAAAAGATATTGGAGAGAAAATTTGGGGTTAGACTGCTCTTTTCCTCGTATGCCATTCTTATTTGTCCAGTTTACTCAACCATTATTTGTCAAACATCTCCCAAGTATCAGGCACTGTCCTCAATGTCAATAACACAGGAAGGAGTTGGAAAGAAATGGTCTCTAACCTCATAGAGCTTAAAGTTTGGGAGGGACACACATGACGCATCAAAGGTTTAAGTTACAAAATAGAGGAGCTGTGGCTATTGGGACATCCCTCACCCCTGGGTCAGAATTGCCTCCACAGCAGTCGGTGGCGTTTCGGGTTTTTAACCTAGTCGGGAGGGGCTTTTGGAGAAAGTTGCAGTGTAGAAGGGCTATTTCGGTTGAGACCTAAGCATTAGCAGAGTTTTTCAGGTCAAATGGTGGACTGTGAGGCAGTGTGGGAATAGGATTCTAGGTAATGAAATTATTTTTGCAAAGGCCTTAGCCAGGAAAGAGCATGGTTTGCATAGGCACTGAAGCAAAGCTGTCATGAATTGAACTTTCAGTTTGCAAAGGAAAGGGTGGATGAAGAAGCACAAGACGAGGCTGGAGGCAGTTGAGGGTTAAATAATGCAGGATCTTATATATTACGTTAAATATTTTGGACTCCAAAAGCATTATGAATACATTGGAGCCCTAGTGGCATAGTGGTTAAGAGCTCAGTTGCCAACCAAAATGTCCGCAGTTCGAATCCACCAATTGCTCCTTAAAAACCCCATGAGGCAGTTCTGTTTTGTTCTATATGGTCACTATATGTTGGAATCGACTTGATGGCCAAGGGCTCTTGGTTTTATGAAGCCAATGATGTTTGAATGCAACTGATTTCTGCTTTAAGATAATATTTTTCACTGCAGTGAGATGAAGGAAAGAGTGTTTATGAAGAGAAGTGCTAGGTAACTGGTATATTCATGCAAGGTAGAAATGACAGTGCTTTGCATTAGGGTGGGAACAGTGAAGATGAATAGATATGGATAAGTTAGGCAGGCAGTTGGAAGTTAATATCAACAGGATTTTTCTCAGCCTGCTAACCCTGCTTGAAATGCCTTCCCATCCTCCCAGCCCTTCATCTTCACCTGTAGAATTTCTATTCATCCTTTAAAGTTTAACATAAATGCTACCTGCATCCTGATGATTTCCTTCCCACTGGCAAATGTAGTAGCTCACCATTACAACACCTGGGAAATGTATCAAAAGTGGCTTTTAAGTGGTGGCTCTCAACGCTGGATGCACATTAAAATCATCTGGGGTACTTTGAAACATTTCCAGTGTCTGGCTCCTACCCCATACAGACACTGTAGGGGTAGGGACAGAGAATGAATGATGCTTGAAAGCTTGCCAGGTGGTTCTAACATGTATCTAGGGAAGAGATTCAGTGCCTAAAGGTATTTACCACAGTGGCATTTTTAGTAGTCCTCTCTACTAGGCAGTAAACTCATTGTGGGCCAAGACTATTGATTTATCTTTACAACCCAAGGGCTTAGCCCAGCACATAATGCATATTAATGTTTTACTAAGTATTCAAATGAGTGAAATATACAAATTGACTTACTTTTAGCCCACTGGAGGTACTTTACCTATGAAGACAGACTAGGAATAATTCCAGAGAGGTTCCATAAGAGTCTGCACTAGAAATTTGCTTCTATAAAATGGAATCTGACATTTAAAATAATATTGGAAATATAGATATGAAAGTGTATAATTGTTGCCAATGTTTAAACACTGGTGACCAAGGTAATATGCCTAAATTTGAGTTCTGCAGAGTGATTTTTTTTCTGACCTATAAAGACAATTTAAAAAAAAAAAGCATATAGTGCAATAAAGAAGGCAAATTTCCCTTCAGTACACCAGCTAATTGCTACTTTGACCATAATGTCCAATCTGTTCTCAGGCATCCAGGCAATCTCTAATCCTATAACAGTAGGAAAGGGATAAACTAATTTCTCTTAGCTATTCCCCCTTCATCTAGTTTGGGTGACAAGCACAGCCTGATTTCTTTGAAAGCCTTATTATGTTATGGGTTTCAGAATGACACTGCAGCTTGTCTTACCACAATTCATAAGCATGGTTTCCTCCGGCTTGTAATACAGCACCTGTTCCATTTTTAAACAGGCCATTTGATCCCATCATAAAGTGACTGCCCAATTTAACATGAAGCAGAATCAGCTTAAAAGAGGTCCAAGACAAGGCCTGGAGGGACCCTTTCTATCCTGACTATAAAACTCTGGCCCCATAGGGAAGTTTTCTAAACACCTGCACAGATCAGTTCAGAATTGAATTAGTGCTGACATTTTTCACCCATGTTAATACAATTTGTGCCCTTAGAAAACAATAGTTTTATCATGGAGGAAATAAAAGGACCAAATCAGAGACCTTAGCTGGACTGACCTCCCTAACTGAGAGGGCAGAACCTGGGCAAGGACTCCTAGGGATGAATGTTGATGAAGACACAGTACGACTGGACCCAGTGGAAAGTGAAACCTGTGGCCTAGGAATCAGGGAGTACCTGAAGTC
Organism: Loxodonta africana; assembly: GCF_030014295.1. NCBI lineage: Eukaryota > Metazoa > Chordata > Mammalia > Proboscidea > Elephantidae > Loxodonta > Loxodonta africana. The sequence goes on from NC_087348.1 coordinate 124,098,909, forward strand.
AGAGATGAAGTGCAACAGAAGGGCATGGGGGAAATTGTAGTGTGGAGCCCCAATTCAAAGCAGAGAATCAGAGAGAATAGGCAAGACGCTGAGAGTTATGTCAGAAGGGAGAGCACTGAGGGATTGCCTAAGGTAAGGGTCCTTAGAGTAAACCTTGTACCAACCAGGTGCCTGCTCCTGCAACTAGAAGAATGGTATTTTCCAAATGCTTTTTATTTCACAAACATTCCGAGTCTCACATAAGATATTCCTAACCTTGCTCATACTGACTTCTTGGAAGCTTAGAGCTAAATTTCTGGTCTACCTCTGCAAAACATCAGGACATGAAATTTGCTGATCTCACTCTTTTGGTCTTGTGTTAGTTTTTTATTGCTGAGTAACAAATTACAACAAACATAGTGACATAAAACCATTCAAATTTATTGCCTCACAATTTCTGCGGGTCTGAAGTCTGGGCATGGTTTAGCTGGTGTCTTAGTTATCTAGCGCTGCTAAAACAGAAATACCACAAGTGGATGGCTTTAACAAACAGAAATTCTCACACAGTTTAGGAAGCTAGAAGCCCAAATTCAGGGCACCAGCTGCAGGGAAAGGCTTTTTTTTCTCTCTGTCACCTCTAGGGGAAGGTTCTTGTCATCAATCTTCCTCTGACTGAGGACCTACTCACACAGGGACCCTGGATCCAAAGGACACACTCCACCCCAGTTCTTCTTGCTTGGTGGTAATGAGGTCCTTCTCTTCTCTGCTCGCTTCTCTTTTTTATATATCAAAAGAGACTGACTAATTCTATAGATTGAGTCCTCTTTCATTAACATGTGGAGCTGCCTCTAATTCTACCTTATTAATATCAAAGAGGTTAGGATTTACAATACGTAGGATAATTACATCAGATCACAAAATGGAGAACATCCACACAATACTGGGAATCATGGCCTAGTCAGGTTCACACATATTTTTGGAGGACACAATTCAATCCATGATGACTGGGTCCCTTGCTCAGAATCTCACAATATGGCAATTAAGTATTGGCTGTGCTGAATTCCTATCTGGAGTCTTGCCTGGGGAATAATCCATTTCCAAGTTCATTGAAGTTGTTGGCAGAATTCAGTTGCTTGTGGCTGTAGGACTGAGGTCCTCAGCTCCTACAGGTTGGCTGTTGTTTCTTTGCCACCTGGCTCACCCCTTTGAGCATTTCAAAGCATTGTTGTATACTACGTCAAGGCCAGTAGGGGAATTTCTGCAGCAACAAATCTCTCTGACTTCTTCCAAGGGCTCACCTGAATAGGTCAGGCCCTTCCAACATAATCTTCCTAATTTACAGTCAACTGATTAAAGACTTTAATTGCATTTGAAAATTCCTTTAAACCAACACCGAGATCAATGTTTGATTGAATAACTGGGAGAAGGTGTATACACCAGGGGGCAAGAATCTCGGGAGACATCTTAGAATTCTAGTTCCATTTTACATTCTTACCCTTTCTTTATGTTTGCCTTATTTTATTACTTATTTAAAATAAATTTATCTTGCTATATTATATGCATCTCTTTAAGTTGCCTCAGTTCTGTTTCTGGTAATCTTTGGCATCCTGCATTTGTCTCAGCTGTCACATGGTGTCTTTGCCTGGTGTGTGAGACCCTGTTTCCATGTCTGTTCTTCCCTTTTATAAGACAGCACACAGAAAATATTAGAATTAGGACCTGCCATACTCCAGAATGACCTGACTTAACTAAATTGATAACAAAAGAAAAATCCCATTTCCAAACAAGGTCACATTCACAGGTATAAGAGTTAGGATTTCAACTTATCTTTTGTGGGAACATAATTCAGTCCGTGCCATTGCATTTGGAATATTCAGATGAAAACATATGGAAAAAAAATTTTTTTTGAAGTTTACATTTCAGGAGAGCACCAGTATTAGAGGCTTAGTTTTGAGAAGCATTCATACAGAGGGTGTCACTGAACTTCCTTGAGACAGATGACTCTCTTGCCTGGGTGTTCATTAACGCAAGAACATTTTAGTCAGGGTGTCTGCATGAAAGTCACACAATTTTTCCCCACTTTTGCTTGGTTACCTGGAGATGAGACTCTTCTCGGCTCTATTCAGTTTATTCTCCTTCTTTCCATTCATTGTCCCAGTGATTCTATAAGAGGCTATGTTGATATCTAGTGAGAAGCTGAATGTATGCTCTGGCCCAGGCCCTCTATATTATCAACCACTTTTTGAGGCCAGGGAGGTGGATGTCATATTGCTGCTGTTACTATGATGTAGGCTTTATCTTGAATCCTAGCCCTGTTATTTATTGGCTAGGTGATCTTAACCGAGTTATTTCATCTTTTTGAGCCTGTGTTCTCATCTGTAAAATTGGGGCAATAATACCCAGAAGCAATTATGTCAGATTTTAAATACAAAATTAAGTAGCATGGTGCTTGGTACGTAAATGTTAACCAACAAATAAAACTACCATTTTCTGACACAATCTGATTATTTGGATGATTCAGAAAAGGCACAGGGTGGTTGATCCAAAAATTTAAGCTGCATTAGTAGTGGTATCTAGTCACCTTTGGGCTAATTCATGAGTTATAAAGCTTCACCTATAGGTCCACACAGAAATTCCCTCAATCTTACCTTGAAGTATTAGATTTCATGCCTATGTGTAGTTACTACCCAAATGAAATGTTGAATGACTTTCAGAAAATTAGGTGAGCATTTTGCTTCGCTGGACTTAACGCAGATTCTGCAAAATGCCTGATACAATTTTTGGTTATACAACTATTTTGATTCCTTAAAATTAATTTACTGGCTTTTTAAGAGCTTCCTTGAGTTTTAGCTGATCTTTTCTTAAGATCTATAATTCCACATGATAAATGTTATGTACATAGAATATTAGATCATGGTCTCTTGTAATATGATGCTAAGAGGGACTTAGGACGTTCTTTGTATCCATTTGAAAATAAACCATGACTGTGTTCTTTTGTTATGTCTTAAGTCCGTTAATTAACATGGAGCACTTTCACTGATATGAATTAGCTTCCCAGAAAGTTTTCATAAAGTGTAAACTCTTAGGAAGCACCTGTTCACAGAGAAAAGTTCGATAGTGTGTCCTGCCATTGATCAACCTCAGAATATTATTTCGAACCCTGGATAGAATATTATACTGGGTACCATGGAAGAAAAGGCCTGGTGATCTGCTTCCATTAAGATTACAGGCAAGAAAACAGTTCTACTCTGTAACATATGGGGTCGCCATGAGGCGGAATCAACTCGATGGCAACTAATAACAACAGGCCTGCATTTACACATTAAAAAATAGTTATTGAACTATTTGGTGTTTAAAAAGTTCCACTTCTATTGTTCTAAGATTCTCATTTGCCAGGAAAACAAAGTTATAAGCAATAATATTTTTGTCCACTAAGTAGACTCATAAAATAAATTTAGGGGTGACAAGTTGCCAAATTGCCTTCTTTCTTTGTATATATATGTATACGTACACACACACACAAACATGCTCAGACACGTGTACATATATAGATAAATAGCTGCCATTGACTCCAACTCATGACGACCTTATGTGAAACAAAGCAAAACATTGCCAGATCCTGCATCATCCTCATGATTCCAGCCAGTCTGAGTCCATCGTTGTGGCTAACGTGCCAGTTCTTCTTGTCGGGGGTCTCCCTCACCCTTGCTCACCTTCTGCTTTGCCCGACATGATTTCCTCCTTCACGACTGATCCCTCCCAATGGTGTGCCCAAACCAAGTGAGTCAAACAATGTTCTGTCATAATCCATAAGGTTTTCATTTGCTACTTTTCAGAAGTAGATCACCAGGCCTTTCTTCCTAGTCTATCAGAGTCTGGAAGAGTCACTGAAACTGGTCCACCATGGATATCCCTGTTCGTATTTGAAATACTAGTGGCACAGCTTCCAGCATCACAGCAACACACAAGCCATCGCAGTAGGACAAACTGACAGACAGGTAGTGGTATACACACATATAAACATACACAAATTAAATTACATATTCACCAGTATTCACTGGATATTTATGATTGGAATAAAAATGGATAATACAGGAAGGGGACCTCTCTTCTCATTATGGATAGGCAGTGGTTCTGTTCTCACTGGGTGAATGACTAGGTGCAGAAAGCAAGTACCTAAATGATCCAGTTGGTGGTTGATTTCCCGAGTCCTCTTCAGGGTAAAGCTAGAAACATGTATTTTGGGGAAGGGAAAAATTTTAAAAAGGACCCTTTCATGGGTTACATTTATAACCAGAATTCCTCACTTAAGCAATGAGTCTGCCATGAGTGTACAGACAGAAACAGCAGCCTTTAATCTGTATATTCTGACTCAGGTGATGAGGAAATTGTGTTATAACCTTTGTTGACAGAATTGTTGAAAAAAGAGAAGTTAGGTAGGCTTTAGAAATTTCTCAAGTCTTATTTCCTATCATCCATTGCTTCAAGAAAAAAAACTATATTAAGCCAAAATCTGTTTTCCTTTTACTTCAGTCTTTTGACCCTTGATCTCTTTTGGGTAGTTACAAAGAGGAAGTCTAATACCTCTTTCATTTTCAAGGAGTTGCCACTCTTAACTGCTATCCAACTTATACTCAACTAAAAGTCTCCTTTAATGTGTACTGCTGTTACGCCATCTTGTATCCATCTTTTAGATGTGAAGTTGGGTTTTTGAACTCAAAATTAGGACTTTATGTGAATCTCAGTTAAAATCTTTTGAGATTCACTTACAACCTCTGAAAGTGATTCTGTACTGAATGTACTGGCTTGTCTCTGCTAGCTCCTCTCATCTGTGAATATGGCTATTAATGTTCTCACAAAAATTAATTTAAAACTCTGTAGCATTTTACTGGAAACATGAATACTGCTAGCCCATATGGCACCTTTGTGCAAAATATATGTGCCCCATTCTCATGACAAAAATAGGTAACTAGGATGGTTTTTAATAATAGAATAATAATGACACAGGTAAAGTCATATTGCATAAAATATTTGACCTTAATAGAAAATTCATATTTTAATCACAGTAAATAAGTAACTTGTATTAAATCATTTTTTTATAGTATAATTACGTATCTGGCTTTCAAAGAAACAGAAATCATGACTTTTTCAGTTATCTGATATTGTATTTTCTTTAAAAAATAATCACTAGATTTAAACTTCTTATATTTTGATATTAATAAATTGTTTTTGTTTTTAGAAGAGGAAGTTTAAAAAAAAGTTTTTGAATTCCGTTACCCACCCCATCACAGATATTTAGCTTTGCACAGAATTCTCTTTGTACAAATGTAAGAAATTTCCACTCTGACATAAAGTTTTACGACGAGCATTTTTCATTAAAATAGCTTAGCTCTATTTTGATAGTCACCATTGAATTGATTTTGGAAAAAATTATCATAACTTAGTTTGATTGAAGCTATATTTTTCTTATTCAATAAGTAACAGTTCAAATAGTTGTACTGGTGGGATATAACTGTATATCAAGCTTAATAAATTTTAATTTTAGGATCTTATGGCTTCCTCTGGAAAATGATATTGGCAAAATTAAATGCATTCTACACATTTTAAAATATTAAAATGTGATGCGTAATTATTGTTGCATACATTTCAGTATAGGACAGAAACAATATTAGACATTTTAAAAGTTTTTTAATTCTTTAAACATCTTTACTATGTTTAGCAGCAAATTCGATGATACATTTTTAATTTTTTGAATTTTATCGTGTTTTAGGTGAAAGTTTATACAGCAAATTAGTTTTCATTCATAATTTATACTCAGATTGTTTTGTGTCATTGGTTGCAACCCTCACAATGTGTCAGCATTCTCCCCCTTCCCCTTTTCACTCTGGGTTCTCTGTGTCCATTCGTCCAGTTTTCCTGTTGCTCCCTGCCTTCTCATCTTTGCTTTTGGCCCATTTGATCTTATATACTTGATTGAACTAAGAATAAGGAGCACATTCCTCACACATGTTATTGTTTGTTTTATAGGTTTGTCTAATCTTTGGCTGAAAGGTGGACTTCAGGAGTGGCTTCAGTTCTGAGTTATCTGGGTATCTGAGGGCCAGAGTCTCAGGGGTTCCTCCAGTCTCTATCAGACCAATAAGCCTGGTCTTTTTTTGTGAATTTGAATTTTGTTCTACATTTTTCTCCTGCTCTGTCCAGGACCCTCTATTGTGATCCCTGGCAGGCAGTCGGTGGTGGTAGCTGAGCACCATCTAGTTCTTCTGCACTCAGGCTGTTGGAGACTGTGGTTCATACGGTCCGTTAGTCCTTTGGACTAACATTTTTCCTTGTGTCTTTGGTTTTCTTCATCCTCCTTTGCACCATACATGAAGGGACAAATAGATGTATCTTAGATGGCCACTTGCAAGCTTTTTTTTACTTAAGGTAATTCTTGTTCATCAACGTTACAGGTGTCATCTGGAACATGGAAAAATTATGATATTCTTTCTGTATCATAGACTTTTATTTTACAGATGAAAGTTTTGTAAGCAATATAAAAAAATTATTTTAAATTTTAACTGTTAAAAAAATTATTTTAAACTTTAGGCATGGGTTATAGGTGGGATGGCTTAGTCAAAATATTTCCTCTGTCTTTTTCTATTATTTTCAGTGTTGAAAAGGCCATTTGCAATTTATTATATAGATATATATATGGTAACTATAATTGCTTTGCTGCTTTAGGGTATTATGTACCTTGAATTTTAGTACCTGCATAATTTTGTTTGAGCAAATCTCCTGCAAAGGACCTCTCTAAAGTGTTAAAAAGCAAAGGTGTCACTTTAAATACTAAGGTACTCCTAATCAAGGCATGGTGTTTTTGACCACATCATATGCATGCAAAAGTTGGCAATGAATCAGGAAGACTGAAGAAGAATTGACGCCTTTGAATTATGGTGTTGTTGAAGAAAATTGAATATACTATGGACTGCCAAAAGAACGAACAAATCGATCTTGGAAGAAGTATAGCCAGAACGCTCCTTAGAACCAAGGATGGTGAGACTATGTCTCAGATATTTTGGACATGTTATCAGGAGGGATCAGTCCCTGGGGAAGGACATCATGCTTAGTAAGGTAGAGAGTCAGTGAAAAAGAGGAAGACCCTCAATGAGATGGATTGACACAGTGGCTGCAACAACGGGTTCAAGGGTAACAAAGATTGTGAGGATGGCACAGGAGGGCAGTGTTTTATTCTGTTGTACATAGGGTCATGACAAGTCAGAAGTGACTCGATGGCAACATAATTTTGTTTATAAACTTAATTTTACTTCAAATTTGTCCTATGTGTAAAGCATTCTGGGAAGAGTTGAACTGTAGTTTAATCAAACCTCTAACTACTTCCCCTTTATATTAAATAAAGGGAAGCAAGAAACAAGTTAGATGTACCTCAAGGAAGTGAATTACTGAATCTGGATTATGGAACAAGTTCCTGCAACAAGACAATGGCATAAATAGAAGGAAAAAAAAATGATCAGTAGGAGGCAGGGTTGCTCTTGAAAAGAGAGATTTAAAGATATAATGAACAAATATAATGAATGAACTTTTAAAAAAATTTAATGAGGTGTGATTTATCAGGAAGTTTATTCATTATAAGTGTACAATTCAATTATTTTAATAAATTTATAGTGTTGTACAATCATCACAATTCAGTCTTAGAACATTTCCACCACCCTCCCCACAACAAGTTCCTTCACCCCTGTTTGTGGTCAATCCTACTGCCACACCCGGGCAAAAGCAATCACTGGCTTGCCTTCTGTCTTTGTGTCTTTAAAAAAAAATTTTTTTTAACATTTCATTTAAATGGAACCATGCAACATATGATACTTTGCATGTGGCTTCTTTCACACAGCATGTTGTTATTGTTGCTGTTAGGTGTCATCGAGCTAGTTCAGACTCATATGGAGTTGGTTCAGACTCATAGTCACCCTATATGCACAACAGAACAAACCACTGCCCAATCCTGTGCCACCCTCACAATCGTTGCTATGCTTGAGCCCCTTGTTGCAGCCACTGTGTCAACCATCTCATTGAGGGTCTTCCTCTCTTTCACTGACCCTGTATTTACCAAGCATGATGCCCTTCTCCAGGGTCTGATCCCTCCTGATAACATGTCCAAGTACGTGAAATGAAGTCTTGCATTCTCGTTTTCAAGGGGCATTCTAGCTGTTCTTCTTCCAGAACAGATTTGTTCATTTTCCTGGCAGTCCATGGTATGTTCAACATTCTTTGCCAACATGGAACTTCAAAGGGATCAATTCTTCTTCAGTTTTCTGTCCAGCTTTGGTATGGATATGAGGCGACTGAAAATACTAAGGCTTAGGTCAAATGCACCTTAGTCCTCAAAGTGACACCTTTGCTTTCTAACACTTTAAAGCGGTCTTTTGTAGCAGATTTGCCCAATGCACATAGCATACGGGCTAGGAAATCTTTTTTCTAATGGCCAAATAGTAAATATTTTAGTTTTTATGAGACACATGAACTCTGTTGCATCTGCTCAAATCTGCTATTAGAATGCCAAAACATAAATAAACAGTTTGTAAATGTATAGGTATAACTGTATTCTTATACAACTTTATTTACTTAAACAGGTGGGAAGCTGGATTTGGCTTGCAGGTTGTGATTTTCTGACCCTGATTTAGCATAATGTTTTTTTTTTGCAGTTCTTCTGTTTTAGCATGTATCGGTAATATCTTCCTTTTTACTGCTATCTAGCATACAGTTGGAGCCCTGGTAGTGCAGTGCCTAGGAGGTAGGCTGCTAACCAAAAGCCTGGCAGTTTGAATCCACCAGCCACTCCTTGGAAGCTGTATGGGGCAGCTCTACTCTGTCTTATAGGTTGGAATCGACTGGACAGCAATGGGCTTTTTAATATACAATCGCATAGGTACACCGCATAGTGTTTATGCATTCACCAATCGATTAGCACCGGACTGTTTTATTTATTTTTTTTTTATTGCTACGAACATTCATATACAAGTCCTTGTGTGGACGTATGCTTTTATTTCACTTGTGTAGATACCTCAGAGTAGAATTGCTGAACCTTATGTAACCTAATGTTTAAATTCCAAAAAAATTGCTACAAGGCGTTCTAAAGTGGCTGTACCATTTTGCCTTCCCGCTAGCAAAGCATGAAGGTTCCCGCGCCCTCACATCCTCACCGACATTTTTTGTTGCCTGTCTCTTTGGTTATAACCGTTCTAGTAGGTGTGTTGTTGTTGTTGTAAGTGACATTGAGTTGGCTCTGACTCATAGAGATCTTACTAATTGTGGCTTTATTTTGCATTTCCGTAAAGACTAATGATGTTGAATATCTTTTCATACCTTTATTAATCTTCTGTATAATGTCTTTGTGAAATATTTATTCAAATCCATTGCCCATTTTTGTTAGGTTACTTTCTTGTCACTGAGTTTTTTGTAAGATTCATTGTAAGTTCCGAAAACAAGTCCTTTATCAAATATGTAATTTGCAAATACTTTCATCAAGCCTGTGGCATGTCTTTTCACTTTATTAATGGGAACTTTAGAAACTGAAAAAGGTTTTTAATTTTGATAAAATTCACTTTTTTTTTTTTTTTTAATGGATCACGCCATTGGTGTCAGATCTAAGGACTGCATTCTTCCAGAGTGTTAGAATTTTTGCTCTGACGTTTAGATCTATGACCCATGTTGAGTTCATTTCTGTATACGGTGTAAGGTAAGAGTCTAAGTTAATCTTTTTTGCATATGAATATCCATTGTCCCAACAAATGGTTTTCTGTAACTACCAAGATTATCATTTTGCTTTTGAACTTTTTTTCTGTTAACTTGAATATAATATTAATTGATGTTTTTATATCACACCAACCTTGCATTCCTGGGATAAATTGGAATTAGAATTTTTCATATATTTCTTGTTTTAGATTGCTAATATTTTGTTAAGGATTTTTTAACATATGTTTATGATGGATATTGGTGTATCATGTGTGTGTGTGTATGTGTGTGTGTGTGCATGTGCGCATCTCCATCTGACCAGTATTGAGGTAATAATGGCCTCATAGTTGGTGCTGGAAAGTTTTCTCTTCTCCACCATTTTTGTAAAGGCCTTATGGAGGACTGGCATTGTTTCTTTTTTAAGTATTTGATAGAACTCATCAGTGAAAACATCTGGGACTGGACTTTTCTTCATGGGAAGATTAATAACAACAATTCATTTTTTTTTACTTGCTTTGGGTCTATTCATATTTTCTATTTCTTCTTGAATCAGTTTGGTATTTTATGTCTTTTGTAATAGTTTTCCCATTTCATCTAAAATTTCTAATATTTTTGGCATAAATTTCTTCATATTTTTTCCTTATAAGGTCTTTAATTGAAATGGATTTGGTAGTGATGTATCTACTCTAATTTCTGATTTTTGTACTACCAGTCTCTTCCTTTTAATCCCCTCCCCCTCCCCCACCATGGTGTGTCTAGCCAAAGTTTGTCAGTTTTGTCAGTCTTCTCGAAGAACATATCTTAGCTTCATTAATTTTCTCTCTTTTCTTTATTTCATTGATTTCAGCTCTGATAGTCTTTTTTTTTTTTTCTTCTGTTTGCTTTGGGTTTAGTTTGCTCTTCTTTTCTATTTTCTTAAAGTGAAAAAACATAGGTTATTGACTTTTGATCTTTCTTATTTCCTAAAATACAAATTTAAGGTATAAATTCTCATGCCAGCATTTTAATTATGTCGTTGTTGTTGTTGTTAAGTGTCATCGAGTCAGTTCTGACTCATAGCGATGCTATGCACAACAGAGTGAAACACTGCCCTGTCCTGAGCCATCCTTACAATCGTTGTTATGCTTAAGCTCATTGTTGCAGCCACTGTGTCAATCCACCTCATTGAGGGTCTTCCTCTTTTCCGCTGACTCTGTACTCTGCCAATCATGATGTCCTTCTCCGGGGACTGATCCCTCCTGACAACATGTCCAAAGTATGTAAGATGTAGTTTTGCCATCCTTGCCCCTAAGGAGCATTCTGGCTGTACTTCTTCTAAGGCAGATTTGTTCATTATTTTGGCAGTCCATGGTATATTCAATATTCTTCGCCAACACCACAATTCAAAGGCATCAACTCTTCTTTGGTCTTCCTTATTCATTGTCCAGCTTTCACATGCATATGATGTGATTGAAAATACCATGGCTTGGGTCAGGCCCACCTTAGTCTTCAAGGTGACATCTTTGCTCTTCAACACTTTGAAGAGGTCCTTTGCAGCAGATTTACCCAGTGCAATGCCTCTTTTGATTTCTTGACTGCTGCTTCCATGGCTGTTGATTGTGGATCCAAGTAAAATGAAATGCTTGACAACTTCAATCTTTTCTCCGTTTATCATGATGTTGTTCATTGGTCCAGTTGTGAGGATTTTTGTTTTCTTTATGTTGAGGTGCACTCTGTACTGAAGGCTGTGGTCTTTGATTTTCATTAGTAAGTGCTTCAAGTCCTCTTCACTTTCAGCAAGCAAGGTTGTGTCATCTGCATAACACAGGTTTCACCAAACCTGATGCCCCATTCTTCTTCATATAGTCCAGCTTCTCGGATTATTTGCTCAGCATACAGATTGAATGGGTATAGTGAAAGAATACAACCCTGACACACACCTTTCCTGACTTTAAACCAATCAGTATCCCCTTGTTCTGTCCAAACAACTGCCTCTGGAGCTATGCAAAGTCTCCTCATGAGCACTATTAAGTGTTCTGGAATACCCATTCTTCACAATGTTATCCATAGTTTGTTATGATACACACAGTTGAATGCCTTTGCATAGTCAATAAAACACAGGTAAACATCCTTCTGTTATTCTCTGCTTTCAGCCAGGATCCATCTGACATCAGCAATGATATCCCTGGTTTCACAGCCTCTTCTGAAACCAGCCTGAATTTCTGGCAGTTCCCTGTCTATATACTGTGCAGCCATTTTTGAATGATCTTCAGCAAAATTTTCCTTGGGTGTGATATTAATGATAAAATTGCTCTATAATTTCCACATTCAGTTGGATCACCTTTCTTGGGAATAGGCATACATATGGATCTCTTCCAGTCAGTTGGCTACGAAGCTGTCTTCCATATTTCTTGGCATAGACGAGTGAGCACCACCAGCGCTGCATCTTTTGTTGAAACACCTCAGTTGATATCCCATCAATTCCTGGAGCCTTGTTTTTCACCAATGCCTTCAGAGCAGCTTGGACTTCTTCCTTCAGTACCATCGGTTCCTGACCATATGCCACCTCTTGAAATAGTTGAACATTGACTAATTCTTTTTGGTATAATGACTCTGTGTATTCCTTCCATCTTCTTTTGATGCTTCCTGCATTGTTTAATATGTTCCCCACGGAATTCTTCACTATTGCAGCTAGAGGCTTGAATTTTTTCTTCAGTTCTTTCAGTTTGAGAAATGCCGAGCGTGTTTTTCCCTTTTGGTTTTCCATCTCCAGCTCTTTGCACATGTCATTATAATACTTCGTCTGCTTGAGACGCCCTTTGAAATCTTCTGTTCAGTTCTTTTATTTCATCAATTCTTCCATTTGCTTTAGCTGCTCGTCATTCAAGAGCAAGTTTCAGAATCTCCCCTGACATCCATCTTGCTCTTTTCTTTCTTTCCTGTCTTTTCAATGACCTCTTGCTTTCTTCATGGATGATGTCCTTGATGTCATTCCACAACTCATCTGGTCTTTGGTCATTAGTGTTCAGTGCATCAAGTCTATTCTTCAGATGGTCTCTAAATTCAGGTAGGATTTGCTCAATGTCATATTTTGGCTCCTGTGGACTTGCTCTGATTTTCTTCAGTTGCAGCTTGCACTTGCATATGAGCAATTGATGATCTGTTCCACAGTTTGCCCCTGGCCTTGTTCTGACTGATGATATTGAGCTTTTCCATCATCTCTTTCCACAGATGTAGTCAGTTTAATTTCTGTGTGTTCCACCTGGTGAGGTCCATGTATGTAAGTGGTCGTTTATGTTGGTGAAAGATGGTATTTGCAATGAAGAAGCCGTTGGTCTTGCAAAATTCTATCATTCACTCTCCAGCATTGTTTCTATCACCAAGATCATATTTTCCAACTACTGATTCTTTTTCTTTGTTTCCAACTTCTGCATTCCAATAGCCAGTAATTATCAATGCATCTTGATTGCATGTTCGGTCAATTTCAGACTGCAGCAGCTGATAAAAATCTTCTATTTCTTTATCTTTGGCCCTAGTGGTTGGTGCGTACATTTGAATAATAGTCGTATTAACTGTTCTTCCTTGTAGGCCTATGGATATTATCCTATCACTGACAGCAGTGTGCTTCAGGATACATTTTGAAGCGTTCTTTTTGATGATGAATGCAACACCATTCCTCTTTGAGTTGTCATTCCCAGCATAGTAGACTGTATGATTGTCCTATTCAAAATGGCCAATACAAGTCCATTTCAGCTCACTAATGATATGGATATTTATGCATTCCATTTCATTTTTGACTATTTCCAATTTTCCTATATTCATACTTTGTACATTCCAGCTTCTGATTATTAATGGATGTTTGCATCTGTTTCTTCTCATTTTGAGTCATGCCACATCAGCAAATGAAGGTCCTGAAAGCTTTACTCCAACCAGATCATTAAGGTCAACTCTACCTTGAGGAGGCAGCTCTTCCCCAGTGATCTTTTGAGTGCCTTCCAACCTGGGGGGCTCATCTTCCAGCAGTATATCAGACAATGTTCCCCTGCTATTCATAAGGTTTTCACTGGCTAATGCTTTTCAGAAGTAGACTGCCGGGTCCTTCTTCCTAGTCTGTTTTAGTCTGGAAGCTCAGCTGCCCTGCTGTTATCTGAATACCGGTGGCATAGCTTCCAGCATCACAGCAACACGCAAGCCCCCACGGTAGGACACACTGACAGACATGTGGGAGATCACTTTTTCACTGACCCCGTGAGGCGGGGAGGGGGGAAGGGGGAGTGAGGCCCAAGGGGCTCTCCCTTCTGGCGCCAAGCGCCTGCTGCCGTGCACCAGCCAGATGCAGTCCACTCCTGGGATGGTACCATGTGGGAAGTTTGACCGGGGTGATACACCTGTCATATGGTAACACAGGTATCCTAAGGCTAGCTCAGGGAGGACAGAAACCTCCCATGGAGCAGAAGGGCAAAAGCTCGCTTGATCTTGACTTTAATTATAGCACATAAATTTTAATATGCTTTGTTTCCATTCAATTCAAAACATCTTATGATTTTCCTTTTTTATTCTTTGATTCATAAATTATGTAAAAGTGTTTTATTATTATTTTTTTTATTTCCGAAGTTTTGGGAATTCCTCAATTTACTTCTGTTGTTAATTTCTAATTCCCCAGTGGTCAGAAAAAAAACAGTTTACATCATTTTAATCCTTTTATATTTATTGAAACTCATTTTATGGCCCAAAATATGATTTATCATGAAAAATGTTCTTTGTGCCATTGTATTCTGTTGTTGTTGGGAGGCGTGTTACATAAATGTAAGTTAGATTAAAATAATCAATAATGTTTTTCAAATCTTCCAAATCTTTGATGATTTTCCATCTAGATTTTCTATCAATTATTGACAGTATTTAAGTCTCCAATTATTATTGTTGAACTATGTATGTCTCTTTTCCATTCTGTCAAATTTTACTTCATGTTTCTTGGGGGCTATGTAGTTAAATGCATATATATGTTTATAATTGTTGTATCTTCTTGATTAATTCACCCTTTTATCATATGAAATATTCTTCTTTGGCTCTATTAATATTTCTTATATTTTGTGTTAAAATATAGCCACTCTAGCTCACTTACAGTTATTGTTTGCATGGTATATGTTTTTCCTTTTACTTTCAACCTATTTGTGTCATTGATCTAACTTGTGTCTTTTGCGGATAACATTCATTTGGGTTTTTAATCTTGTTTGGTAGTTCAATCTCTACCTTCTGATTGCATTATTTAGTCTATTTTTATTTACTGTAATTATTGATACAGTTAGATATGTAGCTATCATTTTGCTCTTTGTTTTCTATATGTCTTCTCATGTTTTTTTGGTTTCTTTATTCTTCCTTAGTGCTTTTTTGTGTTGCGTAGATATAGATTAATGTACTATTTGATTTACTTATTTTGCAATATTTTAAAATTTGTTTCCTTATTGATTCCTCTGGGGATTAAAATGTACATTTTTATGTAGCACAATCTACTCCATCTACTAATACTAACTTCATTTTGGTAAAATATAGAAACTTTGTTCCAAAATAGTTCCATTCTCTTCTTCTTTGTGCTATTATATTACATCTATATGTGATATAATTCCAGCAATTGTTGTTTTATGTAGTCAACAGCAATGTCAGTATTTGTTCTGTTTTGTTGTGTAGTCTGTTGTACAGTGATGGTAGTTATATATTTACATCAAATGAGATTTTAATTTTGAATGCTTATTATTGGTGACCATTTAATTTATTTATGTTTGCTAGCCATATTGTAGTCAATAAATTTTAGCAAATTTTAAACTCGTTTTAATCTTTAGCTTATTTTTTCTATCCCCATGGAGCCCTGGTGGAAACTCTGGTGGCATAAGAGCTATGGGTGGTAACCAAAAGGTCAGCAGTTTGAATCCACTAGGTGCTCCTTGGGAACCTGGGGCAGTTCTACTCTGTCTTACAGAGTTGCTATGAGTCAAAATCAACTTGATGGTAACATATTTGTTTTTTTGGTGTGGCGCCCTGGTGGCAGAGTGGTTAAGCACTTGACTGCTAACCAAAAGGTTGGCAGTTCAAATCCACCAGCTGCTCATTGGATACCCTATGAGGGCAGTTCTACTCTGTCCTAAAGGGCCACTATGAGTCAGAATTGAATTAATGGTGATGGGGTATATGTTTTCTATATGGCCAAAAATACAGAATTCTTTGGAATCTAATAACTAATCAAGGCTTAAGTTTGTTTTTTTTTTTTTAGGTTTTCTAATGGCAAAAATACAGAATTCTCTGGGATGTAATAAATTAATCAAGACAGTGATTTTTTTTTTTTATCCTTTGAAAGAATTTATGTTGTTTTTGTTCTGAACTTCTGAGAATTTACTATTTTAATCACCTGGCATTAACACATGCGTCTTAATATGTAACTTATTCTCTTACATTCAGCTTTCTCGACTTAATTGTCTCAGCTATCTAGCATTGCTATAACAGAAATACCACAAGCGGATGGCTTTCGCAAACAGAAATTTATTCTCTCACAGCCTAGGAGGCTAGAAGTTTGAATTCAGAGTGCCAGCTCCAGGGGAAGGCTTTCTCTCTCTCTGTCCTCGGTGCAGGGACCCCAGGTCCAAAGGACACATTCTGCTCCTAGCTCTTCTTTCTTAGTGGTAGGAGGTCCCTTTCCTGCTCACTTCTCTCTCCTTTTATCTGTTGTAAGATAAAAGGTGATGCAGGCCGTACCCCAGGGAAACTCCCTTTACAGAGTATCAGAGCTGTGACCTGATTATGGATGTCGCATCCCACCCTAATCCTCTTTAACATAATATAATCTTGCCTCATCAACCACAGGCAGAGATTAGGATTTACATTGCATAGGACAGTTACATCAGATTACAAAATAGAGAACAACCACACAATACTGGGAACCATGGCCTAGCCAGGTTGACACATATTTTTGTGGGACACAGTTCAATCCATGATATTAATCGTCATTATCACCATCATCAGCACCATCATTATTATTGATATTTATTTACTCTTTCTACGCATTTTACATCCATTAAATCACTGAATCTTCATGACACTTCTTTTTGAGGTACAGAGAATAATATTCAAAATGTTTAACAATTTGTATATCATGGACATTGATTAAGCAGAATGGATGCTGAACGTAACTGTTAAAACAATGCTGATGGGCACTGAGGGAATATCATTTGGGGGCAGGGGAGGAAGTGGGTCATCCCTATTAGCATTTTAATTTTGTAGATCCGTCACTTTAAAAAAAAATCAGAGTGCTTAGTTTGTGGCTGACAGAAGACTCTGGAAATAAAAAGAACAATGAGAAAGACAGGGCTGTCACTCACTTGGAGTCTATATACTAGTTGGGATGACATAAATAAATAACATCTAGTACCCTGGTTTTATCTTATTTATTTCCAGAACTTAGCATAATGACTTGAACCAATAAAACAATAAAAAGTATTTGTGATCTTTGCAAGTAATGACGTTGATGGCATTATTTCAGGTTAGGTCCTGAAACAGCCAGTTTTCACCTCATGAAGTGCTTTGAGAATGCACATCTGAAGCTGAGGCCTTCTGTACATCTATAAAAATAAATGAGAGAACAGAAACGAGAAGGACTCAAGAGTGGGATTTGTTATTTGTTTAGGTGGCTGATCTCTGACGAATTAGCAAAGAATGGCAATTGCATTAGAAAACACATAAAACCCTATTTTCTTCCAAATGGATTCTACTTACCTTACACATTATTAGATAGGAATGCCTGCTGGGAAATAGCATTACTTCTGCCACTTCTGTTCACATTTACATAGATAATGAAGCTGAGGCAAGTATTTATGTAAACCTGTTAGAAAGCTCACTTTTGATATACGGCAATACATAATCATTAAAAATTATCAGTAGACATCTTCGTTGTGATCCAAACAGCAGTTTTCAGTATTAATTACGTGTTCAGTACTTAGTTATATTAAATTAAAAATTCGTTTCAAATTAAATTCTAGAGGTACTAAAAACATTGCGGAAGCAGAAATACCATTGTAAAACTAAGATGGCCAACTACTTTCCAGGGCAGGGGCTTCAGTGTGGCAGACACGTTTTTCTAGCACATCTTAATCTATTTTTTCACTCAATAAGCAATTTTTCATGGGAATGCTCTCGTGCTAGGCTAATGCTATCAGTTTCCAATTGCCACTAGGCTTAATGTTAAGTTAGGTGGTACTAATCGTATGTCTGCGGTTAACAACTTAGCACAAATTTAGAGGCTTAAAGCAACATAAGTTATCTTACAGTTCTGGAGGTCAGAAGTCCAAAATCAATCTCACTGGCCTAAAGAAATAGTGTTAGCAAGGCTGGGCTCTCTTGGAGGTTCTAGAGAGGAATCTGCTTCCTTGTGTTTTCCAGCTTTTAGAGCCCTCCTGCACTCCCTGGCTCTCGGTTCTTTCCCTCATCTGCATACTTTGCAATTCACACCTCCATCTTCCTGCACTTCACGGTGCAGCATCTTCATGTCTCTCTCTTTCTCTTCCACGGCTCCTGTTGTCATATCACCTTCTCTGCCTTTCACCCTGTTACTTTTCTCTTTTGTAAAGGCCCTTGTGATTACATCATTGAGCCCACTCAGACAATCCAGGATAATCTCTCCTTCTCAAGGTCCTTAACCTTATCACATCTGCAAAGTCCTTTTTTTGCCATAAAAGATAGCATATTTCCAAGTTCCAGTGAATAGGATGTGGACCTCTTTAGAAGACTTATTCAGGAACCATAGCAGTTGATATATTTTTTATGAAACTTTTTAAAAAAAATTTTAGCTTATATATAGAATTTGAATTTTCTAAAATAGCTAAGTGCTATAATGGTTATTTATAATCTTTTTTTCCCTACTAGTGGAAAAAGGACACAAGGTTAGGCCTCTCTAAGGTACAAAGCAAGTCTCTGTTCCACTTGTGCACAGGGTTCTTAGAAAATCTATTCTTGCTATTTTAGTGAATACTGTGTAGACACTGCTGGGCTTGGTTTAGTCATATAGCCATGGTGGGCTGTGTTCTGTTCATGAGTTTTGGGCTCATTAAATTGATCATTTCTAACAAAAATAGATTTTTCATTCTTTACTGTATACTCCCACAACCTTAGGTGATACAGCACTAATCACTGTTGTGATTAATGGACAATGTGTTCTTTTAAAAATCATGAACAAAACGCACTGGAATTTTCAATCTCCCCTTACAATATTCTAAGATTAATAACAGCTTCAGAGTTTTTAATCTGTTTGTGTTATAGTAAAATACATAGAAAACTGAGTTAAATATAACGGTGACACTACAATTGTGCAGTGTTTTATATTTTTGAATATTTCCTTACCTTTCACCTCATTTCATCCTGAAGTGCAGCATATCTTTTCAATTCTGTGTAAGGTTGTTTAAGAAATAAAAAAAAATAAATAAGCATAGTCTGGTTTTCCAGACTCTTTGAGACCATGTTTTCTACTAGAATTTGCATTTTCACAGGAGATATATATATATATGTATGTATCATACATGCATATGGCCTTAATGTACGGAACATGGTTTTCCATCTTGGCCCTTCATTTCAGGCTCAAAGTCAATGTGTTTTCTGATGTGGAGATGGGCGCTGAGCTACTTGTACCTCCTTTGCCTCTGTACACTGGCTGAATGGCAGAGCCAGGCTCTTTGTATTGAATCCTGCTGACTCTCTAAAGAAAAGATGCTCCTATATGAGAAAAAACACTTCTTTTTATTAAAATTGCTCTAACTCACAGATTGGGGTACAACAAACAAACAAATAACGTAGCTGTTGAGGTAATTCCAACTTATAGCAACATTGTAGGACATAGTAGAACTGCCTCATAGGGTCTGGGGCATTTGGTTTGCTGGCCACTGTGCCACCAGGAATCCTAGGGTAGCTCTCTATTTTATGTCATTTCTGCAAATACTGTATTTTTTTTTTTTTTTTACAAATTGAAGGTTTGTGGCAAGTCTGTCAGTGCCATTTTTCCAACAGCATATTCTCACTTTGTGCCTGTGTCACATTTTGGTATTTCTCACAATATTTCAAGCTTTTCCATTATTATTGTGTCTGTTATGGTGACCTGTGATCTTTGATGTTAATATTGTAATTGTTTTGAAGTGCCATGAACTGGGCCCATATAAGACAGCTAAGTTAAACAATAAATATGTGCATTCTGACTGCTCCACCAACCAGCAGTTCCCCTATCTCTCTCCCTCTCCTGGGCCTTCCTATTCCCTGAGATACAACAATACAATATTGGAATTTGGCCAATTATAACCCTACAATGGGCTCTAAGTGTTCAAGTGAAAGGAAGAGTCACATAACTCAATTTAAGTCCAAAACTAGAAATTCTTAAGCTTAGTGAGGAAGGCATGTTGAAAGCTGAGAGAAGCCTAAAGCTAGATCTCTGGCACCAAACAGTTAGCCAATGCAAAGGAAAAGTTTTTGAAGGAAGTTAAACGTGCTACTCCAGTGAACACAGGAATGATAAGAAAGCAAAATATCCTTATTGCCGATGTGGGGAAAGTTTTAGTGGTCTGGAAGGAGATCAAACCAGCCACAACATTCCCTTAAGACAAAGCCTAATCCAGAGCAATACCCTAATTCCCTTCAATTCTATGAAGGCTAAGAGAGGTGAGAAAGCTGCAGAAGAAAAGTTTGAAGAGTTTGGCTCATGAGGCTTAAGGGAAAAATTCATCTCCATAACATACATAAAAGTGCAAAGGGAAGCAGAAAGTGCTGATACAGAAGTTCTGGTAGGTTATCCAGAAGATGCCAACTAAGATAATCGATGAAAGTGGCTACACTGAGCAAGAGCCTTATATTGGGAGAAGGCACCATCTAGGACTTTCCTAAGTAGAGAAAGAAGTCAATGCCTGACTTCAAAACTTCAAAGGACAGGCCGATCCTCCTGTTAGGGGCTAATGTAGCTGGTGACTTTAAGTTGAAGCCAATGCTCATTTACCATTCTGAAGATTCTAGGGCCCTTAAGAATTATGCTAAATAATGGAATAACAAAGCCTGGATGACAGCACATCTGTTTACAACATGGATCACTGAATATTTTAAGCCCACTGTTGAGATCTACTGCTCAGAAAAAAAGATTCCTTTTCAGATATTACTGCTCATTGACAATGCACCTGGTCATCCAAGAGCTCTGATGGAGATGTACAAGGAGATTAATGTTGTTTTCGTGCCTGCTAGTACAACTTCCATTTTGCAGCCCATGAATCAAGGAGTAATTTTGACTTTCAAGTCTTATTATTTAAGGAATAGGTTTCATAAGACTATAGGTGCCATAGATAGTGATTTCTCTGATGGATCTGGGCAAAGTAAATTGAAAACTCTCTGGACAAGATTCACCATTCTAGATGCCATTAAGAACATTAATGATTCATGAGAGGGGATCAAAATATCAACATTAACAGGAGTTTGGAAGAAGTTGATTCCAAATCTCCAGGATGACTTTGAGGAGTTCAAGAGTTCAGTGCACGAAGCAACTTCAGATGTGGTGGAAATAACAAGAGAACTAGAATTAGTAATGGAGCCTGAAGATGTAACTGAATTTCTGCAGTCTCATGGTAAAGCTTTAATAGATGAGGTGTTGTTTCTTACAGATAAGCAAAGAAAGTGGTTTCTTGAGGTGGAATCTACTCCTGGTGAATATGTTGTGAACATTGTTGAAATGATAACAAATGATTTAGAATATTACATAAACTTGGTTAATAAAGGAGCAGCAGGGTTTGAGAGGATCAACTCCAATTTTGAAAGAGGTTCTACTGTGGGTAAAATGCTGTCAAACAGCATCACGTGCTACAGAGAAATATTTCATGAAAGGAAGGGTCAGTCGATGTGGCAAACTTCATTGTCTTATTTTAAGAAATTGCCACATCCACCCCAACCTTCAGCAACCACCACCCTGGTCAGTCAGCAGCCATCAACATCAAGGCAAGACCCTCCACCAGCAAAAAGATTATGGTTTGCTGAAGGCTCAGATGATGGTTAGCATTTTTTAGAAATAAAGCATTTTTTGATTACGTTATGTACATTGTTTTTTAGATATAATGCTATTACACACTTAATAGATTACTACAGTATAGTGTAAACATAACTTTTATATGCACTGGGAAACCAAAAAATTTGTGTGGCTTGCTTCTTTGCAGTATTTGATTATTGCAGTGGACTGGAACCAAACTAGCAATAACTCCGAGGTATGCCTGTAGTTATTGCTCACCAATATTAGACTGGTTTATCTGCATTATTACTATAGGCAGTCCCCGGGTTACGAATGTCTGACTTATGTACAACTCATAGTTATGAACCAACCCCCATAAAGCCTATTATATTAAAAAATCTAGGTACGTACAATAGTTCGTAATAACAAACAGGTACTACTTTGTGACGAGCATCAAAGTGTTATTACTGTATTATTATGTTAAAGATGTTTTAGTATATCTGGAAGTGTTTCTTTAATTTTTGTTATGCATAGAAAGGTACACTGTATACTATATAGTTTGACCAACTGACGTTAGATACAAATCATGCCTAACTATTCCGGCTTACATACAAATCTTACTTAAAGACAGATTTAGGAACTGAAATCATTCATAATCCAGGGAGCGCATGTATTGTAAATTCATCATCAACAACGTCAACCAGGCTTTTAATACTAGTAAATGATTTGTTTATACTACTCTAGTTCAGTACTCATTATGTTTTACAAAAAAAAAAAAAACCTTCACTACTTTCTTCCAACCTTTTGTAAGCAGATATTTTGTTTCAAAAATAGAAGACAAAAGACACGAACTTTTCACATTGAACTCAGACTCACAAGCTTCTTCCATCTACTTTTGTCTCTCTACCTGTGAACGATGCCTCCTTGTTTCTAAGCAACATTGTGCTATTGATTATCTTGTCTTTTTTTCTTTATGGTTATCATATTCCCATGATTTCCTTGTTCTTTATTATTTAGACAAATTCAAGTAACATCCACTTTAGAAAAACAATTTTAAGAACATGTGCTCAGAGATTAAGAACATGGGCACTGAAGTCAAATAATTTGGGTTTTAATCCAGGTGCCACAATTTGCTAACTTTGGGCGGTTGACCTGCCTTGGCAATTTTCTGAGCCTATCTTTGCCTCTGTTTCTTCATCTGTAAAATGGATTAATTATAGTATATACTTCACCAATGGGCTCAATACTGTCCCCCAAAATTCATGTCTACCTGATACTTCAGAATGTGATCTGAAAAAGGATCATTGCAGACGTAAGTAGTTAAGAATTAAGATTAGATCATATTGGGTTAGGGAGGGCCTTAATTCCAAAGACTATTGTCCTAAAAATAAGAAGAGAGAACAGAGAGAAGAAGACCATGTGTAGATGGACACAGAGAACAGAGAGAAGAAGGCCATGTGTAGATGGACACAGAGAACAGAGAGAAGGCCATGTGTAGATGGACACAGAGAACAGAGAGAAGAAGGCCATGTGTAGATGGACACAGAGAACAGAGAGAAGAAGGCCATGTGTAGATGGACACAGAGAACAGAAAGAAGAAAGCCATGTGTAGATGGACACAGAGATTGCAGTCATGTAACCACAAGCCAAGGAATGCCAGGAGCCATCAGAATCTGTGAGAAGTAGGGAAGGATCCTCCCCTAAAGCCTTCAGAGGGAACATGGTTTCACTGACACCTTGATTTTAGTCTTCTGGCCTCCAAAACTGTGAGAGAATAATTTTCTGTTGTTCTAATCAGCCAAGTTTGTGGCATTTGTTATAGGAGTCCTAGGAAACTAATACACTTCCTGAGTCTGTTGTAAGAATTAGGTGAAATAATGAATATGAAGGACTTAGAATAGTGTCTGCCCACTCAACTGCTCAGTCATTTTGTTTCTTGTGTTGTCATCATCTTCCAAATTCAAATACCTTCACATAGTCAAGAGTAGTTTAGAAATGAAGATCTGTTCATGTCCCTCTTCAATAGCTTCTTATTGTCCTCAGGATACAGTCCCTTAACGATTTGCCTCCTCATAACTTCTTCAGTCTCACCCCATGCCAGTCCATGTACTTGCTTTCCATGCCCCAGTAATACTGGAGTTTCCACAGGCTGCTTAATTTAATGTTTCTAAAGGATTTGAAAAATAGAGTAATGACTCCCTCCCTGCTTTACTGCATGCATCTTAGTCTGAGTTATCTGTTACTGTTGGTATTA
Organism: Loxodonta africana; assembly: GCF_030014295.1. Classification (NCBI taxonomy): domain Eukaryota; kingdom Metazoa; phylum Chordata; class Mammalia; order Proboscidea; family Elephantidae; genus Loxodonta; species Loxodonta africana. The sequence goes on from NC_087348.1 coordinate 124,122,854, forward strand.
GGTGCCATTGAGTTTGTTCTGACTCAAAGCAACCCTATGTATAACAGAACAAAACACTGCCTGGTCCTGTGCCATCCTCACAATCATTGCTAAGTTTGAGCTCATTGTTGCAGCCACTGTGTCAACCCATCTTGTGGAGGATCTTCCTCTCTTTTGCTGAGCTTACCGTGAATGATGTTCTTCTCGAGTTACTGGTCCCTCCTGATGACATGTCCAAAGTACATATGACAAAGTCTCACCATCCTCACTTCCAAGGAACACTGTGGTTGTACTTCTTCCAAAACAGACTTGTTCGTTTTTCTGGCAGTCCATGGTATATTCAATATTCTTCACCAACACCATAATTCAAAGGCATCAATTCTTCAACCTTCCTTATGCATTTGTCCAGGTTTAGCATGCATGTGAGGCGATTGAAAAGATCATAGCTTGGGTTAAGTGCAACTGAGTCCTAAAAGTGACATCTTTGCTTTTCAAGACTTTAAAGAAGTCTTTGGCAGCAGATTTTCCCAATGTAATATGTTTTTGATTTCTTGACTGCTGCTTGCATGGGTATTGGTTGTGGATCCAAGTAAAATGAAATCCTTGACAACTTCAATATTTTCTCCATTTATCATGCATCATGTTACTTATTGGTCCAATTTTAAGGATTTACTTATCTATTTATTTAATGTTGAGGTGTAATCCATATTGAAGGCTGTAGTCTTTGATCTTCATCAATAAGTACTTCAAGTCCTCTTCACTTTCAGCAAGCAAGGTTGTGTCATCTGCATATCACAGCTTGTTAAAGAGTCTTCTTCCAGTCCTGATGCCACATTCTTCTTATAGCCCAGCTTCTTAGATTATTTCCTTAGCATACAGATGGAGTAAGTATGGTGAAAGGATACAACCCTGACACACACCTTTCCTGATTTTAAACCACGCAGCACCCCCTTGTTCTGTTTGAACGACTGCCTCTTGAATGTACAGGTTCCGCATGAGCACAATTAAGTGTCCTGGAATTCCCATTCTTTGCAATGTTATCCACAATTTGTTATGATCTATGCAGTCAAATGCTTTTGCATAGTCAATAAAACACTGGTAAACATCTTTCTGGTTTATCTAGAGGAAAAAATCAGGGAGGAGTGTATGTACAAACATATATAAAGAGATGTACCAGCTCTGGCAATTGTGGGGGCTGGAAGTCCCAAATCTGTGGGTCAGGCAGCAGGTTGAAGACTTCTACTGGCTCACATGGTTGCAGGCACTGATGAATCCAAAACCTCTAGGTTAGGCGGCAGGTTGGAGGCCTCTGCTGGCTCACAAGGTTGCAGGGGCTGGCAAATCGAAAATCTGCAGGTCATACCGTAGGCTTAAGACTTCTGCAGGCTTAGTTCCCAAGAACCAGAGGTCAAGTGATAAGAAGAGACCAGGATCAAGAGAGAGGGCTAGCTTTGCCAGAATGTCCATCTATCTACTGGATGCAGGACACACCACTTAAGGAAACTCCTTTCTACTGATTGGCTGCTCACATCAGGTCACAAAATGGGAGATGATTACTTAGTGTCTGTCAAATCACTGGGAGTCATGACCTAGCCAAGTTGACACATAGCATTAACCATCACTGCATGCAAACTGTTATTCATATCTTTACTATTAATATCATCAAGCTTTGCCACCTCTTGCCTGGCTTCACCTTTTGCAAGCCATTTGCACTTTTCAGAATGCCCATTATTAAAATTAGCCTGATTTCAATTTCAGATTGGCTCATCCACTGAAAAAGTACTTTTATTTTCTTGAAAAAAAGAAAGGGAGAAAAGATAGCTCTTTAAGGACAGACATTCCGTTGCAGATTTCTGACTGTTGTTGTTGCCACTATGCCTGGTACGCCTTTCTCTCCATTACTGAATGACTATGTATCTCTTAAGACATGCCTCAGATGTCAACTCCATGTGGAAGCCTTCCTTCTCCTCTTCACAACGGCTGTTAGATATCCTTCTAAGTTCATCCATAATGCCCACGTTTAAACCTCTCAAAGCATTTATATTATATTGCAGTCATGGATGTATACTGTAGTAGACTAAACACATTGAAGGAAAAGACTTAGGTTTTTCTCTTCTTTGCATCCCCTGTTTTTAGAACAGCATCTTGTACTTAGTATTTCCAGTATTGATGTTTTTGACGACAACAAAATACAAAGCTAAACCTGTTGCTGTCGAGTCATTTGTCCCACAGCCCTAATAGAACAGAGTAGAACTTTTCCATAGGGTTACCAAGGAGTGGCTGATGGATTCAAACTGCAGATCTTTTAGATAGTAGCAGTAGCTCTTAACCACTGTGCCACCAGGGCTCCGTTAATGTCTATAGAATGAACCAAATAATTCCAAATTGTGATAAATGAACAAATGAATTGATTGTGTGTTGGAAGGAGCCCCAAAAGAGGCCGAGCGTAGAGCAGGGACTAAAGAAAACAGGAGTTCTTCCATTTCCAAAATGTCCACCCACCTTTTGCAATGAACTAGCCTGTGCCTGGCAGAGTCCCACAGTGGTCGCCAAACATCCTAGTCAAATTAAATCTCCATTAGACCAATCAACAGTGTTTACAAAGGTTTCTCCTGATTTCTCATAACCTAGAAAGAATAAAAAGTGTATGTTCCCAATACCAGCAAATGTCTTCTTGCCAGTGTAATAATCTCACTTTGTGGTTTGCCACTAGGGATTTTAAGCTGTTATGTGAATTCTTCATTTTCTTTTTCCCTGCTTAAAGGCTCATAAGGGCATCTACTTGTTGGGAAACATGAAATTGAGTAGAATATAATTGCTCTTTCATTCAGCCAGATTCTCTCCAGGACATTGAAACAGATCTATAATTTTAACCTGAGGTGGAGAAGGGAAGCAATTATTCTGATAGCCCAGGCTAAGGAAGTGTAGCAGAAAACAAAGCCAGCTGTGCATTTTGATTGAGCTCGAATTCCACCAAAGAGTTCAAAAATAAACAACAAAGAGGTAAAATTTCATAAGTGTATTTTTGTGGCTCGTATCTATTCTAATTAACATCAATTAAATAGGGCCTGCAATTATGTATAGTTGGAAAGCCAGAAAGTGTCTTTTTTTTCTTTTCCCTCCTCACTAAACATTTTCTAATGAATGTTTCCTCCTTGTCATTCTCTTCTTCTTCATCTTTTTTTTCTTCTTCTTTTAAATATAGAGACCCCCCAAAACTCATTAAGTTAATTAAATATGAACATGGAATATTATAAATTATTCCCGATGATTATTCCCTCAGCTACCTCATGCACAGATTCCTACTGGCATCAGTCACACAGTGAGGCTGTGATGATGGGTGGCCAATTTTGACTTTAATAGACTCTACCTGGAGTTAAAAAAAAGGCTTTTAAGCTTAAACTTAACTTTCGGTTTGGAAAAAAAGATACTATTGATGATCTCCTAAAGAAAAGTATGTTTTGCTGAGACTTTCTTTTGAGTCTTACAGTTAGACAAGATATTGTTAAAGAACCCCAGAGGGGGAAAAGAACGAGCATAGAGCTCTAGGAATAAAGGACTAAAGGATTTCTTACCACCTGGAATAGATGAGAGCCTAGCACCTGTCACCCCGGGAGTGTGCTTGCTGACCCCCGTGCTCATCCTTTATTAATGGTGAACTCTGAGTCTTCTTAGAAGGCAGCTTGCTGAAGAATTTTCTCATCGTTGTCTTTGCTCACCCTAGATATTTGCTGCTGTATTCATTTCATAAGGAGACTTTATCTTGAACTAAAGTAAAATGTTAGATGAAGTTAAAAATGACATTTAAGATTTATATTAATAATTCTTTGAACATCATTGGATAGAATATGATGTTGCTCAGAAATGTTATCGTTTTATTATTATTTTTTAAAAATCTCACTGTTGATGGAAGTAAAACCCTGGTGGGTAGTGGTTAAGTGCTACGGCCACTAACCAAAAGATTGGTAGTTCAAATCCACCAGGCTCCTTGGAAACTCAATAATAAGGGGTTTGGTTTTTTTTGGTTATATTGATGGAAGCACGTATTTTATATTTATTTCTTGCCAGCAAATGGGGCAGATTTTAGCATTAAATAGGCTAATTAAATAATTCATATAAAAATTTTTATATATATCATGGTAAAAGTAGGAAAATTTTAAATATATAATATATGCTCAATCTATTGCTTAAAATAACCTAAAATAGATTCTTAATATATCCACAAAAAATTTTTTTTTGTTGTTTTTGATTAGATTTTCAATTTCAAAGTTTATGTTTTAATTATTATTAAGAAGAAAAAGAAAGGAGCCTGGGTGGTGTAACTGTTAAGGACTCGCCTGCTAACTAAAAAGTTACCAGTTCAGAACCACTCAGCACTCTGTCACCTGGGGTCACTATGACTCAGAATTGACCTAAGAGCATCTGACAACAACAAAATAAGTATGATTTATTGTCTTAAGTAATAAGCAGTGCTGTGTGTTAGACGTAGCATAGGCTTGAGTCCAAATACTTAAGTTTTAATCCAGCTTTGCCATGTGACCAGTGACACACCAACGACCACTGATCACAGGCTCTTTCTGCGTCCCCTTTTCCTTACCTGTAAAATGGAAATAGTACTTATCATGCTTCAGCCTGTTTCCCAGGGCTACGGTACATATCAAACACAAATTGTGTGGTAAAAGCACAGGCAAACTCAATTGCTAAGTAACTACACAAGGTTGTTATTACTGATTCAAATAAGATAAAATAGGGCATCCATATCTGTGGTTGGAAGAGTTGCATTTATTCTTTCAGTAAGCAAAGTTAAGCAATATTGGTAACAGGATAACATCCTAAAAGGTGGCCTGAATAGCCACCTGACCTAGAATTGTGGATCAATGGCTAGTTCCACTTAAAATAATATGCTTTAGAAAGAATTTATGCTTGTTTTTGTCTGGAGGAATTTACTACATAGCTGTTGGTGAGAAATGGCTTATTTCATAAAACGATGAGAAGCTAATGTAAGAGGAGAAAAAGTTTTAATAATAATGGTAGAGTAACTGATTTAACATCCAAAAGCCTCATGACACACCCTTTGCTTGAATTTACAGTGTAATGAATACAGTCTGCCAAATAACAGTAATTGAAAGCACCTCAAATCTTTAGTAAAGTCTCTTGTAGAATGTCAGAGAGGATCATATTAACAACCTTTAACAAAAGCTCAGTCTTCCACAAATGTCCTAATTCACACTTGGCTAATCTCCCTCCTTCACTCTCAAACCTGCAAACCTCTGCCTGTCTTTAGTGTACTTTCTCCCTTTTCATTATCCTCACTCTCTCTGTCTAATAAGATTGTTTCTTGCAAAATAAAACTTATAATGAACCTACAAATGTTGTCAACATCTTCTTATGGATTCCTAAAGTTCTATACATCCTTAACGATGGAATTAACCTGCAGAACACATCTAAACCATAGATGTGTCATTTTTTACCTCCAAGTCGCTGTAAGTCACTATGATTAACCTCCTGTTTGGTAAATTTGGAACTGGTTTGGTATCAGTATAAGGATGGGGGAGGATGCAATTGGATTTAATCAAGTCATAATGTCTTTTCAAATGACTTTTTATGTCACTGGTGATAAATCAAATTATTCTGAAAAATGAAGATGAAACAGTCTCTGGAACCATGTTTACTATTTAAGGAAGGCATCCTTGTCTGTTTCAGTAAAGAGACCTGTGAGAAAAGCCTGGATGCTCTCAGGGATGGTGATAAAGAGTCAGTATAAGAGGCGCATGGAGGAGGGTATGTGAACCGGAAGTTAGGAATCAATAAGTGTCCTCAGAGGACCCTCTACCCCTCCATTATGAGAGTCCCAAGTTTTTTAAATATCTTCCTTTTTGATATTCAAAACAAGTTTTAATTAGTAGAACATTATATACAATAGTTAATTTTCTTTTTTATTGCAACTCTTTAGAAAGCAATGTGCATATACCTGTCCGGTTGTGGGGACACAGGGTGACTTTTCTTCATTTCCTCTCGAGCTGTCTATGGAGGCTGCCTCTGGGCAATGAATTGGATTACAAATTGGAATTCCACGTGAGAGTTGTTGATGGTGATGCCTGGAGGGGATAAACAGAGCTGTGATGCTCAAAAAGGGATAGCTGCCAGAGATACAGAAAGACAAGGTGTTCTGCCGGCATTGAAAGCTGTTGCTTGTGGTCTTTGGAAGGGAAAGGGAAAGGACCTAGTAGAAGTCTGTGTTACACTTGTTCTTTATGTTTTGCTGATACACTTTAACATTTATTTATTTATTCAGGGTTATTTCTCTGGTTGCAAAGGCTGAGTCTTAAGAGGGCATTCAGAAGGACCAATGCTTTCTGTGTTTGTGTATATGTACAGGCTTTGCTGAACATATTTCAGGGCCACCAAAGGAGTCAGAAGGGAGTATATGTTATGTACAAAGTCCCTGGGTGGTACGAATGGTTAAGCACTAGGCAACTGGCAGAAAGCTTGGCAGTTCAAACCCACCCAGACTTGCCTCAGAAGACTGGCCTGGCAATTTGCTTCCAAAGGTCACAGCCTTGAAAACCCTGTGGAGCAGTTCCATTCTGTATGCATGAGGTCACCGTGAGTCAGCATTGAAAAATGACTCTGCAGCAATAAACAACAATATGTTATGTGTGTGTGTGTGTGTGTGTGAGTGTGTGTGTGTGTGTGTGTGTACGGGCTCAAGCATGTGTCTTTGCCTTTCAGTCTTGGTTGATGTAAGTTTGTAAGTTTTACTTGAAAAGTTGAGAGAATGGTTGTAGGACAGATTGTAATAAATGGGTTGAATTATACTTAGTTTAGTGCTAAACTCTGGAATATTTAAATGGCCTTGTTTCTAGGAGGGAAACTGCTTCAAGTTGAGAGATTCACGATAAACTGATTCTGTTATGAATATTTTACCTTCCTAAATGCTTACAGATCATGAGGGTCAAGGATATACATTACATAGTTTTTTTTTATATTCCCCTTGGCCTACCCACAATAATGACAATGCACATAATAATAAAAAAAAAATAGGTCCCCATTTAATTAATAATTTGCATGAGTTAATAGTAAAGTGTTATATAAATAGAAGACTCAGATATTCAGTATTTTGTCAATGATGAATGAGGATTTTAAAACAGAGTTTGGACAATATTTCTCAGAAAATCTAGGTTTACAACTAATTGGATGCATAAATTTGTTTTGGGGTAAAATTGAAATTAAAAAAAGGCTAATAAAAATTAGTACAATTCATGTTCAGCTTGGTCCCGAAATTTGCATCATCTTGAAAGCAAATTTGGGATAGAAATTAAATACGAAGATAAAGTATGACTATAAACTTAAAGGTTTATAACTTAATTTTAATGGAGGAGTCAATAGAACCTGAGGAAGTCTAGACTACTACTTATTTCCAAGAACGTAATCTTCCGCTGAGCTGGTGTTCTTTTTCTAAGAGAATAATAATACTGTGACTAAGAGCCTAAAGTCTACAGGCACACAGACTGCATTAGAATTCCAGCTAAGCCACTTACTACCTATATGACTTTGAACACATTTCCTAACTTCTCTGTGCCTCAGTTTTCCCTCCAAAGGGGAATAATAATCTCATCTACTTCTTAGGGTAGTTGAGAGGATTAAATAGATTGACAGATGCGTGTGCTTAGTATGTAGAGGAGATCCTGGTACATATCAATATTTTGTGAATTTGTGAAGATGAAGATTTTGTTTCCTATTTCTGCTATAACAAATTACCACAAACTCTGAGGCCTGAACCATCACCAACTTTTTCTTTTACAGTTCCAGAAGCCCGAAGTCTGACACAGGCCTTACCAGGTTAAAATTAAGGTGTTGTCAGACTGTGTTCCTTTCTAAAGTCTCTAGGGCAAGATATATTTCCTTGCTCATTTGGATTCTGAGTAGAATTTAGTTCTTTGCAGTTGTAGGATCAAGGTCCCTGTGTTCTTGCTGGCAGTAAGCTGAGGGTCATTTCCAGCTTCTAAACACTCCCACATTCCTTGGCTTGTGTCTTCCTTTCTCCATCTTCTAGACAGCAATGGCAGGCAGAGTCCTCGTTGTGTGACATCTCTTTGGCCTTCCTTCTCTCTCTGTCAGACACGTGTACACACACAGTAGCTCAGCTAGGAAAGATTTTTCACTTTTAAAGTTTTTGTGATTAGATTGGGTTCACCCAGGTAATCAGGAAAATCTACCCATTTCAAGGTCCTTAACCTTAATCACACCTGCAAAGTCGCTTTTGCCATGAAAAGTAACATATTCACATATTCATAGGTTCTGGGGATGATTGCATGGAACTGTTTGGGGGCTGTAATTCTGCCTACTACAGTAATAATAGCCTTGCAGGTAAATGGAAGATTTAAGGGTCAGAAATCATTCCATTTTCCAGGTAGTCTGTGGAAGGATTTTTTAGTTTCTGTATATGTTTCACAGTGGAAAGAAGGAAGTGACCAGTTATTCTAGATTCTGCCTGGAGGAGTGTGATGGTTAATTTTATGTGTTAACTTGGCTAGACTATGGTTCCCAGTTGTTTGGCCAAATACTAGTTTAGTTGCTCTTATAGAATAATTACATGTAATTAAGTCAATTGGCCTTAAGTAAAGCAAATTACTCTCCATAATGTGGGTGGGTCTTGTCTAATCAGTTGAAGGCCTTAAGAGCAAAAAGAAAGTTTTCCTTGGATGTAGTCTGCCTCCAAGGTATAAATAGACATTTTAACAGAACTACCTCACTCTTCACTCTTCCTGTTGTTGACCTATGAATTTTTGGACACAAGCCTGCAGGAATCTCCAGCCTATCTCTTAACCTGCAGATTTTGGAGTTGTCAGCTTTCCACGATCATGTAAGTCAATTCCTTAAAAGATACCTTTTTTTAAAGAGAATTTCTTCTTAAAAGAATTTCACTGATTCTGCTTCTCTATAGAACCCTAAGACAAGCAGTGTTCAGCAAAGTGAACACTACTGTCATGGGATAATTAACCTAAGTGTGAATGGGAGGGTTCATGTCTGTTGTTAAATAAGATTGGTAAATAAAGCAAAGTCAAGAGAATTCTTTAATAAAAGATTATTTACTACCTTTAATATACTAATGTGTATTGCAACTTACCAAAATGAATGAATTGTTTTTCCTAATCTTACTTGATTACTGGAATTTTATTTTTATTTATTTTTTCCTAAGGAAATGGTGGTCCAGGCACTAGAAATTCTAGCATTGTACTTAACCAGCAGTATGGACAAAGTCTCATTGCCTGAGAGGCAAATTTATAAGCAAGCTCTATCTTGGCCATACTTAAATGTGGTCTCATCCATAACATCCCTTTCAGAACTTAACTGCGTTTCTAAAGATAAAAGAATCACTTTATACTACTCACTGTATTTAGAGCATTTGTATTATGTACATATGGCCATATTTTTATGTCATTGGCTGACTAATAGTAATGATAATTATTATTATTGTTAGCATCTAATATTTACACATGTTTAATATATATAAGCACTTTGCTAAGGACTTCATGATTATTATTTCATTTAATATTGTAATAACCCCTATGAGGTAGGTACTATTATGATCCTCATTTTGTAAATGAAGAAACTGAGACTTAGCAAAATTAATATAATAAATATTGAATTTGGAAATCAAACATAGACTGTTTTATTTCAGAATATGTCTTCTTATTCACTATACTGCCTCTGGAAATGTGGTCATAAGTGTAAAGCACATGATAATTTTTTTGTGCTTTAAGTGAAAATTTACAAACAAAGCCAGTTTCTCATACAAAAACTTATATACACCTTGCTATGTACTTCTAGCTGCTCTTCCCCTAACAAGACAGCACACTCCTCCTCTACAACCTGTATGCCCCATGTCTGTTCAACCAGCTCTTGTCCCCCTCTGCCTTCTCATCTCGCCTTCAGACAGAGCTGCCCACACAATCTCATGTGTCTACTTGAGCCAAGATGCTCATTCCTCACCAGTGTCATTTCCTATCTCATAGTCCAGTCCAATCCCAGTCTGAAGAGTTGGCTTTGGGAATGGTTCCAATCTTTGGCTAACAGAGGATCCAGGGGCCATGATCTCCGGGATGCCTCTAGTCTCAGTCAGACCATGAAGTCTAGTCTTTTTACGAGAATTCGAGGTCTGCATCCCACTGTTCTCTTGCTCCATCAGGGATTCTCTGTTGTGTTCCCTATCAGGGTGGTCATCGGTTGTAGCCGGGCACCATCTAGTTCTTCCAGTCTCAGGCTGATGTAGTCTCTAGTTTATGTGGCCCTTTCTGCCTCTTGGGCTCATATTGACCTTGTGTCTTTCGTGTTCTTCATTCTTCTTCACTCCAGGTGTATTGAGATCAATTGATAAAGCATATAATAATTTAAAGACACTATTTAATTTGAAAGTGGACAATGGAAGCCACAATCTAAAAATAAGGCAGGCATCTCTAGATAGGCCCTAGATAAGGTACTCATGGCTTCTCTGCACTTATCCTTTCCTAATAAAAAATGTCTCCCTCCCAAAAGCCTCAGCTGACTTGTTTGAACAACAGCCTGTCTCCTTCTACACTATGACCCCTCACAAGTAGATCAGATATGAAATCCTGACTCCAAAATAACCAATCCGCAAGCTGGCCTGAGCCGATCATATCCTATCTTGAGACTTTGAACTGAGTCATTTTGGAGTTGAGTTGCATTAATGGGTCATCTGACAAAAGTTTTAGTGTGAGGACCTATAGAGTGCCAAGGTGAGTATCCCTGGAAACGGTATTTGAAGTAAATTTCTTTTCTAGACTTGAAGAGAAAAAGAAGTAAATTTCCCTGCTTGGAAAAGACAATACAAAGGAATCAGTGAGGTCAGCTGAAGAATAAAGATTCCTAGGGAGTTGAGGAGTAAAAATGTATAGTCCTTGTGAAAGGATAAGAGTCACTATTGACTTGATGATCTAGCCTATTGGTAAGAATTGCCTGACAATGGGGAAGAGTGATTCACTGAGATGCCATTGCTTGATTAAAATATTTTGTGAAGTCTTCAAATTACTTTGCTTTGATTTTATATTTGCTAAGCAATCTTCTGATCTTAATTTGCTTTCCCAAGGAGACTTCCCTAACAGGTGGTGAATGTGTTTTCTGGCTGGCAGGAGCATTCCTCACCATGAATTAATACACTGTCATTCTGATGACAGCTGGGTCAGAGTGAATCATCAGGCTTGATCACCTCTAGGTGAACTAATGGAATAAGGAATCTGAACCTTCTTAGATGAACAGCCAGATCCAATTCGCCAGCCTGGAGGTCTGAGCTGACAAGTAGACAGGCATGCATGCATTAGTTCAAAAATAAATTCTTCAGCAAATGTTGGCAGATGCTTACTGTGCACCAAGCACTATTCTGGACCCTGGGTACCTGCAGTAAGCAAAGCAGAAATGCACCTTATCTTCAGAAAACTTACAATTTGGAAAAAGGAAACACAATAATTTGAAAAAAGTACAGAAATAGATGTATAAATTAAAAAAATAAAAAAGACGTGAAAAGTACCAGATAATGATAGGTGTTGTGAAGAAAAGTAAAATAAGCCAATATTATAGAGAGTAACTGGGTAGCAGTTATCTGAGAGGGACAATACTGAAATGGTTAAAATAACTGACTTCATAAAAAAAAGGGTCAAATCTGTTTCCATTACTTCCTAGTGTCTAACCTTGTGCAGTTTTCGTAGTCTCTCTGAGCCTTAGTTTCTTCATCTGTAAAATGGAGTTGATAACATTAGGATCTATTTGTAGGTTTGTTATATTACATGAGTTTGTATATCTAAAAAAAAAAAAGCTAGGCAGAAATGCAAGTACTATAAGAATGATGCTAGGCACATGGTAAGGGCTATAAAAATATCGATTGCTGCTATTGTTCCTATTTTTACTCAGAAATTTAGTTGAGATTTGAATAATTTGAAAGGCCAACCACAGTCAAGCAGAGGACATTCTAAGAAAAGGAAAATTCTAGTACAAAGGCCCAAAGACAAGAATATGGTTGGCCCAGTTAAGAATTAGAATGAGGCCAGTGTGGCTGGAGCAACAGAAAAGGAAGGAGTGGTCAGAAAGGAAGTCAAGTGGTAAGCAGGGCTGGGTCATGAAGGGCTCCTAAGCCAATGGTAGAGATTCGTTTTGACTAAATATATATATATATATAAAATTTATAAACCCAGTGCCGTCGAGTCGATTCCGACTCATAGTGACCCTATAGGACGGAGTAGAACTGCCCCATAGAGTTTCCAAGGATTGCCTGGCAGATTTGAACTGCCGACCCTTTGGTTAGCAGCCGTAGCACTTAACCACTATGCCATCAGGGTTTATATATATATATATATATATAAAATGTATATATTCTGTTATTGCTCGGAGACTAGATAAGGAGTTATAGAGTGAAAGCAGGGAGACCAGACAGGAGGCTATGTCAATAGCTGAGTGGGAAGACATATCATACCTACTTCAAAACCAACATATGTACAAAACTGTAACACCAAGCACCTTTATGTAGTATACATAATAAGTATGTTATTACTTACTTAGTAGTGAACAAAGAAAAAAGAATCAGGTAAAATTTCTGCCCTCAGCATGCTGTCGTTACATTATAAATCTTAACCTTGGATGAGAAATCTTTCCCTTGGGGATTCAGACCCTTTTACATAAGACCCATTCAGAAACATGTATGATATGTCTCTCTCTAAGATGCCTATAGCATATCAGTGCCATTCCCCCCACTTGTGAGGATCTTTCTTCATCTCTTCAACCTGTGGAATCATTGCTTAGGCATTAGTTTTGAATCCCGTCACACCAATCTCTCTGGTAACGTATCAGAAGATGTGCACTTACCTCTGGGCCACGAGTCAGCTGTGCATATACAACACGTGTCATTATTTTCATGAGACAGGATTTGATAGACTTTCTACTCCATGTCTCGTTTGTTTCTCTTCAGCACTCTAGCTACAAATTGGATACCTTAGTTTAGTTTGAAAGACTACTAACTAAAGAAGGTCAAGTTGGTATGTGTCTCTTCGGGTATTTTTTTTTTTTTAGTTGTGTTTTAAGTGAAAGTTTACAATTCTAGTCAGTTTCTCATACAAAAACTTATACACACATTGCTATGTGTTATATACACACATAGTTACTCTCACTGCAATGTGACAGCACATGCCTTCTCTCCACCCTGTATTTCCCACGTCCATTCAGCCAGCTCCTGCCCCCCTCTGCCTTCTCATCTCGCCTCCAAACAGGAGCTGCCCACATAGTTTCATGGGTCTACTTGAGCTAAGAAACACACTTCTCACCAGTATGATTTTATGTCTTATAGTCCAGTCTAATCTTTGTCTGAAGAGTTGGCTTCAGGCACAGTTTTAGTTTGGGGCTGACAGAGAGTCTGGGGGCCATGACCTCTGGGGTCCCTCCAGTCTCACTCAGACCATTAAGTCTGGTCTTTTTATTAGAATTTGAGGTCTGCATCCCACTTTTCTTCTGCTTCATCAGGGATTCTCTGTTGTGTTCCCTGTCAGGGCAGTCATTGGTGGTATCTGGACACCATCTAGTTCTTCCAGTCTCAGGATGATAAAGTCTCTGGTTTATGTGTCTGTTTCTTTCTCTTGGGCTCATATTTTTCTTCAGGTATGTTTAACGTGAGTCAGAATGATTTTCTTTTTCCTTAAATTATCAAGCCTGGGACCTAGTCTCTTTCCACTTATTTTTTCTAATGTTGCCCTGACATTTAAAGTCAGAATTTTCAAATACTTGGTCTGTTTGCAATATATATTCATACCCTACCCAGGAATAACTCAGCTTCCAAGTTGTTTATTCAACTCAGGTGGTTTTCTTCCCACTCACCCCTGAAAAAAAAATGGGTGGGGGGTGATGTTAATTTATTATTTCCCCTCTAATAATAAGAAACAAATTAACAATGAAATAGTTATTTTAGTAGTCTGTTCTTTTTATATCATTCGTAATTTCTGGAAACCATTTTCCTGTTAGATATGACTTTAAAAGAGTTTAAATATTTCCCAAAAGATTATTTATATATATTTTAACATATAAGAAGAGAATATGTCTGAACTGTGATACTTTCCTCTCTGGGAAGATGTGGTATACACTAGAGAATACTGAGACTTCCCTTCTGCCCTAAATTCTCTTCTTCATACAGATCCTACAGATCTGAAACTTAATAGTTAGAAACCACTTTATTTAGTTCTCTCTCTCTCAAGGTTTTCTTTAAAAAGTAATTAGTGTTGTGAATTACTAATTGTTATTGACCTATCAAATGACCTTACTCTAACAAATGAGAACAGACATTGTGAAGGAGGACAATGGTTACAGCATGAGCTGGGTTGAGTAATATTCAAAGAAAAAAAGGTAACGCAAAGTGGGGACTAGAGAAAGAAACATTCACCATTTTTTATCAAGACAATGATTTTCATTTCCCCAAATGGTGGCCATCATGTGGCCATAGGATCTGTGTAGACCGTAGCCTTTAGCTGAAAAGTGTACAATGAGTTTTTTGTTGTTAGGCAAGGATTCCAACATAGTCAAATGTAGTTTGGACCATTACCCTGTTCTCTTATCATGATCACTGCCCTCACTAAGACATTGCTGGTTCTTCAGAAAAAAAAAAGAATGACCATGGTATATATTTTCACTATTCTGGACTGTAGGGGAAAAAAACACAGGCAGAAAATCCAGGTAACCTGGACAGTGGGTGAGAAGAAAGGCAATTAGATCCTACGAATAATTAAGCAAAAATTGCCCCCTGTGACTTGCCAGCAGGGATAATTGGGATGGACCCCTGTCACCTGCAGTAAATGCTGACAGGAACAATGAGACAAGCTCTGAAATGTTTTGATGGAAGCATGAAAAGCTCTGGGCAAATGTTTTGCTCTTAAGTCAAATCAACCCTGCAATCCATATGCTTTAAGCCTCTGTAGACTATTCACTGCTGTCAGAACAGATGGGTCAGAGGATGCAAATGCGTTTCACACACATATGCATGCACAAATACACACACACACACAAATCAAGGCACCATATGGGACTGCCTATTGACCTTTGAAACCTCAAGCTACTAAAATGTTATATCTTTATTTTAGGTGTAAGACTCAGCTGCTTGACTTCTAATGGGAACTATTATCATGGCCAAAAGTCAATGTTAACTTATGGTTTGATTTTGAAGCCAATTTTAAATGTTTACTATAACCTGAATGTCCTAAATAGTTTGAACGCTTTCTCCATAGAAGATAATCTACTTAGATCTAGAGAGGCAATAAAACATGGCTCCAGCTCTTTTCATTCTGTCATCCCTCTGAAACACATGCACTAGGCTAACTGGATTGCAAATTTGGATTTACATCGGGCAGTGGATTTTGGGTTTGGATGAGATTATCACAATTCTGGTGTGATGTGCTGGCTTTCCTAAACCCAGGCAAGGATGACTTATTGGGCCCTCAAGGCCATGGGCAGCAACGTTGTTGGGTTAGTGTAGTTAGGCCAAGGGAATATGATACGTTTTTCATTTCAGCATGACAGTATGGCCACTGTGACAAAACTGAATATTATGTCTTCATAAAAGCCTTGGCCCAACTTACTATAAATTCTTGCCATGTCATAACTTTCCAGGCATCCACTTATTATAACTGTCTTCTAGCCAGTTTCATGGAATGGGGAAAACTATTACTGTTATTCTGGCTTGCATGATCGACTTTGAATTTTGTGTTCTGAGGGGTGCCTTTGTGGACAACAAATCTTCAAGGCTGGGAAGACTCCAGAGCTTGGATTACTATCACTACAGAACAAATACTGGGTGGCAACATGGGGCATTGGGCATTTAGCTGCAGCAGACATTGTAGCTAATGAATACCCTGGACAAGACTGATTAGGGCCCTCACTGCTGCTGGACCTAGGAATTTTCAGATGAAATTCAAAAAACAATGTGAGGGGGCCAGGAGATTTCAGATACCTTGAGTAGTTATTAGGTGCCATTGAATCGGTTCCGACTCATAGCGACCCTATGTACCACAAAACAAAGCACTGCTCAGTCCTGTGCTGTGTTCATGATCGTTGTTATGCTTGAGCCCATTTTTGCAGCCACTGTGTCAATCCATCTCATTGAGGGTCTTCTTTTCTTTTGACCCTCTACTTTACCAAGCATGATTTCCCTTTTCAGGGACTGATTCCTCCTAACAACATGTCCAAAGTATGTAAGACTTAGTCTGTCCGTACTTGCTTCTAAGGAGCATTCTGGTTGTACTTCTTCCAAGACAGATTTATTCGTTCTTTCGGCAGTCCATGGTATATTCAATACTCATCACCAACACCACAATTCAAAAGGCATCAATTCTTCAGTCTTCCACTTTGAGTGGAAGACGCTTCAAAGAAACCCATCTTTGAAGATTTAGAAATTTAGAACTTAAGGAAATTTAATAGTGCTCAACCACAACCCTGCCTGGCTCATCATTTTTATAGTTGGAAAAACTGAGGCCCAAGGTTCTGTATTGTCCAGTTCAGTTCTGCCTCTTACTTCTCTATTTTCCTGTTTTCTCTCTTAACCACTTGAAGCAAGATGTATGGAATAGTGTAAAAGCCTGTTTTAGAACTAGACTGACAGTCTTTATGGCTTAGAGCCAACGCAACTCTGAGAGTCAAAAGGAAAACAGGATTTAATGTAACTCTTTGGTCGTAAATAATTTCAGGGCTTTAATGCAGCAAATATTTAGAGAACATTTAATAAGAACCAGGAACAATGAGAGAGTGAAACTATTCATATATTTGGCACTAATGCGTGTGAATGTCTATAGTGTGCAAGGGTTCTGCCAGTTGCTTTTAGGACAGCTCTATATAAGACAGGAGCCCTGGTGGGGCTGTGGCTAAAGCGCTCAGCTGCTACCTAAAAGATCAATAGTTCAAACTCACCAGCAGCTCTGAGGGAGGAAGATGTGGCAGTCTGCTTCCAAAAGGATTACAACTTTGGAAACCTTATAGGGCAGTCCTGCTCTGTTCTGTAGGGTTCTTATAAGTTGGAATTGACTTGATGGCAACAGGTGTAGAAGACAGGCACTGCTCTGGCCCCGATCAGGGTTACATTGGTTGAATACATGTGCTTGATTTCATGAAGCTCACAGTTGAAAGGAGATAAGACATATATATACACAGGTAATAGCCATGAGGCTACCTGGAATGGAGCACTCGGTGCCAGAAATTTGTAAGTAGTGGAAAAGAAACAAGGTTTGAAATGTATGTACCAGAAGCTAGCCTATGGAAAATTCTTCCAATCATCAAATTAAGCAGAGGATTTGATTTTCATTGGCACCTACTTGAACTAGAAGTGTTCTACTTTCAGTAATGTATTGATATTGCATCGCTGACAAGTATACATGTAATATATTTTAACAGGATTTAAAAAAAATGGATTTTGTCAAAAATATTGTGTTTGTTGAGCACAAACCTGTTGCAGTACTAGGAATAACCTTTATACCTTTCTGTGAAGTTGCTAATTTTATGCATCCCAACATATTGAATTTCATATTGATGCGTATGAGACATTTTGTTCTGAAGTGTGATATTTTTAGACAAAACAGGAACACAAAATTGCCATCAATACAGTAAAATTACCTGAAGAAATGAGAGTTCTAGTAACAAAACTCCTACACATATTCATTAATAAATCAATGTATGAGTAATTTGATTACATAGTATATAGCTCAATACAACATAGCAGCAATTTAAAGTGGTTTTAAATTACTTTTGTATATGCCTTAATTTCAGATTAGTTTTCTAGATTATAAACAATGAAAAACAAACAGCAATTAACCAAATAGAGCAATGACTGAATTATATTTCTATTTCCCTATAGGAAATGATATCAAAATATCATTGCCATATAAAATGAAGTTCAAGAGTATTCAACTGGAAAACCATGAAAAACAGAGAGTATTATAGAGGGTGTCAGGAAGCTAATGAATAAAATATTACATTATTTTCCTGTATTTTGTGATGACCTACTTGTCAGCTTTTTAAAATTAGTCATTTGAATGACATTTAATGTGTTTCTTTTTATATCCCTCTTTTTGTTTATGATTTTGTTTATATTTCTTAGTGATCCACCCCCAACTGAATAATCTTTCATACCCACAAAATCTGTATCTCTATACCATAGTTTAATCCTGGTAGACATTAAGTGCTGATGTGGTATCTCCCTGTAAGTATATTAAAAGGCAGCTCTTCTTTTAATGCCTCTTTTCTTAAGATAATTATTTTGGGAATAATAAGATGTAATCTTCATCTAAAATGAAACTAAAGTTGAAAACAATTTTCTGGTAGAGATAGATAAACGAGATCCTTGGTCTTATTAAACTGAATGTTAACTGTTAGATAAATTCATCATATGTGACGTAATTTCACATCTACGTACTCAGGGATAAAATCAGAAATCTATGACTCAAACTCTATTTTTGTTTTCTTGCCAGTCATGAGTCATGCCATCCTCAGGTAACCCAGGCGTCTCTTGGAATCTCTGTATTCCTTTGAAAAGTAGGTTAATGTACTCCAACCACCTTCCCCTACTTTATGGTTTCTCTACTTTGGTAAGTTTGCCCTCATCCCAGCAGTCTCATTTTTACCTCACATTACTCAGGAACAACAGTCCTGTCCCCCTTTATAAATTTCTACCAGATATTCAATCATTCCACAAATTCAATGAGTCACTTTGGGAAAACCTGGGACACAGAGCTGCTGTAATTCTAGTCCTATCTTTCACCTGAATATTGAAAAATAAAACTTCTTTGATAGGTTCCAAATGCAAACATAGCTCACTGAAGAATCAAGGGAGCCAGTTGTACCAGGGTCCTGTTGTGGAGGTCTAGTTTCCCTCATTACATAGGGAATAGTGGGAAGAAACCTGTTCCTGTTTCACTCAAGGATATTGTTCTGAAATCCCAGCTTCTGAGATATACTTCCGTTGGACCAGCAGGAAGTTACTCCTAAATGCTCATAAAGGATTGAGTCAAAGCACAAACTTGCTGTAGGTGTATAAAATGGTCCATCTCAAGGTATTAATGAAAGCAGAGATTACTGTCCATGTGAATCTGTGAAAGTGAACCAGAAGCAGAACCTGTTAACTGTTTCCACAGTTCAGAGAAGCAGAAGATTTTTGCTCCTCTGTGGGAAGCAAGAGATAGGCAATGACTCAGGAAGGCAGCCAGATGGGAGAAAATTAATTTTCTGCTGGGTTAAGAAATTTAAGTTTCCTAAATTTTTTTTTTTAATAAGATAAAACTTGATAGTGATACCTTTACCCTTTCCAAACAAATTTTTTTTTTATTGTTGTTAATTGCTGTAAAGTCAGTTCCAACTCATGGCAACTCCGTATAAAGCAGAACAAAACATCGCCCAGTCCCGCACCATCTTCACAGTTGTTAGCCTTCTCAAATTAATTGCTTTGCCACTCTATATTTTGAGTGCCTTCCAACTTAAGAGACTCATGTTCTAGCACTATGTCAAACAATATTCTTTTGTGATTCATAAGGTTTTCATTGACTAATTTTCAAAAATAGATTGCAATGCCTTTCTCCCTAGTCTGTCTTAGTCTGGAAGCTCTGCTGAAACCTGCCTACCATGGGTGACACTACTGGTATTTGAAATACCAGTGGTATAGCTTCCAACATCATATCAACATGCAGGCCACCACTGAAAAACTGACAGAAGGATGGCGGAAACATACCATAGGTACTCTGAACTTTTTAATATTTTTCTGCATAAAAATGTTGTCTATGGTGCAGGGCCAAGATGGCAGAATAGCCAGATGCTTCCTGTGATGCCTTTTACAACAAAGTCCTGAAAAAACAAGTGAAACAATCATATTTATAACAAGCTAGGAGCCCAGAACATCAAAGCAAAGTTAGAAAATGGACCAAGTGGCAGGGGGAGGGAGATATGGTTCAGAAGTGGAGAGGAGTTGCCAAACATGAATCACTAGAATCCCTCAGGCACCATTCCCGGGAGATGCTGTTGAGGGCTGATAGTAGCATTTGGCTGCAGGTTCCTCAGGGAGAAGCAGGCAGCTGCACACCCTACTCACATCTCCAGAACCAGAAAAGAATGGAGCTCTCAGCAAAAGCTAAGTACATGAGTATATTTTACTACGCCTCCTGGCCCCAAGCCAGCTTCAGAGGCTGTTGATTTCCCTGGGGCTGTGATAGGCCCTGTTGAGTGCCCAGATCCATCCTCCTGGCCATGGAGTAGGAATAAATTTGCAATTGGGGAAAAAGATAATTTGCAAGCTCCACTAACCAGGGGAGCTCAGGACAGAAGCAGCTCCTGTCCAGACATAAATGGTCCATGAACTTTGAATATCTTTCCCACTTGTATGGACCTGTGTGGGCCTATTTTAGCAGAATAGGCCCTTGTTGGCAGACTGCAACTGTTTCAGCTGTGCAGTGAAGAGATGGGTGTTTGATATTTGACACTGCTTTGCCTAATAAACAGAGTCCTCACCTATCCACATCAGGGACCTAAAGACTGGTGGCTCCACTCAGGTCACCCAGCCACCCATGACGGGGTCCAAGGATAACTGGTACTTCCCAGTCCTTAGAAACAAAAGCACTAGGTGCCCATAGTCCATCTGCAGAACCCGTCCACCTGTATGCTCTAGAGAACAAGAAAAATTTTCCTCACAGGCATTAGGGGTCAATTCTCAGCCCCTGCCTTGTTCAGAGTGTAAACCCCTGCTGCAACCAGATACGGGTACGTACACCAATAACCCCTGCCCCTCTAAGACTGTAGGACAGAGACTGTACCACAGACTTGATGACCAGCTACCTAGATACCTGAGCTAAATTCATACAAGAAATGTGAATGGACTCCTAGACTGATATACCTGATAACAGCTCTAGTCATCTGGTAACAGGATGTCAGAGCTTCAAAGGTGAAAATAATCAAGCTAACTCACTCAAGCAACCCATTTGGGCATATCAAAACAAAACAAAGCGAGAAGCTAGGATACGGTAAGCAAACATAAAATAACCTAATACAATAACTTATACATGAGTTGGAGACAACAACCAGTATATCAAACCACATAAAGAAAGAGACCATGACTGCTTTAACAATTTCGCAAAACAGAGAAGCAAATGATCTTCTGGGTGAAGGTGCCTTCCTGGAATTACCGGATCCAGAATACAAAAGATTAATATACAGAACTCTTCAAGATATTAGGAAGGAGATCAGGCAATATGCAGAACAAGCCAAGAAACACAGATAAAGCAGTTGAAGAAATTAAAAAGGTTATTCAAGTACATAAAAAAACATAAGGAAACATTTAATAAGCTGCAAGAATCCACAGAGACAGCAATCAGAAATTCAGAATATTAACAACAAAATTACAGAATTAGACAACTCAATAGAAAGTCAGAGGAGTAGAATTGAGCAAGTGGAAGGCAGAATTAGTGAGCTTGAGGGTAAAGCACTTGGCACCAATATATTTGAAGAAAAATCACATAACAGAATTTTAAAAAAATGAAGGAAGCTTAAGAATCATGTGGGACTCTATCAAGAGAAATAACCTAAGAGTAATTGGAGTACCAGAACGGGGGGGATAACAGAAAATACAGAGAGAATTGTTGAAGATTTGTTTGCAGAAAATGTTCCTGATAACATGAAAGATGAGAAGATATCTATGCAAAATGCTCATCGAACTCCACATAAGATAGATTTTAAAAGAGAGTCACCAAGAAGTATTATAATCAAACTGACCAAAACCAAAGATAAAGAGAGAATTTTAACAGCAGTTAGGGATAACAAAAACTCACCTACAAAGGAGAGTCTATAAGACTAAGCTCGGACTACTCAGCAGAAACCACGCAGGCATGGAGGTGATGGGATGATTTATATAAAGCATTGAAGGAATAAAACTGTCAGCCAAGAATCATACATCCACCAAAACTGTCTCTCAAATATGAAGGTGAAATTAGGACATTTCCAGATAAACGGAAGTTTAGGGAATTTGTAAAAACCAAACTAAAGCTACAAGAAATACTAAAGGGAGTTCTTCGGTTAGAAGATCAATAATATCAGATATCAGCCCAAGACTAGAACACTGGACAGAGCAATCAAAGGTCAACCCAGACAAGGAAATCATAAAAAGAAATCAAGATAAAAGAACTCTCAACACAGGGAAACAGCGATTTTATTAGGTAAAAAAAAAATACAACATTAAGATAATAAAGACGAACTAAGAAATGTAGTCATAGATCTTTCATATGGAGAGGAAGACAAGGCGATATAAAGAAATAAAAGTCAGGTTTAAACTTAGAAAAATAGGGGTAAATATTAAGGTAACCACAAAGGAGACTGACTATCCTACTCATCAAAAAAAAGAAAAAAAAAATAAAGACTCAGCAGATACAAAATCAACAAGAACAAATAAGAGGAAAAGACAATAAATAAAGATAAATTACACAGCACAAAAATTAAGTGGGAAAAAAAAACTGTCAACAACACAGGAAAAAAAAAGATATCAAAATGACAGCACTAAACTCATAATTATGCTGAATGTAAATGGACTAAACGCACCAATAAAGAGACAGAGAGTAGCAGAATGGATTAAAAAAAAATGATCCATCTATATGCTGTCTACAAGGGACAAACATTAGACTTAGAGACACAAACAAACCAAAACTCAAAGGATGGAAAAAAATATATCAAGCAAACAAGAATCAAAAAACAGCAGAAGTGGCAGTACTAATTTCCAACAAAATAGACTTCAAGGTTAAATCCACCACAAAGGACAAGGAAGGACACTATGTAATGATTAAAGGGACAATATACAGGAGGATATAACCATATTAAATATTTATGCACCTAATGATAGGGCTGCAACATACGTGAAAAAACTTCAACTGCATTGAAAAGTGAGATAGACAGCTCCACAATAATAGTAGGAGACTTCAACACATCACTTTCAGTGAAGGACAGGACATCCAGTCAGAAGCTCAATAAAGACATTGAAGATCTAAATGCTACAATCAACCAACTTGACCTCATAGATATATACAGAACACTCCACACAGCAGCAGCCAAGTATACTTTCCTTTCCAGTACACATGGAACAGTCTCTAGAATAGACCACATATAAGGTCATAAAGCAAGTCTAAGCAGAATCCAAAACATCAAAATATTACAAAGCATCTTCTCTGAGCATAAGGCCATAACAGTAGAAATCAACAACAGAAGAAGCAGGGAAAAGAAATCGAACACTTGGAAACTGAACAATAGCCTGGGTTATAGAAGACATTATGGAGGGAATAAAGAAATTCATAGAATCCAATGAGAATGAAAACGCTTCATATCAGAACCTTTGCGACACAGCAAAAGCAGTGCTCAGGGACCAATTTATATCAATAAATGCACACGTACAAAAAGAAGAAAGGGCCAAAATCAAAGAATTATTCCTACAACTTAAACATATAGAAAGAGAGCAACAAAAGAAACCCTCAGGCACCAGAAGAAAGTAAATAGTAAAAACTAGAGCAGATTTAAATGAAATAGAAAAACAGAAAAATTATTGGAAGAGTTAATGAGACCAAAAGCTGGTTCTTGAAAAAATTAACAAAATTGATAAACCATTAGCCAAACTAACAAAAGAAAAACAGGAGAGGAAGCAAATAACCCAAATAAGAAATGAGTTGGGTGAAATTACAACAGACCCAAGTGAAATTAAAAGAATCATATCAGATTACTATGAAAAATTGAACTCTAACAAATTGGAAAACCTAGAAGAAATGGATGAATTCCTAGAAACACACTACCTACCTAAACTAACACAAACAGAGGTAGAACAACTAAATAGACCCAGAACAAAAGAAGAGATTGAAAGGGTAGTCAAAAAACTCTCAGCAACAACAACAAAAAAAAACCTGGTGCTTACGGCTTCACTGTAAAGTTCTACCAAACTTTCAGAGAAGAGTTAACACCATTACTATTAAAGGTATTTCAGAGCATAGAAAAGGACGGAATACTCCCATACTCATTCTATGAAGCCACCATATCCCTGATACCAAAACCAGGCAAAAACACCACAAAAAAAGAAAATTACAGACCTATATCTCTCATGAACTTAGATGCAAAAATCCTCAACAAAATTCTAGCCAATAGAATTTAACAACATACCAAGAAAATAATTCACCACGACCAAGAGGGATTCATACCAGGTATGCAGGGATGCTTCAACATTAGAAAAACAATTAATGTAATCTACCACATAAATACATAAATAAAACAAAAGACAAGAATCACATGATTTTATCAATTGATGCAGAAAAGGCATTTGACAAAGTTCAACACTCATTCATGATAAAAACTCTCAGCAAAATAGGAATAGAAGGAAAATTCCTCAACATGATGAAGGGCATTTATACAAACAACCAACATCATCCTAAATGGAAAGAATCTGAAAGTATTCCCATTGAGATTGAGAACCAGACAAGGACGCCCTTTATCACCACTCTTATTCAACAGTGTGCTGGAGGTCCTAGCCAGAGCAATTAGGCTAGATAAAGAAATAAAGGGCATCCAGATTGGCAAGGAAGAAGTGAAAGTATCTCTATTTGCAGATGACATGATTTCATACACAGAAAACCCTAAAGAATTCACAAGAAAACTACTGAAACTAATAGAAGAGTTCAGTAGTATATCACGATACAAGATAAACATACAAAAATTAGTTGGATTCCTCTACACCAACAAAAAGAACATCAAGGAGGAAATCACCAAATCAATACCATTTACAATAGCCCCCTAGAAGATAAAATACTTATGAATAAATATTACCAGAGATGTTAAAGACCTATACAAAGAAAACTACAAAACACTTCTGCAGGAAACCAAAAGAGACCTACATAAGCGGAAAACGATACTTTGCTCATGGATAGGAAGACTCAACATTGTAAAAATGTCTATTCTGCCAAAAGCCATCTATAGATACAATGGAATTCCCAACAAAATTCCAATCATATTTTTTAAGGAGATGGAGAAACAAATCACCAACTTTATATGGAAGGGAAAAAGACCCTGGATAAGTAAAGCATTACTGAAAAAGAAGAACAAAGTGAAATGCCTCACTCTACCTGATTTTAGAACCTATTATACCACCACTGTAGTCAAAACAGATGTATAGACCAATGGAACAGAATTGAGAATCCAGAAATAAATCCATCCACATATGAGCAGTTGATATTTGACAAAGGCCCAAAGTCAGTTAAATGGGAAAAGACAGTCTGTTTCACAAATGGTACTGACATAGCTGCATATCCATCTGCAAAAAAATGAAACAAGACCCATACCTCACTCCATGCACAAAAACGAACTCAAAATGGATCAAAGACCTATATACAAAATCTAAAACGATAAAGATCATGGAAGAAAAAATAGGCACAATGTTAGGAGCCCTAATACATGGCATAAACAGTATAAAAAACATTATTAAGAATGCGGAAGAAAAACTAGATAACTGGGAGCTCCTAAAAATCAAACACCTATGCTCATCCAAAGACTTTGCACCAAAAGAGCAAAAACATTACCTGCAGACTGGGAAAAAGTTTTTAGCTATGACATTTCCAATCAGCGCCTGATCTCTAAAATCTACATGATACTGCACAAACTTAACTACAAAAAGACAAATAACCCAATTAAAAAATGGGCAAAAGATATGAGCAGACACTTCACTAAAGAAGACACTCAGGTAGCTAACAGATACATGAGGAAATGCTCACGATCATTATCCATTAGAGAAATGCAAATCGAAACTACCATGAGATTCCATCTCACTCCAACAACAAAAAAAAAAAGGCTGGCATTAATCCAAAAACACAAAATAATAAATGTTGGAGAGGTTGTGGAGAGACTGGAGCACTTACACACTGCTGGTGGGAACGTCAAATGGTACAACCACTTTGGAAATCGATCTGGCGCTTCCTTAAAAAGCTAGAAATAGAACTACCATACGATCTAGCAATCTCACTCCTTGGAATATAACCTAGAGAAATAAGAGCCTTTACACAAACAGATATATGCACACCCATGTTCGTTGGAGCACTGTTTACAATAGCAAAAAGATGGAAGCAGCCAAGGTGCCCATCAACGGATGAATGGATAAATAAATTGTGGTACATTCACATAGTGGAACACTATGCATCAATAAAGAACAGTGAGGAATCTGTGAAATATTTCATAACATGGAGGAATGTGGAAGGCATTATGTTGAGTGAAATTAGTCAGTTGCAAAAGGACAAACACTGCATAAGACCACTATTATTAGAACTCAAGAAATAGTTTAAACAGAGAAGAAAATATTCTTTGATAGTTACGAGAGCAGCGGGGGAAAGAGGGTAGGAGAGGGGCATTCACTAATTAGATAGTAGATAAGAACTACTTTAGGTGATGGGAAAGACAACACACAATACAGGCAAGGTCAGCACAGCTGGACTAAACCAAAAGCAAAGAAGTTTCCTGAATAAACTGAATGCTTCAAAGGCTGGTGTAGCAGGGGCAGGGGTCTGGGGACCATGGTTTCAGGGGACATCTAAGTCAATTGGCATAATAAAATCTATTAAGAAAACATTCTGCATCACACTTTGGAGAGTGGCTTCTGGGGTCTTAAACGCTAGCACATTGCCATCTAAGATGCATCAATGGGTCTCAACCCACCTGGATCAAAGGATAATGAAGAACACCAAAGACAAAAGGTAATTATAAGCCCAAGAGACAGAAAGGACCACATAAACCAGACACTCATCGGCCTGAGGCCAGAAGAGCTAGATGATGTCTGGCTACAACCGATGACTACCCTGACAGGGACCGCAACAGAGAGCCCCTGAGGGTGCAGGAGAGCAGTGGGATGCAGACCCCAAATTCTCGTAAAGAGGCCAGACTTAATGTGACTGAGACTAGAAGGACCCCGGAGCTTACGGTCCCCAGATCTTCTGCTAGCTCAAGACAGGAGCCATTCCCAAAGCCAACTCTTCAGACAGGGATTGGACTGGTCTATGGGATAGAAAATGATACTGGTGAAGAATGAGCTTCTTGGATGAAGTAGACACGTGAGGCTATGTTGGCATCTACTGTCTGGTGGGAAGATGAGAGAGCAGAGGGAGTCAGAAGCTGGCCAAATAGATACAAAAATAGAGAGGAGTGTTTTGTCTCATTAGGGGGAGAGCAATTAGGAGTATATAGCAAGGTGTGTATAAATTTTTGTATGAGTGACAGACTTGATTTGTAAACCTTCACTTAAAGCACACACACACACACACACACACAAATGTTGTGTGTGGAGATGAGTGTGGTTATGTTACTACATTGGGTGGGGTGCAGTATGACTTGTCCGGGCTTGCTTTTCTCCTTCAGTTCAAGGCAGTTTAGCCATGTTACTCATTAATGGTATACTACTTCCAAACTAGACTAACAAATCAGTGAGGGAGTGCCATTTCTAAACTTAAAAGCCTTCTGATGAGTCAATTACAAGGGTTCAAAGGAGAAGGTATGTCAGGAAAGGCTGAATATGTTGACACTACTACACAGAGCATTTGTGTGTGATTTATAAAGTGTGCATGTGTTTCTCAGGAACAAACATCTGTGGAGTTGAAAAGTTATACGATGATTTTTTTTTTAAACCAGATACATTTTTGAGGCTATTGCTCAATACTCTGTAAATGTGTTGTTTTAAAGGAGCACCTTAGTTTGTTTGGACATACATACCCAATGGAACATTAAAAATAAATAGACTACATTTATATTTCATTAATGTAGAGCTAGGAATTTATGTAGATGGCATAATAACAATAGTTTGCTTCTCATTTTTATAAATAGGATCATTTCCCCAAACAATTGCTCCTGGTCATTATCAATTGAGAGTCATGTGGGGAATGAAGCAACTCTTAAAACCAAACACATTGCTGTCAAGTTGATTCTGACTCATAGCGACCCTATAGGACAGAATAGAATTATCCCATAGGGTTTCCAAGGAGCAGCTGGTGGACTCAAACTGCTGACCTTTTGGTTAGCAGCCGAACTCTTAACCACTGGGCCACCAGGGAAGCAACCCTGGGCCAGGTGAAAACGGAACCAGGAGAGAAGGCGGTTCTCATGTTTTTTATGTACTCTCTTGTTTTTCTGTTAGTAAATTATTTAATTTTTGTGGTTGTAAGTCAACATTGGATAATAGTTATTACATCCTCTACTCTCTCTCCCTTATTCCATCCTACATGGATTAAATGAATGTCAGGGGAAGTGGACATCAGGGATGAACTGCTGCTCTCAAACCCATGGATACACAGATATAATTTTTAAGATGTAAAAAAGTCTCATTTACCCCCAAATTGCTTCATCATCTATTTTCCTTTGTAACTGAAATTACCACAATATCTATTATACAGTGGTCACGGATTTGAAGACATTATATTTATTTCTAAGTAACATATTCAACAGCTTAACACAACAGCTTATCTGATTAGCCAGCGGAAGCTAGAATGATTCCCTGCTTTCTAAACTCAGGGTCTTAACTCTGTATTAAGAAGGAGATTGGGACAGATTCTCTGCTTTTAAAAGGGTCATGTTTTAGGCTCCACACCCAACCTTTCATACACTTGTGGTCTTTCTCCTGATTGGATTTCTTCACATCAGTACTGTCTGTACTTGGCTTTGATTATTCTAATTCATCTAAGTTTGGCTCCTGACTCAGTCTTTTTTTGCCTAACATCTCTAATTCTTATGTCCTATTATTAAAACTGATTCTTCAAGAATATTTTGACTTATTCTCTGGCTTTTGCTTTGATGACTTGGCTCTGTTTTCTACAATGCCAGGAAGGAAAAATCTGTAGCAAGGACTGTTTCATTCTCTCACACCTCCTGAAGTTTTACAAGGTGGCTGAGGCCATGCGAAATGGAGAGGAGAGAGATTTTGATCCAGAAAAGTCAGGGAAAACACATGGTATGGGAGAGCAAAATTGGTACGAAGATCGAGAAAGAGAATTATCTCTCTATTGGGAGATAGATAGGAACTCAAAACACATTTTGTAAATTTGGTTGCTCAGGTAGAGACCCACCTCCTCAATGAGTATTGATCCTGGATAGTTAGAACTCTCCCATGTGCTAAATCCATACCACCTGGGTCACACTGTCCAGAGGAGGGAGATTTTCACAGGATTCGCCAGATGTTTCCACCTTGAAATAGACTTACCAGCAGATCTCATAGCTTTTTGTGAACACCCTATGAGGCAGTCATTACCACTGATGACCTCCTCCTTGTTTGCTGAGATACTTATGTTACCTAAAGTCATTCCACCTTCTTTGGTTGTCTCAGAGCTTTGGGTGCCTATGGAGTATCTACAGAGCCTTCATTATCTTGGTGCAGGAGCAAGAGTCTTCTTCACTCTCTCCTGGAGAAGTCATATGCATCTAAAAATGTCAGCTTGAGTGTCTTTTCCTTAGTGAGAACCTTGACCATCTTTTAGGCAGAATTAGGGATTTTCTCCTCCCTGTCCCCAAGACTCATTGCACATGTCTTTAGGCACTTTGTATAGCTATCATTTGTTTACATTTGTCCCCTCACCCTTACCTGACAATAGGTAGTGAATATTTAATTTATTTCTGTATCTCCAAAGTCTACCTTCTCCAATTGCCTGATGAATAGCAGGTGCTCAATAATGTTTGCTGAATAAATACTTATAAAATTTTTCTGAACTTGTATAACATGTTTTCCAAAGCTTCTAAGGTAAAGATTTAACTTATTTAGTAATACCGATTTCTATAAAAGCATTTTATATTAAATGAAATTGGTTTTAAAGAATACTTAATTCTTATCTCACGTTTGGAATTTGATTTTTATTTTGCTGCTTCTTTGATGATATTCGTATTTATTGTAGAAAAAGCTTAACTATAGAGATTGGAGAGAACCTCATGGAATAATATTTTTATCTTTTGGGCATTATTCACCAGAATATTATGAAAAAAAAAAACTCATGTGTAATTTTTTCAACTGTAGGAAACCTCAGTCAGTGTTAGTTGTATGAACAAATGATTGGTACTGATAACAGCACTTCCTATTTCCACAAGTGAAATTCATGCTTATCATGTAACAGAGTATTTTATTTTGACCAGATTTGAAATAAGACTTCATATTCATTGCTTAGCTTTCTGAATACATTCACCTTTGGGTTATAAGCGTTCTTATAACCTAAGCCTTCTGGGCTTCTTCAACTTGAAAACGGAGTTTGCAGTAGATGCCTGAAGTATAGCTCTACTACTAGAGACTAAATAAAATAAGGATCCTGAGCAGCTGCCTGAACTCACACTCTTTCCAAGGGCAAATTCTTCTAAGTTATTGTACTGATTTAATTTGCATTCAAATTGCTCAGGATTTTGGCTGTGTATTTTCACTTGAATGATTTGCTATCAAGTGGGGAATGAATAGGTGACATGTACAGACTCGAGTGTGGAACTGAATTTTAAACTATTTACTGTTTTTAATACTTATATTAATAATGAAGTAAAGAAGAAATACTGAGACCCAATGGGACTCTAGCATATTTCTTAAATAAACCCTAGAAAATTGCATTGATTGTGAATTTAATTATGAAGTTAATTTTAATTAAGATTCATGTGCTATACTTTTGTTAATTTTATTTTGTTGGGTTTCAATTACTAGTCTTTTAATTAGAAAATAACAGTGGTAGAATTATAATTTAAATCAAAAGTAGTTGGTTTTGATGAATATTAACCACCAAGTGTAATAACTACCATTTGAAAATTCATTTTATTTTATGTAATATATATTTGGAGTCCCTGAGTTGTGCAAATGATTAATACACTCAGCTGTTAACGGAAATTTTGGAGGTCCAAGTCCACCTAGAGGTGCCTTGGAAGAAAGTCCTGGAGATCTACTTTTGAAAAATCAGCCATTGAAAACCTTATGAAAAGCAGTTCTCCTTTGACATACATGGAGTTGCCGTAAATTGGAGTCGACTTGACACAACTGGTTTGAAGGTATATTTAATTTGTGATCCATTTATTATTCTAACCACCTGAATGCTTAGAAATATAAATAGGAAATACATTTAATTCAGTTTTTGGTATTCTTGTCAGTAGTTAAACCTATCTTGGGACCTACGGAAAATTTTAGCAATGTATATTTACACTATCCTTGTCATCTCATTGTGCCAAACTCTGTGTGGTAATTGCTTTTGGCTTTTTTGGTTTAAGAGAATACAAGTGTCTTCTAGAGCAAATACACTTAAATTGGATATAGGTTCAGATGTGGATTATATTCACTCTTGGGTGAACTTTGTCAATGTGTTCACAAGTGAAGTGGACTCATTATTTCATGTTGTTAGTGTTGAAGTAATGTACTGGAGAAAAATATTGCTATTTTATGGTGTGGCAGATGGCAACAAGCACAGTGCTGCTTAACAGGTGCTCCAATGTTTTATAAATGAATAAAAGGAGGAAATATGAATAAATGAAGGAAGCAGAAAGGCACAGTGGAAATGTACTGGGCCAATGATCCCATGGTAGATAGAATCTCTGTTCATTTCATCTTCAAATCCATTAGAATTAGGTGAAAGACAAGAAATGAGGATCCTAAATGGTTAACAGTCAATGGGAATAAACAAAACCACGACAATATGCAGCATTTATTTAGAACCTACATTGTACCTGGAATTACACATTTAATTCTCAAAGAGCTATTTGTGGTAGCCACTAATATTGCTGCTTTACCGAATCTTGGAAGGCTTAAGTGATTTTTCCATAGTTCACAGTGTATTTTTATTAAGTCTACAGTCACATCCAGATTTTTCTCTTTGACATACAAACCCCCAGAACACTGCTTCCCTTCTTCATGCAACACTTGGACTGCCCTAGAACAATATTTTGTAATCTGGTTTGATAATTATACATAATTGTTATTCACTCCTATGAATGTGCTGATGACCCCTATTAGCACCGTGGTTAAGTACTCTGCTGCTACCCAAAAGATCGGCAGTTGGAACCCCCCAGCTGCTTTACAGGAGAAGATGTGGCAGTCTGCTTCCATAGAGATTACCGCCTTGGGAACCCTATGGGGTAGTTCTGCTCTGTCCTATGGGGTTGCTGTGAGTCAGAATCAACTTATAGGCACCAGGAAGAAAGTACTGCTTTTGAGCTGATTGATTTTATGATCTTTTTGACTGCTCTGAAGTTGTAGGTAAACATTAACCATATATAAGCATATAACCATATATAACCGTATAAGTTCTGAGGAGCCCTGGTGGTGCAGTGGTTAAGTGTTCAGCAGCTAACCAAAAGATCAGCAGTTCAAATCCACCAGCTGCTCCTTGGAAACCCTACAGGGTAATTCTACCCTGTCCTATATAGGGTTGCTATGAGTCAGAATTGACTCAATGGCAACTTTTTTTTTTTAATTTATGGTTATTATTATTATTCATAAGTTATGAGACCGAGAGGGATACAGGAGCCATGGATTATCATGGAAGTGTCAAGAAATGAGTGGATTCAAGTAGTCTATGAGGATAGTGTGGGCTTAAAAATTCACAGTATCATGAGCATAGTATAACTTAGCAGGACATTTTATGTCAGATACTTTATAAATTGAACTCAGTCTTTCTAGAATTAAAAAAAAAAAGAAAAGAAAAATGCGGAAAGATTAATTTTTTTAATTTTATTTATACTTTTCTTAAATTCCCAGAATCATGACATACATTAGATTACAGCCTTTGAAAAAGCCTGTGGAGCACAGTTCTGCTGTACAACAATGGGGCTGCTATGAGTTGGAATGGACTCCACAGTAAATTCTTCTTTTTGATTCTCTTTCTGGAATAGTTCCCAAATCGTTGAGCAACTATGAGAATTCAAGTAGAAAATAAATGTCCAGCTTTTGTGTATAAATGTGCAGAATTTTTCATTGGCGATTTTGAATAACTTTACATACAAATAGAGTATTTCATAAAGCGCGGAAAGGTCATTAACTCAGGTAACAAGTACAAAGAGTCAACCCGTTGCCATCGAGTCAAGTCCAACTCATAGAGACTCTATAGGACAGAGTAGAACTGCCCCATAGGGTTTTCAAGAAGCAGCTGGTGGATTCAAACTGCCAACCTTTTGGTTAGCAGCTGTAATGCTTAAACATGGCACCACCAAGCCTCCACAAAGAGTCTAGATATGTATATAAATCACATCAGTCTAAATGCTACAACAGAATGCATGTGCAATGGACAAAAATTAATTTTCCTCCGAAGAAAGTATTGTCAACTTTGTGAGTGTCCAACATGCATACACATAGCCTTCATTGTTTATTCTATGAAATGTGGCTGTTCCCTTTAATTCTTGTAGTAAGTCTACGCTATAGGAAAGACTCTTCCCTTGAAGAGAAAAAAACTGAGTCTCAAGATGATTAGGCAATGAGCCTGAGATAACAGAACTAGTAGTGGCAGAATATGGTTCAGAAACTCAGATCTTCCTACCTCTAAAGTCCATGCCTTTCCAATTAAATAATAAAACTCTGGTAATGTAGCAGTTAAGTGCTACAGCTGCTAACCAAAATGTTGTCAGTTCAAATCCACGAGGTGCTCGTTGGAATCTCTATTGGGCAGTTCTGTCCTATAGGGTTGCTATGAGTCGGAATTGACTCAACAGTAATAGGTTTGTTTGTTTTTTTTTTCTTTTTTGGTTTAAATTAATTTTTAGGTGTATATCTATCCAATATACCAAAATTCAGTAATTATGTTGAAGATAAAAGCTCTAAAATTATGTTATGTTTATGTCACTTTACATTGCAGACTCTTCTGCTAGTAAATCTATATTTAAAACAAAAATATATGTTTGTATGCTAACATACAGCTTTATAACTTATATTTCATAGCAGAAGAAAAATAAGTAACTCATTTTAACTGAAACACATATTTTTCATTTTCTATTGATTGATTATAATAAGAGGATCATTTTATAAATACTGGATAAACTTCATTAAATCAAGAGAAGCCTTGCGAAGAGATAAGAACTGATAAACGAGATTCTAAAAAGACACTGTTGATAAAATTGGGAGCATGTGGTGGAAGGTGAAAGGAGGCATGGAGAGTAACAGGGTAGATTAATTTTCCATCATGTGAGTATGGGTTTTCTGGGAAGGAGCAAGCTTTCTTTAAAAGTGTAGCTACACATGACTGAACCAAGTCCATGAAACTCATTTTACTGTTAAGAAATATATCTTTCAAAACTGGCATAGAAAATGTGACTTTCATGACTTCTGAGGTGAGAGAAATATTCCAGAAAGGTTATTTGCTTTTTGATTGCATGAGTAATATATGTCAAGAATAAAGCTACTCAGACGGCTGGCAGGGTGGAGCTGGTAGGAGTGGGCATGGGAGAGGGCAATTGAGTTCTTACTTGAGTTTTCCCCCGTATCAATTGGCTACTATTTTTCCCTGTTGTCATTTCCGTAATGCAAGACACTATTCATTACTTCTTACCTAGACTAATTGTTCTCCAAGCAGAATTGCTTTTCTGAAGAAAACCTTTGATCATCCTATGCTTAAGAAATTTCAGTGGTGTCCATGATATGTTGAGCAAACTAAGGAGGGGCATTAGATTTATTGAACTTCTAGAAACTCAGTATATTCTCATTTAACCTTCAGCAAAACCTTATGAAGTAGTTAAGAGTATCAGTCTCTACAGAGGGGAAATCTAAACTTCAGTGAGGTCAGGCAACTTGACTGCTTAAGTGCTCTGCTGCTGACAGAAAGGTTGGCAGTTTGAACTCACCAGTCACTCCTTTGGTGGAAGACCCTCACCATCTGCCCCCGTGAAGATTATAGCCTAGGAAACTCTATGGGGCAGTTCCACTCTGTCCTATAGGGCTGCTATGAGTTGGAATCAACTTGACAGCACACAATTGGAAATAAGGAGTCCCTGGGTGGCACAAATGGTTAACCACTGAAGTACTAGCCCAAAGGTTGGTACTCACATCTACCCAGAGGTTCCTTGGAAGTAAGGCCTGGGGGTCACAGCCTTGGAAATCCTATGGAATCCTATGGAATGCAGTTCTATTCTGCACACATTGGGTCACCACAAGTCAGAAGTGACTGGATAACAACAACTGGAAATATTTTTTTCTGAATTTCTCTAACCTTTGGTTCTCATCATTGTTATGAAATTATCACATTCTTCGTTGTAGTCTGGTTATTTTTATTTATGTCTAATCGATCTTACCACATAATTGGAAAGATGAAATATGATAACATGTGAAAACACTATGTAAATTGTTAAGTACTTACAAATACCAAAATAGTATAGCCTTCCTATTTATGTATTCAGATAATGGTAGTTGGTCAGTGCAGAGAACAATCATATGGAAAAGGGGATTCATATACATATAATCAAAACCCAAAACCAAACTTGTTGCCATAGCTTTGATTCTGACTCATCAGAACCCACAGTAGAACTGCCTGGTAGGATTTTCAAGGACTTGCGCTGGATTTGAACTACCAACCTTTTGGTTAGAAGCCAAACTCTTAACCACTGTGCCACCAGGGCTCTCTGTCTCTCTCTCTATATATATATTTGTTTATATAAAATGTATATTTTTAAATATAATTGTACAAACACACATAATTTTAACTTAAACCATATAAATACACTGATGTTCACCAATCTTTTGATGTGGATCAAGGAATTTCAAGCTGTGTGTCCTGAAGCATATATTATTTCCAGTTTTGGGTTATTTAAATTTGCATGGGAACTTAAAGACACATATAAAACAAACTGAATTCAGAATCTCTTTAGATTTTATAATTTCCCCCATCTTTTTATAGTTGTTTTGCCCACAATGATACAATTCAATGACAATTATATTAGCAACTCTTATTTATTGAATCTTGAGAAAATATTTAACTTAACTCATAAAAACTATAACAAGTTTTCATTTCATTGTTTGCATTACAACAATGCACAAACGCGCAAGCTGGTATAAGCAGTTGTGCTTTTAGGAACAAACAGAACTAAAGTTTGGTTTGCATGTGACCTAGCTGGTTGGTGGAACAGAAAACCAAAACCAAACCTGTTGCTGTCAAGTTGAGTCCAACTCATAGTGACCCCACAGGACAGAGTAGAATGGAAACACAGTGTTTCCAAGGAGTGACTGGTGGATTTGAACTACCAACCTTTTGGTTAACAGACAAGCCCTTAACTACCACACCACAAGAAGTATGCTTCTCAAATTTCAAAGTGCTATGAATTGCTTAGGGATATTATTAAAATGCACATTCCGTTCAGTAGATCTGGAGTGATGGCCTGGGATTCTGCATTTTTAATAAGCTTTCAGTTATGTTTGATTCTATTGGTTCTTGGATCACAATTTGAATAGTGAGGTATCAGCCTACTAACTATAACCTCTCATTATGTCATAATTCAGTCTTGTATTTAAAGAAAAAGGAGAGTTTGGGTATTAATTTCTCCTGTACAAAGGTAAACTTGGTAAGCAGCTAGAGGCCAGAGAAAGAGTCTGTCTCATCTTTGTCTCTTACTGAGTGCACAGAGAAGGCATTACAAAGTGTGTGGCAACTCAACCACATGTAACCATAAATCTCATCAATGTTATAAAAAAAAATTCACTAGAAGTTGCTATATTGAGTACTTAGAACTTCTCTGGAGAATGACATGATGCCATGAACAACTTGAAAATCCAGAGTTTGGAAGCCCCATGTTTTTGCTGAAAGCATTGTGTTACATAATATATAGCATAGTATCATACCAAACCACCACTGTCTGTCATTCAGTCATACCTCAGTGGCTTGCGTGTTGCTATACTGGAAACTATGCCATCAGTATTTCAAATACGAACAGGGTCGCCCATGGTGGACAGGTTTCAGCAAAGTTTCCAGACTAAGACAGACTAAGAAGAAAGACCTGGTGATCTGCTTCCAAAAATTAGCCAATGAAAACCCTATGAATCAGAAAAGAATGTTGCCTGATATAGTGCTGGAAGATGAGCCCCTCAGATTGTAAGTCACTCAGAACAACACAGTGGCAGCCGCAATGGACTCAAACATACCAATGGTCATGAAGAAGGTACAGGACTGGGCAATAACTCGTTCTTTTGTACATGAAGTCCCATCAGTCTGAGTCAACTCAATGGCAATTAACAACAAAAACAAAAACAGCATCATAATAAAAATAAATCATTAAGGGTTATACTATCATGCCTTTTGTTTATATCGTGTTCTTCCGGTAGGTTCCCCCTTGTTTGGAATCTGTCTTAGTGACTTTAAAACAATCTCGGCATCCTGCTGATCTCCTTGGATTTCTAAGTACACGTTCATGGGCTTTGACCTGATATGGATCCCCGGGTGTTGTAAGCAGAACATTTGTAATATTCACATTTATAATAGGAGCCATGACAACCTTTAGTGTAAAGAGTGAATTTAAAAATTCTATGTCTTCTTTTTAATAATTAAAATAGACTATTAAATGAAAATGAAAAGTTCTCTGCAAAATTTGCCCCAAATCTGCAATACACAACTCTAATAAAACCAGCCATTTTCTTCATGGGTGTTTGGTGCTTTCCGGTGAGTAGGTGTGGACAATGAGGAACGTGAATACTGTTTTGGAGCAGGCCATACATCTCAAAGCCTCCTTTAATATAGGAGCATGAAAGAACGTAAATGAGTAGCAAACAGCGATATCTACCTATGTGAACAGATTTTAGGGTTTTAATAAATCAGTTCATGTACTCAATGATATAAAATAATGATATCAATAATTATGATAATTTTTGTGAGGCAGAATGGTATAGCGGAAAAAATAACAACTAAGAAATCAAAAGACCAGAATTTCAGTTCCAGGCTTGTAGTTCTGTGATAGTGACACACCACTTGCCATCTCTGAGCCTCGGTATTCTCATTCTCATAAAAAACCAAAAACCCTCTGCCTTCAATTCCGACTCACAGTGGCCGTGTAGGACAGAGTAGAACTGCCCCATAGAGTTTCCAAGGAACGCCTGGTGGGTTCAAACTGCTGATCTTTTGGTAGCAGCCGTAGCTCTTAACCACTCCACCACCAGGGTTTCCCATTCTCGTAAGGAAAGGAGGCAGCTAGAATGTCTCTTTCACTTATGACGCTCGCTGTGTGATTCTATGGGGTCAATAGAAAGCTATACGCCTGCTCTAATGAGAAGTATACCTATCAGTGATAGGTGTTTATTTGAAATACTTTTTTCTCCACAAAGAGCTCATTCCACTCCTTTTTTGGTTTGTTTTATACATTACCCCATTCTTAACCATTTATTAAAAGGAAAGATGTAAAAGGTGTGTTAGATGTTACCCTTTCCTCCATAACCCACTAAAAAAAAAAGTTTTTTTTTTACCATGCAGTAAAGAAGTTGCATAAAAACACAAATAAAATCTAAGATACGGTAATGTATGGGAAATGTGAAATGTGTTTTAGAGAAGAGATTGAAAATCATCCTGTTGATGACTCACTAAAGAGCCCAAAGAAAAGAAGTCTGTTGATAAGCAGAAGTTTACGGAGATAGAAAAGGGAATATATAGTTGTATGGACTTGGCAATATGGAGGTTATTGGTGACATGAATTTCCGAAGTTTTACTGTAATAAATAGAAAGACAGTTGGAAGGGGATGGGGAAAGATTGAAAAGCGAGGAAATACAATGACTGTAAATAACACCTGAAGAAGTTTTCTGTTAAAAGGCACAGAGAAATGGGCATTAGCTCAAAGGAGATATGAGGTGTTATTACTATTTGTCTTAGTCATCTAGTGCAGCTATAACAGAAATACCACAGATGGGTGGGTTTAACAAAGAGAAATTTATTTTCTCACAGTCTAGTAGGCTAGAAGTCCAAATTCAGGGCGTCAGTTCCAGGGAAGGCTTTCTCTCTCTGTCGGCTCTGGAGGAAGTTCTTTCTCTTCAATTTTCCCCTGGGCTAGGAGCTTCTCTGCACAGGAACCCCGGGTCTAAAGGATGAGCTCTGCTGCCAGTGCTCCTTTCTTGGTGGTATGAAGTCCCCAACCCTCTGCTTGCTTCCCTTTCCTTTTATGTCTTGAGAGATAAAAGGTGGTGCAGGTCCCACCCCAGGGAAATTCCCTTTACCTTGGATCAGGGAGGTGACCTGAGTAAGGGTGGTGTTACAATCCCACCCTAATCCTCTTTAGCATAAAATTACAATCACAAAATGGAGGACAGCCATACAGTACTGGGAATTATGGCCTAACCAAGTTGATACACACATTTTTGGGGGGACATAATTCAATCCATGACACATTATTTTTTTCAACTAGGAGGAAAGAGGCTATGTTTATAAACTGACACGAATTACCTTGAAGAGAAAGATAAACTCATTAAATAGGAAGGGAGGATGAAATTACAGGAGTGACATTTTCAAATGGATGAGAGAAGTTGGAATCCAAATTTAGAGTGTATGGACTAGCTTTTGATTGGAGCAGGCACACTATATTTGAGTGCTTTACACACAGTTTTGTATTTAATTCTGACAAAACCTCAAAGAGGCCAGTAAAATTATGATCTTCATTTTCTAGATGAGAAAAATGAATCCTGGAAAAATTAAATAAAACTTGCCCAGTGTTGCCTCACTAGTGCCATAATGCTACAACGTGGAAGAACCATGAGCACACCATGCCAAATGAGAGAAACCAGTCACAAAAAGACCACCTATTATATGATTCCATTTAAATGAAATCTCCAGAATTGACAAATCTGTGAAGACAGAAAGCAGATAGGCAGTACCTAGGTCTGGGAAGGAGATGTGAGTGAGACTGTGCTGTGACAGTTAATGAGTAGGGGATTTCATTTTAGGGTGGAGAGATGAAAATGGACTAACCTCAACTGTGAATAAACTAAAAGATCTTATCCCTGTGAATATACTAAAAAAAAAAAAAAAGTATCTAAGTCACTAAATTGCAGGGAATAGAAATTGTATCTCAATATGATACATCCAGAACAGTTGAAATAGTTGAAAATAAAAGGATAGGAAAAGATATACCATCAAAGAACAACCAAAAAAAGCTACAGCGGTTATACTACAGCAGACAAAACAAACTTTAAAACACCAAAGCTATTGGAGATAAAGTGGGACATCTCATAACAACAAAAAGGTCAGTCCGTCAGGAGGATGTTATAAATATACACAACTAAGAAGAAGCCTCAGAACACGTGAAAACGGATAAGCTGAGAGAGAAATAGACCGTTTAGAAATAACGCATGGAGACTTCCACACCCCACTTTCAATAACGCACAGAACGGCTAGACGCAGGGCAACAGGCACAAGCTGTCTACTCGTTTTATTCTGGATACATGCATATTGTGAGATTTGTTCGCCGTTGCATGCATTTATAACTATAATATCTTCCAGGTAGATTGATCTTTTCGTTATTATGAGATGTCCCACTTTATCTCTAATAAATTTTCTTGTTTTAAAATTTGTCTGATATGGTATAATCACTAACTCTTTATCGGTGTCATTTGATGATATATATTTTCCTATCCTTTTCACTTTAAACCTTTTTACATTTTTAAATACAAAGTGTGCCTTATGTAGACAGTATATCCTTGGATCTTGTTTTTTTTCTCTTTTTTTTTTAAACAGTCTAACAATAATCCAATCTAATCCATTCACATTTAATGCTAGTATTCATAGAGTTGGATTTATTTTTTTTGTTTTGGTCTGTTTTCTGTATATCTCATGAATTTTTGTTCTTTTTAGATTTCCACAACTCCAGCTGATGGTGGGTCCCATCATGCTGAAAAATGGACAATTATAACTGTTTTCTTTAACCTTCTACCCTTTCACTTTCAAGACAGCCAGCTCTAACTAAAGCACACCTCACATGCCATGCCTACCATTTGTGGCTGTCTAATCTTGGTCAGGAGCCCTGGTGGCTCAGTGGTTAAGAGCTTCACTGCTAACCAAAAGGTCCGCAGCTCAAATGCACCAACCACTCCTTGTAAATCCTATGGGGCAGTTCTACCCTGTCCCGTAGGGTCACTATGAGTCAGAATCGACTCGACAGCAAAGGGTATGGGAATCTTGGTTAAATCACTTAGCTTCCCTGAGGCTCAGTTTCTCCATTCCTGAAGTGACCTCATTTTAGTGGTGCAAAGAGTTAATGGGCTGGACTGCTAATGGAAGTGTTGGTGGTTTGAGTCCACTCAGAACCGTCTCAGAAGAAAGGCCTGGCAATCTAAAAAAAAAAAAAAATCAGCCATTCAAAATCCTATGAAGCACGGTTTTACTCTGACACACATGAAGTCACCATGAGTCAGAATCAACTTGACGGCAACTGGTTTCATTTTTATTGATCTTATACACAATAATTACAAAAGAGAAAATGTTACGTGCAATAAAAAATAACTATGTATATTATTTTAATTACTTGCACTCATTTCCTCCTGATAAAGATAATCTGGCCCTCACATATGCTATTCCGTAGATCAGGGGAGTTAATTTAGGTGATCTGACTAATGAGCTATTAACCTTTTCTTCATTTATGATTCATTGAGAATTCCTAATGAATCTTTATATTTATTTAAATGGTTCAGAATTCTTCTTAATCAAGTCTGAAAAAGTTATGCCTGCACTTAGTTAAGATCTTGTATTGCCAAATTCAAAACTATGAAAATTTATAAATCAAGAGACATTAATAGAATATTTATGAATTAAAATAATCTTAACATCTCTTTCTTAATCACAAACACAGGTTGATTGTATTAAGACCTATTAGTTCATTGTAATCTCATTGCCTGGCATTAAGAGAGAAGAGAGTCAATTATTTTATATTTCTTGAAGCTTTGACTTATTCACATTCAGTGTTTTCAAACAATAGCAATTAGAATTTCTGTCAAATGCATTTGCTAGCAATAGCTATTCCCCCTGCATGCAGTCGTAAACAGCACTTTTATTGATAAATGACTGTTCTTGTGCGTTTGGGGACACAATCTTTACATTGACTTTATTCTCCAATTTTGTCTAGGAGTAGTAATTTTGCTCTTTCAGTGCATGTGGCTAATTTATAAGACAATAAGACAGAGGAATAACCCACAGTCTATTACCTATTACTAGCTATGAGACTGTTGTTAGGAGATGTGAAGTCAGTTCTGACTCATAGCCAAACCATCTACAACAGAATGAAATACTACTTGGTCCTATGCCAATCTCATAATTGTTATGCTTGAGCCCATCATTGCAGCCACTGTGTCAATTCATCTCACTGAGGGTCTTCCTCTTTTTTGATGACTCTCCACCAAGCATGATGTCTTTCTTCAGGGAATGGTCCTCCCTGATAACATGTCCAAAGTACATGAGATGAAGTATCTCCAACCTTGCTTCTAAGGAACATCTAGCTGTCAGATTTGTTCTTTCTTCTAGTAAAAAAAAAAAAAAAGTAGTCCATGATATATTCAATATTCCCCACCAACAACATAATTCAAATGCATCTGTTCTCCTTTGGTCTTCCTTATTCATTGTCCAGCTTTTGCATGCATATGAGACAATTGAAAATACCATGGCTTGGGTCAGGAGCACCTTAGTCCTCAAAGTGACATCTTTGCTTTTTAGCACTTGAAAGAGGTCTTTTGCAGCAGATTTGCCCAATGCAATATGTCATTTGATTTCTTTACTGCTGCTTCCATAAGCATAGATTGTAGATCCAAATTAAATCCTTGACAACTTCAGTATTTTCTCTGTTTATCATGATGTTGCTTATTGGTCCAGTTGTGAGGATTTTGGGTTCCTTTATGTTGAGGTGTAATCCATACTGAAGGCTGTAGTCTTTGATCTTCATCAGTTAGTGCTTCAAGTCCTCTTTGCTTTCAGCAGCCTATTCATTGAAAATACCTTTTTCAACAACATAAATGTTGACTATACATGTGGACCTCACCAGATGGAATACACAGGAATCAAATTGACCGCATTTGTGGAAAGAGATGATGGAGGAGCTATGAGATGAGGGCAGTTTATTATCTCTAAGCCTCAGGTTCTCCAACTTGAAAGTGAGGATAATAATGTAAACCTTTAGAGCTGTTGTGAAGATTTAAAGAGATAATGTATGTAAAACACTTGGCATATTATTTACTATTAGTGAGTACCTCATGAAATAGCTCAAATGTGGTGATAATGGTGATTATTGTTATTTTTAATATTGCTATTATTATATTTCTTAGATTCTAAGTTTCCAGAAGGCAGGACCTGCATTTACATGCAGAACTCTTTGATGTGCTCCTGACACAATGTCACAGGAATGTCGCTCAATCAACATTTTGTTTCTTTCCCCCAGATCAGGGCTGTCAGCCCTCGTTTGTAAACTCTTATAGGGATAGAGCCACATTTATTTACATTGCTCAATAAATCCACATCACTGTAACAAATGTTTCTTGATTATGCTGCTGATTCAGCTGTCTTGTTTCCTCTAATCCAGTTGAGAATATTCCGTCATGTCTCTCTTTTTGAATAAACTTTAATTCAAAATGAAAGAAAGGCCATTGCTAGTTCAATTAGCTTGGCCTAACGCAACCCCTGAGTTTAATTTCTGGATTAACACTGGCACATTTGCCATCTCATTCTTTCCTTAGCTCTTTCAGCTATGTAAGATTTCAAGATGATGTTTCCCTTCGGACTTTTGGCTGAAGGCACCTGTCACTTTCAATTCATTATTTCCTTGATATTTCCTCACTGCAGAGCGTCTGTCCCTGTGCAAGCAGCTCTGGAAGAGAATGTATATCTCTGTAATAGCAAGACAAATTGGATGCTTGATTAAAAGCTTAGGAAAATAAAAAAACAGGAGGGTCATTTCAAGGTTTTCAGCATCTTCCATGGATACATCTTATTTATACTTCTATCTGAGTATTCAGCAGGTATATTGCCAATGACATCTCTCTGTGGAATGACATATATCAGGGAAGGCAAGTCTGTTTACCAAGATATTTTACCTACCATTGCCTACCTGAGTCATGTGCCCTGACTAAAAGCAATACTTGTAAACTGCATGTCTTTAAATAAACACGGGAGAAACTCCTTGCAAGGGGAAATAATAAACAAAAGTAGCTATCCACATACCTTACTAATTTTTATTTTTTTAACTCATGACACTTGTTGCCAGATTTGGTTTGCACTGTTATTTTTTCCCCCATGGGCCCACGGGCAGAAAGTGGTCAGTTAGTTCTGGCCATTTTGGTCCTGTGCAGTGCAATGGATCGCTTTTATACGGCCTTTCTAGCCATGGTCTTGT
Organism: Loxodonta africana; assembly: GCF_030014295.1. Taxonomy (NCBI): domain Eukaryota; kingdom Metazoa; phylum Chordata; class Mammalia; order Proboscidea; family Elephantidae; genus Loxodonta; species Loxodonta africana. The sequence continues at coordinate 124,167,162 of NC_087348.1, forward strand.
AACTCCCCACAAATCATTGGGTGGGACTATGCAAATAAGGGGCTTGTGGCCCACCAGTGGGATTGGACAGCTTACTAATAATGCAAATAAGGTGCATGGTGCCCTTGTGGGGGTGGGACTATGCAAATAAAGTATATGGAACACTAACAAGGGATTGGTCAGTTGTGCCATCTTTGTAGGCTTAAAATGAGCCATCTCAGAGGTAGAAATGGGAGAATTCACTACCACCAAGAAGGAGAGCTGGCAATGGAGCACATCCTTTGGACTTAGGGTCCCTGAGCTGAGAACCTCCTAGGCCCAGGAGACAGACAGCTATAGCACCAGAGACAGCATGAGACAATAAGAAGCATTGGCCAAGAAACAGCTGCAGTGGAATTAGGAGATCAGCACAAGACAGCACAGTGGGCTTCCTGGCCTAAGGAGTAAGGTAGTTACAGTAGGCTTGCCAATCCAAGAAGCAAGAGAGCTGAATGCCTGCAGGCAGGGGGCTTCCTGGTACAGTAGGGTGCCTCTGTGCACTTTTCAGCAGAGCTAAAGTGCTTTGTAACACTTGCCTGAGCAGGGCACAGGCCAGCCCAAGGGGCCCAGAGGCCAAGGGAGAGGCCTGCCTGTGGGCATGGCTGAGAAGATGTCCTGTCAGAAGAACAATATCCTGAGTCGTTCCTGATCCTGAATTACAACCTGTTACTTCCTTAATAAATCCCATAATTGTGAGCATAGTCTATGAGTTCTGTGTGGCCGTTGCAATGAATTATTGAACCCAGTAGAGAAGTAGAAAGTGCCATGAGAGGGACAGCTAGTGTCAGAATTAGTAAAAAGATTAGAGAGGGGAGGTATGTCTGGCCTCTGCCTCAGAGGAACCAGCTTTGGGCTATTGATCTTGATTCCTCTTCCGCCTTGTGAATTTAGAGAAGGTCAGATGCCCTTAGCACGCCACTTTCACACCCTGGCATCCCACCACTTAGTATACACTGTACACATGGGGTCATCATGAATCGGAATCGACTTACCAACTGTTTTGTTGTTGTTGTTGCTGTTTAGCTGAAGTGCTTAACCCATTTTCCTTGGGAGAACAAGAATTTCTAGTTGAACCTGAAATTTTTTAAGATTCCAAAATAAAAGCGTTTCAGAACTTCCTATGACTCTTTCCTCAGGCAGGTCACCAGTTCAATGCTCACAATCACTTTCATATCAGTGGGTTCTGTGAAGGAGAAAATCCTGAACTACTGGGTAAAGTATTTCAGTCATGCCAAAATCAATTCAGGAGTGTAGCATGGTATAGTAAGGATGACAAAGGATTTAGAATCAGGAATCTGGGCACTTCTTATTAATATATGACGCTGGGTGAGTTAATAAGCCACTTTGGGCCTATAACATACTTGTTTTCCCTGGATGGTGGGCTTTTGGAAGGTCTACACGAAACTGTAGATATAGAAGTGTTTAATGCACACAGCAAGTTAGTTTTCATGAGACCTATTGAATGAAGGATTTCATTGCTATTGTTTTTCTTTTTACAATTACAGCTTCCTTCCTTTACCGGGTGTTTTTTTATGCTTTGCTTTTTTTTTTTTTTAAAGAAGGTATCACTCAATAGATCATTTAACAAATATTTGGTGTGCCCTCTGGCACTAGGCATTGTGGATACAGCAGAATAAAAACCAAACACAGAATGAGCTTTTTAGAGAAGATGGCATCAAGAGGTTGCTTCAGGTTGCAGTGTGATACGGATTCATTAGGTTCAGACAGATGTGAGGATGAAATATGGAAAGCCACAGCAAACAATAGTAATAAAACAACTTAAAGGAGCTATTAACTTAAAATAAAAATAATAACATGAGATTTATCTTGAGAAAAATGGATATTACAAGACCCATTTTCTACATTATTAAAACACACACACACACACACACACACACACATAAAAGGCTCTAAAATGAGACATTGATTTCATGAGATTGATATTTATAATGAACATGCCAAGGGATCTGGAAACTATTGCTTTTGTCACATTCTGTTATGTTTGGAAACTGCTAGATGTCTGGAAAGATATGGAACAATTAGCTGATGATCGTAGGGAATTTTCCTTTTTGCCTCGATATATTTGGACTTCCTAGAGAGGAAATATAAATATAGGTTAATAACTAGTGGCCTTCCTTTCCTCTCCAAACTCAGCTAGGCATAAACAACATGGTCCTAAGGTTAGAAAGTGGTCAGTTAGTTTTGGACATTCTTGACGCTGTCATCCCAGCAATTAGCATTTTTTTTATGACATGGATTGAATTACGTTCCCCTAAAAATGTGTGTATCAACTTGGTTAGGCCATGATTCCCAATATTGTGTGGTTGTCCTCCATTTTGTGATTGTAATTTTATTTTGAGAGGATTAGGGTGAGATTGTAATACAACCCTTGGTTAGGTCACCTCCCTGATCCAAGGTAAAGAGAGTTTCCCTGGGATGTGGCCTGCACCAACTTTTATCTCTCAAGAGATAAAAGGAAAGGGAAGTGCACAGAGAATGGGGGACCTCATACCACCAAGAAAGTAGCACCAGGAGCAGAGTGCGTCCTTTGGACCGGGGGTCCCTGTGCCTGAGGAGCTGCTTGACCATGGGAAGATTGAGGACAAGGGCCGTCTTCCAGAGCCGCTTCCCCTGGAGGTGACGCCTTGAATTTGGGCTTTTAGCCTACTTTACTGTGAGGAAATAAATTTCTCTTTGTTGAAGCCACCCACTTGTGGTATTTCTTTTAATGCAGCACTAGATGACTAAGACACACTAGCTGAGCTGAAGCATTTTATCCATTTTCCTTGGGAAAAGGACTTCTAGTTGAACCTGCAGTCTTATAAGATCCTCAGGTTCTTTATCCTGTGGGTGATGTAGGAGAATAAGTCAGAGTCAACTATTCTAATTTGAAGAGGTTCTCTTCTTTTTGAACAAGGGCAACTGAAGATATTTAAGTTCTTTACATATATTTGCCTTCAACAGGAGCATCACAATAAGCCTCACATGGGTTTTGAGTGGATGAACTTAAAATGACTGCCCACCATATTAAGGTCATGCTCAGAAGGGCACTGGAGTTTGGTGATGTGGGTGAGTGTACAGAATTCATTATGGATGGGATCTTGTACAAATCCTCTGAGCTTTTTGGGCTTCAGTTTTCTTTTTTGTTTTGTAAAATGAGCAATAAAACAAAAAAAATCTCTCAGGTCACTTTAATTCAGCAGATACTTATTGAATATCTAGATCCTGAGGATACAAAAGTGCTTGGAATAAGTCCTGTGTCACGCTTTTAAGGACAATAATTTTCAATTATTTCTTGAAAAGGAACCTCAAGTCAAGTGGGTCACCTCACTATTTCCACATAGACTTTGCTCATTTTCCTTCTTGTGACTTTTGTCTATAGATTCTCCCTCATCTGGCATGCTTACTTCATCCTAGCTGGAAATTCAACTCCTACCCACCTGTCAGAGACACAGCTCATGTCTCACCTACGCCATAAAGGTCTCCCATTTTGGACTATTCCGACTCATAAATTGAATTGATTAACTTACTACAAAATCCTTATTTAATTATTTCATGTGTGTTGAATTTGAGTCCTCAATTAGATTCTAAGCTCCTGTGGGATAGCACAATTATTAAAAGCTCAGGCTGCTAACCAAAAGGTCAAGAGTTCGAACTCACTAGCCGCTTCTTGAAAACCCTATGGGGAAGATTTACTGTGTCTGTAGGGCTGTTATGAGTCAGAATCAAGTTGACAGAAACAGGTTTTGTGGTACATAAATTGTATCCTATATCACTTTTGCAGACATTTTTACCTTTCGATTTTTTTGGTACTAGGCTTTGTAAACCAACTAAGCGAAACCCTTTGCCATGAAATCGAGTCCAACCCATAGCGACCGTAGAGACTAGGTATAAAAGGTACAGCAAAATCAAAACATCAGGATCAAAGCCAAACATGTAATGGGCTCTTTAGGAAGATGGCATTAGGAGATTGCCTAGATATTAGATATCTAACAAATGTCAGTTCCAATTGCTGTTAGTAACTTTTTAGCTTTCAGCACCCTAAAATTCTACAAGAGGTGAATCAACTGCGGTTTTCTCAGAATGAAGAAACTGATGAACTGTTGCTATTTTGTTGAGCAGACTAAGCAGATTTTTTCTCATATTTTAAATATCTCCAAAATTAAAAAGCAGCATTAAACAATATTCTTCTTATGCTTGGTACATATGGAAATAAATAATTAACCAGGCATTCTCCCTTAGCTGCTGCATCCAACTAAAATCTGTTGCAACCAAGTACAGGCGTTACACTGGAAGGGCCACAGCATCATGCTTTTGCCCAAGGGAGAAACTGTTTGCAACTTGAGCCTCAATGGGAATTCATCCTTTCAGTATTTTTTTTTTTTTTAATAAAAGCCCTTCTTCTAGGAAATTATGACAGAAAATTACACAAAGAGGGAAAGAAAATCCATTCCAAGTCTAAAAACCAAAGCAGTAGCAAGCATTTCCCTAGGACATACTGAAAGAATCGTGAAAGTCACTTAAAATCTAAAATGTGAAACGGGTGCAAACCAAGACTGAGTATTAAGAGCTCTGTTTTTTTGTAGGAAGGGAAACAAACCCTGGTGGTGTAGTGGTCAAGCGCTATGGCTGCTAACCAAAAGTTCAGCAGTTTGAAGCCACCAGGCACTCCTTGGAAACTCTATGGGGCAGTTCTACTCTGTTTTATAGGGTCACTGTGAGTTGGAATCAACTCGATGGCAAAGGGTTTGGTTTTTGTTTGGGTTGTAGGAAAGCAACTGACAGAGACACATAGGAAGGCACCCCACAGAGTGTTGTGGGATTGGCTGTCTGCCCTCAAAGTTAAAGATTCACCTTCTCACTCCCAGCTGTTGTTACTGTTATATACCTCTACTGGGGAGCGTTCAGCTGCGAAGTTTCTGGTGCTCAGAGTGGACACATTCAGAGAAGAGCTGCCCTCAGAGGCTGTCGTTTTAGTGAGTCTTATTTAGCAAGCAATGCCACAATTGTACAGCCTTTACTCTAGATTGTGAGTCATCATTTATTTGTTAATTATGTGCATCTTTTATTTTTTAACACATTTATATCTTGCCTTATTTCAAAAAGTAATTTGAGGCAGCCAAGTCAGGAAAATTGCCCTGTTATTTTTTGGCTCTGCTATAAACAAGTGCTTTGGGGTAATTCAATCTTTTTCTGGGACTCAGTTTCCTTGTCTGAAAATGAAGGAATGAACTCCTGTGATCCATGAGATCCTGTCTTGCATTCCTTTAAGCAATGCTCTGATTTCTTTAATATGCTTAGCAAAATCTCCAGAAAAGACGTGAATAAAATATCCGATGAAAAAAGAGGCTATATAAATGCAAAGTAATAATAATATAAATGCAAAACAATAATTATCCCTGAGATCTGGTGCTTTACTGCCAGTGTTGACACTGGTAGGAAGGTGATTCACTGCACGACCACTGTGATTAAGGCAATAATGAGAGTGACTTAGAAAAGGCAGAGCTAAGTAAATGCACAATGAATAAGCAATAACTAAGCACTGGTAAGCTATTTAAAAGTCAAAGCCAGGTGGTTAAGAATGAATTTATGGTATTCAAGAATGAGGACTATAAAAAAAAAAAAAATAGCAGGCTATAAAGAATAGAAATTTGGAAGAAAAACATAGGCTAACTATGATCAAATCTCCACAATAATATAAAGCCCTAAATTCCGGAGGACTCAGAATGGTATAAATAGCTTTATAGCATTTTGCGTGGTGAGACCACTGGAAAACTTGCAAAACTCCATGGATTAGCTTGTCCTCAAGTAAGGTTCTTTTTGCTAATACGCTTCTTTACCCCCATAATCACGGCTCCAGTAGATCCTCATGAAGGACCCCAATGGTGGGGCCATTACATGCGGAAGTGGGGATGGAAAGGGGTGAAGGAATGGAAAGGAAGCAAACACATAAGCCTCTCTTTGCCTTGACTCATGAATATAATTCCAGTTATTAAATCACTATATAGGTAAAAACAGTCTCCTTAGACTCCAAGATGACTCAGCATGTTCTATTTTCTAGGCTTAGGTAAACCTGACTGAAGGACATTATAATAAGCGGTTTATTTGACCTTGGTGGTGAGAACTCTTATTATAGTAAGGCCTTTTTGCATACTATCAGTTTTTACATGTGTTATAATTCCTGACACATCTGTATTTTAAAAGACTGGAGAGTAGATATTATTATCAAAGGCAATTTGGTCAAGTCCTTGAGCCTTTGTCTCAAATATGCCAAATAATAATTAATTCAGTCGATTCAGCAAAGAACATTAGTTTAATAAAATTCAATTAGATTATTGTTTGGCAAGATGCAGAAGAGAAAAGCCATTATTCGGTGGAAGTTTTTACATTTTAGTTAATTGTGGCATCTTGTAAGATTCACTTTAATAGTTTTATTCAATTGCTGAATTTTAGTATTTAAAGTATCAGTTCCATCAACTTAGCTTCTAGTTTGATGTTCATATTTCTTCATTTTCTTGTCTCCATCTTTTGGGAGATTAATAATGAAGTCATGTACTTTGCAGAGATTAGCTACTTTTAAAAAATATTTTAAAATAAATACAGAAAACCACACATATCAAATGTATCGTGAAGCTAACAAACCAAGAAACATAACTTTGCCAGCCACTCTGAAGCCCCTTTCCTATGCTACATCAGAGTTATAACTCTCTTTCCCGATAAGTAACCACTGTCCTGAATTTCAGGGTCATCTCTTTCTTGTGTGTATTAACCCGGGTGTGTATTGGATAAAGAGCATCACAGGTTGGTCTTGCCATTTAAAAATTTTGATTTAATGTATTTTTTGAAGTCTTCATGCTGTTCTTTACCTACAGGATATCTCACCTGTGGAGATTTCCAGTCTGGATTTTGCTGATTACCCATTCATGGTATAGTCAAACGTGCTCTTCTGGGCTCTGTATTTCCTGCATGATTGGTAGGTGAACTCAGGTTTGAGCCCGTTGCAAGACTACAGATTTATATGTTGTGCCCTTTGCAAATGAAGCACACAGTGTCTGGTTATCTCTCTTTTTGTGACGTTAAAAGCTATTTATACTCCATGACTAAATCCATTCAAGCACTGGACGTTGAAAAAATGGCAATATTAATCCATCATTTCCTATTTATTTTGATTTTAAAACCTTTTATAAAGAAACGCTATCTTGCACCAACTAGTTGGTTACCCAGAGTTACAGTTCACATGGAAGGGCAGGAAAAAGTTTTATCCTTTATTTTATCAGTTTTTAAGACAATGAATTAATGTATTTTTATGCAAATAAATTGTACCTTCTGCATTCGTTTGCTGGCAGTGCCCTTCCCCTGAAGGGTATTTTTCTAAGCAAGGTATGCTAATTATTATTATTATTTTTTACAATAACATGTGGAAGAGGGTTGGTATGGGGAGGGGGTGAGTACAGTCAGCAAACAAATGCAGAAGCTACACGTTATCTGAGTAGAAATGTGATAATTCCTTATTATTCTCTAATCACAGACAAAAACATTTTAAACAGCATTACTAACTCAGATTTAAACATATGTGATAAGCTTCAGTAACTTGCAATTATTATTCTTTATGAAATACAAATTATCACATCTTTGGTCAGTTGCTTCCTTCAAGTTGACTCCTGCTTTTTTTTTACATGATATTATGGTCTTTGATAGCTTCTTACTATCTGGAATGACATGATGTTCTAGGCTTCTCCAGTATATTTCCCATCTCCAACCTGGAAATAGTCAATTCTTCACAAAGCCTTGGTTTCCTTTTAGTGGAAATGGTATTTCAAGACCCTCTTCTGGGTAACGTATGTGCTTATAGCTACTGTGTTGGCAGTGGTGTGCTGGTAAATGCTAAACAATCAACCCTCCAGAAACAAAACAGAATACCTTGAATTGTGGCATTTGTAGTATTTTCCAATTTCTGTGATGTAATTATACTCTCACCATAACCAATTTCAAGCTGACAAGGTGAAGACACTAAATATAGAGTTGCAAAGAAATGATTATAGAGTTGCAATTGAGCTCTTATAAACAACATTATTTGACATGCCATCATTACATACAAAACTCCCTTCCTTTTAACCCCCAGTTAGGCTTAAGCTACAAGTAAATATTTGTTTAATGTTTACCATCAGCAGCACATACATTTCGCTGACTCCATAGTCATTTGGGTTGTCAGGAGCTCATTTACTCATAGATTTCTCAGGATGGGGTCTTGGCAGTAATGTTTCCTGAGACTTTGCTAGTTGATAACAGTTCCTCCGGCTTTGATATTTAGAATTTTGCTGGATCCCAGGCTCACATTCTCCCCACCAGCTGAGAATCTAAAACATACGAATTTTTTTCCTGCCCTAAATGATACTAATAAATAGCCTGATGATCAACTAATTTCCTTCCGTTAGAAATCACATGGTATTTTTTCTTTTCCCCTGGGGAATTTTTTTTTTCTTTTTCTTTAAATTAAAAAATATATATATACTAGAAAATATTCCAATTTTTTTTTTTCCTGGCTGGGTCAAAGATTCTCAGGCATATGGTAGGCTCTTTCAGTGTGTAGTTTTCAAATCCTTTTTTTTTATTTCGAGAAAATTTCATGAAATTATCATTTTTATTATTTGTTTTTTCCATAGTTTTGTTTTTCGAAGATTTCTGTTTTCTGTATGTTGAATCATTTTTGTCTAACATAAATGTTATACCTTCCTCTCAAATACCTTTTATCACTTTCTTCATGTTTTTCTTATTGTAATTTTTTTCTCCATTTATTCTCTCAAGGCATTACCTGATGTGTTCATGATTCCCATGTTCTATTTAGTTTGTTCTTTATTTCTAAGTATTTTCTCCTTTTATAATCAATTATTTCCTGTGTTTTGTCATTGCTTGAGTTATAAAATTATCATTATTCTTTTATGCATTGCATTTATTTTAAAGGTCCTTTGGCTTATTTGGAGTTAATAGTTCATTTTTTGTCTGCTTTTCAGCATGTCTTTCTGGGTGCTAGGGGTGCATTTTGCTAAATGTGATTTGTTTTCTTAGTTCCTTTTTTCGTGTGATAATTTGTGTCCAATTTAACCTTCATGCCTTTCTGCTTTTCATTTTTATCTGATGGCATGTTTCCTGAATTTTCAGGAGTTTGCAGTTCAGGGAAACTTTTCACATAACTTCCTCTTCCGTTGATTTTGTACAGTGTTCAGAATACAGAGGATCTTTCTGAAGTTTCCTACCCCTTACTCTCATCCCTCTTAATTTTTTTTTTCCTAGACATTCTATATCTTGCTAAATTTTTATTGCACTCCCAGAAGTTTTTTTTCTTTTTTCCTGAGTGTGACAACCTGTCCCAGAAAGGAAACAGTAAGGTCAATTTTGAGGTTTCATGAGTGCTAGAGTACTCCTTTTCCATCAGATCTTACAGTAGACCCCTGGCCTTCAACTGCTATGGGAGGCCGAGCTCTCAAAACGTTCTCAATATGACCTGATGTGCTAGCTACTTTGAGATCTTCCTATTCTCAGGTCAATCACCTTGCTTAGTTTCTTTCCTGTTTTCTCCTGTATAGATGCTAATAACACACAGGTCTTGTAGCCAAGAACCTGTTGGATTTGGGGGTTTGTAGGGAGTTCTGGGGCAATATACATGGCTCAGCTGCTAACCAAAAGGTTGGAAGTTTAAGCCCACTCAGAAGCTGCTTGGAAGAAAGGCCGGGCGATCTACTTCCAAAAACTCAGCCAGTGTAAGCCCTATGGAGCAAAGTTCTCCTCATACACATGGGGTCACCGTGAGTAGGAGCTGACTCCCCAGAAACTAGTGGTAGGGGGATATCTGCCTCCAAGTTTTGCTGTTTCATCTCTTTATGGGGTTTTTGTTTTTCTATATAGCTTCTCTGTATGCTTTATTATTTTTGTTCTAACGTGAAGATTTAGAAAGATTGAAATTATGCTGCTACTAAAGTTTTTTTTTTTTTAAAGTCACTTTCCTAGAACCCTTCTTTATTATTAGCTTTTAAGGTTATACACTCTTGCAATTCTTTAGTATTTATTTTTCCATACTGGGTCATCTATAGGTATTTGGTTGTGAACCATGTGATGCAGGTCATTTCTTTTCCGTAAATTACAGAATATGAAGCCCACTTAGATTAAAAACAAAACAGCAGCAACAACAACAAAAACTCTCAACTTGAAGTTAAACAGGAAAAGTGACAGAGGAGCACATGTTATAATAGATGGAACACGGGTTAAAATTGTGGAAAACACTCCTCAAAAGCAGTTTATTAGGCATTTAAATTTAAATTGTACTTTTAGGAATTTATTTTAAAAGTAATTGGACATATACACAGAGATGTATACATTAAAATTTTCAACACGGTATTTAGAATAAGTAAATATTAGAAGGAATCTATGTGTTCATCAGTAGATTAGTGAAAACATGGTAGGTAACGGCCTGAGAGAACCTGTAAACCTTAAACCAGAAATATTCTCTGAAGCCTTCTTAAAGCCAAACAATAGTTTAGCTTAACCGGCAAAGAATGTCTGTCTTGCGCTTTGTAGTCTTTTAAGAACTGTTTATATGGGATCAGATTGACAACAATAACTCAGGATTAGGTAGGGAATTTAGGGACAGTGAGTTTATGTTAATGGGGGAGGAACAATTCAGAAAAGGGGGGTGAAAATAGTTGCACAATTTCAAGAATGTATTCAATATCACTGAATTATACATGTAGAAACTGTTGAATTGGTGTATGTTCTACTATGTGTATTCTCAACAACAACAAAAAATAAAATAAAATAAAGGTTAATGGATATACAGCTATGCTCAATACTCAAGGGAAGAGTTCTACAATAATGAATGAAATAGAATTATTCTTTTACTGAATTATTAAAAAAAACAATAATTCCTTTTACATAAAATATTTATATATGAGCACATGTAAACATACGCAGAAAGACCTCGTTGTCTTCCGGTAGTGTAATTTTTATTGATTAAAAAATTGCATTCTTTTTGTGTTTGTTTTTTTTTTTACATGAGACTGCATTACTTTTATAATCAAGAGAAAAATAAAGCCCCTTTCATAGGAAGGTGGAGGGAAAAAAAAGGGAATGTTCATCGGAGCTCCATAGACCTAACATCAAATACTGTTGGGGCAACTGCTAGTTATTTAGCCTCTCTGAAACTGCTTCTTCATCTAAAAAATGACTATTAAAACAAAAAACCCAACTCCTTGGTGTCAAGTCAATTCCAACTCACAGGAACCCTATAGGACAGAGTAGAACGGCCCCATAGAGCATAGTGGCACTTACAGTTGCTTTGAGGATTAAACACCACCGCGCATCCAAAACCCATGTGCTTTGTTCACACGGAGCCCTTCAGGGATTCAACTCACCCTCTTTCTTAACTCTCCACAATGCCTTCTTATACATACCGGTGATTTTTAAATTCTGCATGCTCACACACTAAAATAATTGCTACAAATATGAAGTCTCACACATTTACAAAACTTCCCAGGTTTCTAGTATTTGAGTTATAGTATTTATTCATTTATTTTTAATTTAATAAAGATAATATAAAGTACATGTTGGATTTAGAAAAATATTCCTGAAGCTGTTTATTTCTTTTTTTTCAGTTTTGCATGCTATCATTTCTTTAAAAAAAAAAAATGTAATTGTGTTTCAGGTGAAAGTTTACAGCACAAATTAGCTTCTCATTCAAAGATTTATACACAAGTTGTTTTGAGACATTGGTTGCAATTCCTGCAAAGTGTCAGCATTACCCCCCCCTTTTCCTTTCCACCCCTGGGTTCCCCATGTCCATTTGTCCAGTTTTCCTGTTCTTCCTGCTTTCTCATCTTTGCTTTTGGACAAGTGTTGCCCATTTGGCTCTTGTACTTGATTGAACTAAGAAGCACGTTCCTCATGTGTGTTGTTGTTTGTTTTATAGGGCTATGTAATCTTTGGCTGAAAGGTGGACTTTGGGAGTAGCTTCAGTTCTGAATTAGTGTGGTGTCCAGAGACCATAGTCTTGGGGGTTCCTCTAGCCTGTGTCAGACCAGTAAGTCTGGTCTTTTTTTGTGTGTGAATTTGAATTTTGTTCTACAGTTTTCTCCCCCTCTGTGGGGGTAGCCGGGCACCATCTAGTTCCTCTGGGCTCAGGCTGGTGAACCCTATGGTTCATGTGATCCATTAGTCCTTTGCATTAATATTTTCCTTGTATCTGTGGTTTTCTTCATTTTCTTTTGCTCCAAATAGGATTGGACCAATAGATGTATTTTGAATGGTCCCTCACAAGATTTTAAGAACCCACACACTACTTGCCAAAGCAGGATGTAAAACATTTTCTTTATGAATTATGTTATGCCAAATGACCTAAGTGTCCCCCTGGACCATGGTCCCCAGCCTCGGCCATAACAGCTCAGTCCCTCAAGGTCTTTGAATGTATCTAGGAAGCATCTATAGTTTTGCCTTGGTCAAACTGTCCTGACTTCCCTATGTTGTATGTTGTGTGCTATCTTTCCCTTCACCAAAGTTACCACCTGTCTAATTTCTAGTTAGTGATTTCCCCTTCTCGCCCCTCCCCTCCCTCATAACCATCAAAGTTTTTTTTTTTTTTTTTTTCTGTGTGCAAACCTTTTCTTGGATGTTTATAATAGTGGTCTCATACAATATGTGTCCTTTTGTGATTGGCTTGTTTCACTCAGCATAACACACTCCAGATTCATCTATATTGTGAGATGTTTCAGTGATTCGTCATTGTTCTTTATGGTTGCATCATATCTTGATGTGTGTATGTTCCACAATTTGTTTATCCAGTTCAGCTGTTGATGGGCGCTTAGGTTGTTTCCATATTTTTGCTGTTGTGAATAATGCTGCAAATGAACATGGGTGTACACATGTCTATTTTGACAGCTTTTATTTCTCTAGGATGTATTCCTAGGTTTGGACTTGCTGAATTGTATGGTATTTCTAGCTTTTTAAGGAGGTGCCATATCATTTTCCATAGTGGTTGCACCATTTTACATTCCTGCCGGCAATAAATAAGACTTCCAATTTCCCTGCAACCTCTCCAATTTGTTAGTTTCTGTTTACTTGGTTAGTGCCAGTAATGTCGGGGTGAGACAGTATTTTGTTGTAGTTTTGATGTGCATTTCTGTAATGGCTAAAAATTGCAAGCATTTCCTTGTGTATCTGTCACCTGCCTGAATATTCTCATTGATGAAGTACCTGTTCATATCCTTTGCCCATTTTTTAATTGGATTGTTTGTCTTTTTGTTGTTGTAGTTTTCTATAAATTTTAGAGTCATAACCAATTTTTTTTTTTTCTCTTTTTACTCTTTTGGTGAAGGTTTTTATGAGCATAAGTGTTTAATTTTCAGGTGCTCCAGTTATCTAGTTTATCTTCTGGTGTTTGTACATTGTTAGTTATGGCTTGCATTCTATTTATGCCATTTATTAGGGTCCCTAAGATTGTTCCTATTTTTTCTTCCATGATCTTTATTGTTTTAGGTTTTATATATAAGCCTTTGACCTATTTTGAATTAGTTTTTGTGTATGGCGTGAGGTATGGGTCCCGTTTCACTTTTTACAGCTGGACATACAGTTTTGCCAGCGCCCTTTTTAAAAAATGACTGTCTTTTCCCCTAAATTAATGGACTTTTGGCCTTTGTCAAAGGCCAGCTGACCATAGTTGGTTGGGTTTACGTCCGAGTTCTCAATTCTTTTCCATTGGTCTATGTGTCCATCATTGTACCAGTACCAGGCTGTTCTGACTACCATGGCTGTAGGGTAGGTTCTGAGGTCAAGTAGTATGAGGCCTCCTACTTATTTCTTTTTCTTCAGTAATGCTTTGCTTATCTGGGGCTTCTTTCCTTTGCATATAAAAGTTGTAATTAGCTTTTCTGTCTTATTAGACAATGCTGTTTGTATTTGAATCACAATTGCATTATATCTGTAGATCACTTTGGGTAGAATTAAAATTTTCACAATGTTGAGTCTTTCTATCCATGAGCATGGTATGTTTTTCCATTTTTGTAGGTCTCTTTTGGCTTCCTGCAATAGTGATTTTGTAGTTTTCTTTGTGTAGGTCTTTTACGTCCCTAGTTAGATTTATTCCTAAGTATTTTATATTTTTAGGGCCTATGTTAAATGGTATTGTTTTCCTGATTTCCTTTTTGTAGTTCTCTTTGTTGGTGTATAGATATCCAACTGATTTTTGTATGTTGATCCTGCTACTCTGCTCAATCTTTCTATCAGTTCCAGTAGTTTTCTTCTGTAATCTTTGGGGTTCTCTTTGTATACGATCACATCATCTGAGAATAGGGATAGTTTTACTTCTTCCTTTCCTGTTTGAATGTTCTTTATTTATTTTTATTGCCTTATTGCTTTAGCTAGGGCTTCCACCACAATGCTAAATAGGACTGGTGAAAAAGGACATATTTTGTCTTGTTCCCACTCTCAGGTGTAATGATTTCAGTCTCTCTCTGTTGGGAATGATGTTGGCTGTTAGTTTTGTATTAAAAAAAAAAAAAAAAGTTTTGTATAGATGTCCTTTATTATGTTGAGGATTTTCTCTTCTATTTTTATTTTATTGAGAGTTTTAATTAGGAACCAGTGTTTGACTTTATTAAATGTCTTTTTTCTGTCGATTGAAATGATTGTGTGATTCTCTTTTCTTCTATTTATGTGATAAAAAAAACTAAAAAATCTTATTTATGTGATAGATTACGTTAATTGGTTTTCTGATGTTGAAACATCCTTGCATCCTTGCATACCTGGTATGAATCCCACTTGGTCATGGAGTATTATTATTATTATTTTATATGATGCTGAATTCTATTGGTTAGAAATTTTTTTTAGAATTTTTGCATCTACGTTCATGAGAGATATCGGTCTGCAATTTTCTTTTTTTGTGGTGTTTTTGCCTGGCTTTGGTATCAGGTTACGTAGCTTCAAAGAATGAATTTGAGAGTATTCCTTCCTTTTCTATGCTCTGAAATAGTTTGAGTAGTACTGGTGAGCTCTTCTTTGAATGTTTCATTGAACTTTCCAGTGAAGCCATTCAGGCCAGGGATTTTTTTGTTGTTGTTGTGAGTTTTTTTTTATTACTCCTTCAATCTCTTCTTTTGTTATGCGTCTGTTCAGATTTTTCATCTCCATTTGTGTTAGTTTAGGTAGGTAGTGTGTTTCTAGAAATTTGTCCATTTCCTCTAGGTTCTCAAATTTGTTGGAGTACAACTTTTTGTAGTATTCTGTTACAATCCTTTTTATTTCAGTTAGGTCTGTTCTAATATTCCTCATCCTATTTCTTATGTGGGGTATTTGCTTTCCCTATTGTTTTCTTTTTGTCATTTTGTCGATGGTTTGTTGATTTTGTTGATATTTTCAAAGAACCAACTTTTGACCTTCTTGATTCTTTCTATTGTTTTTCTGTTCTGTTTCATTTATTTCTGCTCTAGTCTTTATTTCCTTTCTTCTGGTGCCTGTGGGCTTGTTTTGCTGTTCTCTTTCTATTTCTTCTAGTTGTAGGGCTAACGTTTTGATTTTGTACTCTTATTCTTTTTGATGTGTGTGTTTATTGCTATAAATTGACCTCTGAGCACTGCCTTTGCTGTGTCCCAAAGTTTTTGGTATGATGTTTTTTAATTCTTATTTGATTTTAGGTATTTTTTCATTCCCTTTTTGACTTCCTCTGTTACCCAGTGATTTTTAAGCAAAAATGTAATTGATTTTTTTTTTTCCCCTTTACTGTTTCTGTTATCGATTTCTTCTTTATGGCATTGTGGTCAGAGAGAATGCTTTGTATAAAGTCAATGTTTTGGATTGTATTGAGGGTTGCTCTTTGGCCTAAAATCTAGTCTATTCTGGAGAATGTTCCATGTACCTTGGAAGAGAATGTATACTTTGCTACCATTGGATGGAGGGTTCTATATATGTCTATTGAGGTGTATTTGGTTGATTTTGGCCTTTAAACCTTCTGTGTCTTTGTTGAATTTCTTTCCAGGTAGTCTCTCCTTTAGTGAGAGTGGTGTGTTGAAATCTCCTATAATTATTGTGGAACTATTTCTCTTTTTAGTCCCATTAGTTTTTTGTTTTTTTTTTTTTAATGTGTTTTGGAGCCATTTCATTGGGTGCATAGATAATTATTAAGGTTACATATTCTTGGTGGATTGTCCCTTTAATCATTATATAATGTAATTCCTTGTTTTTTATTGTTGATTTTGCCTTAAAGTCTATTTTACCTGAGATTAGTATAGCCACTCCAGCCCATTTTTGGTTACCATTTGTTTGATATATATTTTCCCATCCTTTGATTTTTAATATATTTATGTACTTGTGTCTAAGGTGTGTCTCTTGTAGCTGTATACTGATTGACTTTTTTTTTTTTTTAAATCCATTCTGCTGCTCACTGCCTCTTTATGGGTGCATTTAAGCCATTTAGATTCAGTGTGATTATCAATAGGTATGAATTTACTGCTATCGTACTGTCTTTTTTTTTTTTTTTTTGGTGGTCTGACATTTTCTTTGTTTGTCTTCCTTTCCTGTGCTGAGTTCTTTCGTTTGTGGATTTTCTTTTCTTTCATTATTACAGATTTTGTGTTTATTTAGTCTTTGTGTTTTTCTTCTTTTTTATTCTAATGAGTAGATTTGTTAACTTTCTGTGTTGTGACCTTAAGAAGTACCCTTATCTTCCTAAGTTTGAACCAGTCTTTTATTACTTGACATTGCCTTGACTTTTTCTCTATTTGTAAATTCTATACCTACACCATTTATTCCTCCTTTTATTGTTTAGATGCTGATGTCATTTACAGATCGATGTCTCTCTTTCTCTGTTTTAAGTCTTTTAGGTTTGTTTTATTATTGAGAGTTCTTTGCCTCATTTGGTGTCTGGCTGATGCTGTCCTGTGTCCTAGACTCTGGTTGTCATTTAATGTTGTTGGTTCTCTAACTGAAGGAGTTGTTTTAATATTTCTTGCAATTTTGCTCAGTTTTTACAAATTCCCTTAATTTCTGTTTATCTGGAAATATCCTAATTTTACCACCATTTTTGAGAGAGTTTTGCAGAATATATTATTCTTGGTTGCCAGCTTTTTTTTCTTTCAAAGTATTATATATGTCATTCCATTGCCTTCTTGTTTGCATAGTTTCTACCAAGCAATCAGAATTTTGTCTTATTGTTTCCCCTTTGTAAACGACTTTTTATTTTTCTTGAGCTGTTCTCTGGGTTCTTTATTTGTCTTTGGTTTTGGCAAGTGCAATTATGATATGATTTTGTGACTTTCTTTTGAGGTCTAATCCTATATGGGGTTCTTTGAGATTCTTGGATGGTCAGCTTTTTGTCTTTCATGATATTTGGGAAGTTTTCTGCCACTAAATCGTCAACATTCTTCTCTGTGTTTTCCACTTTTTCCTCCTGCTCTGGTACTCCAATCATGTGCAGATTTTTGCTTTCTATTATGACCCATGTGGTTTTAATTTTTCTTCATTCTCTTCCTGTTTTTTTTTTCCTCAATATTGCAATGGATTTTTCTTAAATCTCTCTGATTCTGTGTTCCATTGTTTCAAATTTGCTCCTAAGACCTTCTACTGAGTTGTCCATTTCTGAAATTTTGTCATGTTATCCTTTGTATTTCTAGTTGCTGTTTTTGTGTGATTTCTAATTGCTTATTTATTCTTGCATTTTGTTATTGTATTATTTTTCTGAATTTTTCTACTGCTTTGTGTTTTCCTTGATTTTGGCTCTGTTGTTGTTGGCTTTGTTTCTGTTTTCCTTGATTTTGTCTGTGTTTTCCTTGGCCTCTTTCCTCACCGCTTGGAGGGCCTTAAATATTAATCTTTTGAATTCTGTATCAGGTAGTTCCACTGCCTTTTCTTCTGATTTTTTTTTTTTTTTTTGTCACTTGCTGGAGCCATCTTCTGCTTTTTTTAAATATATATTTTGATATTGTGTGCAGTCTCTGAGACATTAAGGTATTCTTTATTTACTGATTGTATGTTCATTTGTTTTGTCCTGATTGTTTTGTTTTGATATGTCAGGATGTTCAGGCCAGCTGTGCTTTGCTGCTTGCTTGTTTGTGGGTACAATAGCTCTCACCACCTTTTCCAGGCAAACAGTGCAACAACAGGAAGGTTGAGCCTGCTTGGTGTACACTGGTCTGACAAGGTGGCGTAAATGGACTGGCTGTACACTGCCTGCCTCCTGATGTTGGTCCAGTTATGTTGGAGTGCTCACAGCCCCTTGCCAGATAGGTGGGGGTGTCAAATGAGGAGTGGTATTGACTTCTCACTGATCAGCAGCTGGTTGTGTGGCAGAAAGGGAGGGGTGCAGCAGTGGGGCCTGCATGTTGTTGAGGGCTGGCAGGAAGTGAGTGTTGTATGTGGCTATGTGGGGGAGAGGAGGAAGAAAAGAAAAGAAAGAGAAAATAAGAAGGAAAAATGAGAAAAAAGATATACAAAACTTGCAGCAAGGTAGGGGCTAGCTAGTGCAGAAGGGCCGGTGGTTGGTGGGAAGGGAGAGGAGGTCACATACTGGGATAGGTGGGACAAGGATGAAAAAAATAGAAAAAAATTGATGGCAGAATGAGGGCCATAGGTGGGGGCAGGGTGGACCTGGGGCTGTGGCAGGCCAGTGAACCCTTGGTCCAATAACCACAGCAGTGTGGGAGGGTTTGGTGGGAAGGAAGGAGGTAGCATGCAGGGTTAGCTGGGAGGCAGAAAGAGAAAAAAAATAAAATTAAAATTAAAAAAATAAAAAAATGGCTGTCGAATGAGTGTGGTATGGACCCAAGGGCTTGTGGGAAGGAAGAGTATATGGTTTATGGAGCTAGGTGGGAGGGGGAAAGAAAAGAAAGAGAAAAAAGTGGTGACACAATGGGAGTCAGTAGGTAGAAGTGGACGGTGGTGGGCTGGTGGCTCTCTAGCCATGGTGGCGTAGCTGAAC
Source organism: Loxodonta africana (assembly GCF_030014295.1). NCBI lineage: Eukaryota > Metazoa > Chordata > Mammalia > Proboscidea > Elephantidae > Loxodonta > Loxodonta africana. The sequence goes on from NC_087348.1 coordinate 124,186,132, forward strand.
CATGGCAGGGGAGTGAGGTGGCCTACTGGGTTAGAGGGGGAGGGAAAAAGAAAAGGAATAAAGAGAAAAGAAAAGAAAAATAAGTAAAATAAAAATAAACTGATGGCGTGGTGGTGGCTGGTAAATGGGAGCAGGGTGGATATTAGGGCTTGTTGGAAGTGAAAGGAAGTGCTGTATGAAGATAGGTGGGAGGGAGAAAGAAAAGAAAGAAGATACAAAAAATGGCTGCACAGTTGGCCAGTGGGGAGAGTGGGATGGACTCTGGGTAGCAGTCGGTCGGTGACTCTTTAGTGTGGCATGGCCTGTCAGGAAGCGGGGAGGTGGCATACAGGGCAAAGTGGGAGAGAGAAAGAAAAGGAAGAAAGGGGAAAAACCGTGCAGCAGGTGCAGTGGGTGGCAACAGGGCAGACTTGGGTCAGTGGTGAACTAGTGACTCTCTAGCCAAAGCAGCATGGAGGTGGCATACAGGGCTAGGTGGGAGGGAGAAAGAAAAGGAAGAAAGGTAGAAAAAAATGGCATGGCATGGGCCAGCAGGTGGGGGTGGGGCAGATGCAGGTCAGCAGTGGGTCGGTAGCTTGCTAGTTGAGGTGGCACAGTATGGCCCAGCAGGAAGGGGTAGAAGTGGTGTATGCGGCTAGGTGGGAGAGAGAAAGAAAATGAAGAAAGAGGAAAAAAAAGAACAAATACATTAAAAAAAATGGGGTCACGGGAACCTGTGAGTAGTCATGGGCCACTGGCTCTCTAGCCAAGGTGGTACTGCATGGACTGGTGGGATTGGGTAGAGGTGGTATACGTGTCTAGGTGGGAGATGGAAAGAAAATGTAGAAAGCGGGAAAAATGGCACAAAGGGAGCTGGTGGGTGTGGGCAGGATGTACCTAGGGTGGCGGCAGGTCAGTGGCTCTCTAGCTGAGTGGTGTGGAGTGACTTGTCAGAAAGGGGTGGAGGTGGTTATGGGGCTAGGTTGGAGGGAGAAAGAAAAGAAAGAAAGGAAAAATAATTGGTGTAGCAGGATACAGCAGGTGGGGACAGGGAACACCCAGGGTGATGGTGGTCTGGTGGGTCTCTAGCTGAGCGGTGCCGCATGGCCTATTGGGAAGGGGTGGAGGTGGTATTTGGGGCAGAAGTGTAAGAGTTGGGAAAGCATGTTTCTCTTGCTACTGGGTCTTCTGTCTCCTGTTGGGAGCTCCATGAAGCTGCCTTCCTGTACTCACTGTCCAGGGTCACTGATGGCTGTGCTCCAAGATGGAAATGCTGTACTGTGTTAGTTTGCAGAGGGCCTCCACTCCATATCTCTCCTCTTTCTCTGTTTTCCATCAGTTTTTTCTTCCATTCAGTGTTTGATCTAGCTCTTTAACCCTTCATGTGATGCTTAGGGTTCCAGGATTGACATTTTCATCTGTTTTACTTAGTTTTCCTGTTCTTTGCTGCAGAGGGTCAGCATGGTGCATCTGTCTACCGTGCCATGTTGGCCCAGTATCTGGAGCTGTTTCTTAATGAAAATTTGGTCAATAATGTTTGTTTTTTGTTAAGATTTTGCTAATTTTTTAGTCCTGGCATTTGCCTAGAACGGTTTGTTTTTTCTTTGTAGACAGTTCTGCACATTCAGCTTCAGTGGGAATATTCTGGCTGAGGGGTGGCAGACGTGTCTCTCAGAGCAGATAAGGGGAAAATAGTGACCCGACTTCTAAAACCCCTGAAGATGAAATGAGGACTGGAGCTAAAATAAAGAGGAATTCCCTACCAATTTGTTAGATGCTAGCATCTGGCTGAACTTTTGGTAGCAGCTGATTTTAGGAATTCTAAAGCCAGTGAGATTCAGGATGAAGAGGTTGGGGGATAGTTTTAATAAGTGATGTAAAAGGAATATGTATGATCAGGTAATATTCCATCCCACTCAGTATTTTTTTTTTTTTTTTGTGCCTTGGAAGTTACTTCAAAATACTCCATTTTATTGAAGTGGTTTTTGACAATGGGTTAAATGGCCACACATACATGGTAATATTTTCTTCTGGATCTAGTAAGTTTTTTGAATTATTACATATAAAGGTATATCTTTCTCTAGAAAAAAAAAAATCAGGATCAAAAAATTCAACTTTGGCCTAGTGCAGAGCATATACACAGTGAGTTTTGAATTCAGTGCCAACACACAGTGGAGATTATAAAGATCACATAGTAAATTTATAACTTGCCAGGTATTAAATAGGCTGTATATTGAAAAAATATATATATATATTTTTATATTGAACAGAAATGCCCTTTTTAGTTCTTTCACCTTACATTCAAAAATAAAAATATGAATAGTAAAGCATACTTCTTAGGACTTTTATTATTGTGAACTGTAAAAGAAATGTATTTTTTCTCTTTGATCCATCAAAAAACTTAATCCTCTTTTAGACAGCTTAATGGGATAGATTCCCCAAATAGAGGAAATAGGAGTTTAAACTTGAATATAAGGAAAGAGAACGGTTTGGTCTATATGAAGCCATGGATTGATGAAGAGGAAAGACAGGGTCTTGACACGTTATTTATATATATAACTCATTGCTGTTGAGTTGATTCTGACTGGTGTGTATATATATATATATATATATATACTCGTAACTGCTGTAATATGCTTATATGTAATATGAGAGAGCTAACTTCTAGAGTAATGAGATGGAGGCATGGGAATCATGGTGGCAATCAAAAGAAATGATACAGCCAGATGCACCATGAAACTGCAAAGTTAAATCTGGAACAAAAGTATCTGACAATGAAAATTTAATATGGAGTATCTTTAGAAAATGCTACTCTTTTTACAGTGAAGTGGTACCAGCTGTTTCTGCCATTTGGAATTCTGGACAGGGTCACAATACCACATTAGAATTTCTTTGTTTTAAAAGACCTTTGGAAGATATTTGAAACTTGTGTTGGATTGTAGGTCTTTCAATGGGGAGCTATTTAGCACTATTTTTATAGGAAGAATTTTTTAGTAGGCTTCAGTGAGACAGTTGGTTTCAGGTGCCATTAAAGAAAATATATTTGAAAGTCATCGGAGCATGTGTTCTTTCATTGGATAGAAAGTGCTCCTAGCAAAATACTGGGGATTCAGGAAATTGACCTATGGCCTAAGGCAGAACGAGTACACAGTGTGTTCGTAATTTTAGGAGCATCTTCATTTATCAGTCAATCAGAAGGATTTTTATGTATCCATTTTGTTGTAAACTCAACATTAAGCACAGCTGATATAAAAGAAATAGAAGACAGAGTCTTCTCACCCACAAAAATTTTATTATGGTAATTGAGTGTTAAAGCAGTTAAGGATGAAAGACTTAACTGCTTTAACACTCAATTACCATATTAAAAAAAAAAATGCCAGCTGGAGTCACCCTGATCCTGAAGTTCTAATGAAATTGTATTAAATGTCCATCCCAGATTTGATACTATTCCCAAGATTTTTTTTTTTTTTTTTTTTTTAATTTCTGGGTGTTTTGGTTTACTTAGTGACTTCTGGCTTAGATTTCTAGCTTCTACAGAATTCTTGCTATTTAGTATACAACACGCTGCTGTAGGTTTTTAGTGCCTTGACATGACCCACATATGGTATACAACTGTTTTCATTATTCTGGTCTACTCCCTCCCTCCATTAAAAAAATTAGCACTCATATAAAGAAGTTGTGCTTGGACATTAGGGAAATCCAGTGATAGTCCTGAGGTCATCACAGATGCACACAGCAGGCAGATTCAAATTGAATAATAAAGAGAGACTGCTAGCTAAATATAGACTAGACACTTGCCTTTACCCCTTTGAAACACCAACTAAATGACCGTAATAGGATTCTTTTAAAGTGCATATACCCACAAGTACAGAGAGGACAGAAAAGAGATGATAGCAATATTTTTAGTAAGTTTTATTTACTAGAAATGTTTTAGATTTACAAAACAATTACAAGGATAATACAGAGTTCCCATATGCCCTTCATCCATTTTCCCTTGTTGTTAGCAATAATAGTATGGTATATTGTTATAATCAATGGACCAATATTAATACATTGCTATTAATTAAAGCCTGTACTTGCTCAGATTTCGTTTTTTACCTTATGTCTTTTTTATGTTCCAGAATTCCCTCTTGGATACCACATTACATTTCAATAATCACGGCTCCTTAGGGTCCTTTTGACAGTGACAATTACTGAGATTTCCTTTGTTTTTTAATCTTGAAAGTTTTGAAGAGTATTGGTAAGGTATTTTGTAGCATGTCTGAAATTGGCATAGAAGTTTTAAAATTTTAACTTTTGCATTTAGGTCTATAATCCATGCTGAGTTAATTTTTATGAGCCCAGGCCCATGACTAGATTCATTTTTTTTCCCCTCGCCCCTGGAGTGGATGTTCAGTTTTCTGGCATCATTTGTTGAAAAGACTATCCTTTCTTCACTGGATTATCTTTGTTCAAAGATAATCAAATAATCATTTGACTATATTTGTGTGGCTTTATTTATGGGCTCTATATTTTGTTCCATTGATCTATGGGTCTATTATTTGTGTGGCTTTATTTATGGGCTCTATATTTTGTTCCATTGATCTATGGGTCTATTATTTCAACAATATACATTGTCTAAATTACTATAGCTTAATAATAAGTCTTGAAGTCTGGTAGTGTAAGTCCTCTGACTTTTTTCTCCTTCAGCATTGTGTTGGCTATTCTGGGTCTTTTGCCTCTTCATATAAACTTTAGAATTAGTTTGTCAATATCCACAAGGGAACTTGATCAAATTTTTAATGGGATTGTTTTGAATCTATAGGTCACATTGGTGAGAACTGACATCTTATCAGTGTTAAGTCTTTCTGTTAATGAACATGGAATATCCCTCCATTTAACTAGGTCTTCACTGATTTCTTTCATCAGAGTTTTATATTTTCCCTCATATAGATCTTGTACTTTTTTTTTAGATTTATACTTAAGCAACAATCAACTTGATGGCAACTAACAACAATAACAACTAAGTATTTCTTTTTCTTGGTACTAATGTAAATACTATAATTTGTTTATTAATGTAAATACTGTTGTGTTTTTAATTTTGAATTCCAATTTTTTATTGTGTGTATATAGGAAAGCAATTAATCTGTGTATGTTAGCCTTTTTTTTTTTTTTTGTTAGCTGCCAAGCTCTTAAACACTGCACCCCCAGGGCTCCAAATGTGGGTGAAGGTATGCTAAAGTCATTTTTCAAAGGGACAAAAGTCTCCCCAAATTTAGCTCCCATGAAGCCTAAAACAAAAATTATAATTCAATACTGTTGTTAGGTTGTTTGGTGCTGTTGAGTTGGTTCTGACACATAGCGACCCTATGTACAACAGAACGAAACACTGCCCGGTCCAACCCTATGCTATCCTCACAATTGTTGTTATGTTTGAGCCCATTGTTGCAGCCACTGTGTCAATCCATCTCATAGAGGGTCTTCCTCTTTTTCTTTGACCTTCTACTTTACCAAGCATGATGTCCTCCTCCAGGGACTGGTCCCTTCTGATAATATATCTAAAATATGTGAGACAATGTCTTGCCATCTTTGTTTCTAAGGAGCGTTCTCGTTGTACTTCTCCCAAGACTTATTTATTTGTTCTTCTGGCAGTCTTTGGCACATTAAGTATTCTTTGCCAACACCATAAATCAAATGCATCAATTCTTATTCGGTTTTCCTTATTCATTGTCCAGCTTTCACATGCACATGAGGCAATTGAAAACACCATGGCTTGGATCAGGCACAACTTAGTCCTTAGAGTGACACCTTTGCTTCTTAACACTTTAAAAAGTTTTGTTTGCAGCAGATTTGCCAATGCCATACGTTCTTTTTTGACTGCTGCTTTCATGGGCATTGACTGTGGATCCAAGTAAAATGAAATCCTTGACAATGTCAATATTTTCTCTGTTTATCATGATGTTGCTTATTGATCCAGTTTTGAGGTTTTTTTGTTTTCTTTATGTTGAGGTGTAATTCATACTGAAGGCTGTGGCCTTTGATCTTCATCAGTAAGTGCTTCAAGTCCTCTTCACTTTAAGCAAGCAAGGTTGTGTCATCTGCATATCACAAGTTCTTAATGAATCTTTCTCCAGTCCTGATACTGACTTCTTTTTCTCATAGCACAGCTTCTCGGATTATTTGCTCAGCATACAGATTGAATAAATATGATGGAAGGATAGAACCCTGACACACACCTTTCCTGATTTTAAACCATGCAGTATCCCTTTGTTCTGTTCAAACAACTGCTTCTTGGTCTATGTACAGTTATGTGTCTGTCCACATCATTAAGGTTGACTCTACTTTGAGGCGGCAGGTCTTCTCCAGGAGTATTTTGAGTGCCTTCCAACTTGTGGGCTCATCTTCCAGCACTATATAAGACAATGTTCCACTGCTATTCATAAAGTTTTCACTGGCTAATTTTTTAAGAAGTAGACCACCATGTTCTTCTTCCTAGTATGTCTTAGTCTGGAAGCTCAGCTGAAACCTGTCAACCATGGGTGACCCTACTGAAATTTGAAATATCGATGACATAGCTTCCAGCATCAAAGCAACACGCAAACCACCACAGTACAACAAACTGACAGGGGCATGGGAAATTCGATATTAAATATCCATATTTATAAAAAAGTATTTTAATCATCTTTGTCAACCTAACCTCTTCTCATGTTGCTATAGTGTCTCCTCCTTCTCTGCTCTCGCATAAGCCATGTTCTCCTTCATTGCATAAGCAAAGGAATTAAGACTTCATTCCAGCCCATGCTATATGGGCCTCACATTTTATCCCAAATATTTATTGATCTATTTTACTAAATCTTGTTTATTACTTATGAAGCACTCTACATCATCTGCTAAAATAGTATATTTTTATCTCACCCTGCTATGTGAATCAGAAACCCTGTTGCCGTAGTGGTTAAGAGGTACAGCTGCTAAGCAAAAGGTTGGTGGTTCAAATTCACCAGGCACTCCTTGAAAACACTGTGGGCAGTTCTACTCTGTCCTGTAGGGTTGCTATGAGTTGGAATTGACTCGACAGCAACGGGTTTGGTTTTGGGCTATGCGACTCTATACTATTGAAATGCAAAACTGCATCAAGATATAGAAAAGAAATGGTTCAGAGTTTTGATGGTGGACAGAGATTCTTTCCTTTTTTTGCTGAGATCATAGAGAATCACCATAGATTTTTAATGAATTCACTAATTCATTTTCCCTTGTGGCTTAGTGGTTAAGTGCTACGGCTGCTAACCAAAAGGTCGGCAGTTCGAATCTGCCAGGCGCTCCTTGGAAATTCTATGGGGCAGTTCTACTCTGTCCTATAGGGTCGCTATGAGTCAGAATCGACTCGATGGCACTAGGTTTTTTTTCATCACTTAGTGAGTGACCTCTGTCTGCCAATCAATGTCTGAAGTACCTGGGACGTGAAGGTACATGATGATAGGTATATAGCACCCAAAGTTTCACAGCATTACTATGGAAGACAGAGTATAAATAATTACAAACATAGCATTGTGGATACTATAATAAAGACTATGTGGGTTACAGTAGGGAGCAAAAAGGAGGAAAGAATTATCTCAAATTCAGGAGTAGGGAGTGTCAGAAAAGACACTTGCACAGTTCTTGAAGAATGAGCAACAGTTTTCCAGGCAGACAAAGGAGATAATTTTAAACTTAAAACAAAAAAATTAAATGACTAATTCCTTTAGTAAAATGCAAGAAATTCATAGAGTTCTTACATTACAATTGTATGTTTGTGTGACTTGGTTGATGATAGCACAGGAGAATCTGGGAAAGTTAAGACTGGAAGTGTCAATGTCAGCCCTACCTTTGTTACGGTTCTGAAAAACATGTATTACATAATTGCCAATTCTTAAACCAAGTCCCCAATATCTAATGTTTCAGTGTAGTTGTATAATTAACATAGACCTTCATAACGTATATTCAATTCACTTTTATGCCCATCAAGTGCTCTTATTTCTTGGTTCCACTCTCTCATTTATGACCCCAATTTTGTACTTTTTAACTTGCACATTGTCTCTTCTCTTTTTGACTCTTAGAATTTTTGGTTGTTCAAAATATTTGCTTTGGATATACTATCTTTGACCTCCCAGATTCAGGATAACTTGTTGTTGCTTTTGCCCATTGTGTGCTTAAGATAGGTGACTTATCAAAATTAAGCTTTCAGTTTTTTAGCATAAAAGCAAGCACAGGCATTTGGCACCTATCTATACAGGAGCCACACATAAATGTTTAAAATTGCTACTGTGTTTTTATCTTGTGGATACCAGCAGTGTACTGGGCCATCCTGAGTGTGAAATTACATTTTCAATATTACCTACAGTACAGATGTCAATTTAGATAAGTGTTCTTGTTTTTCTACATATTGCTATTTTCAAATTTCAAAAGCATTATGAATAACTCATGAGTTTTCAGAATAAAACAGAGAAGAAAAGCCATCAAATACTGTTACATGTAGTTCCAATGTCAAAGATAACATCTAAAGAACTGTATTGAGTGGTAATCTTGAATAACTGGTCTATCTTGTAGGTTGTGGTTGTTGTTGTTAGGTGTTGTCGAGTCGGTTCCAACTCATAGCGACCCTATGTACAACAGAATGAAATACTGCCCGGCCCTGTACCATCCTTACAATTGTTATTATGCTTTAGCTCATTGTTGCAGCCACTGTGTCAATCCACCTCGTTGAGGGTCTTCCTCTTTTCCGCTGACCCTGTACTCTGCCAAGCCTGATGTCCTTCTCCAGGGACTGATCCCTCCTGCCCTCCTGACAACATATCCAAAATATGTAAGATGCAGTCTCGCCATCCTTGCTTCTAAGGAGCATTCTGGTTGTACTTCTTCCAAGACAGATTTGTTCGTTCTTCTGGCAGTCCATGGTATATTCAATATTCTTCGCCAACACCACAATTCAAAGGCATCAACCCTTCTTCGGCCTTCCCTATTCATTGTCCAGCTTTCACATGCATATGATATGATTGAAAATACCATGACTTGGGTCAGGCCCACCTTAGTCTTCAGGGTGACATCTTTGCTCTTTAACACTTTGAAGAGGTCTTTTGCAGCAGATTTGCCCAATGCAATGCGTCTTTTGATTTCTTGACTGCTGTTTCCATGGGTGTTGATTGTGGATCCAAGTAAAATGAAATCCTTGACAACTTCAACCTTTTCTCCATTTATCATGATGTTGGTCATTGGCCCAGTTGTGAGGATTTTTGTTTTCTTTATGTTGAGGCGTAATCCATACTGAAGGCTGTGGTCTTTGATCTTCATTAGTAAGTGCTTCAAGTCCTCTTCACTTTCAGCAAGTAAGGTTGTGTCATCTGCATAACGCAGGTTGTTAACGAGTCTTCCTCCAATCTTGATGCCCCGTTCTTCTTCATATAGTTCAGCTTCTCGGATTATTTGTTCAGCATACAGATTAAAGGTATGGTGAAAGAATACAACCTTGACACACACCTTTTCTGACTTTAAACCTATCAGTATCACCTTGTTCTGTCTGAACAACTACCTCTTGATCTATGTAAAGGTTCCTCATGAGCACAACTAAATGTTCTGGAATTTCCATTCTTCTCAGTGTTATCCATAGTTTGTTATGATCCACATAGTCAAATGCCTTTACGTAATCAATAAAACACAGGTAAACGTCCTTCTGGTATTCTCTGCTTTCAGCCAGGATCCATCTGACATCAGCAATGATATCCCTGGTTCCACGTCCTCTTCTGAAACCAGCCTGAATTTCTGGCAGTTCCCTGTCGATATACTGCTGCAGCCATTTTTGAATGGTCTTCAGTAAAATTTTCCTTGGATGTGATATTAATGATATTGTTCTATAATTTCCACATTCAGTTGGATACCTTTCTTGGGAATAGGCATAAATATGGATCTCTTCCAGTCAGTTGGCCAGGAAGCTGTCTTCCATATTTCTTGGCATAGACGAGTGAGTGCCTCCAGGGCTGTATCTGTGTGTTGAAACATCTCAATTGATATTCCATCAATTCCTGGAGCCTTGTTTTTCACCAATGCCTTCAGAGCAGCTTGGACTTCTTCCTTCAGTACCATTGGTTCCTGATCATGTGCTACCTCTTGAAATGGTTGAATACTGACTAATTCTTTTTGGTATAATGACTCCGTGTATTCCTTCCATCTTCTTTTGATGCTTCCTGGTTCGTTTAATATTTCCCCCATAGAATCCTTCACTATTGCAACTTGAGGCTTGAATTTTTTCTTCAGTTCTTTCAGCTTGAGAAACGCCAAATGTGTTCTTCCGTTTTGGTTTTCCATGTCCAGCTCTTTGCACATGTCATTATAATACTTGATTTTGTCTTCTCAAGAGGCCCTTCGAAATCTTCTGTTCAGTTCTTTTACTTCATCAGTTCTTCCTTTTGCTTTAGCTGCTTGACGCTCAAGAGCAAGTTCAGAGTCTCCTCTGACATCCATCTTGGTCTTTTCTTTCTTTCCTGTCTTTTCAGTGACCTCTTGCTTTCTCCATGGATGATGTCCTTGATGTCATTCTACAACTCGGCTGGTCTTCGGTCACTAGTGTTCAATGCATCAAATCTATTCTTGAGATGGTCTCTAAATTCAGGTGGGATATAATCAAGGTCATATTTTGTCTCTCGTGGACTTGCTCTGATTTTCTTCACTTTCAGGTTGAACTTGCATATGAGCAATTGATGGTCTGTTCCACAGTCGGCCCTGGCCTTGCTCTGACTGATGATGTTGAGTTTTTCCATTGTTTCTTCCCACAGATGTAGTCAATCTGATTTCTGTGTGTTCCATCTGGCGAGGTCCATGTGTACCGTTTATGTTGGTGAAAGAAGGTATTTGCAATGAAGAAGATGTTGGTCTTGCAAAATTCTATCATTTGATCTCTGGCATTGTTTCTATCACCAAGGCCATATTTTCCAACTACTGATTCTTCTTCTTTGTTTCCAACTCTCGCATTCCAATCGCCAGTAATTATTAATGCACTTTGATTGCATGTTCGATCAATTTCAGACTGCGGCAGCTGATAAAAATCTTCTATTTCTTCATCTTTGGCCCTAGTGGTTGGTGCGTATATGGATATTATTCTATCACTGACAGTGTTGTACTTCAGAATAGATCTTAAAATGTTCTTTTTGGCTATTAATGTGACAGCATTCCTCTTTAATTTGTCATTCCTGGCATAATAGACCATTTGATTGTTTGATTCAAAATGGCCAATACTAATACATTTCAGCTCACCAATGCCTAAGATATCAATCTTCAAGCATTCCATTTCATATTTGACAACTTCCAAATTTCCCATATTCATATTTCATACCTTCCACATTCCAATTATTAATGTATGTTTGGAACTTTTTCTTCCCATTTTGAGCCATACCACATTAGCAAATGAAGGTCCCAAAAGCTTGACCCTATCCATATCATTAAGGTTGACTCTATTTTGAGGAGGCAGCTGTTCCCAGTCGTATCTTGAGTGCCTTCCAACCTGGGAGGCTCATCTTCTGGAACCATATCAGGCAGTGTTCTGCTGCTATTCATAAGATTTTTTTTTTTTCAGACGTAGATCACCAGGTCCTTCTTTCCAGTCTCTTAGCCTGCAAGTTCTGCTGAAACCTGTCCCCCATGAGTGACCCTACTGGTATTTGAAACACTGGTGGTATCGCTTTCAGCGTCTCAGTAACATTCATGCCACCACAGTAGGACAAACTGAGAGATGAGTAAATTGAAATTTATGAACTAACCACTAATGCCAAAGCTGAAGAAATTGAAGATTTTTAACAACTTCTGCAGTCAAATATGCAATCAAGATACATTGACAACTATGAAAGAGTATTTTCTTCTCTGTTTGAACTATTTCTCCAGTTCTTATAATAGTGGTCTTATACAATATTTGTCCTTTTGCAACTGACTAATTTCACTCAGCGTAATGCCTTCCAGGTTCCTCCATATTATAAAATGTTTCACAGATTCATCACTGTTCTTTATTGATTAGAGGGGAGTGAGGGAGGGTGGGAGAGGGGCATTCACTAATTAGATAGTAGATAAGAACTACTTTAGGTGATGGGAAAGACAACACACAATACAGGCGAGGTCAGCATAACTGGACTAAACCAAAAGCAAAGAAGTTTCCTGAACAAACTGAATGCTTCGAAGGCCAGCATAGCAGGGGCAGGGGTTTGGGGACCATGGTTTCAGGGGACATCTAAGTCAATTGGCATAATGAAATCTATTAAGAAAACATTCTGCATCCCACTTTGGAGAGTGGCATCTGGGGTCTTAAGTGCTAGCAAGTGGCCATCTAAGATGTATCAATTGGCCTCAACCCTCCGGGATCAAAGGAGAATGAAAAACACCAAGGTCACAAGGTAATTATGAGCCCAAGAGACAGAAAGGGCCACATAAACCAGAGACTACATCATCCGGAGACCAGAAGAACTAGATGGTGCCTGGCTACAACGGATGACTGCCCTGACAGGGAACACAACAGAGAACCCCTGAGGGAGCAGGAGAGCAGTGGGATGCAGACCCCAAATTCTCGTGAAAAGACCAGGCTTAATGGTCTGACTGAGACCAGAAGGAACCCCATGATCACGGCCCCCAGACCTTCTGCTGGAACAGAATAGGAACCATTCCCAGGGTCAACTCTTCAGACACGGATTGGACTGGACAATGTGTTGGAGAGGGATGCTGGTGAGGAGTGAGCTTCTTGGATCAGGTGGACACTTGAGACTATGTTGGCATCTCCTCCCTGGGGGGCAGATGAGAGGGTAGAGGGGGTTAGAAGCTGGTGAAATGGACACGAAAAGAGAGAGTGGAGGGAGGGAGTGGGCTGTCTCATTAAGGGGAGAGCAATTAGGAGTGTGTAGTGGGGTATATGTAGGTTTTTGTGTGAGAGGCTGACTTGATTTGTAAACTTTCACTTAAAGCACAATAAAAATTAAAAAAAAAAAAAAAGAAAAGATGTATTGCTAATTACTGGTGATCAGAATGTGAAAACTGGAAACAAAGAAGAAGGATAACTAGTTGGAAAACATGGCCTTGGTGATAGAAATGACCCTGGAGTGAATGATAGAATTTTGTGAGCCCAACAACTTAGTCATTGCGAATACCTTTTTTCAACAACATAAACAGCGAATATGCACATGGACCTCACTGAATGGAATACACAAGAATCAAATCGACTACATCTGTGGAAAGAGGCGATGAAGAAGCTTAATATCAACAGTCGGAACAAGGCCAGAGGCCGGCTGCAGAACAGACCATCAATTGCTCACATGCAAGTTCAAGTTGAAGTCAAAGATAATCAAAACAAGTCCACAAGAGCCAAAGTACAACCTTGAGTATATCCTACCTAAGCTTAGAGATCATCTGAAGAATAGTTTTGACATATTGAACACTAACAACTAAAGACCAGACGAGTTGTGGAATGACATCAAGGACTTCATACATGTAGAAAGCAAGAGGTCATTAAAAAGACAGGAAAGAAATAAAACACCAAAATTAACGTCAGAAGACACTCTGAAACTTGCTCTTGAATAGCTAAAGTGGATGGAAGAAATGATGATGTAAAAGAGCTGAACAGGAGATTTCGAAGGGCAGCTGGAGAAGACAAAGTATTATAACGAAATGTATAAAGACCTGGAGTTAGAAAACCAAAAGGGAAGAACACGCTTGACATTTCTCAAGCTGAAAGAATTGAAGGGAAAATTGAAAAGCAAAGATGTCACTTTGAGGACTAATGTTCACCTGACCCAAGCCATGGTATTTTCAATTGCCTCACATGCATGTGAAAGCTGGACAATGAATAAAGGAGACTGAAGAAGAACTGATGCCTTTGAATTATGGTATTGGTGAAGAATATTGAATATACCATGGACTGCCAGAAAAGCAAACACATCTGTCTTGGAAGAAGTACAGCCAGAATGTTCCGTAGAAGCGAGGATGGGGAGACTTCGTCTTAAGTATATTGGACATGTTAACAAGAGGGATCAGTCACTGGATAAGAACATCATGCTTGGTAAAGTAGAAGAGTCAGTGACAAAGAGGGAGATCCTCAAAGTGATGGATTGACACAGCGTCTGCAACACTGGGCTCAAACATAGCAACAATTGCGAGGATGGTATAGGACTGGCAGTAGTTCATTCTGTTGTACATACGGTTACTATGCGTTAGAACCAACTCAATGGCACCTAACAACAACAAAAATATGATTGATACGATTAAACAAAACAATTTTGTAGCTTTCCTAACTTTCGACAGAAGGATATATATATATATATATTTTTTTTTTTTATATATATACACCAAACAAAACAAAACCCGCTGCCGTATATTTGTTTATTTAAAGCTAAGAATTTCACTAGCTAATCAAGGGAGCTCCCAATTAATTCAGTAACACTCACAAGGATCAAGAAATACAAGATTTGACAAAATGCTTTAATTCTACATGTAAGCTAAAAGAAGTTTTTGTTTGTTTTTTAACACACTATGAAAGATCTGAAAAGGTAATGGTTTTCCACCCTGTGTATAATAATCCTATATAAAGACATTACCTTCATTGCTATTCTGAGGAGGCTGTTCTTGTTTCAGGATCTGAAGTCATGGATGAAATTAGTGCAGCAGAGCTCTCTGTCTTTTAGTGAAAGCTTAATAAATAGTAATTGATTGGTGAAGTGTCACAGCAGCTTTATCTCCCCAGTATCAGTTGTATCTATGCTAAAACATGCAATGGAAAAATGAAATCATTTACCTGTCAAAGTACACTAATCCAAAAAGATAATTTCATGTGAACTTAAAAATCAGTTGTATTGTTTTATCAGAATTGATCCAAACTGATTCGTATGTGTAGGCATCTCTAATATAGAAATGTGTGTCCTTCAGAATGACACATCTCATTCTTTCACTGTTAGATCACTTTATTAGCTCCCAAACTGTATATTAACGTTAGAGCCAGCAATTGCCATTTGACAGGGGTTAAATCTTGCAGATCTTGAGAATTCAAAAATAACACAGTTATCTACAACGCCTACATACAGGGAACCATTAAAACTGTGTCATAAAGTGTAAAAAGTGAATGATTACTACTCCATCTATTTTTATCAGAAATTTTAATTGTGGACTTTCCCTACTGTAACTTTTTTTTTTAATTGTGCTTTGAGTGAAAGTTTACAATTCAAGTCAGCTTCTCATACAAAAACTTATACACACATTGTTATGTGACCCTAGTTGCTCTCCCTGTAATGTGACAGCACACTCTCCTCTCCGCCCTGTACTTTCCGTGTCCATTCAACCAGATCCTGTCCCCCTTGCCCTCTCATCTCGCTTCTGGACAGGAGCTGCCCACTTAGTCTCATGTGTCTATTTGAGCTAAGAAGCACTCTCTTCACGAATATCATTTTATGTCTTAGAGTCCAGTCTAATCTTTGTCTGAAGAATTGGCTTTGGGAATGGTTTTAGTTTTGGGCTAACAGAGAGTCTGGGGGCCATGTCCTCTGGGGTCTCTTCAGCCTTAGTCAGACCATTACGTCTGGTCTTTTTACTAGAATTTGAGTTCTGCACCCCATTTTCGTCTTGCTCCATCAGAGACTCTCTGTTGTGTTCCTTGTCAGGACAATCATTGTTGTGTGTAGCTGGTAAAAATCTAGCTCTTCCAGTCTCAGGTTGATGGAGCCTCTGGTTTATGTGGCTGTTTTTGTCTCTTGGGCTTAGATTTTCCTTGTATCTTTGGTGTTCTTCATTCTCCTTTGCTACAGGTGGGTTGAGACCAATTGATGCACCTTAGATGGCTGCTTGCTAGCATTTAAGACCCCAGACCCCACTCACCAAAGTGGGATGCAGGATGTTTTCTTAATACACTTGGTTATGCCAATTGACCCAGATAGCCCCTGAAACCATAGTTTCCAGGCCCCAGGCCCTGCTATTCTGTCCCTTAAACTCTTTGGTTGTATTCAGGAAACTTCTTAGCTTTTGGTTCAATCCAGTTGTACTGACTTCTCCTGTGTTGTGTGTTGTCCTTCCCTTCACCTAAAATAATTCATATAGCTTTTTCAAACTAAAGAATTTATAAAAATGGTTTATTATGGCTTTTTAAAACTAAAGAATTTATAAAAATGGTTTATTAGAATCAGCAAATTATAGTGAATAAGAGCAGAGTTTCTGGAATGAGTCTACCTGAGTTTGAATCCTGGCTCTGCCATCTTCTAGCTGTGTGACTTGAACAAAGTATTTAACTTCTCTGTGCCTCCATTTCTTCATTTGTAAAAAAATAAAATAAAAAACGAATATCATAATAATACTTACATTATAATGTTGTTGTGACAATATGTTTGTAAAGCACCTAGCACGTAGTAAGCACTGTATAAGTGTTTTCCTTAATATAAGCACATGAATACATTCCTAGAAAAAAAAAAACTCACATTGCTGTAAAGTATAAAGAATGAAGCAACAAATCACATACAACAGGAAAGAAAAAAAAAATTATCCCAAGAAATAACTCATGCTAACATTTCATGAACATTGATTCAGATTTCTATGAATATGTATAAATAGAAGAATGGCTCAATATAGAGAAAAAACATAATCGTATAAGAAATCTTATTTCACACACTTTTTAAAATAAAGCATTAGATTTGATTTTATTTGAATTTAACAGATGAAAAGGAAGCTACAGTGTATCTGAAGGAACTGGCCAACTTCGGACAAGTGTTCTTCAACACAATAGTTGCCATTAAAAAAAAAACCTTTACATTTCAGAAAGAGAGTATAAAGAAAAAAAATTAAGATATTAGAGTCTATTTTTCTTAATCTCGTGTTTTAAACTCCCTGCTGTGAAAGGTGAAGTGATTAATATTCTTACACATCTTTGTACCTCTTTTCCTCACCTTTTTTCAACACTTCACAGTTGTGTTTTAAGAATTTAACCAGCATGTATCTTGAAATTGATTAACTTCTGTACGTTTGACTAGTGCATTCTGTTATCTTACATTTTGTAGCTTCCTTTCTCCTGTTCTTCAGTGGGCATCTCTGATCACTTTTCCTGTTCTGTGTGTTACTGATTCTCTATTTAAAGTATAATGATGATCTTCAAGTTGAGTCATTCGCAGTCTACCTTAGCCATCACCATCTTTTCAATTGCTTAAATTTCTTTTCTCATTGCCTCTGCCACGGCTGAAATTACCCTTAGTCTCCATGCCATTAACTGAATTTTTAGATGTGTGTTTCCTGTTGTTTCTTACTTATTTGGTAAGAAATAATGCTGTGTTTGGTCTCAACATCTTCCTTAATCCACAACTTTCTTTGTCATTCTGATTGTATTATCTACTTTCTTTTTAAGATCTTCTTTTGTTAAATTTGTATTTTTGAGAAATTACCTAACACAAGAAAATTGCAAAAAAAAAAAAAAAAAAAGCAAAACCACCACCACCAACAACAAAAAATGAACACCCACCCTCACACAAAACAAAAAAATTTCTCTTGCTTGAGTTACCTTTTTTTCCAGATTGGTTCTTCATTTCTTCTTTGCCTTCTTTTTTACTTTTATTTATGATTTCTTTTTGCTATACCGTGTGTGTAGTGGCCAGGCTATTTTCATCTGCCTTATGCTTGATCTGGCAGCTCTGACTCTAGATCATCTACTTGTGCTGCTAAAATTGTTACGGGAATAAGGTTCTTGCCTCTCACTAGCCAAGAATGAGCAGCAGGTAAGGCACTTAGTCTTCCACACGAGCAAAGCTTTATTGAAGAGGCTTGCAAGTGGACACGAGGAGGGCCTAGAGCAATGCTTACCCTCATCTCACAGAATAAAAGAGGATCCCGAGGTTTTAAAAGTTCTTGGGTGGAAAAAGATTCATGTTTATTCATAGGCACAGGCAGGGATATATTAACTAAGGTGCGTGCGCAGCAGCTTTCCAAGATGGCTCCTGTCCCGAAAGCCTCTGAGATTCGTAGCAGAACTTATGCAGTGTCCCGCCTGCACAGTCTCTCATTCCCTGGGTTCGATTCCCCGGCTGGGGCTGTAGCCCCTCACAACCCCTTGAGGAAGGTCACACAGCGGCCACAGGTGGATGTTCTGTGCATGTCCCTGGGCCTGGTTTTCTTCAGCTGCTTCTGAAAGGCAACTTTAAAGAAGTTTGCATGCTATTTTTAGATACCCTGCCCCATTGTTCTGGGGAATGGCTTTGTTTCTGTGCCCTGGCCCATTTCTTGTTACTTTGTTGGCAGATTTGGGGGCCCCTCTGTTCCTTGTCTTACTAAGTCTCTAGGTTCAACACTCAACCCCCTATTAGACCTCCCTGATAGTATAATCTATTTCTCTTTTACTTGCTTCTCCTCTAACCATACCAGCCTCTTCACTATTTCTCAAACAGGCACCCTCCGATCTCAGGGCCTTTGCTCCGTGTCTTAAAATTAGAGATAAATTCTTCTGGACACACTTCCTTTCCAAGCTGTGATCAATTTATTATCCTCCTTCTGAGCTATTGCATAAAGGACTAGATGTTGCCTTCAGGACACTGTTCTGTAGTCTGAGGGTATATGAGTGAGGAGAAGATGTGCTAAGCTGAGGCTAAGTGGAGATATGGCATCTGCTCTCTCTCCTGAGATCCTATTAGATGTTACTCCATGCAGAGCATCCTGGGCATGTCCCACTTGAGAATAGTGCCCTGGACACTGGCAAGTCCCAGTCATCACTCCTTTTTCTACTGAGATCCATCTATAATATGTAGGAGCTTCTAATTTTAATGAGTTTTTTTATTTTTTTAATTTTACTTAGAATTTCCTATTTCTTCTCTTGACATACGTTCCTAAAAATTGGGAGTGTTTATGAACACTCTCAGAATTTTGTCATTTAAACTTGGTAGCACTGCTTTTGGTAATGAGGGTGAGTGTTGAAATAAGGCATGGCACAGTTTTATTAGTTCTTCCTCTGGAGACAATTGTCAAATATTTTGTCATAAGGTTACTTCCCTTTGCAATCTATCAATCTAAATATGTATTTATCTACCTACGTATTTATCCATTTATCTAATCATCTATGTTTCAGTGAAGGTGGATTCTATAATCTTACTTTATTTTGCCATATTTTAGTCCCATTTTATTCCTTTTTAATTCTATTCTTTTCCAGTTCCTTTGCCTTGGATCTGGTCTATTTGGAATAAAAGAAGTAGCTAGACCTCATTTATCTTGACTCCAAAGACGTAGAAAGATAAAAAAAAGTATTGATTTTAGCCAACTCTTACATAAAATGTGGAACCTACAGCATTTGTAATTATTAGTGATAATTCTGTGACACACCTACAATAGTCCATTACAATCCTGCCAGATCATGAGGTGGGCTGAGTTGCCCTGACAGATCTGTCCCAAGAAGAGAAATTGCACTATTACCAAGTGCTTCACAATGTAGCAACTACTGCTTCAACTCACAATGATTTTAAGCATGGAGGCTAACTTTTTGGGAACAATTCAAACATTGTTTGGATATTTCCTGTGTTTGGAGACTTCCAGATAACCAGTAGTGTGGTACAATGGAGAAATCAAGGTTTTTTGTTTTGTTTTTAATCAGAAGGACCTGCATTTGAAGCCTGGACTTACTAGCTACGTGATCCTTTGTAAATTATTTAATTTCTACTTTTATAGATATCAGAAAGGACACAAAATATCTATTTGTACAGATTAAAGTAAGGTCAATTAAATGTGTACAGTACCTGAAACATGTCTGTTCCCAACAAATACTGTTTATTTACCTATGACTCTTAATAGGGTGGTTAGTGACTGTCTGCCAGTTCTACTATAATATTGTAAAGAGAACACGAATTGATTTTTCTTTCTAATTTGTGTTAGGATTTTTCAAAATAGAGATTCTAGAATGTATTAAAACAAGAACTTCAGATTCTTCCCCTGCCCAATTACCTTGTAGTCACTGGCACTCTTGGGGCTAATGTTGCCAGTTGCTATTTTACGCAACCCCCATACAGGAAACATCTTAGTCTTAAAGGTCAGGCAGTCTGAGATAGCTGTTAAAAGCTCAGATCTCGAGTCAGAACTCTTGGGTTTCAATCAAGGCCCCACCCTTTTGGACCTTGGTCAAATTACTTTTGCACTCTGTGCCTCAATTTTTTTAGTTGTAAAATTAGGAGAGTTGTAATTTTTGACTCATCTTTTTTATGGGTATTAAATGAGCTACTTCACATGAAGGGCTTACAAAAATATGTGACATAAGGAACACATCTGATACATGTTGTCTTGTATTTAAGACATTCTGATATTAATAAGATTTAGTTAAATGGTTATCTACTAAGATTTTCTTGATCATTTCTATTTCTATAGGTAGAATTTACTGCTATCTCCTTCGTACCCCTAATTAACCTACCACATACTGTTATGATAGCATCTTTTACATGTTACCACAGTTTAAAAAAATGACCTGCTATCTCTTGCTACAAGATCACACAAGCCCTGGAGGATAAATATCACATTTAACAATCTGTGACTCTTCCACACTTGACACTGTCTAGCAAAAGGCAGGTGCTTAATAGGTGTTTACGGATTGGAGTCAAACTGCCATGGTCTAATACTGGCTCAGCCACTTACTAGCTGGGTGATCATAGACTAATTACTTAATTTTTATGTGCCTCTGTTTTCTCTTTGGTAAGAATAATAATTATATGTCCGCATTATAGTGTTATAAATATTCAATGAGTGAAAATATATACAGTGATTAGAGCAAGGCCTGGTTTATGGTGAGAGCTCCAAAATATTAGTCTGTTTTTTTTTTCATCTCTGTTATTAAATTGAACGGGTAAATGGTAAGTGGTGTCATGATTTTACACACAAATACCACGTTTCAAGTCCTAAATATCACAGGACTATTAAAGATAAGAAATTTCCCTATGACCAGAACAAGAAAAAAATTTCTTCATTTTTTTCTTCCTCTAAGAAGAAGCCATTACTTATTGTTTAAAAATAATGTGACCCAAAACCACTCAACAAGACAGGCATAAAAGGAAAATTTCTTAATATATAGTAAAGTGTGTTTATAAAAATCAAAAGCTAAGATTATAGTTAATAGAGAAAGACTGAGAGCTTTTTCATTAAGATCAGGAACAAGACAAGGATGCCTACCCTCACTAAAGAAAAAAAAAAAATTCAACATTATTCTGGAAGTCCTAGCTACAGCAATTATGCTAGAAAAATAAATAAATAAAAGGCATCCAAATTCGAAAGGAGAAAGTAGAATTGCCCTTTTTTTGCAGTTAAAATAATCTTATACAAAGAAAACCCCAAAGAATCCACAAGAAAGCTATTAGAACTGATAAATGAATTCAGCAAGGTGACAGGGTTTAAGGTCAACACACAAAAATCATTTGAGTTTTTAACAAACTGAAGAGGAAATTAAGGAAACATTACCATTTACAATAACATCTAGAAGAATAAAGTGCCTAGGAATAAGTTAACCAGGAAGGCAAAAAACTTGTACACAGAAAATCGTAAAACATTACTAGAAGAAATAAAAAAACAAAAACCAAACCTGTTGCCGTTGAGTCCATTCTGACCCATAGCAACCCTAAAGGACAGAATGGAACTGCTCTATAGGGTTTCCAAGGAGTAGCTGGTAGATTCAAACTGCCAACTTTTTAATTAGAAGCTGTAACGCTTAGCCACTGTGCCACCAGGGCTCCAAAAAGAAATTAAAGAAGATCTAAATAAATGGAGGAAATCCTGATGGTGTAGTGGTTAAGAACTATGACTGCTAATTGGCGGTTCAAATCCACCAGGCACCCCTTGGATAACCCTATGGAGCAGTTCTACTTTGTCTTATAGGGTTAGTTATGAGTCGGGATTGACTCGAAGGCAACAAATTTGGGGTTTTTTTTTTTGTTGTTAAATAAATGTAAAGACATTCTGTATTCATGGATTGGAAGGCTTTATACAGTTAAGATGTCAATACTGCTCCAAGATACTATAAACTCAGTACAATCCTCATAAGCATTTCAACAGCTTTCTTTACAGAAATAGAAAAGCCAATCTTTAAATTTATATGGAAGAGAAGGGACCCTGAATAGCTAATACAACCTTGAAGAAGAATAAAATCGGAAGACTTACACTTCCTGATTTCAAAACATATGTACTATAAAACCACAGTAATTAAAACATCCTGGTACTGGTAAATAACAGACATACACGCCAATGGAACAGAATTGAGAGTCCTAAAATAAATCCACACATCTATGGTCAAATAATTTTTGACAGGGTGCTAAATCCCTTCAATGAGGAAGGAAGAATCTCTTCAGTAAATGATTCTGGGAAAATTGGATTTCCACATGCAGAAGAATGCATCAGGATCCATGCCTCACACCATATACAAAAACCAAGATGAATCAAGGACTTAAATGTGAAACTAAAACCATAAAATTCTTAGAAGAAAATATAGGGGCATGGCTGCAAGGTCTAGTTTTTAACTATGAGTTATCAGATACGACAACAAAAGCACAAGCAGCAAAAGACAAAATAGATAAATGGGACCTCATTAAAAAATAATACTTTTGTTCATCAAAGGACTTTATCAAAAAAGTGAAAAGATAACATACAGATTGAAAGAAAATTTCTGGGAACAATATATCTGATAAAGGTCAGATATCCAAAATATATTTAAAATATTTCTACAATTTAACAACAAAAAGACAAACAACCCAATCAAAAAATGAGCAAAAGACTTGAATAGACATTTTACCAAAGAGGATATTCAAAAGTCCAATAAGCACATGAAAAGATGCTCAACATAGCCATTCCAAAAAAAAAAAAAAAAAAAAACCTAGTTGCCTTCTAGTAGAATCTGACTCATAGAGACCCTATAGGAGGGAGTAGAACTGCCCCATAGGGTTTCCAAGGAGCAGCTGGTAGATTTGAACTGCCAATCTCTTGGTCAGCAGCTTTAGCTCTAAGCCACTATGCCACCAGGGTTTCCAACACAGCTGTTACCTACCCACTGCCATAGAGTTGATTCCTACTCATAGCAACCCTGTACATAGCCATTGAAGAGTTGCAAATCAAACCCATAATGTGATACCACCTCACCCCATTAGAATAGCAATGATAAAAAATACAAAAGAAAACAACAAACAAAACTGAAAACAATAGGTGCTGGGGAGGCCATTGGAGAAACCAGAAAGCTCATTCATTGCTGATGGGAATGTAAAATGGAACAGCCACTATGGAAAACTGTTTGGTGATTCCTCAAAAAGTTGAACATAGGACTACCAAACGACCCAGCAACACCAATCCTAGGTATATGCCCAGAAGAAGTAAAATCTGGAATGCAAATAGAAACTTGTACACCAGTGTTCGCTACAGCACTTTTCACAATGGCCAAGAGGTGGAAATAAGTGAAATAACCATCAATAGATGAATGGATAAACAAAATGTGGTATGTATGCACAACAGAATACCAAACAGCTATGAACATGGATGAACCTTAAAAGCAGAATATTGAGCTTTGCAAGTCGGTTGCAAAAGGACAAATACTGTATGAGCTCACTTACATGAAATAAGCAAATACACTCATTCCTCATTTACCGGCTATCTTCTTATCTGACATTTCACATTTATGACAATAGTAAAAAATCTACTATCTGACGATTTTGGGCATTAACCTGGATTTCCTCCCCACGTCCAATGCCAACCCCTGTCTGTCAGGCTCGGAGCTGAAGAAGCCAGCTCTCCAGGAAGCTTCTTGCTGGTCCCATTCCCACCTTCCAAGCCACCATTGCAGCTCTCTGTGTAAAGGAGGCCACTGAGGCAGATTTTGAGGGAGCACTTCCCAAAAGGGCCCACGAGTGGCCAGAGGGGCCCAGAAGGTCGGGGAGTTGGGGGAAGTTGCTCCTGTCTTTCTGCTCTACTCAAGAGCCCTGGAGGGACCAAGTCCTGCAGGTGGAAGGTACTGGAGGTAATTCGATGCCTGGAGGCTGCAAGCAAAAGGGAGCAGCCCTCTCCTCCTCCATGGCCTGACATGCTGAGCTCTTTTTCTGAGCAGCTGTTAGATTCCAGGCTCTAGGCCTTGAATTCCAAGCCCTCCAAGACCAGCAGCGTGTTACTCATTTTCATGAGGTCTTCCTCCCGCCTGCCGGGCGGCAAGCAGATGGCTGGGGCTGCAGAGGGAGAGGCGGAGGGGGGACATGGGCACGGGGAGCAACCCCCACTGACCATCTTGATCCCCAGCTGGCTGGTTGCCCGAGCCCCAGAGTTGCCAGCTGTGTTTCTAGTCCAGCCTCAAGGCCCCGGGCCCCCTGGAGCACCAGCCAAGATAGGAGGGCCTTAGGGTCCAGTGCACAGCAGTGCTGTGGGCACAGCAGCTGTAAAGGTCTAGCTTCGGGCTGCCTCGTGTCCTCCTCCGCCTCACATAATGCTGGAATCGCATAATGACCTGGTCTCTGAAACCTAACCATGTCGATAAGTGAGTAGTGGGTGTATATAGAAACCAAAGACTATTAGTGGTTACCAGAGGTGGGAGGGAGGAAGGGGGAGTTTTTGTCCAGGGGGCGTTGAGTTTATGTTAATGTTGGTGGAATAATTTGGAAAAATATAGCGAGAATGGTTGTACAACTTGAAGAACGTAACCAATGTTACCGATTGTACATGCAGAAATTGTTGATATGGCATAAGTTTTATTACGTTTATTTTCACCATAATTAAAAAAAATAATAATATGAACGAAGACATTTAAATGCAGGTATATTTCCTGGCATTGTTTCTTTTTTGTGCTCTCTGAGTACCCTACTCAAAACAATGCTTTACTCTGAATACATCTTGCTGCCTTCCCCCAGAATTAGGCCCTCCTCACATCAAAACTTAAGCCTTTTTCTATAGACAGTGGTTTTTCCCGTTGCATTCTTTACTGACTCCACTGATATGGCCTTATCCGAAGAAGGGACCCGCTGGCTGTTTCAGTTTCCTGAGCTTTAATTTCATGGTCCACTAGGAGAAGATTCTTTGATGTAATTCCTAGTAGCTATCATAATAGGGTGAAGCAGGGCAAACAGAGAAATAGAGGGGATTTATGTTGACTTGTGATTTCTAATAGCTGGCAATCTGTTGCAAACAATAATAAACAATTTCTTCATGGAACAACTTTAATAAAAAAGCAAGAAGTATTACCTTTTTTTTTTTTTCCTCTTTGACTCTATTCAATTTGTATTAGTGCTCCTAGTGTTTCAAATCCGCCGGGCGCTCCTTGGAAACTATGGGGCAGTTCTACTCTGTCCTATAGGGTCGCTACGAGTAGAAATTGACTCGATGGCAGTGGGTAGTGGTTTTAGTGTCAGTGGAACAGAATTGAGAATATTGCCATTAAAGAATTTATCCTGCAAACATCTATCCATCTATCATCTCCCTCTATCATCTATCTGAATATATATGTTGTTATTGATGTTGTGTGCCATAAAGTAGATTCTAACTTGTAGCAACTGTAAGACAGAGTAGAACTGCTCCATAGGGCTTCTTAGCCTATAATCTACAGGAGCAGATGGTCGGGCCTTTTCTCCCTTGTATCAGCTGGTGGGTTTGAACTGTTACCCATTGTACCACCAGGGATCCTATGAATATATAAAACCCATTGCCATCGAGTCGATTCCGACTCATAGCGACCTTTAAGACAGAGTAGAACTGCCTCATAGGGTTTCCAAGGAGCAGCCGGTGGATTCAAACTGCCAACTTTTTTGGTTAGCAGCTTGAGCTCTTAACCACTGTGCCACCAGTGCTCTATGAATATATATAAGTACATAAATGTACAAACATACTTTCTTTTTTAAATGAATGAACCTGAAGAGATGATTCTATAAGTTATTCGGTGGTGGCTTTAATAGTTTTCTACCTTATGAAGACACCATCAATTTCATTTAGGGTATTTACAAAATTTAGCAATGACTTAACGTGTATGAGAAATCTTTGCCCCTATCTGTTTACTGATGCCCATCTGTCCTACTGGTATTTTAGCATCTTTAGGGTAGGGATCATATTATTTATTTCTACATTTCTAGCATCTAGTACAGTACCTGACATAGAGTAGGCGCACTCAGTAAATGCTTCTTAATTCAATGAATAAAAGTTTTCTGTAAGATAACCAGTTGCTGTCAAGTAGATTTTAACTCATGGCAATCCCATGTATGTCAGACTAGAACTGTGCTCTATAGGGTTTTCAATGGCTGATTTTTTTCAGAAGTAAATCAACAGGCCTTTTTTCTAAGGCACATCTGGGTAGACTTGAACCTCCAATCTTTCGGTTAGCAACAAAGCATATTAACCGTTTGCAACACCTACCTTTCTATTCACATAACATTTCTTGAACATTTGCCATGTGCCAAACCCAGTGTAAGCAATCTCTCACCCATTAATTTATTTGGTCTTCACCATAATTTTCCCATTTATTAATGCTAATAATCTAATTTTACAGAAATGGAAAAACAGACATGCAGTTTAAGGTAACATTCCCCAGGGCACAAAGTAGGACACACTTATAAATGAAAATAGTAATAGAACACAGGATTTCGTATGTTCCTTCTGTAACACAAAACAACCTCATCAACTTATAGAGAAGGCAGGCTTAGTTAAAGCTTTTACATTTTCATGACTTGATTTACAAGCTAATCCACCAAAAGTATGTAAGAAATATGCAATACCAAAATGCCAAGGGAGCAGAAATTAGCAAAGAGTGTGTGTATGTAATGTATGTGTATGTGTGTGTACTTGCATGTAGGTATTCCTGTATATTCACAATTAGGGCAGTAGGTTTTGGTAAGGAAATAACTGTGGTCGGACCAGAGAGAGGGTTCAGTTAACAAATAATGAATGATGATTGATAAATAGAATGAACATTAATGAAGGCCTCAAATTCTAGTCTGAGTAGTTTTTCATTTATGAGAAAGGGTAGTTCCAGGACGGGTTGTTCAGCAGTGTATTAACATCATGAATAATACATCATAGAAGTGTTCTGATCCACACGCACAGTAAAGAGCTTAGGCGGAAATGTTCCTTCTGGCTACTTCTTGACCTTGGTTTGCTTCTGCTTCATTGTAGTTCATGATACTGTGCTGACTTAGCACAGAGGTCTTTCTTCTTTTGTATATCATTATTTCATGTATTTTGTAAGCTTTTACATATGTTTGGCCTAATATCTCCTTGAGTTTGCATTTCCAGAGCACAGTCACAAGCAACCAGCAGTACCTAAATGATCAACCGAGGAACTTATGTTGATACTCACAGCCCATTTCCTGGAGAACTAGGAGTGTATTGTAAGACCAACTTTCGAGGTTCTCGTGGTTTCTCATCCATTCCTGAGTGAAATAGATTGCATAAAATTATACACATTATGCAACTTTGCTTCTTGCCTTTGAGGAGGTTATAACCCACTGTAAGTACTGTCAGGAGACCGTACATCATACCTAGAATTCAGTAAACAGAAAGGCAATTACAGAAAGATAGGATTTAAAATTATAGCTTAAGTTTTGTTTTATTAAAATTAAGAGTCATCAGAAGGAGTATTTTTAGGCTACAAATAATCTAACTGTTGACTAAGGAATCCTATAAACAAGCTCCCTGTGATTTTGTTGTTGTTGTGATTGCTTTAAACCAAGTCCAGCTGACGCCCTAACAACATCTTATCTCTCCATGATCTGGCCCTTTCTGGTCCATCACTTACCACTCTCTGTTTTATGCTTATGTTCCCAGTAGTACTGTATATAGTTTTCCGGAAGTTTTATGCAATTTCTTGTCTTAGTATTGATGATCATGTTGTTCTCTCTGCTGGGAATGTATTTTTTTTCTATTCATTCTTTCTGGTTCAGCTCAGTTTGTCATCTTCTCCAGGAGCCTTCCATGACCGTAAAAGTTGGGTCATGTCCTCTCCTGGCCCAATAGCTGAGACTCATTGCTATCATTGTAATTATTATATGTGGTAATTACGACTCATCTTTTTTTTTTTTTTTTTGCCTTCACAAGGTACCTAATTCACATTTCTAACTTTTAAGTGAGTAAAACAATCCTCAACACCATATTAAAACAAAGAAAAAAACTGCCATGGAGTAGAGTAGAACTGCATTCCATAGAATTTTTCTGGTTGTAATCTTACGGAAGTAGATTGCCAGACCTTTCTTTCTTGGTGCTGCTGGGTGAATGGGAGCCATCAATCTTTCAATTAGTGGCCAAGAGCAAACGGTTTGCACCACTCAGGGACCTTGGCATGGTATAGGGTCTCCATAATTGTTTGTTGAGTGGTTAACTTTAGGTGGCACCCATTGTAGAAAGAATGGCAATGTGAATATTCAAGGAGATATTTCTGGGGCACTAAAAGAGAAGGGAAGTTTGTGCTCCATCTTAACCAATCAGATCCCAAAAGGAGGAGGCAGGGTATGATGCTTATATATAGCAAAATAAGATTTTTACAATTTGTCAATTCCAAAAAGGAATTAACAAAGACAAAATAGCTATAGGTGAGGGTCAAATACTAAGAAAGTTGTTCAGCACATTGATGTTTAGTCTGGGAAGTAAGATATCAGCCTTGGAGATGCTGGGATCTTATTTGGACACGGCAACCGTGAAAGTCAGAATCTTAAAAAAAAGTCAAGGTCAAAAATCTGTCGGTAGTTATCTGGGAGACAAGACCAGACAACATACATATTCAAGGCTGATCCAGTTGTATTTTGTGCATGGATGATTTTGGAGCACCTTTTGAAGGACTAGGGTCCTGATCCTAAAACCTATATATTACAAATTTAAAAGTTATAATGACCCTGTGCTTACATCTGACATGCTCAGGACAGTCTGGACTAAGCCAGTATAATCAGAAGAGGTAGTAGACTGGGGACAAAGCACATTATGGAGTGCCTTACTGAGTAATCCAGGCAATTAGAACCCCACGCTCTGAGGGCAGATTTGAATGACTAGAGTAGTAAGGCTGTATTTGAGGGTAAAGGGGTAGAAGAAAGATATCAAGATTCCAGATAAAATTCTCAGATGGTTGTTTTATTAAGGTCTGTCCAACATTATTGCTACAGATGTGGGCATGAGTTGAATTCTGGGTAACACATACAGTAGAACAGAGAGAAACCAGAAGGGACACACCTGAAGAGGTTCATTCAGTATCCCTTGGAAGCAGTGACAAGTGACAAGGACCTGCTTCCACTGCTGTGTTCTAAATTGCATTGATAGATGATTTTACTTTCCTCCTCCCTGCATTTCTTAAAGGAATGGTGGCAAAGTCCAAGGAGATTCGGAGCTGGATTTTTAAAGAAGTCTCCAGAAAAACTGCTCTATAATATAACAGGCAGATTATCTGAGAAGACATTGTGACTCAGATCATCTTTTTTTAGTATATGTGCTGCTGAAACAAGCTGGCTTAGATCATCTTTTATGATAAACATGCAAAGAGCCAAATCTCTTGAACTTGATGCTATTACAGGAGTTTGATTATTACTTTACCATGAGTCTCTTAAAAAGCAGGAGGCATCACCATGTGATCCTACCTTCTTCTTGTTCTAGTTTTGACTTCACTATCCCTTGCTTAGTTAATTATTTGGCATCGTTCCTTTAGTCTGTCTCCCTATTCCTATCCCCCCCACCCCCCATATTTTCTTAACATCTTTGAGGAATCTAATTTTATTCTGCTGTTTCAAACTTTTTTTTTATTTTTATTTTTAATTGTACTTTAGATGAAGGATTACAGAACAAACTAGTCTCTCTTTAAACATTTAGTACATATATTGTTTTATAACATTGGTTAACAACTCCACGACATGTCAACACCTTCCATTCTCAACCTTGGGTTCCCTTTTACCAGCTTTCCTGTTCCCTCCTGACTTCTAGTCCTTGCCCCTGCGTTGGTGTGCCCCTTTAGTCTTGTTTTGTTTTATGGGCCTGTCTAATCTTTGGCTGATGGGTGAACCTTGGGAGCGACTTCATTACTGAAATAAAAGGGTGCCTGGGAGCCATACTCTTGGGGTTTCTCCAGTCTCTGTCAGACCAGCAAGTCTGGTGGTTTTTTGTGAGATAGAATTTTATTTTACATTTTCCTCCTGCTCTGTCTGGGACCTTCTGTTGTGATCCCCGTCAGAGCAGTCAGTGGTGGTAACTGGGCACCATCTAGTTGTACTGGACTCAGTCTGGTAGAGATGTGGTCTGTTCATCCTTTGGACTTATCTTTCCCTTGTATCCTTAGTTTTCTTCATTCTCCCTTGCTCCTGACGGGGCGAGACCAGTGTTGTATCTTAGATGGCCACTCACAGGCTTTTAAGACCCCAGACACTATTCACAAAAGGAGAATGCAGAACATTTTCTTTATCAACTATATTATGCAAATTGAGCTAGATGTTCCCCAAGACCATGATCCCCACAGCCCACAGCCCAGCAATTTGGTCCTTCAGGGAACTTAGATATGTCTCTGATGACTACAGGGTGATTTTCTATTTTTTAAAAAATTACTCATTAATTTACGTAATGTTTTCGGTAAATAAATACTGCTACTTTATCACCTTCCCACCACTCCCACACACCAGCCTTCTGGGACTACTTGTTTTTACATAAGCTGTTCCTCTTTGTGAGAATAAAAGAGTTATTAACTAGAGAGACTCTTAGGATATTTTTGATTTCATAAAATCTAGACTGATTACTAATAGTTAATACTTTGCTAAGTTTGAAAAAATTCTCTCTGCACTTCCAAAATTCTTGGGAAAAAATTAACAAAATTATAAACCGAAATAAGAGTTTTATCTAGGTTTTTTAAAGTCTTTTTTAAAGCTCAACCTTCTCCACAGGAAGGGCTGAGATCCAGATCTGTTAATTGAGTTCTCCTGGACTGAACAGTTAGTCAGAATTAAAGGCAGACAGAGACAGCGGGCTCCTGTCTCCAAGTTCTATAACCAAACTGATAGGCAGAGTCCTTTTATATGTGTCTTGTATGTTTGGACGGATAGTGTGAAAGAAATACCATTCTTCTAAGTGAAAGAGTTTGTTTTTTGTGTGCAATGTTACCATTTCTTACAGCTCAGTTGTAGAAAATATATCATTCTTAAGAGCAGAAGTATAAAAAGATAAAATGGAGTAGAAAGCTACAATTTTTCTAGGTTACCTGAACAAACCAACAGGCGCAACTGGATATGATCTTTGTGATGAAATCCTGGGTTTTATAACATTCTGGGATTTCATCTGACTCACTCAGCTTTGAAGTATTCAGCACATAGACTGAGATGCATTTTTGTTCCTCTTTTAAGGTCCTTTAGGAAATTATGGAGATGTTAATCAAGGAATTTAAGAAACACATTGCTGCTTTTGGAAATCGGCTCAAAAGTCATCAGGAATTTCTGTTTTGTCATTAATTCACTTAGTGTGGAAAAATCTGGAAGAAAGCAATCCTGGCATAACATACAATGCACAAATATGAATTAAGTAGAAATCTAAATTTTAAATTTATGCTTTTATGGGACACAAAATGATACTGATACTGTCTTTACATTTATGCTTTTGGTTGTAAAACAATGTGTGACAAGAATGAAAGTTAACTGAAAAATTACTCTTTATGGTTTGATGAATGGGGAATTAGTTCAGGACATATGCTTTGTTTAATGAAAACCCCCAGGAGGCAAAGGCAGGACCCAGTATCTCCTTCTGTCCTTCTTTTTTCTTTATTTTACTATTTATTGTGCTTTAACTGAAAGTTTACAAACCAAGTCATTCTCTCGTACAAAAACCTACACATACTTTGCTATGTACTCCTAGTCGCTCTCCCCCTAAGGAGACGGCACACTCCTCCTCTCTACCCTGTATTCCCTATGACCATTCAGCCAACTCCTGTCCCCCTCTGCTTTCTCATCTTGCCTCCAGATAGGAGCTGACCACATAGTCTCATGTGTCTACTTGAGCCAAGAAGCTCACTCCTCACCAGTATCATTTTCTTTCCTATAGTCCTGTCCAATCTCTGTTTGAAGAGTTGGCTTTGGGAATGGTTCCAGTCTTGGGCTAACAGAGGGTCTGGGGACCATAACGTCTGGCATCCATCTAGTCTCGATCAGACCATTAAGTCTGGTCTTTTTATGAGAATTTGAGGTCTGCATCCCACTGTTCTTCTGCTCCATCAGTGATTCTCTGTTATGTTCCCTGTCAGGCAATCATTAGTGGCCTTCATCTTCTTAATGACTCTCAGAACACTTTTAAACTTGATCTCTCAGCCTCACAAACCACCTTCACTTCTGTGAGTGCACTGGGGTGGCTGCATTACACAAAATACGATGAATTACTCTTTTGGTATTTATAAGAAAATATTTTCCATATGGCTTATTTAGCAGAAATGCTACTTCCCCATAATAGATTGCTTTACTTTTTCATATACTAAAACAATAATATATATAAATTATCAGGAAACTAAAACTACCCTATGTTGTTTATTTTTTCAAAGTGGTTTAATATTGTAATACCCTGTTTTTGTTGCTAGTTGTCATTGAGTTGGCTCCGATTCATGGTGATCTTATGTATGACAGAACAAAACATTGTCTGGTCCTGCACCATCTTCACAATGGTGGGTATATTTGAATCCATTGTTGTCGGTGTTGTGCAGTGCCCTCCTATCTAGGGGACTCATCTTCCCGTACTATATTGGATACTACTCTGTTGTGATCCATAAGGCTTTCATTGGCTAGTTTTTGGAATTAGATCACTAAGGCTTTCTTCCTAGTCTGTCTTAATCTGGAAGCTCCACTGAAACCTGTCCACCATGGGTGACCCTGCTGGTGTCTGTTCTACCAAAATATATTAGAAAAATTCAGTTTGACTTGTCAGACATGACTAATTCTGTCTTCATTTTCTTAGTTTAGCTGCATAAACTATTTTTTATCTGAAATAATTTACTATTTCTATTGATCATCTTACTATGGAAACCTAAAATAAAAATAATAATGAAGATTTCTGTAAAACAGAAAAAATGCTAACCTTCATAGCAATAAGAAAAGGAAGTCTGTGGCATTCATCCTAAAGCCAATTATAAAACAAAACAACAAATTTCATAGCACATTTTTATTAAAATATGCTGAAAGCTTTAAGAATTTAAATATTAGATATTTCCCTGTGTCTACAAGCATGTCCATGGTTCATAGATTTTACACATCACTTCTGCTGTTGCTGAAAATAATAATCTACTTCAAGATATATTGTAATCTTCTATCAAATTATTTGAATTAGAAAAATACAAGAATAAAAAAAACAGCAGCTGCATTATCAAACTCTTTTTT
The DNA here is from genome assembly GCF_030014295.1 of Loxodonta africana. NCBI lineage: Eukaryota > Metazoa > Chordata > Mammalia > Proboscidea > Elephantidae > Loxodonta > Loxodonta africana. Next base: position 124,219,392 of record NC_087348.1, read on the forward strand.
TCCCCTTCAAGAAAGGGAAATATCTATCTATGAAAAGATATGTCACCTGGGTTTAAAAAATATATGGGATATACACAAAGTGGAACTATTGTTATCTCAATCTAAATTAGCAAACCCTCTACTGTGCCTCAAGCACCCCCCACCCCATTTCATATGGGCACACCAGATCTACCCACCCCAGGGAGCGACTCCAAACACTCTATCTAGCTTGCCCCCACATACTAACCAAAAATATTTTCACATTTTATTTTTAAAAATTGCAGTGTTTAATAATATATCAAGTAATATTGTTGTTAGCTGTCTTTGAGCCAACTCTGACTCATGGTGACCTTATGTATAACAGAAAGGCAGAAGGAAATGTTGCCTAGGCCTACCCCATCTTCATGATCTTTGGTATGTTTGAGCCCATTGTTATGGCTATTGTGTCAATCCATCTCATTGAGGGTTTCCCTCATTTTCTCTGACACTGTACCAACCATGATGTTCTTTTCTAGTGATTGGTCTTTCCTGATGAAATGTTCAAAATAAGCAAGACAAAGTCTTGCCATTCTTGCATCTAAGGAGCATTCTCTTAGACTGATTTGTTCATCCTTCTGCCAGTCCATGGTATCTTCAATGTTCTTCTCCAACACCACAGTTAGAATGCATTGTTATTCTGTCTTCTTTGATAGCAATAGCTATAATTTATTGAACAATTATGATGTCATAGGCAATATATAAATTGTCATATTATATAGTATTTTATTTAATCATCACAAAAATTTTATGACATGGCTGTCATTATTCTCGTTTCTCAGATGAGGAAACTTAGGTCCAGAAAATTAAAGCAATTTTCCCAAGATCATGAGATAAGGAGGTATAGAGCTCGGATTTGAATTCAGGGGTATGTTGTTATTGTTGTTAGGTGCCATCGAGTCGATTCCAACTCATAGTGACCCTATGCATAACAGAACGAAACACTGCCCAGTCCTGCACCACCCTTACAATTGTTATGCTTGAGCTCATTGTTGCAGCCACTGTGTCAATCCACCTCGCTGAGGGTCTTCCTCTTTTCCGCTGACCCTGTACTGTGCCAAGCATAATGTCCTTCTCCAGGGACTGATCCCTCCTGACAACATGTCCAAAGTATGTAAGACGCAGTCTCACCATCCTTGCCTCAAAGGAGTATTCTGACCGCACTTCCTCCAAGACAGATTTGTTCGTTCTTTTGGCAGTCCATGGTATATTCAATATTCTTCGCCAGCACCACAATTCAAAGGCGTCAACTCTTCTTCAGTCTTCTTTATTCATTGTCCAGCTTTCAAATGCATATGATGTGATTGAAAATACCACGACTTGGGTCAGGCCCACCTTAGTCTTCAAGGTGACACCTTTGCTCTTCAACACTTTGAAGAGGTCCTTTGCAGCAGATTTGCCCAATGCAATGCGTCTTTTGATTTCTTGACTGCTGCTTCCATGGCTGTTGATTGTGGATCCAAGTAAAATGAAATCCTTGACAACTTCAATCTTTGCTCTGTTTATCATGATGTTGCTCATTGGTCCAGTTGTGAGGATTTTTGTTTTCTTTATGTTGAGGTGTAATCCATACTGAAGGCTGTGGTCTTTGATCTTCATTAGTAAGTGCTTCAAGTCCTCTTCACTTTCAGCAAGCAAGGTTGTGTCATCTGCATAACGCAGGTTGTTAACGAGTCTTCCTCCAATCCTGATGCCCTGTTCTTCTTCATATAGTCCAGCTTCTCGGATTATTTGTTCAGCATACAGATTACATAGGTATGGTGAAAAAACAATCCTGATGCACACCTTTCCTGACTTTAAACCAATCAGTATCCCCTTGTTCTATCCAAACAACTACCTCTTGATCTATGTAAGTGTTCCTCATGAGCACAATTAAGTGTTCTGGAATTCCCATTCTTCGCAGTTTTATCCATAGTTTGTTATGATACACACAGTCGAATGCCTTTGCATAATCAATAAAACACAGGTAAACATCCTCCTGGTACTCTCTGCTTTCAGGCAGGATCCATCTGACATCAGCAATGATATCCCTGGTTCCACGTCCTCTTCTGAAACGGGCCTGAATTTCTGGCAGTTCCCTGTTGATACACTGCTGCAGCCATTTTTGAATGATCTTCAGCAGAATTTTGCTTGCATGTGATATTAATGATATTGTTCTATAATTTCCACATTTGGTTGGTTCACCTTTCTTGGGAATAGGCATAAATATGGATCTCTTCAAGTCAGTTGGCAAGGAAGCTGTCTTCCATATTTCTTGGCATAGATGAGTGAGCACCTCCAGTGCTGCATCTGTGTGTTGAAACATCTCAATTGATATTTTATCAATTCCTGGAGCCTTGTTTTTCACCAATGCCTTCAGAGCAGCTTGGACTTCTTCCTTCAGTACCATCAGTTCCTGATCATATGCCACCTCTTGAAATGGTTGAATATCGACTAATTCTTTTTGGTATAATGACTCTGTGTATTCCTTCCATCTTCTTTTGATTCTTCCTGCATCATTTAATATTTTCCCCATGGAATCCTTCACTATTGCAAATCGAGGCTTGAATTTTTTCTTCAATTCTTTCAGCTTGAGAAACACCGAGCATGTTCTTCCCTTTTGGTTTTCCATCTCCAGCTCTTTGCACATGTCATTATAATACTTTAATTTGTCTGCTTGAGAAGCCCTTTGAAATCTTCTGTTCAGTACTTTTACTTCATGAATTCTTCCTTTCGTTTTAGCTGCTCGACGCTCAAGAGCAAGTTTCAGAGTCTCCTCTGACATCTATCTTGGTCTTTTCTTTCTTTCCTGTCTTTTCGGTGACCTCTTGCTTTCTTCACAGATGATGTCCTTGATGTCATTCCACAACTCGTCTGGTCTTTGGTCACTAGTATTCAATGCATCAAACCTATTCTTGAGATGGTCTCTAAATTCAGGTGGTATATACTCAAGGTCATATTTTGGCTCTCGTGGAGTTGCTCTGATTTTCTTCAGTTTCAGCTTGAACTTGCATATGAGCAATTGATGGTCTGTTCCACAGTCGGCCCCTGGCCTTGTTCTGATTGATGATATTGAGCTTTTCCATCATCTCTTTCCACAGATGTAGTCAGTTTGATTTTTGTGTGTTCCGTCTGGCTAGGTCCATGTGTATAGCCACCGTTTATGTTGGTGAAAGCAGGTATTTGCAATGAAGAAGTCGTTGGTCTTGCAAAATTCTATCATTCAATCTCCAGCATTATTTCTATCACCAAGGTCATATTTTCCAACTACTGATCCTTCTTCTTTGTTTCCATATTTCACATTCCAATCGCCAGTAATTATCAATGCATCTTGATTGTATGTTTGATCAATTTCAGACTGCGGCAGCTGATAAAAATCTTCTATTTCTTCATCTCTGGCCCTAGTGTTTGGTGCGTAAATTTGAATAATAGTCGTATTAACTGGTCTTCCTTGTAGGCGTATGGATATTATCCTATCAATGACAGCGTTGTACTTCAGGATAGATCTTGAAACGTTCTTTTTGATGATGAATGCAACACCATTCCTCTTCGAGTTGTCATTAACAGCATAGTAGACTATATGACTGTCCAATTCAGACTGGCCAATACCAGTCCATTTCAGCTCAGCAATGCCTAGGATATGGATGTTTATGCATTCCACTTCATTTTTGACAATTTCCAATTTTCCTAGATTCATACTTCGTACATTCCAGGTTCTGATTATTAATGGATGTTTGCAGCTGTTTCTTCTCATTTTGAGTCATGCCATATCAGCAAATGAAGGTTCCGAAAGCTTTACTCCATCCACGTCATTAATGTCAACTCTACTTTGAGGAGGTAGCTCTTCCCCAGTCATCTTTTGAGTGCCTTCCAACCTGGGGGGCTCATCTTCCAGCACTATATCAGACAATGTTCCACTGCTATTCATAAGGTTTTCACTGGCTAATGCTTTTCAGAAGTAGACTGCTGGGTTCTTCTTCCTAGTCCGTCTTAGTCTGGAAGCTCAGCTGAAACCTGTCCTCCATGGGTGACCCTGCTGGTACCTGAATACCGGTGGCATAGCTTCCAGCATCACAGCAACACATAAGCCCCCATAGTACAACAAACTGACAGACACGTGTCTGTCAGGGGTATACAATTCAAAAATCCATTTTCTCTCAATTAGTGATGAACGAAGCACTAGACTAGGCAAATAAAATCATCTAAAGCCTATATGAATTCCTTTATTAAAAAATAATAAAATGACAGTTTTTTTGTTTATTTATTTATTTATTTTAGTGTAAATAGAAGTTACCTTATAACCCCAAAGTAGCTACGGAATAAAGGCTGGAGGGTTTAGAAGTTTCTCATGAGGTTTGAAATGACAGAGTCTTCCAGCTAGAAGGTGGTGGTCTTATGATGTCCAAACATGGAGGTGATGGAAATAACAGATAAAGGTAACAGAAAATAAACAGACATTATGCTGACTGAAATAAATCAATCACAAAAGAATACTGTATGAGACCACTATTATAAAAACTCATTGAAAGGTTTACACACAAAAGGAACAATCTTTTATGGTTATGAGTGAGGGGAGGGGTGGGGAGGAAAACACACTAGACAACAGATAGTTGTAACTTTGGTGAATGGTAAGACAGTACACAGTACTGGGGAAGCCAGGACAACTTGAACAATGTAAGGTCAAGGAAACTTCATAGACACATGCAAACTCCTTGAGGGATTGAATTACTGGGCTGAGTGCTAGGTCTTGTGGTCTCAGGGAACATCTAGCTCAATTCGCATAAAACAAACAATCAAAAAAACAAACATATTTGCTGTCAAGTCAATTCAGACTCAAAAAGACCCTATAGGGCAGAGTAGAACTTCCCTGTAGGGTTTCCAAGGAGTGACTGATGGATTCAAACTGCCAGCCTTTTGGTTATTAGCTGAGCTCATAACGAATGTGCCACCAGGGCTCCCGGTTGGCATAACATAGTTTACAAGAAAAATGTTCTAGATCCCACTTCGGTAAGTAGCATCTGGGGTCTTAAAAGTTTGTGAGTGGTTATGTAAGATACTCCACTGATCCCACCCCATCTGGAGCAAGTGAGAATGAAGAAAACCAAAGACACAAGGGGAAGATTAGTCCAAAGGACTAATGGACCACAACTACCACAGCCTCCACCAGACTGAGTCTAGCACAACTAGGTGGTACCCGGCTACCACCACCAACTGCTCTGACAGGGATCACAACAGAGGGTCCTGGACAGAGCTGGAGAAAAATGTAGAACAAAATTCAAACTCACAAAAAGAGACCAGACTTCTTGGTATGACAGAGACTGAAGAAACCCCAAGAATATAGCCCCCAGACACACTTTTAACTCAGTACTGAAGTCACTCATGAGGTTTACCCTTCACCCAGAGATTAGACAGGCCGATAAAACAAAACAAGACTAAAAGGGCACAGCAGCCCAGGGGTAAGGACGAGAAGCCAGGAAGGGACAGGAAAGCTGGTAATGGGGAACCCAAGATCAAGAAAAGGAGAGTGTTGACACTTCGTGCGGCTGGCAACCAATATCACAAAACAGTATGTGTATTAAGTGTTTAATGAGAAACTAATTTGCTCTGTAAACCTTCATCTAAAGCACAATAAAAAAAAATTTTTTTAAATAAATGTGTAGAAGGTTCAATTAAAAATATATTTTAGGTTGATGAAATGTAAACATTTCTTCTGTAATACATGTAATCCAAATAATGATGATGAAAAATTTCCTTTTTTTCATTCTGTGGCTGTCTATTTAGCAGATTCCTAAAGGAACTAGGGGAATTTATGATCAATAGCATACTGAGATTCTGATGATTAAGTGATATCAATAAAAAAAAAAAAAAATTAGGATGAGGTGTCTTCAAGGTGACAATTTTTAACCAAACTTACTTGGCTTATACACCCATGACAAATACCATGAATTCTACCATTATGACATTCTTATTATCTCCTTTATCCAGGATGACAGTCAGGTAACAGTATCTGCTCCACACCCAGTTCCTTTCTCCTGGGTAGAGAGTGGTGGCTAGATACAACACGATTTTAATATATAGTTAATTTTCAAGAATGCCCTCTCCCTACTAACTGAAGGAAAAGCATACTTTTTGGGGGGCCGGGGATTAGGAGTTTTGCCCAGAATTGATCATGGATAGCAAAGCCACTTGTGACATTTAAGTTGTCAGCAGGGCACATCTATATCATTCTGTTTGTAGCTGCCATATTCACTGTGATCATAATATAAGTACAAGCAACTCTTCCATTGTTTCTTCTAGGGTAGTCATGCCTGATCACTTACACAGTGAAATGCATATTATTTTACCCTGAGTTTTTTTAATTTTATTTCTTTTTTAGGTTACATTGAGAGCATGGTATTAATTATTTAAAAATACACTGATGGTAAGTTTGCTGTGTTTATGGATTTCATTTCAGGACAGTAAAAGGGGGCATAGGAAATACTTGGTATGATAAAATATGTTGGGTCTTATAAATTTGAGAAGTTATTCGCATGCTGGTCAGTCCCTTCCCGTGGGGAGCTGGTAATCATCTACTGGCCTGTGATTATAAGACCAATTCAGTCCTATCTTGGGCTGTCTAGATGCTAAATTGTTGACTTTTTCTCCATCCCCCTTAGAGCTGTTCACTCATTGTTCACCCATTGTCTTGTTTACTCATTGTTCAGTTATTGTCTAGCATAAAGATGATGGTTTGGAGCCAGAAATGAGGTTTAAATACTGGCTCTCATACTTTATACCTGAATTGCTGAATAATACCTGTAATTTCTATGAAGTTCATTTTCTTCATTGAAAATGAAAAGTCAGTTATCTTTACTCCACATGATTCAATAAACAATAACTGAGACTATATATGTGTATATATATAATTTTTCAATTTTCAGTATTGTACTACTATCATTACAATTTCCTGTTCTTCCTCAAATCCTTTTAACTACAGTTTCCCTGTGAAAGCTCTAGTTGGTTCACTTAAATGAATTATATTACACACTCTCTCCGAACCCAAGGAAGTGTTCTTCATTTCTTAGCTCTATTCTCATGTGGCTTTTTATTTTTTCCTGATTTTTGTCTGCAAGCAGTGAGTTTGTCCTCTCCCTTTCTCTCTTGAGTTGCCTGTTCTTATGGCTTAGTGTTTAAAGAGCTCGACTGCTAACTAAAAGGTCGGCAGTACAAATCCACCAGCCACTCCTTGGAAACCCTATGGCGTCTTTAGGGCCACTATGAGTTGGAATCGACTTGAAGGCAATGGGTTTGGTTTGGTTTGGTTTGGTTTTGGTTATTACTTAGGCATAGTGTGTGGATTTGATCTGCCCCTTTTCCATTTCCTTCAATATTCAGATGTTTGCTTACATTTAGGCTAACTGGTCCAGTGGTTTTCCCTGAAGCTTTGAGATTTACAAGAGGGTGGGGTAGTGGTGGTGAGAGTTTTTGTTTTCCTGACAGAGTAGCAGGATGTCCTCTTTCCCCACACTCATTCCCACCCAGGAGGATTCACTTCTCAGGACCCAAATAGTTTCTGTGTCTCAAATGTAAATAACATGCTAAACCCAACCCACTGCTGTCGAGTCCACTCTGACTCATAGCGACCCTACAGGACATAGTAGAACTGCCCCATAGAGTTTCCAAGGAGCGCCTGGCAGATTTGAACTACCGACCTTTTGGTTAGCATGCTAGCCTGAGGAAAGCAGAAGTACTATGAAGACACTGAATTTGGAGGTAATAAGAAAATATATAGAGTGGAGCCCTAGTGGTGCAGTGGTTAAGAGCTCAGCTGCTAACCAAAAGGTTGGCAATTTGAATCCACTCACTGCTCCTTGGAAACCATATGGGGCAGTTCTATAGGGTCCTGTAGGGTCGTTATGAGTTGGAATCAACTCGATGTCAACGGGTTTGGTGTTTTTCTTTTTTTAAGAAGATATAGAAGTGGGGAGTGTTGTGGGGAGGGTGCACAACAGTTTCTCTTTTAAATATTTAGTACCATCTCATGTGAAGAAAATACACATCGAATACTAATCCTTCAATAATAATAACAATAGCAATAATAATAGCGACATTAGTAAAAAAAAAAAAACCAGTACCATCGACATTAGTAGTGATTCTTTATTGACTCTAGGTGCCAAGCAGTGTGCTAACCACTTTAAAGAACTAGCACAATTAACACCTAAAACGGTCAGAAATTAGGCAGTGTTATGGCCCTCAGTCTGCAAATAAGGAAACTTATCTAAGGTCACTTGGTTTATGAAGTACAAAACAGAGTTTTGAACCTTGGTGTGTCTAACTCTGAAATTCATACTCCTAGAACTTCAGTAAAACTACAGATATTGTTCCCACTATGGTATAATAAAAATTTTCAAATCTATGACTTTGGTAATGTTACTTATAAACGAATGGATTCTGCCAGTTACAGAGTTTGAGAAATGAATCATTAACTGATCTTTTATTGATGTTGTATAGTGACTTTACAAACATTTCCCTAAGAACAACAGTGAAGAGGCAAAATGTCAAACGTCTCAGAAAAATACCGCTAATAAACAGTTGAAAAACCGAAAGCACTAACACACCAGGAATTAAAAAAGAAAACAGTAACTTTGCTGTGAAAGCAAAAAAAGTTGAACTCATCTTCAAAGAGATACTGCAGAAGGCTTTAAGAGTACCACCAGGATTTTATTAGACCACAGTGATATGCTTTGAAAGTCTTTGAAGTTAAATACCCCTAAGAAACCTTAAAGTATACAGCTTAGAACCCAGAACAAAACTGCCTGGAGCCTCTAGTCTGCTTATACAGATTTTTGAATTGTAAAAGAAAATTATATTTGAACCTCATGTGTGTACATTGCTCAGAATAAATCACAGATAAGTTGAGAAAGTACTGAAACTTCAACTGGGTATTTTCATTAAAAAGCTAGTCTTGATCACATAAAACATTACTATCTCCTTGAAAGACATAGACATGTACCAGAAAGGCATGCACTTAAATCTCGACACCACAGCTTATTAGCTGTGTAGCCTAGGAACTTTCTTAACCTCTTAAAGTCTAGAAGTTCACCTTCCAGTATGGATAAAGAGTAAGTGATGTTAATAATACCAAGTACTTGGTCTAGTGATGGACACACAGTAGGCCTTCAATAGATAGGTAGGTAGCTAGCTAGGTAGGTAGATGATGGGGAGATAGCTGCCATGGAATCGACTGACACATAGTGAATGACATTATGTACAACAAAATAATACACTCCCCTATCCTGGGTCATCCTCATAATTACTGGCATGTTTGAGTCCATCACTGAGACTATTTTGCCAATTCATCTCACCAAGGATCTCCCTTACACTCACTTTACTTCACCAAACATGATGTCCTTCCCTAACTGTTGATCCCATCTGGGGTAGAGAGCGGTGGCTAGATACAACAACACGATTTTAATATATAGTTAATTTTCAAGAATGCCCTCACCCTACAGACTGAAGGAAAAGAATATTTTTGGAGGGGCCGGGGATTAGGAGTTTTGCCCAGAATTGATCATGGATAGCAAAGCCACTTGTGACACTTAAGTTGTCAGCAGGGCACATCTATATCATTCTGTTTGTAGCTGTCGTGGGTGAGTCCAACAAGGTTCTGTTGTGATCCATAAGGTTTTTGTTGGCTTATTTTCTTGGAAGTAGATTGCCAGGTCTTTGTTTCACTAGAAAGAAGCTCTGCTGAGACTTGTTCACCATGGGTAACCCTGTTGGTGTCTGAAATGCCACTGGCATAGCTTCCACCGTCACAGCAACACGCAAGCCACCGCAGACTATGACAAACTGGCAGACTGGTGGTGGATGTCTTCAATAAGTCACTATTTTTACCAAGTATGATTTTTCAGATTCAAAAATTCAGCTATAAAATCAAAATATTTGAGATGCTTCAGATCCTGAAGAGACCACACAAGAATCTTTCTTCCTGATTTTAGTCTTGGAATTTTTTATTTAAACACTTTTTTTCATCTTAGTACAGTGAACCATAGGAAGGCTTTTTTTTTTTACCCCCAATTCTTTTATTCTCTCCTTTAGTTGGAAAATCTGCTTACATATATTTAAATACAAAGTATATATTTTTTATTACACGTTCTTGCTATAGAAAAGTTGGAAATTTGGAAAAAAAGGAAACACAAAAAGAGAAGGACAAATCCTTATACCATTTATCCTAAAATAACTGTTTTTAAATATTTTTGTGTATTTCATTTTATTATATACATAATGTATGTATACACACACACACATATATATACACCCACTGCCATTGAGTCGATTCCAACTTAGAGAGACCTTATAGGACAGAGTAGAACTGCCTCATAGGGTTTCCAAGGCTATAAATCTTTATGGAAGCAGACTGTCGCGTGCTCCATGTATGTATATAAACACACATGTAATGATGTTTTCCAGTTACAAAGAACTGCACTTAGGACATCTTTTTTTTTCCTTCATCTTATTGTTAAATCCCAGCAGTGGGTTGGTGGGTTATGTATTAAACTGTATCTGTGAGTTTATATGTAATGTTTCCAACCCTCAAAGACAAATAAAGATCATATTTTAAAGGTAATGATAATAAAAGGCAGTAATAGTGAAAACTAGTAAAAATGAAGTATTCGACTTATATCAGAATCTTCTTACCACAAGTCGTTGGAAGTGAACCCTGTCCTAAATCAAGGACTCCCTGTACATATATATATATAGTAAGACCTCTGAAAGCTGGAACCTATGTAAGGTGGAAACTTGTCAGAGAAGGAAAACTCAAATGTTTTCCACTGATAGAGAGCAATGGAAAAGTGGTAAGACAGCACCCTGTCAAAGGCAGAAAACTTGCTGGACCAGAAAAAACAGGGCGGTTCTCTCAATTTCCAGCTCCCACAGATTTCACTATATATATATTTTATATGTATATATAAATCTGTATGTGTCTATTTATATGTATATATCCAAGGCTGTAAACCTTTATGGAAATGACTGCCACATGTTTCTCCTACAGAGCGGCTGGGTGTGTTTGAACTGCTGACCTTTAGGTTAGCAGTTGAGTGCCTAACCACTGCACCACCAAGGCTCCATATATATATATATATATATATATATATATATATATATAGTATGTCCTCTTGCACATGGTTAATTAATAAATATTTATTTATCCACGTTATAGTCATTATGCTAGGTGTATTCATACAAAGTGCTGTATTGCTGTTACTCTCCATTTCACAATATAATTTGGGCAGGGATAGATTACTCAATAAGCAAGGTACGCATGGGTTTACTTGTGCTTACTTACGAACCTGTAGTGCATAATTTCACCACATCTTAAAAGCAGGTAAAACTGTGTCCTACAGATTCGTAAGTAAGCACAAGTAAGCCCGTGCGTATCTTGTTTACTGTAAGCTTGTGCACACCCTGCTTACTGGTTAATCTGCCCCTGAATTTGGGAATAACGTTTTAATCATCACAGTTATTGACAGTATCGTAGGAACACACATAGAGTATATTCGTTTCTAGTTGTTTATATAGTTCCTTTGGTTTTTTTGTGTTCTTGATCCAAATGAGATTAACTTCCACTGACTTTTTTGGAAATTTCATATTAACTCTCTTTTATCTGTGCTGTCCCGTATTTGACCTGGAGTTTTGTAAATCTGTGCCTTTGATCTGTTCAGTTAACCTCCTTCTGCTAATCAACCCCTACTAACCAGTTCAAGTACGAGCAATAAATGTGCCTTTGTTGATCTGAGGTTGGATTCAACCTCCTTAAAACTACTGCAGAAATTACAAAATCGCAGAGGTTCTTTGCTATATTTGGAAATTGCACACTCACCTTTTCTGTTTCTTTACAGTGAATTCATGATTTACCTTCTTTTATTATTAACACATCCAAATATTTTTACTTTATTAAAATTGACCTTAAAAAAATAAAAATTGACCTAGCCAAATTGAATTCCACCCCCTTCTCCCCCAAAGATTTATATCTGAGCCTTTTATTCTGGTCAAACTAGTGATTCCTCCATTTGTAGCCACATAAAATCTTCCTTCTGGAATTATATTACAGACACTATCCTCCTGGTATCAAAATCAAGGCACTTTATAGAAAATGGAAAGGAGCAGCTGTGAGATCATAAACACCAAGTTTAATTAAAAAACTTTTCATTTTCTACTACTCCGTATATATGATTACAGATTCTCTGCAAACTGAGAGGTTTCCTAATTACTCTGCTCAGTAATGTCAGGGCAGGATTAGTTTCCACCCGGATGTGTAGGTGCCAGCTCAATTACTGCCGTTCTGCTGGTAAGGATTATTAATCTACTGTGTGATAGTTCTATAAGCTAAGTGGTTCACAAATATGTTTTCCATACAGATTTCCTAGTTATAGTCTTGTTTACTGAAAACAGCATATTTGGGAAAATTCTGTCAAAAAATCATAGACTTAGGTTATATCTTGATAAGCAGAGCACAATTATACAAGCCTGAATATTCAGAGTTCATAGAATGCCAGGATTTGGAGGAACCATCGAGAGTATTTGTTCTTACTAAGATCACTCAACAAAAGTTGACATAATCACAGATTTGGTAAATGGCAATTGGTAAATGGCAAAGCCTGGCCTTAAACTTAGGTGCCTTAATGGTACTAGATCCCAGGACCAGTGTATGTTCTTCCAAATTTGATTTGCTTTTGACACACCTTTAGTGCAAAGATTCTGAGACTTACTTTGTAAGCAGGTTTGTCTCAGTTTCTATTGACTATGTTGGATTTACCAGCCTAGAATAACTTCTGTTGATTTTCCTCTTTTCTCATCGTGTTTTTACTAAGATAGCCCTCTTTAGAAAGTTCAAGGAACTTAGCACAGCAATGAACACGAATGATAAGAGGGAAAGGAATCAGATATCGTCATCCAACTGAAGTTCCCTGCCTTCCTGTGACCATTGTCCAGGCTAAGTCTTCTAAGGGGTGTTGCCTGTGAAGTAGACAACCAAATATCATAGCTTTGCTGTAAAACAAAGTTTATTACATAAATCCTTGGTTCCTTTCTAAACACTGTGGCTCTGACTTGATGACCTAGAAGGGACCCACTATGCTGTACAGGTTAAGAACTTGGCATTGAAGCCTAATTGGTGAGTTTGAACTTCAGTTCTATGTTGTACTCAATGCATGACTCAGGCAAGTTGTTTAACCCTTTGGACTCTTAAGTTTTTAATCTTTAAAATGAAGAAAATAATAATTATACCAGCTTCACAGGTTATGATATATTATAATAATTAAATGCAATAGCCCATGCAAAAGGGTTAGTACATGCATGGAACATAACAAGTGAGCCATCACAGTCAGGTATAATATGGGTAATTATGATGCCTAGGGTAACCCTCTTGCCCTTAATAATTATTGTGACCAGCAGTTGAATCTCAGAAAGCCCATTGGGCAAAATCACTCTTCCTTTATTGGATATAGTCCTGATGTGTCTCCCAAACTGACCAGAAATAAAGTGGAAGAGTAGGAGGGGCAGGGGAAGTCTCTAGGGAGATTTTTAAAGACCTTTTAAAAGCAAAGCATATTCTTTCTTAAAAAATAAAACTTCTTAATTCTCAATATTTATAAATATTCCTTCACCTTAGTTGTGGAAGTTATATTTCTCTAGGAGATATCGTGGTGAGTAGGGATCTTAAAAGAGACATCAGAGTGACCTTTCTATTTCTAAAGAAAACTGGGAGGGGGAGGGGGTAAGAAGAAGAAAATTTCCAGTTGTCATTTTGGCTGCAATGTTCAGTAACAACTAATTCACTGTAACTCTCAGTCAAATTGAAACATGCAGAGTTTATAAAACTTTGAAAGACTTTCCAAGGATTGTAAAGCTAAATCCCATAATTGGAAGAAAAGATGAGGATGTAAAATATTTTGTGACAAAACACACTCTTATTGCTCACAATCTCAACACAGACACAGAGTTATATGTTCTTTACAAAAGTTGTTATATACGAACATATAAAGTGGATTCAGCCAAACCAACATTTTATTGTATATCATTCATTACATCATAAGGTTTATCAGAAGGCAAACCTCCAGATTTGTTAAATACACAAACATTTATTGAGTAACTGTAATTACTGAAGCACTGTTAAATGCCTGGAAACAAAAATATATAAACCCTCAAACAATACTGTTTTCCTGTAGCACTTTGTGCAAGTTTATTTTAGAGCACCTGTTATAAGCTGGGAAACCCTGGTGGCTTAGTGGTTAAGAGCTACACCTGCCAACCAAGAGGTTGACAATTCAAATCCACCAGACGCTCCTTGGAAATGCTATGGGGCAGTTCTACTCTGTCCTATAGGGTCACTATGAGTCAGAATCGACTTGACGGCAGTGGGTTTGGCTTTGGTTTTTTGGTTTGTTATGAGTTGAAGTTGACTTGACGGCAGTGGGTTATGGATCACATAATATTGTCAGAGACTATTTGTGAGTCTGTAGAACAAAATGAACTCTGAGTTCCTTAGGGCAAAGTGTTCTTTTCTCACTATTTCCAAGAACTTGGCACAAAAGAGCTTCTTAATAAATCCTTGCTAAAATAATGATGTATTGAAAGAGAAGTGTTGAGCTGTTTACTTGTAAGGGTAAGAAGAGTTAAAAAGTCTGAATGAGGACTTCTGCTTCTATCTAATATGAAGAAATGGGAGTTACCCTCCTAACAGACAAAATAAATAAATAAAAACAGACAAAATATATGAAGAACAGTTCTCAAGACATTGGATATCGGACCAGGAAGGGCAGTAATCACTGAGAAAAATCTCCCAGGCTATAGCGTCAGGGGAAGGAATCTAGTTGGCACCTGGTGGTTCCCTGAATTGGGCTAGATCTAGGAGAATGGGGAGACCAAGGCATTTCCTGGTGACTGTAGGTTTCTAGGGAAACCCTGGTAGCATAGTAGTTAAGAGTTACATCTGCTAACCAAAAGGTCGGCAGTTTGAATCCACCAGGTGCTCCTTAGAAACCATATGGGGCAGTTCTACTCTGT
The DNA here is from genome assembly GCF_030014295.1 of Loxodonta africana. Classification (NCBI taxonomy): domain Eukaryota; kingdom Metazoa; phylum Chordata; class Mammalia; order Proboscidea; family Elephantidae; genus Loxodonta; species Loxodonta africana. The sequence continues at coordinate 124,234,434 of NC_087348.1, forward strand.
CCTATAGGGTCACTATGAGTCAGAATCGACTCAATGGCAACGGGTTTGGTTTGGTTGGTGGGTTTCTAGAGTACAGGTCACAGGGAAAAGAAGATAGCTTCATAGAAAGTGATCTCTGGCAATCTGCAGGGAATCTCTCTTGAATTTTTAACAGAATTCTGATTAGTGTTTTTATGTGAGGAAATTACCTGAGCCCATGGTAAGAAACACCCAAAAGAATTAGAGGAAAAATACCTAGTGCTCACAAGACTCTGCAATAGTACCTATTCCCACCAGATATAGTGGAAGACCTCATAATTCATAGGGCATCGGATAAAATACTCAAAAGGCTCTTGCTGCAATAGGAGAATAAATTAACCCTAAATTAAATGGTGCTCTAGCACCTGTCCTTACAAAGCTTAAAAGCCAGACCTGAAAAAATCAAGCTGTTTTCAAGAAATTTCATTTTCATCAAAGCTCAAGGTAAAATTCACAGTGTCTGATGTGGCAGACAGACCATAAGTTTTCCCCCGTGACCCCTGCCTCCTAGTGTTCATCCCTTTATGGAATACCCTCTAGTTTGCGTGCAGGCAGGGCCTGCGACTTGCTTCTAATCAACAGAGTATGGCAGAGGTAAAGGGTTGTCACTTACTTGACTCAGTTAAATTACAGGCAGTTCCCGGGTTACCAATGTTTGACTTATGAACAATTCGTGCTTGCCTTTTAATATCATGTGAATTTGTCCTTACTTTGAAACAATTGAACCCACCCGTACTCACAACAAATTCCTCACAGTCACCTTCACTTGCTGCATATGCAGCTTTTAAATCATTGAAAAGCCTTCAAGCCTTTTCTTGCACTAACCTGTTGCCCTCGAGTTGACTCTGACTCCTAGTGACCCTACAGGACAGAGTAGAACTGCCCTGTAGAGTTACCGAGGAGTTGCTGGTGGATTCGAACTGCTCACCTTTTAGTTAGCAGCTGAGCTATTAATCACTGAGCCACCAGAGCTCCTTTCTTGCACTAAAAAAAAAAAAAATAAAATAAAGTAAGGCTAAATAAGAACTGTATGCACCTGTTGTTCTGACTTACCTATGAATTCAATCTGAAGACTTAAAGACACAGTTAGGAATGGATCTCGCTTGTAACCCAGAGACCGCTTGTATATGGTAACTGTTATTACAACTCCATTTTAGCAGATTGAGAGAGAGACGTTCTTCTTGCTGGCTAGCTAAAGTAAGAATTAATGTTGATCTAGGTGGTCTCTAGGACTGTGGGTTGCCTGTAGAACCTGAGGGCAGCCTCCATCCAACAACCAACATAAGCCAGGGCCCTGTCATAAGCCAGGGCCCTCAGTCATACAACCACAAGGAAGTGGATTCTTCTAACAACCTGAATGTGCTCGGAGGCAGATTCTTCCCTAGTTCAGCCTCCAGTCGAGACTGTAGCTCAGGTAGTCCCTAAAGGCAATTTCTTTCCATCAGCGGTAGCAAGAGTAGCCAATTTTTAGGCTACACTTTTTATGGGTGTCAGAGAATGTTTCCAGATATTAATTTGTGCAGATCATTACCTTTAAACCTGGATCTCAGTCAGTTTTATTTAAAATACAGCTGTTTTGTTGTTGTTAGGTGTCCTTGAGTCCAGTTTGACTCATAGTGACCCTATGCACAAAAGAATGAAACACTGCCTGGTCCTACACCATTCTCACAATCATTGTTACACATGAGCAGCCACTGTATCAATCCATCTCGTTGAGGATCTTCCTCTTTTTTGCTGACTCTGTACTTTACCAAGCACGATGTCCTTCTCCAGGGACGGATCCCTACAGATAACATGTCCAAAATATGAGACACAGTCTCGCCATCCTTGCTTCTAAGGAGCATTCTGGCTGTACTTTTTCCAGGACGGACTTGTCCATTCTTTTGATAGTCCATGGTATATTCAATATTCTTTGCCAACAGCACAATTCAAATGTGCCAGTTCTTCTTTGGTCTTCCTTATTCATCATCCAGCTTTTGAATGCATATGTGGCACACAGCTGTAGCAGTCCTGAAATAATTACAACATCAAGTAGATAGTCACTGAGATTCTGTGACATCATTTCTGTCTCAGTGTGATGCTATTAAATAGGTTCGATAATGCTCAAAACTATTCTTTGGTCACTACAATAGATTTTCTTTTCTTTCTCTCTTTTTTTTTTTATCCATTTTCCCTTTCTACCATGCCTTGAAATACCTTTGGAAAATCACCTCTTTACAACATTCAGCCTACGTTGACTGGGTGGATGAAACCTCACCCCTAGCTTCATGGAAAGTCTATGACTGATCCTGCCCCCTGGCCATAGTGATTGATTCAGGAATAAGTATGTGGCATCTTTAGGTTCATTAAGAGCCAGGACTAAGACTTTGACTTGACTGGTAGGAAGAGAGACGCTTGCTCTTTCTCACTAGATCTAAAACTGAGAGAATTTGAGTTGTAGAACCCTTGCAACTATCTCATTGACCAGCCATTCATATCTTTTCAGAGAGAAGAAAGCAGACTAAGATAGGGGTTGGGGGGGAGGCTTGGTTCTGGTGTCATGACAGGAACTCTTGCGTACCTGCATCAAGCTCTGCTTAAAGTCATTCCTACATTTGGACTTCCCAGAAATAATAATAAAAAAAAATTACGTTGAGTCAATTCCCACTCACAGTGATCTTGTAGGATAGAGTAGAACTTCCCCACAGAGTTTAATCTGTAAGGCTGTAATCTTTACAGAGCAGGCTACCACATCTCTCTCATGCACAGCAGCTGGTGGGTTTGAACCGCCAACCTTTCGGTTAGCATCTGAGTGCTTTAACCACGTGCCACCAGGGCTCCTTTTTCCAGAAATGAGTGCCAATAAAATTCTTTGTTTTAGCCAGTTTAGGTCAGATTTACTTTCTCTTACGATTGAAGGAATGCCATGAGGCACAGTTTTATTTACTACAGTTTCAGTTTTATACTAATTTTGTCTGAAAGAGATAAAGATGTGGACTGGACACAGAATCTAGACAAGCAAGCATCCACTGAGTTGTAGATACCTCGCCAGTTTTCTCCGGGAGATGTGTGCACAGATGAAACTCTTAGAAACAATTCTTATTTCAACGTGAGGCATTGATAGATCCACACTAGACTCTTTGAGGAGTGATAAGGGATGCTATAAGGAACCAGGTGTTCATTAGTTTCTTAGAGCTGCTTTTACAAAATACCACAAACTGGGTACCTTATAACCCCAGACCAAAAAAAAAAAAAAAAAAACAACCCAGTGCCGTCTTATAAGAACAGGAATTAATTTTCTCACAGTTCTGGAGGCTAAGAGTTCAAAATTATCATATCAACCTTGTTGATTTCTTCCAAGGGCTCTGAGGGAGAAGCTGTTCCATAACTCCTAGCTTCTGCTGGCTCCTTGGCAATCCTTGGAATTCCTTGGCTTGCAGTTCTGCCTCCTATAGTCTCTGCCTCCATCATCACATGACTTCTTCCTTTTGTGCCTTTGTGTGTGTTTCATCTCCTCTTTTATAAGAACACCACTCACATTGGATTAGGACCCACCCTACTCCCTCCCGCATGACCTTATGTTAACTTAACTGATAACATCTTCAAAGGGCATATTTGCAAATAATGTCACATTCACAGGGGTTAGAACTTCAATATATCTTCTTGGGGAACATAATTCAATCTATAGCAGGGTGTAAACCACTCACTTTAAGCACTGAATCCAAACTGAAAAGTATCCTGGTAAACTGGTCTAGTTTGTATATGAGCAGCTTGTCCAGGCCTCCTGCCAAAACAATGTCTAAGAGGACCTTATTCTAGGAAATCAAAGATTTTGGAGATTTCGCTCATCAGTGGTTGCCAAACTCCAACAACTAACTCTTGGTTTAATAGCATTATTGGTTCAGAAGCAAATTCTTGACATTCTTTTTTGGTAGGGAGCATCAAAAGATTTTATAGGGGGTGAAGATTTATGCTTCCCTTGGAAATAAATTCTGCAAATGGGCTCATTTGTCAAGATAGAGGATATTTAGATATATTATTATGTGAACCAAATAATCAAACAGAAAAGAACAAAAAAGCAACAAAGGTTATTCAAAGGAGTGTCAAAAAGATTGAGTTAAGCACACATTAAGTCACTAAATTAAGAATTATTAAATTTTAAGAACTTTTCTCACTGTGCCTCATATGTAACAATTTATTTTATGATGTCATCAAAATTCAAGAGGCAGAAAAGGAAAACTGTAGTCAATAGCTTATATCAGCTCATGAGCGCCTATTCCATATTCTTTTTTCATAGACGGTAAAATAACCACACATGAACCTTATTATTTCTTCCTTTATACAGTATGAAACTGGATTTCAATAGGACTTAGTTTCAATTTATATTTTTAGTTATTTAATTGCATTGCATAAAATTAGTGTGTGAAATACCCCATAATATTTTGATACATATACTATTGTATGGTTAGAAAACCTTTTCGTTCTGCAAATATTGCCAACTCATCAAAGTAGTTGAGCTTACTTTTATCACATTTCCAGACTCCCATAATCAAACACTATGAGTCAGAATGGACTCGAAGGCAATAGGTTTTTTTTTTTTGGTATAATCAAACACCAGTAGTTACAAGTTTAGAGTTTACTTTTATAATGTCAGGTTTTTAAATTCTTGAAATGCATTTGCCCATCTATCTATCTATCACCTATCTATCTATCTATCTATCTATCTATCTATCTATCTATCTATCTATCTATCTATCTATCTATCTATCTATCTATCTATCTATCATCTATCTATCTATCTATCATCTATCTATCTATCTATCTATCTATCTATCTATCTATCTATCTATCTATCTATCTATCTATCTATCTATCATCACCTATCAATCTATCATCTATCTATGTATCTATCTATGTATCTATCTGTCATCTTCTATCATCTATCTATATCTACCTACCTACCTATCATCTATCCAAATCTATGTGTAAATGTGTGTTCATGTGTTCTGCAATGTGCTAACAAAATTATGGCAGAATCTATTGTATTCTCCTTTTTTTTCGAAGACCCAGGTTTTAAATGGTTGAAATTATCATGAAAAAAAAAAACTCCAAAATTTAAATGAAAACATGTAAAGAAAAATGCAAAAATTTTTGATGCCACACGATGAGTATTGTACAAGACTTTAAAAGCCTTGGCCATTCAAGTAATGTGACACAGATGAGTTTCCTCATCTAGAAATTGAGGGAAGTAGGTAGTAGGAATTGACTCAACGACAATGGGTTTGGCTTATTTTTTTTACAAACTTAAAGCTTGATAGGAAACCCTGGTGGCATAGTGGTTAAGAACTACGACCGTCAACCAAATAGTTGGCAGTTTAAATCCACCAGGTGCTCCTTGGAAACCCTATGGGGCAGTTCTACTCTGTCCTGTAGGGTCGTTATGAGTTGGAATCCTCTCAAGGGCAAGAGGTTTGTCTTTTTTAAGGTTGATAGCACATTGATGTCTTCTCATATTGGGTCCATTTTTAGACAAATTTATTCTTGTAAATTGCTTTTGTAAGTGCATAGCTGTGAGATTAAGTTCACCAATATAAATGCTATCTTTTGCTGGTGTATACACTGCTGATATTTTCTCTTCAAACACTGAAGAAAGCAATGAAACAAGTAAGAGCAAACAATAGGAAACAATGGGTCTTTATGAGGTGGCCATAAAAAGCAGTTTTGCAGAATATGAAGCCCCAGAAAACGTGGACTGAATTGATAAAAATATTTACAGGTAAGCAGTCCTCCCCCCCTCCCCCCTGTAAATAGACATAAGAATTGACCGGACAATGGAGTGCTTAGCACAGTGACTTGAAAATAGTAGCTATGTTTCTTATCAATTTATTTCAGAAGATCAATAGTAATCATTACTTAAATTTATTTTACAATCATTATTTAAATTTATTTCACAGGCTAGCAAACTTTAATCATAGACTTGCAATTAAAAATTGATTTCTCAAGAAGCAATTTTCACAATAGTTTTTATTTCCTATTAGAACACTATACTCATCATTGAATAGGCAAAAATGAATAAATAAATATAATCAGATACCTGGTTACAAATGAAATTTAATCAATTTTCTAAAACTTGTTAAATTATTTTCTTAGAGTCAATAGTATCGAATTTGTCATTAGTGTTTGGCTAACATTGATTTAGCAAGTCATCTTCATGATTCCCTTTTTAATGTGATCTGAGTTGACTTAGTTTAGAATTTATGTGTGTCATTCACTAAACAATCTAAGCTCAATATTAGCTATGAAGAGGCATGAGCCATAACCATCTCCAAAGCCAACTTCAGTACTTCTAGAAACTTCTTGCAGAGAAAAGGGAGCCCTGATGGCACAGTGGTTAAAGTACTCAGCCAGGAGTTTGAACACACCAGATGCTCAACTACTTTGATGCAGCCTTGGAAGCCGTATGGGGCAGCTCTATTCTGTCCTACAGGACCTCTATGTGTAGGAATTGACTCAATGGCAATGGGTTCTAGAGAAAAAAAAAAAAATTTTTCAGTTATTTAATTGCCTACATCATTTCTGCTCTTTCAAATGTTTGCATTGCTCCCGCTGAAATGAATGATCTGGTAAAGAAGATTTACACTCATTGAAACCATGTCAGGAGAAGCAATTATAAAGACAAACTTTGGATCAAACTGCTGTGAGTCATAGTCAAATGCAACATTGGCAGCAAAGGATCTGTGGTGACAGTCACATGCTAATAAAATTCTTTTGCATCAACACCATGAGGAACTTCAAAGCCCATTTAGGTCAGGAGGCAGATGACATTGGTTAAAATATTTTTTGGTCTTTGTCTTGTTCAGGAAAAGTGCTAAGAAATTAAATCACTTTAGATATCATTATGTTGTTAATACAGTTACTACAGGAATAGAAATTAAATGTACACCTTCCAAAGGAGTAGAGGGCAGAAATAGAATAACAGCAAAAAAAGAAAATAAACTTTGAAAAAAAAAACTAAGGAACAAAATGAAGCATAGGGGAAAATAGAAAGCACAAAGAAACTGTGTGTGTGTGTGTGTGTGTGTCTGTGTTAGCAGCCGAATGATTGTTAATAAAATAATATTAATAATTAATAAAATTAACCCTCTCTAAATGGACAATTAACTTTTTTTGTATAAAGAAATTGCATATTGAAAATAATGATTAATAATGCAAACAAAACCAAGGAGGCAGAGTTGATGTTTCTCTTAAAACGAGTTGTCAGCCATATTATGAAATTAAAACCTAATCACCCTGTAAAGAAGTTAAGCAAAAAGGTTCTAAAATACATGAAAGACCATTAGAAATATGAATTTATATCCACTATAATTGACTTTTTTTTTATATAATTGACTAGAAACCCTATGGGGCAGTTCTACTCTGTCCTATAGGGTCGTTATGAGTCAGAATTGATTTGACAACATCAGATTTGGTTTGGTTTATAATTGACTGTGTATCATTAATATATAAAACTTGTGTTAATTTTAGAATATTGTCCATCTCTATCACACCTTTTTTATTGTATTTTGTACATATTGATAATTTATATAAGATATTGATACAATATATTAGTACAATATAAGTAATATGTAATATAGCATTAATATGATTTGGAGATAAATATATTAGAAAAGTGTTTGCAAAAGTTGTTTTTACTGATGGAATAAAGCTATCCTTAGAAATCCCTGTTGTACCAGCAGAAAAGACCTACTAGGCTATTTCGTGTCTCACTTTTATGATGGTACAATGGGCATCGTTGATATTCTCCACCTCTGTACTGCACACTATTTGGTACATTATAACAATATTTTCAGAAGCACTCAAGTTAGCCAGAATTTTTCGGAAGAGCTGTTAATCACCTGAAAGGAATTGCGATCATTAATTAGCAAAGAAAGATTATAGTAATGAAATTACCATAAAATTTAAAGAGCATGAAAAGTGTTGCGAAAACATATTTTATAAATTGATTTGAAACTTTAAAGTGTGGTGGTGACTTCCTATTAAAACCTAAAGTTCTCTTAACTTGGGTATAATCCTTTCTCATGAGCCACTGCTTTGCAGACCGTACAAGAGAGATTTTCATTAGAGAATATTTCACTGGAACTCTTTTAGCATCGGAATTTCCAAACCATCAGTCTCTTCTTCATTTTCTCACATCATTTGGGTACATTCGTAAATCAGCTAAAATGTTAAGCTTGGGTTATTATGATCTAATGTGAAATCAGTCAGTGCTGAAATTTTTTTCCCCAAAATCTCATAAGCTTTTTTTGAAAGAAAAGATATCTGGTAAAGGAAAAGCCAAACACCATCTCACATAAGGTTGGTTAGAATTCAAATAAAATATTAGCTTTCTCTGTTTCTTCCCCTACACTTACTAGAAAAGGCATTAGGAATTTAACTAAAAAGTCGTTGAGGTCAATGAAGTAGATATAAAAAATATGACAATCATTGGGCTTTTCATTAGTAGTTAGGCTGTTACAGCTAAATTTTCCCTATTTTGTTGTTACTTATCCTTTCCTAGCCTAAGTATAAAATAAATGAGTTTCATCGAATTTCTTCTATTCAAAACTCTATCCTGAGACCAAATTTATGAAGAAAAATCTGATTGCTCACAGTGTCATAGTATCAGGTAAAGTTAATTTTAGAGATCATCTCTCTTAGCAGCCTTACATTAAATGTCAGGAAAGTAGACCCTGGAATAAGAAGCAACTTGTTGCAAAATCCCATTGATATTTGGAGGCAGAGTTGGAACCAGAGCCCAGGACTTCTGACTTTAAATCAGAGAATTTTCTCCTTTGTTCCTTTTTCTAGTCTACTTTTGTATTTGCCATTGAACAAATGGTCTCTGAGTTCCTACATTTGTAAAAAGAGCAGTATCTGTAAGTATTTAAGTTCTGTTCTTTCCTTTCAATTCCTCTTCGTCTTTATTTTGAGGTAAAAAAAGGTTGTTCCTTTACAGAGCTCTTCATAAAGTGGGGGAATCTTTTCACTCAGATCTGTCGTTATCAATGGGTGGGAGATAAACATGGATTACACAGTAAATTTCTCTTTCTCTGTCTTTTACCCTCAACCCCAACAATGCACATCCACACAAAAAACAGTTCACCATAACCAAAACCCCACTTGTTGACAAACAACTAAACCTATTTGAACAACCCCTGAGAGTATCTAAATATCCAAACTTTCTAAAGTTTCTTTAGATAATGAGAGATATGAAGCAGAAACACTCAGTACACAAGAGAGGGCCATTATCTTATTACAAACCTGTGAAGAGATATGTTTATGTCAGATGTCTAAAAGAACAGTTCTGCCAAGAGTAACAAACAGAAATGGCTTCTGATAGTCCATTTATTTAATTCACATATCTTTAATTCCTCTCCAAGATCCAGCAACCCACAGTAGCTTCTCAAGTTTTTTTTGATTCGTAAGTCTTATCAATGATTTTCTGTTTAGCTCATTAAATCTCTGTTGAGTGGGTACTATCATACGTCAGCCTTACACTGTGCTATTGAACAGTATATGGGGCCTCTGCCTAATGGAAGAGACACTCAACTGTACACAATTACGCATCAAGGCCAATCTCAAACTTCAGCATTCAGGAGATAGTTAAAGAAGTTATAATAAAACCACTGTAAACTACTATTTTTTATAAAAGATTTTTCTTTTTTATTTAAACCTACTCATCTCTAGACTTCATATTCTATTATTGGCTTAATTTTCAAGAAAATTAAATAGCACTTTTTGGTCCAGCAATCATTATTTGTGATAATTTAATTCCAGTTCTTTCCATTACAAAGCTAGTAACACACTTTTCGTGATGTGAAGTCCTTTTAGAATATTAGCATGCAGAAAATGTACTTTGCCATTTTAATTAATGTGCCTGTCATATTCTAAATATTCTGATATACTTTTAAGGGTTGTGAAATATTAGAAACATAAATAAATAAAAATATTCATTGTTGCATTTCATTAGGTTTTAGACAAGGAATAGAAAAGGAAATTTCCATAAATTGATGTGCTGAACTTTAAGGTCATTTTTTTTTTTTAACTGAAGCTTGTAATTTTCCATCTTAAATATTCTCTTTCTTGAATAATTTACTTATTTTTTAATAAGCGCCAAATGGAAACATTGAGAATTATAGAAAACTAGTAAGGAACAAGTAGGTGCATATGCCCTATGTGTGCCTATGTACCTGTGTGTATTTGGAATGATCTCTATCCAATATGACAGGTGTTCTTTATAAACTATTGGTAGAGATTACGACATGGCTGGTGCTCTCACCATGATGGGTGGGAATGGCATGGCTGGTGTTCAGACCACCTGAGGTTCCCTGCCTAGCTGCTGCTGCTACCTAGAGCTGGAGACATAAAAAGAGTTTGATATTAGAGTTCTCATCCTTTTCTGCTGGAGGGATGTAAATTCCGCTTCAAAGCATAAAAATCTTTTCTTTTCCCCATTGCTCCACCTTCCAAGTTCTTTGTCATGGCCTCTGTTTTGCAGGCCCTAAGGAGAAGCCAACTGGCAAGTGGGTCTAGAGTCTTAACCCCAGAACCACAAACGAGAGCATAGGCAGATGACCTGAGAGCTGTCAAGTATTAGCAAAGTGGCTGGCTCAGAGATCCCAGCTCTTGTATAAGAAGAGACATGCAAATGGATATTGATCTCACCATTGTTTGCGATTATTAAAAATTGGAAGCAATTTAAATGTCATCAACTGGAAAACAGAAAGATAAACACTAATTACAGATGCATGTATCAAAGCAATAAACGGAAAAAAACACAGCTTAAAAAATGCAAATTGCTAAGGTATACATAAAGTATGATATCATTTATATAGTGTCACAAAAGCAAAATGATGCCATGCAGATGTTTATAGAACAGGTAAGTAACAAAAGTGATGATTACTTCTGGGGAAAGTAAGAGTGAATATAATCTAGACAGATTTCAGAGGTATTTCACCTGTATCTATAATGTGTTTGTTTCTTAGAAAATATAAATGAAACAAATGTTGCAAAATAGAGACTATTTTTTTGTCTCTGTATTTGAGTTATCCCACAATTTCTAAAAAGACAAAAAAATAAGTCAGGCTAAGCCCAGTCTCACGACTTGACAGGAATTTACCTTGAGCAGTTACTTGGCATCTCTGAACCTCAGTTCTGTAGTTGTAAATCACACAGTGTCCTTGTGAGAATTAAAGATAATGAAAGTGCTTGTTACTTGAAGGCCCTCAATAATGGCTATTTTTTTTTCTGTTACTATTATTAATAATATTTTGCCCAAGGTACAGTACACATTTGTTAACTAAATGAGAATCAGTGACATAAGGCAATTGAACAATGTATTTTTTCTAATTTTTCATGTGAAGTTTCTAATTCCTTCACCAATGCTGCAAGATTGAGATATTTCAGTTTTATGGGTAATAGAAACAACTTGTTAGAAGGTCATCCATATTGCCAGATTGGATTATTTTGCCTTTAATACCCTACCTTTTATAAACTGAGGAGGTTAATGAAATCTTAGATTATATTAACAGGAGAATAGAATGCAAATTAATATGGGGGGCATGCATCCTGTTTGCCAAGGACAGACTCATTTTATATTTGTTATCCCAACATAATTATTATTACTATCTCCCTTTTACTTTAAAAAATGTCATGGTTTGAATGATAAATTATGTTTACCCTACCAATTTAGTAAAACAATAAGCTAGCTCTACTCCTTTATAAATTGAATTGTGTCCCCCCAAAACATATGTTGAAGTCCTAACCTATGTGCCTGTATATAAGACCCTCTTTGGAAATAGAGGTTCTCTTTTATTGTGTTAATGAGGTCATACCAGAGTAGGTCCTAAACCCAACCCCTTCTGAGTGGTGTTTTATTAAAAGGCAAAACAGAGAGATACACACACAAAGAAGACAGACACCATGTGAAGACCAAGTTAGATGCATCTGCAAGACCAAGAACACCAGGAATTGCTTGGAAATCCTGGTGGTGGAGTGGTTAAGAGCTAACCAAAATGTCGGCAGTTCGAGTACACCAGGTGCTCCTTGGAAACCCTATGGGGCAGTTCCACTCTGTCCTATAGAGTTGCTATAAGTTGGAATCGACTCAACGGCAATGGGTTTGCATTTGGTTTACTAGAAGGTAAAAGAGACAAAGAATGTCCTCCCTTAGAGCTGTGAGAAAACAAATTTCTGTTCTTTAAGCACGTTTGTATTTTTGTTACTGCAGCACTAGGAAACTAAGACAGTAATTTTTTGAGTGTAGCTTTTTTTCACTGAACACAATGTTTTTGAGATTCATCAGTGCTTTTGTATGTATCATCAGTACCCTCCCCCCATTCTTATTGCTAAAGAGTAATTCAGTGTATAGAAACACCCTAATTTGTTTATCCATTTATCTATTGATGGGTATTTGAGTTATTTCCAGGTTTTAACTATTATGAATTAAGCTGCTGTGAACATTCATTCATGTACATGTCTTGATGTGGATCTGTTTTTATTTCTCTTGGTTAAAAATTAAGAAATTTCTGGATCGTATATTCAACTTAATAAGAAATGGCAAAACTTTTCCAAGATGATTGGAACATTTTATATTTACCCAATGTAAGAAAATTTGCATTGCCTCCTATCCATATCAACACTTATTACTGTCAGGCTTTTCAATATCAGCCCTTGAAAAGGCATGTAATCATATCTCATTGTGATTTTAATTTTTATTTCCTTGATGCCCAATAGTGCTAAATGAATTTTTATGTGTTCATTGACCATTAAATACAGCAAAACCTGTGAAAGCAGGAATCTGTATAATGCAGAAACCTGTCAGAAAAAGAAAACTCAAATATTTTTCACTAAAAGGAGCAACAGAAAAGCGTTAAGACTGCAACATCAAAGGCGCAAAATTTGTAAGACCTGGAAAAGCTAGGCAATTCTGTTGAGTTTCAGCTCTCACAAGTTTCACTGTACTTTCTTTAATAATTTATCTGTTGATATCATTTGCCCATGCTCATTGGGTTGCTTGTCTTCTTATGGTTGATTTCTTTACATTCTGGATCAAATCTTTTGAGAGTTAGGTGTATTAAGATTATTTTCTCTCAGTCTATGGATTGTCTTTTTATTTTCTTCACAGTGTCTTATGAAGACCAAAGGTTTTTAATTTTAATTTTGATGAACTCTAATTTATTAAATTTTTTATAATTCATATTTTTTGTGTCCTATATAGGAAATCTCTTTTTTAGAATCAGTTTCCAAATTTCTACAAAAGAAAAATTCTGCTGGGATGTTGACTGGAGTTCCTTGAAACCTGTAACAAAACTAAACTCAAACCCGTTGCTGTCAAATGAATTTCAACTCATAGCGACCCAATAGGACAGAGCAGAGCTGCCCCATAGGGTTTTTGAGGAGTGGCTGGCTGGTAGATTCAAACTGCTGACCTTATGGCTAACAGCCATAACTCTTAACCACCATGCAACCAGGGCTCCTTGAAAACTGTAAAAAAAAAAAAAAAAAAAAAAAACACCTGTTGCCGTTGAGTCAATTCCAACTCATAGCAACCCTATAGGGCAGAGCAGAACTGCCCCATAGAGATTCCAAGGAGCGCCTGGTGGATTTGAACTGCCAACCTTTTGGTCAGTAACCGTAGCTCCTAACCACTAGGCCACCAGGGTTTTCTGGAAAACTATAGGGGATGAATAGTATCTTAAAAATAGAGTCACCTGTCTTCTAATCCATGAACATGGGATATCCCTCTATTTTATTTAGTTCTTTAATACCTCTTAATTCTGCTTTGTATTTTTTTCATGTGCAATATTGCACACATTTTTGTTAAATTTACAAGTTTTTTATGCTTTTAGGATATCATAAATGATACTGCCTTTTAAATTTCAATCTCCAGTTGTGATTTGTACAATTTCTACTTATTAGTTCCAGTTACTTTTTATTAGTCTTTTCTTGATTTATGATCACATCTCCTGTGAATAAAGACAGTTTCACTTCTTTTTCAATAATAAATATTTTTATTAATACATCAGTTATTTAACTAACTCATTGTATTAGTTAGGACCTCTGTGTTTTGAATAGAAGTGCTGACTGGGATTCCTTGAGCTGAACCAATTTTAGTGCAAAAATATTCAGTCTTTCATTATTAACTATGATGACAGCTATAGGTTTCTTCTGATGGCTTAAAATAAATTCTTGTTTATTCCTGGTTTTCTGAGAACTTTTATTTTGAACAACTGTTGGACTTTGACAAATGCTTTTTCTGATCTACTGGATTACCCATATATTTTTTTCCCCTCTACTCTGATAATACTATAAGTTACAAGAATTAATTTTTGAATTAAACCAACTTTGTATATCTGGGATAAATCATACTTGGTCATGGTGTATTACCTTTTTCATATACTGTTGTATTCAGTATCCTAATATTTTATTATGGATTATTGCATCTAGTACCTAAGGGATATTGGTCTCTAGTTTTCTTTCTTTTAATGTCTTTTATATCAGGGTAATATTGGCCTCATAAACCAAGTTGCAGTGTATTTCCTTCTCCCTTATTTTCTGATAAATTTTTTTTTAATAACTTTTATTAAGCTTCAAGTGAACGTTTACAAATCCAATCAGTCTGTCACATATAAGTTTACATACATCTCACTCCCTACTCCCACTTGCTCTCCCCCTCTTGAGTCAGCCCTTTCAGTCTCTCCTTTCTTGACAATTTTGCCGGCTTCCCTCTCTCTCTATCCTCCCATCCCCCCTCCAGACAAGAGTTGCCAACACAATCTCAAGTGTCCACCTGATATAATTAGCTCACTCTTCATCAGCGTCTCTCTCCCACCCGCTGACCAGTCCCTTTCATTTCTGATGAGTTGTCTTCGGGGATGGTTCCTGTCCTGTGTCAACTGAAGGTCTGGGGAGCATGGCCGCCGGGATTCCTCCAGTCTCAGTCAGACCATTAAGTTTGGTCTTTTTATGAGAATTTGGGGTCTGTATCCCACTGATCTCCTGCTCCCTCAGGGGTCCTCTGCTGTGCTCCCTGTCAGGGCAGTCATCGATTGTGGCCGGGCACCAACTAGTTCTTCTGGTCTCAGGATGATGTAGGTCTCTGGTTCATGTGGCCCTTTCTGTCTCTTGGGCTCTTAGTTGTCGTGTGGCCTTGGTGTTCTTCATTTTCCTTTGCTCCAGGTGGGTTGAGACCAATTGCTGCATCTTAGATGGCTGCTTGTTAGCATTTAAGACCCCAGACGCCACGTTTCAAAGTGGGATGCAGAATGATTTCATAATAGAATTATTTTGCCAATTAGAAGTCCCCGCAAACCGTGTTCCCCAAACCCCTGCACTTGCTCCCCTGACCTTTGAAGCATTCATTTTATCCCGGAAACTTCTTTGCTTTTGGTCCAGACCAATTGAGCTGACCTTCCATGTATTGAGTGTTGTCTTTCCCTTCACCTAAAGCAGTTCTTATCTACTGATTAATCAATAAAAAACCCTCTCCCACCTTCCCTCCCTCCCCACCTCGTAACCACAAAAGTATGTCTTCTTCTCAGGTTTACTATTTCTCAAGATCTTATAATAGTGGTCTTATACAATATTTGTCCTTTTGCCTCTGACTCATTTCGCTCAGCATAATGCCTTCCAGGTTCCTCCATGTTATGAAATGTTTCAGAGATTCGTCACTGTTCTTTATCGATGCGTAGTATTCCATTGTGTGAATATACCACAATTTATTTACCCATTCATCCGTTGATGGACACCTTGGTTGCTTCCAACTTTTTGCTATTGTAAACAGAGCTGCAATAAACATGGGTGTGCATATATCTGTTTGTATGAAGGCTCTTGTATCTCTAGGGTATATTCCTAGGAGTGGGATTTCTGGGTTGTATGGTAGTTCTATTTCTAACTGTTTAAGATAACGCCAGATAGCTTTCCAAAGTGGTTGTACCATTTTACATTCCCACCAGCAGTGTATGAGAGTTCCAATCTCTCTGCAGCCTCTCCAACATTTATTATTTTGTGTTTTTTGGATTAATGCCAGCCTTGCTGGTGTGAGATGGAATCTCATCGTAGTTTTAATTTGCATTTCTCTAATGGCTGATGATCGAGAGCATTTTCTCATGTATCTGTTGGCTGCCTGAATATCTTCTTTAGAGAAATGTGTGTTCATATCCTTTGCCCACTTCTTGATTGGGTTGTTTGTCTTTTTGTGGTTGAGTTTTGACAGAATCATGTAGATTTTAGAGATCAGGCGCTGGTCGGAGATGTCATAGCTGAAAATTCTTTCCCAGTCTGTAGGTGGTCTTTTTACTCTTTTGGAGAAGTCTCTAGATGAGCATAGGTGTTTGATTTTTAGGAGCTCCCAGTTATCGGGTTTCTCTTCATCATTTTTGGTAATGTTTTGTATTCTGTTTATACCTTGTATTAGGGCTCCTAGGGTTGTCCCAATTTTTTCTTCCATGATCTTTATCGTTTTAGTCTTTATGTTTAGGTCTTTGATCCACTTGGAGTTAGTTTTTGTGCATGGTGTGAGGTATGGGTCCTGTTTCATTTTTTTGCAAATGGATATCCAGTTATGCCAGCACCATTTGTTAAAAAGGCTATCTTTTCCCCAGTTAATTGACACTGGTCCTTTGTCAAATATCAGCTGCTCATACGTGGATGGATCTATGTCTGGGTTCTCAATTCTGTTCCATTGGTCTATGTGTCTGTTGTTGTACCAATACCAGGCTGTTTTGACTACTGTGGCTGTATAATAGGTTCTGAAGTCAGGTAAGGTGAGGCCTCCCACTTTCTTCTTCTTTTTCAGTAGTGCTTTGCTTATCCGGGGCTTCTTTCCCTTCCATATGAAATTGGTGATTTGTTTCTCTATCCCCTTAAAATATGACATTGGAATTTGGATCGGAAGTGCGTTAAATGTATAGATGGCTTTTGGTAGAATAGACATTTTTACTATGTTAAGTTTTCCTATCCATGAGCAGGGTATGTTTTTCCACTTAAGTATGTCCTTTTGAATTTCTTGTAGTAGAGCTTTGTAGTTTTCCTTGTATAGGTCTTTTACATCCTTGGTAAGATTTATTCCTAAGTACCTTATCTTCTTGGGGGCTACTGTGAATGGTATTGATTTGGTTATTTCCTCTTCGGTGTTCTTTTTGTTGATGTAGAGGAATCCAAGTGATTTTTGTATGTTTATTTTATAACCTGAGACTCTGCCAAACTCTTCTATTAGTTTCAGTAGTTTTCTGGAGGATTCCTTAGGGTTTTCTGTGTATATAATCATGTCATCTGCAAATAGTGATAACTTCACTTCCTCCTTGCCAATCCGGATACCTTTTATTTCTTTGTCTAGCCTAATTGCCCTGGCTAGGACTTCCAACACGATGTTGAATAAGAGCGGTGATAAAGGGCATCGTTGTCTGGTTCCCGTTCTCAAGGGAAATGCTTTCAGGTTCTCTCCATTTAGAGTGATATTGGCTGTTGGCTTTGCATAGATGCCCTTTATTATGTTGAGGAATTTTCCTTCAATTCCTATTTTGGTAAGAGTTTTTATCATGAATGGGTGTTGGACTTTGTCAAATACCTTTTCTGCATCAATTGATAAGATCATGTGGTTTTTGTCTTTTGTTTTATTTATGTGATGGATTACATTAATGGTTTTTCTGATATTAAACCAGCCTTGCATACCTGGTATAAATCCCACTTGATCAGGGTGAATTATTTTTTTGATGTGTTGTTGGATTCTATTGGCTAGAATTTTGTTGAGGATTTTTGCATCAATGTTCATGAGGGATATAGGTCTATAATTTTCTTTTTTTGTAATGTCTTTACCTGGTTTTGGTATCAGGGAGATGGTGGCTTCATAGAATGAGTTGGGTAGTATTCCGTCATTTTCTATGCTTTGGAATACCTTTAGTAGTAGTGGTGTTAACTCTTCTCTGAAAGTTTGGTAGAACTCTGCAGTGAAGCCGTCCGGGCCAGGGCTTTTTTTTTGTTGGGAGTTTTTTGATTACCGTTTCAATCTCTTTTTTTGTTATGGGTCTATTTAGTTGTTCTACTTCTGAATGTGTTAGTTTAGGTAGGTAGTGTTTTTCCAGGAATTCATCCATTTCTTCTAGGTTTTCAAATTTGTTAGAGTACAATTTTTCATAATAATCTGAAATGATTCTTTTAATTTCATTTGGTTCTGTTGTGATGTGGTCCTTCTCATTTCTTATTCGGGTTATTTGTTTCCTTTCCTGTATTTCTTTAGTCAGTCTAGCCAATGGTTTATCAATTTTGTTAATTTTTTCAAAGAACCAGCTTTTGGCTTTGTTAATTCTTTCAATTGTTTTTCTGTTCTCTAATTCATTTAGTTCAGCTCTAATTTTTATTATTTGCTTTCTTCTGGTGTCTGATGGATTCTTTTGTTGCTCAGTTTCTATTTGTTCAAGTTGTCGGGACAGTTCTCTGATTTTGTCTCTTTCTTCTTTTTGTATGTGTGCATTTATTGATATAAATTGGCCTCTGAGCACTGCTTTTGCTGTGTCCCAGAGGTTTTGATAGGAAGTATTTTCATTCTCGTTGCTTTCTATGAATTTCCTTATTCCCTCCTTGATGTCTTCTATAACCCAGTCTTTTTTCAGGAGGGTATTGTTCATTTTCCAAGTATTTGATTTCTTTTCCCTACTTTTTCTGTTATTGATCTCTAGTTTTATTGCCTTGTGGTCTGAGAAGATGCTTTGTAATATTTCGATGTTTTGGACTCTGCAAAGGTTTGTTTTATGACCTAATATGTGGTCTATTCTAGAGAATGTTCCATGTGCGCTAGAAAAAAAAGTATACTTTGCAGCAGTTGGGTGGAGAGTTCTGTATAAGTCAATGAGGTCAAGTTGGTTGATTGTTGTAATTAGATCTTCCGTGTCTCTGTTGAGCTTCTTACTGGATGTTCTGTCCTTCTCCGAAGTGGTGTGTTGAAGTCTCCTACTGTAATTGTGGAGGTATCTATCTCGCTTTTCAATTCTGTTAAAATTTGATTTATGTATCTTGCAGCCCTGTCATTGGGTGCGTAAATATTTAATATGGTTATGTCTTCCTGATCAATTGTCCCTTTTATCATTATATAGTGTCCTTCTTTATCCTTTGTGGTGGATTTAAGTCTAAAGTCTATTTTGTCAGAAATTAATATTGCTACTCCTCTTCTTTTTTGCTTATTGTTTGCTTGATATACTTTTTTCCATCCTTTGAGTTTTAGTTTGTTTGTGTCTCTAAGTCTAAGGTGTGTCTCTTGTAGGCAGCATATAGATGGATCGTGTTTCTTTATCCAGTCTGTGACTCTCTGTCTCTTTATTGGTGCATTTAGTCCATTTACATTCAGGGTAATTATAGATAAATAAGTTTTTAGTGGTGTCATTTTGATGCCTTTTTATGTGTGTTGTTGACAATTTCATTTTTCCACATACTTTTTTGTGCTGAGGCGTTTTTCTTAGTAAATTGTGAGATCCTCATTTTCATAGTGCTTGACTTTATGTTAGTTGAGTCGTTACGTTTTTCTTGGTTTTTATCTTGAGTTATAGAGTTGTTATACCTTTTTGTGGTTACCTTATTATTTACCCCTATTTTTCTAAGTAAAAACCTAACTTGTATTGTTCTATATCGCCTTGTATCACTCTCCATATGGCAGTTCAATGTCTCCTGTATTTAGTCCCTCTTTTTGATTATTGTGATCTTTTACCTATTGACTTCCATGATTCCCTGTTATGTGTATTTTTATTTATTTTTTTAATTAATCTTAATTTGTTTGTTTTTGTGATTTCCCTATTTGAGTTGATATCAGGATGCTCTGTTTTGTGACCTTGTGTTGTGCTGATATCTGATATTATTGGTTCTCTGACCAAACAATATCCTTTAGTATTTCTTGTAGCTTTGGTTTGGTTTTTGCAAATTCTCTAAACTTGTGTTTGTCTGTAAATATCTTAATTTCGCCTTCATATTTGAGAGAGAGTTTTGCTGGATATATGATCCTTGGCTGGCAGTTTTTCTCCTTCAGTGTTCTGTATATGTCGTCCCATTCCCTTCTTGCCTGCATGGTTTCTGCTGAGTAGTCAGAACATATTCTTATTGATTCTCCCTTGAAGGAAACCTTTCTTTTCTCCCTGGCTGCTTTTAAAATTTTCTGTTTATCTTTGGTTTTGGTGAGTTTGATGATAATATGTCTTGGTGTTTTTCTTTTTGGATCAATCTTAAATGGGGTTCGATGAGCATCTTGGATAGCTATCCTTTCGTCTTTCATGATGTCAGGGAAGTTTTCTGTCAGGAGTTCTTCAACTATTTTCTCTGTGTTTTCTGTCCCCCCTCCCTGTTCTGGGACTCCAATCACCCGCAGGTTATCCTTCTTGATAGAGTCCCACATAATTCTTAGGGTTTCTTCATTTTTTTTAATTCTTTTACCTGATTTTTTTTCAGCTATGTTGGTGTTGATTCCCTGGTCCTCCAGATGTCCCAGTCTGCATTCTAATTGCTCGAGTCTGCTCCTCTGACTTCTTAGTGCGTTGTCTAATTCTGTTATTTTATTGTTAATCTTTTGGATTTCTACATGTTGTCTCTCTATGGATTCTTGCAACTTATTAATTTTTCCAGTATGTTCTTGAATAATCTTTTTGAGTTCTTCAACAGTTTTATCAGTGTGTTCCTTGGCTTTTTCTGCAGTTATCCTAATTTCATTTGTGATATCATTAAGCATTCTGTAAATTAGTTTTTTATATTCTGTATCTGATAATTCCAAGATTGTATCTTCATTTGGGAAAGATTTTGATTCTTTTGTTTGGGGGGTTGGAGAAGCTGTCATGGTCTGCTTCTTTAAGTGGTTTGATATGGATTGTTGTCTCCGCGTCATCACTGGGAAACTAGTTTTTCCAGAAAATCCGCTGAAAAAAAATGCAGTCAGATCCCTATCAGAGTTCTCCCTCTGGCTCAGGCTATTCAGATGTTAATGAAGCCGCCTGGGGAGGGTGGGGGAGGGAACAGAGAGATAGGAGAGTAGCACCTCAGAATATAGCCAGAGTTGCTTGTCTTGCTTGGAATGACTATTATATGTGAGATTCCCGCGGGGCGTGTCGCCTATGTGTGCTGGCTGTGTGGAGATTGCCCCCGGGGGGTCTGGCCCGCTGGAGTCACGGTCAGATCCTCCGCTTCCAGCCCCACGCCCAGCGTCAAGGCTCCCCTACTGGGATGGTGCACTCTCGACTCCACAATCAGTCGTTGCCTCCCGGGGACTTCTGGTCCCTCCAGCCACGTGGCCGTGCCGCACCTGAGAGCCAGTTGGGCCTCCTCCCGGGGTTAGTTCAGATGGGTGGAGCAGCTCCCCGTGCTTGTGCCGTGACCGAGTGTCCCGGCTGGGACACTGTTCTCCCCGCTCCAATACCAGTCGCTGCCTCCCAGGGACTTCTCCTACTGGCTGCGTCCCACGCCGCCTGCGCGACCCGGCTGGTCCCCTTCCCGGGGTTAGTTCAGGGGGGTGGAGCAACTCTCCGTGTTTATGCGGTACCCGCGTCCAGTCCAAATCCCTGCGGGACGGTTCCCCGCCTCGGACGCTGCTCTTTCTGCTCCAAGACCAGTCACTGCCTCCCGGGGACTTCTCCTACCGGCTGCGTCCCACACCGCCTGTGGAACCGGCTGGTCCCCCTCCCGGGGTTAGTTCAGGGGGGTGGAGCAGCTCTCTGTGCTTGTGCCGTACCTGAGTGGTACGCTGGCTCCAGGCTCTGGAAACAATAGCTGCTTCCCCGTATTAGTTCGTTCTCCGTCTCTAAATCTGTGTTTGTTGTTCAGGGTTCGTAGATTGTTATGTATGTGATCGATTCACTTGTTTTTCCGTGTCTTTGTTGTAAGAGGGATCCGAGGTAGCGTCTGCCTAATCCGCCATCTTGGCTCCGCCCCTCCTGATAAAATTTTTAATGAAGTGACATTATTTCTTGCTTAAATGTTTGATAAAGTTCATCAGTAAAGCCATCTAGGAGATCCCTTATTGGGAAATTAAGTAAAAATTCATAGATCTAAGGGTATTCATATTTTTCATTTTTTTAGACAGTTTGGTAATTTGTATCTTTTGATAAATCTCCCACTTAATATAATTTGTTGGATATATTGCCATAAATTTATCAACAAATTCTTAGACAGCAGTGTTCAAGTTTCAAAATATGATTGCATGTATTGCATATATTGTCTGTATTTTATATAGTGATTGCTTTATATTGTTCACCACCACACAATCTCAGTGTGTGGAACAAAAAGAAACACCCTTGTCTCTTAAGAATGCTCTTGATGAAAAATAAAAGAAATATTAATTTTGTTAAGTCTTGACTTTGGAATATATTGACTTTTATAATTTGTGCCTTATGGAGCTTTACACCATGCATATGTAGGCTACTATTTAACAGAGACTCTAAGGAGTTCATTTTCTACATAGCTCCCTTCTTTTCACAATGCTACCCCAGATCTCCCAGCCACATCAGCCTCCATTAACTCAGATTTTCTTGTCGTTAGTTCATCAAGGCTTGTCCTTCTACCCATGGTATGGAAATTGCCTCCAGGCAGACAGCCAGGACAAAGGCATAGCTAATCTCATTTGTCTCACTTCTCTGAGGGAGCACAGTCTTGTGCTGCTTATGACCAATATCTAAAATAAACAATTTCCTATATTTTGTCCACTTTGCTAGTTTTTGGAGCCCTGGTGGCTCAGTAGTTAAGAGCTCGGCTGCTAACCAAAAGGTCAGCAGTTCAAATCCACCAGCCCCTCCTTGGAAATCCTATGGGAAAGTTCTACTCTGTCCTATAGGATTACTGTGAGTCGGAATCAACTCGATGGCAACAAGTTGCTGGTTTTTACAGCAGGAAGTTAGGTTTGGACCTTGTTACTACATCATGATTGGAAGATGTCCCTTTCCTTTTTAATTGTAGTTATTATTTTTTGTATTTGGTATACATTTGTTACAAATTTTTTGTTATTAACTGTTTCATTTGATGGATAGTTCTTTTCTTTTGTATAAAATGAAGTTGGGTTGTGCTTTGTGAGGAAATTTGGAATAATTTTATTTTAATGTATGACTTAGGCCATTAAATTTATTGATAACAAGTAGCATGGTTGGTATTAACTCTGCTTTAATATTTTATATTTATAGTCTCTATTATACTATATCCAGAGTATGTTATTTATCCTGTTAGTTTACTTTTGGTTCCATTTTTATTTCCTTTGTTATTTCAGAAAGTTTTTATTTTTACTATATTGTCTATATTTACATATTAAAACCTGTGAGAGCTGGAATTCTACAGGACTACTTGTTATTCTGGGTCTCGAAAGTTTTCTGCTTTTGACACAGTGGAATCTTACCACTATCCTATCCTCTCTAGTAGTAGAAAATATTTGAGTTTTTCTTCTCTGACAAGTTTCCTCCTTCACAGATTATGGGTTTCACAGGTTTTACTGTATTAATACTTTTATAAGTGTTCTTAGGCTCCACTTCTTTTTCTTAGTTGTAGTTATATAGTTTGTCAGCTGTAAAATATATACTTTTGACCCCCCCCCATCATTTTTATCATTTTTCAACCACTTCATATACATGTGAAAGCTGGACAACTAATAAGGAAGCCTGAAGAAGAATTGATGCCTTTGAATTATGGTGTTGGCGAAGAATATTGAATATACATGGACTGCCAGAAGAACAAACAAATCTGTCTTGGAAGAAGTACAGCCAGAATGCTCCTTAGAAACAAGGATGGCAAGAGTTCCTCTCACATACTTCGGACATGTTATCAGGAGGGAGCAGCCCCTGGAAAAGGAAGGACATCATGCTCGGTAAAGTAGAAGTTCAGCAAAAGAGAGGAAGACCCTCAACGAGATGGATTGACACAGTGGCTGCAACAGTGGGCTCAAACATAGCAACAATTGTGAGAATGATGCAGGACCAGGCAGTGTTTCGTTCTGTTGTACATACGGTCGTTATGAATAGGAATTGACTCAACAGCACCTAATAATATAATATCATTTTTATGATACTCAGGAAGTTTCTCCTATTCTTTCTCTTTTCCCAACCCTACAACCACCCCAATTGATTTAGTTTGTTTATTTTGTCAGATTATATAGCATTTACATTCAATTCTTCTCCTATCAATATTTTTGCTTTTATCTTAGATCTTCTATTTAATATATGCAATCCTCAGTCTTTTTCCAATTATATATTGGTTAGATGAAATTCTTTCTCTAGTAGGTTCCACGAGAAAAGCTTATTAGTACAATATTTCCTGAGTAAAGATACTTAAAATACAGTTTATATTATTGTAGAATCTTTGGTTCACACATCTTGACATTGTAATTCTGATTTTGTGCTGCTTTTTATGTTGCTATTGAGAAGTCTGATAAAAATCAAAAAACAAGTTGCCACTGAGTTGATTCTGAGTTTTGGCAACTCCATGCGTTTCAAAGTAAAACTGTGCTCCACAGGGTTTTCAATGGCTGTGACTTTTTTTTGAAAGTACATCAACAGAACTTTCTTCCCAGGTGCCTCCGGGTGGATTCGAACTGCCAACATTTCAGTTAATAGCCAAGCACTTAAGTGTATGCTCCACCCACGGAAGTGGTGAAAAGTCTAGTAAAATCAAAATTATTTCTTTTGGAAGTGATGTCTGTTCTAGAGATACCGAAATTGTTTTTCTTTAAAATAGAATAATTTTATTAGATGTCCCAGATTTGTCTACCCAATTCAATTTTCTCAAGAACCCAGAGACCCTTTAAATATGTAGACTTTCATCTTTTATTTCAGCACAGTTTACTTGATTTATAGTCTTAAATATTTTTCCTACAGAAAGGAGAAATATTTTTGGTACTTTAACTGATTTCATGATTTTTGTATGTCCTCTTTTATTATAAAGTAAATAGAAATTTCCTTACTAACCTTTAAAAGTATGTTGTATTCCTACTATCTGGTACTATTTATTTTTGAGGGGCTTGACCATTAGTCATTTTTACCTTTTCTGTACCACTTGACCTCCTAGTAACACCTCCCCTTCCCAGTCAATATGCTTTCCTCTCCTTCAGAATCAATGCCTTTCCAATATTGTCTCCACTTGTCCATGAACTTTCTAAGTCCCTTCCTGTGCTTTAATCCTGCTTTCAATGTTTTTCCACTAAGGATGACATCATCTGCTTCTGGTGTACATTCCAGTTAGTGTTTCTTCCAATACCATAAACTTGTCACTCTCTCTCTTATTAAAGCCAATCCCTACCTGAGTCTCTGCTCTGCTGAAACGTACTCTGTTGGTTTTGATTCTTATGTCCCCACTTATATGTAAATTGATGATTAAAGTTTTTTTTTTTTTCTAATTTTGCTATAGGTGATTTGAATTGTTCTTTATGTATACATATATATGAATTTAGGTTGCCTTCATTTTAAACTACTTTTTAAAATATTGTTCACAAATAAAATTTTACCAGCACATTGGTGTTTATTTAGGAATTAAACAATTTATTAATGCTACAATTTCTGAAAGATAAGAGAAGGCAAGATTTAATTTTAACTCCATTTTATAGGTAAAGAAACAGGATCAATAATTTCAACTGACTTACCTGTGGCCACAAAGCAAAAATGCAGTAGATCGGAGAATTAAGTATATACTCTTCCCATTTCACTATGTTGACTCTTGAAAGCTATTTTCCTTTAAAAAAAAAAATTTAAATTTTAATTATTTAATTGAGCTAAGAGAAATAATAAACTGCCATCGAGTTGATTCCAAATCATAGAGTAGAACTTCTCTGTAGGGTCCTAGGCTGTGATCTTTATGGGAGCATTTCACCAGGTCTTTTCTTTTAAGGAGCTGCTTGTGTGTTCAAACCACTGACTTTTCAGTTAGCAGCTAAGTGTTTAACCACTGGGCCACCAGAGACCCTTCAGAACGATAGTAGCATCCTTAAAAAAAAATTATCTACACCGAGGTGTGGCTCAATTTTACCAGATAGAATCAAAGAAATAAAACAAAGTGTAGGAGATGGAACCAACATTGCGTTATAGACAAGTGCCATGCTATCCCTCTGCAGCAAAGACCCAAAACACTGAGTAAAGCAGATACAAACATCAGTTCTGGAACCAAACGAAGTACCAAACGAAGGAATAAAGTACTCGATCATGCACCAAATGGAATAAGAAACTGACAGAGAACAGAGAACCGGGAGAACTATGCAGTAGAGGTCCCAAACCTGCTAACGTGGCTGGATTTGCCATCTTGGGCTTCAGCTGCCAAAGAACTCAGGGAGTATGAGAAGGCAACTTCACGGAGCTCCCAGGAGGAAACAGAGCATCCGATAACCAGGGATACACATTTTCCCACCCTATACCTTTCTTCCTTGTTCAAGACCTCGGCCGCTTGCCAAGGAGCCATTGTTACTGGGCCAGAGAGACACTAGGTCACTGCAGCTGGGGTCCACCCTGCCTTCACAAACTGGCCCCTTCAGCCCCATTTTTTTTTTTTTTTTTGCTCATTTGCCTGTTTTTTTTTTGGGGGGGGGGTTGTATTTTTGTTTGTTTTTTTTCACTTTTTTTGTTGTTGCATCTCTAGCCCCATGTGCCATCCCCTCATCTTCTTGACAGGCTGTAATTGTTTGGTTGCTTTTTTTTTCTTCTTTTTTGCAGTTGTTTTGTTTGTTTTTTGAGTTCTTTGGGGGGCTTTTATTTTGTTGCGTTTCTCTCTCTCACTTCCTTCCTATTCTTTCTCCCGCCCAGCTAACCTGTGTGTCATCCTCTCCCCTTCTTGATGAGCTGTGATTTTTTGGTTTGCTTTGTTCTTTTTTTGTTTGTTTTCTTCTCTTATTGTGTGTATTTCTTCTCTCTCCTTTCCTTCCTTTCTTTTCTCCCACCCACTCAGCCTTTTGCACCACCCATGGCCCTTCTGGAAGGGCTGTTCTATACAGTTTAGTTGGAAAGACACTGTAAGCAGCCTCCCTGGGTCTGCACCACCATCACTGACTGGCTCATCAGTGCCATTGTATTTATTTATTGTTTATTTGTTAGTTTTTTTGGCCTTTTCTTTTTTTGTTGTTATTATTTCTCTTTTCTCTCTCCCTACCTTCCTTTCCTCTCTCCCATCTACCCAGTCCCATGCGCTGCCCCCAATTTCTTGGTGGGCTATGCTATACTGTTTGGCTGGAAATCTTCTGGCACACAGCCTCCCCAGGTCTGTGCCACTCCCACAGGCCCAGTTCCTTGGCATCATATTTTATATTTTCCTTTATTTTTCCTCTCACCTAGGCCCATTCTCTGCCTCCACACCTTCCTAAGGAGCCATGCCATACCACCCAATGAGAAAGACATCAGCTTGTCACTGCCCCAGTTCCACTCTGCCCCCAATGGCCAGCACACCCACCATTTTTTTTTTTTTTTACTTGTTTGACCATTGCTTTCTTTCATTTCCCCTCTTTCCTTTCTCCCACCCACCTAGCCCTATGGACCACCCACACTGCTCCTCCATAGGCTGAGATACACTGCTTGGCTAGAGAGCCACCAGCACACAGCCTCGTTGGGTCTGCTGCACCCCCAGTCACTGAATCCTACCACACCACCATTTTATTTATTTTTTCTTTGACTATTTTTTGCCGTTTTTTGTCTTTGTTTCCCTCTCTATTTTCTTTAACTCACCCACTTAGCTCTGCACATCACATCTTCTCCTTTCCCTCCTGCTTATCTGCACCATGTGCCAAGTGCCATGCCCCAAAGTGGCATTGGTGCAGTACCTGGAACCTGCCCTGCATTGCCCCCCAGCCCCCCTGTCACCCCCAGTCCATACCACAAACTACCCATCCCCACCTCCCCACCCCTGCTGGAACCACCCTGCTGCACCATAGCTGAGTGACTGGCCCTACCCACTTGTACAAGGCAGTGAGAAGAATCATGCCCACAGGTTAGGAAGCAACAAAACACACCAAGCCCACCTGCCCAGACATAACCAAATAAAACAAAAAAGCAGGATGAAACAATCAAATCTACAATAAATAAACAAAATAATTCCTGAATGCCCCTGAAACAGCAGCTGATATCAAAACATGAAAAAACAGAAGAGGATGGCTCCAGAAAGTGACCAAAATAAAACACCAGATGACCTTTTGCTAGAAGAAAAGGCACTGGAACTTCCTGATAGGAAACTCAGAATTCTAATATTCAGAGTACTCTAACACATGAAAGAAAATGCAGACAAAGATAAGGAAAAAATAGACAAAATCATGGAAAATACAGACAATATCACTGAAAAGACAGATAAACAATGGAGAAAATCAGGAACAAAATGTCCAAATAAATAAACAGCTAGAAATCATACAAAGACACCAATTAGAAATCCAAAAGATAAACAAAAAGATTTCAGAAATGGATGGTGCAATAGAAGGTTTTAGGAGCAAATTTGAAACAATGGAAGACAGGGTCAGTGAAATTGAAGACAAATCCTTGTAAACCACATTGTTTGAAGAAAAATGAAGAAACCCTGAGAACGATGTGGGATACAATCAAAAGCAAAAATGTGCATGTGATTGGAGTTCCAGAACAGGAAGGGAAAATGGAAAACACAGAGAGGATCATTGAAGATTTAAGGACTGAAAACCTTCCCTAATATCATGAAAGATGAAAAGCTGACTATCCAAGAAGCTCAACAAACCCCATATAGGATAGACCCCAAAAGAAAATCACCAAGACATATCATAATCACACTCCCTAAAACCAAAGACAAAGAAAGAATCCTGATAACAGCTTGAGAAAAACAAAAAGTCACATACAGAGAAGAAAAACATAAGACTAAGCTCTGATTACTTAGGAGAAACCATGCAGGCAAGAAGGTAGTGGGATGACATATACAAAATCTTGGAAGAAAAAAATTGCTAACCAAGAATAATATATCCCGCAAAACTCTCACTCAAATATGATGGCTAAGTTAGGACATTTCCAAATATTCAGAAATTAAGCAAATACATAAAAACCAAACAGGAATTATTAAAGAGAGTCCTTCAGTTAGAGGGTAACCCTGGTGGTGTCGTGGTTAAGTAATATGGCTGCTAACCAAAAGGTCAGCCTTGTGGTTCAAATCCACCAGGCCTCCTTGGACACTCTATGGGGCAGTTCTATTCTGTCCTATAGGGCCACTATGAGTCGAAATTGACTCAAAGACATCAGATTTGGTTTTGTTTGGTTAGAAAATGAACAACATAATGAAACAAATTGAATCTAGCACATAAGACAGCATCAGCCAGATACCAACCTAGATAATGTACTCTCAAGAATAAAATAAAACTAAAAAATTTAAAACAGGGAACCAGAGACATCAATCTGTAATGACAATGATGCCAGAACAATAAAAAGGGAATAAACAGTGTAGGTATGTCAGTTTCAAATGCAAAGGAAAAGAAGGCGTTATCAAGTAATAAAAGACTGGTTTAAAGTTAGGAAGATGGGGTAAATTTCAAGGAAACCACAAAGAAAGTTAACAAACCTACTCATTAAAATAAAGAAACAAAACATACAGCCTCAGTAAACACAAAATCTACAAAAATGAAAGAAATGAAAAGAAAATACACAAACAAAAGGAGTTTAGCACAGAAGAGTAAGAGGAAGAAAACATCAGCACCACCAAAAAAGCACTACAAAAAAGACAGCAATAAACTCAAACGTTTTTTTTTTTTTATCAACAATCACACTGAATGTAAATGGCTTAAATGCACCCATAAAGAGACAGAGAGTGACAGAATGGGTTTAAAAAAAAAAACAACAAAAAAAACCCATCAATATGCTGTCTACAGGAGACACACCTTAGGAACAAACACATAAATTTACTAAAAATCAAAGGATGGAAAAAAATATATCAAGCAAACAGCTACCAAAAAAGAACAGCAGTGGCAATACTAATCTCAGATAAAATAGACTTTAAAACAAAATCCATCATAAAAGACAAGGATAGGCATTATAAAATGATTAAATGGATGATCCACCATGAAGACATAAACCTAATAAATATCTATGCACCCAATGACAGGCTTCAAAATACATAAGCTCTAATTACACTGAAAAGATAAATCGATAGTTCCACAATAATAGTAAGAGATGTCAAGAAACCATTCTCAGTAAAGAACAGAATATCTAGAAAGAAACTCAACTAAGATACAGAAGATCTAAAGGCCACAATCAACCAAATTGACCTCATAGACAGATATAGCACACTCCACCCAAAAGCAGCAAAATACACATTCTTTTCCAATGCACATGGAAAGTTCTCTAGAATAGACCACATCTTAGGTCACAAAGCAACCTTCAACAAAATCCAAGACATTGAGATAATGCAAAGTATCTTCTCTGATCACAATGCCATCAAAGTAGAAATTAATAATAGGAAGAGCAAGGGGAAAAAAAATCAAATACATGGAAACTGAATAACACCTTGCTTAAAAACCACTGAGTAATAGAAGAAATCAAAGATGGAATTAAAAAATTCCTAGAATCAAACGAGAATGAAAACACAACAAACCAAAACCTTTGGGCTACAGCAAAGGCAGCACTCAGGTTAATTTATAGCAATAGATGCACACATCAAAAAAGAAGAAACAACGTCAAAACATTAGCTACACAACTGGAACAAATAGAAAGAGAACAGCAAAAGAAACCCACAGACACCAGAAGAAAGAAAATAATAAAGATCAGACCAGAAATAAATGAAATAGAGAATAGTAAAACAATGGAAAGGATCAATGAGATCAAAAGTTGTTTCTTTGAAAGGATCAACAAAATACCCAAACCACTAGCCAAACTGACAAAAAAAAAAAAAAAAAAACAGAAGAGGACTCAAATAACAAAAATGAGAAATGAAATTGGGGACATTACAATAGACCCAACTAAAATAAAAAGGATCATAACAGAGTACTATTAAGAACTACACTTCGACAAATTTGAAAACTTAGAGGTAATGGACAAATTTTTAGAACACAGTACCTACCCAAATTAACACAAACTGAAGTTGAAAATTTTAACAGAACCATAACAAGAGAAGAGATTGAAAAGGTAATCATAAAAACTCCCAACAACAAAAAAAGCCCTGGCCCAGATGGCTTCACTGGAGAATTCAACCAAACATTCAGAGAAGAGCTTATACCAGTAATACTGAAACTATTTCAGAACACAGAAAAGGAAGGATAATTCTGAATTCCTTCTATGAAGCCAGAATAACCCTGATACTAAAAGCAGGCAAAGACACCATAAAAAAAAAAAAAAAAGAAAATTACAAACCAGTATCTCTCATGAATATAGATGCAAAAATTCTCAACAAAATTCTAGCCAATAGAATCAGCATCATATCAAAAAAATAATACGCCATAACCAAGCAGGATTCATGCCAGGTATTCAAGGATAGATCAACATTACAAAATCAATCAACATAATCCACCATAAATAAAAGAATCACATGATCATCTCAATTGATGCAGAAAA
Source organism: Loxodonta africana (assembly GCF_030014295.1). Lineage (NCBI taxonomy): Eukaryota > Metazoa > Chordata > Mammalia > Proboscidea > Elephantidae > Loxodonta > Loxodonta africana. The sequence goes on from NC_087348.1 coordinate 124,265,936, forward strand.
GACATTCAACAAAGTCTAATGCCCATTCCAAAAAAAAAACAAAAAAAACTCTTAATAAAATAAATCTAGAAGGGAAATTCTTCAACAAAATAAAGGGCATCTATACAAAACTAAGCAGCCCTGGTGGTATGGTGGTTAAAGCCATCAACTGCTAACCAAAAGGTCAGTAGTTTGAAACCAATAGTGGCTCTGTGGAAGAAAGATGATATGGTGGTCAGCTTCCATAGAGATTTACAGCCTCGGAAACCCTATGGGGTCACTATGAGTGGGAATCGACTCAATGGCAGTGGGTATACAAAACCAGCAGCCAACACCATTCTTAATGGAGAGAGACTGAAATCATTCCCCTTGAGAACAGGAACAAGACAAGGATGCCCTTATCACCATTCCTATTTAACATTGGGCTGGAAGTCCTAGCTAGAGCAATAAGGCAGGAAAAATAAAGGGCACCCAAATTGGTAAGGAAGAAGCAAAATTGTCCTTATTTGCAGATGATATGATACTATAAACAGACAACTCAAAAGAATCCACGAGAAAACTACTGGAACTAAAAGAATGATTCAGCACAGTGCAGGATATGAGATAAAACCCAGTGCCGTCGAGTCGATTCCGACTCATAGCGACCCTACAGGACAGAGTAGAACTGCCCCATAGAGTTTCCAAGGAGCGCCTGGCAGATTCAAACTGCTGACCCTTTGGTTAGCAGCTATAGTGCTTAACCACTACACCACCAGGGTTTCTGGATATGATAAACGTATGAAAATCAGTTGGATTCCTACATACCAATAAAGGGAACTACAAAAAGGAAATCAGGAAAACAATACCATTTATAATAGCCCCTGAAAAAATAAAATAATTAAGAATAAATCTAACCAGGGATATAAAAGACCTTAAAAAGACAACTACGAATCACTATCGCAAGCCCACCAAAAAATGGAAAAACATGCCACGCTCATGAATAGGTAGACTCAAAATTGTAAAAATGTCAATTCTACCCAAAGTGATCTACAAATACATTGCAATCCTGATCCAAATAGCCACAACATTCTTTAAAGAGATGGAAAAACTAAAATTAACTGTATGGAGAGGAAAGGGGCCCCACATAAGTAAAGCACTATTGAAGAAGAAGAATAAAGTAGGAAGACTCGCATTACCTGATCTCAGAACCTACTATAGAGCTATACAGTAATCAGAACAGGCTGGTACTGATACAACAACAGACACATTGACCAATGGAGGAGAATTGAGAACCCAGCTGTAAATCCATCTACCTATGGTCACTTGATCTTCAACAAGGGCCCAAACTCCATCAAATGGGCGAAAGACCACCTTTTTAACAAATGGTGCTGGCAAACCTACATGTCCATCCGTAAAAAAATGAAATAGGACTCGTACTTCACACCATACACAAAAACTAATTCAAAATGGATCAAAGATCTAAATATAAAATCAAAAAATATAAAGATCATAGAAGAAAAAACAAAGTCAACACTAGAGGCCCTGATACATGGCATTTACAAGATATAAACCATAAATAACAATACACAAACACCAGAAGTTATGCTAGATAACTGGGATCTTCTAAAAATTAAACACTTATGCTCATCTAAAGACTTCACCGAAAGAGTAAAAAGAGAACCTATAGACTGAGAAAAAAAAATTTGGCTATGACAAATCTGACGAAGTTCTAATCTGTAAAATCTACAGAAAAATCCAACAACTGTACAACAAAAAGACAAATAATCCAATTTTAAAAAGGGCACAGGGTATGAACAGACACTTCACTGAAGAAGACATTCAAACTGCTAACAGGTACATGAGGAAATGCTTTCAATCCCTAGCCATTAGAGAAATGCAAATCAAAACCACAATGAGATACCATCTTACCCCAGCATTACTGGCACGAATCAAAAAAACAGAAAATAACACATGTTGGAGAGGCTGCAGGGAGCTTGGAACTCGTAAGCGCTGCTGATGGGAATGCAAAATGGTACAACTGTTTTGGAAAATGATATGGTGCTTCCTTAAAAAGCTTAAAATAGAAATACCATATGATCCAGCAATCCCACTCCTAGGAATACATCCTAGAGAGGTAAGAGTTGTCACATGAACAGATATATGTACACCCATGTTCATTGCAGCAATGTTCACAATAGCAAAAAGATGGAAACAACATAGGTGCCCATCATACACACAATGGAAAACTACGCAAAGGTAAAGAACAATGATAAATCTGCAAAGCATCTCACAACATGGATGAATCTGAAGGGCACTGTGTTGAGTGAAATAAGTCAATCACAAAAGGACAAATTTGTATGAGACCACTACTATAAAAACTCATGAAAAAGTTTACACAAAAAGGAAACAATCTTTGCTGATTATGAGGGAGGAGAGGGGTGCAAGGTAAAACACTAACTAGACCATAGATAGGTGATAACTTTGGTGAAGGGTAAGACTAGTACACAGTACTGGGGAAACCAGCACAGGTTGTCCAAGACAAGGTCATTGAAGCTCCACAGATAAATCCAAACTCCCTGAGGGATCAAATTACTGGGCTGAGGGCTCTGGTGACCACGGTCTCTGGGAACATCTAGCCCAATTGGCATAACATAGTTTATAAAGAAAATGTTCTACATTCTGCTTTGGTGATTAGCATCTGGGGTCTTAAAAACTTGTGAGCAGTCACCTAAGATACTGCACTGGTCGTACCCTGTCTAGAGCAAGGGGAATAGAAGAAAACCAAAGACATAAGGGAAAGATAATTCCAAAAGACTAATGGACCAACACTACCCACAGCCTCACCAGACTGGATCCAGCACAACTAGATGTGCCTGGCTACAACCACTGACTGTCCTGACAGGGCTCACAATAGAGGATCCCAGACAGAGCTGGAGAAAAACGTACAACAAAATTCTAACTCACATACACAAAAAAAAGGCCAGACTTACTGATCTGACAGAGGCCAGAGAAAACTGGAAAGTATGGCCCCCAGACACCCTTACAGCTCAGTAATGAAGCCACTCCTGAGGTTCAGCCTTCAGCTACAGGCCCATAAAACAAAATAAGACTAAATGGGCACACCAGCCCTGCAGCAAGGGCAAGAAGGCAGGAGGAGACAGGAAAGCTGGTAATGGGCAACCCAAGGTCAAGAAGAGAGAGTGTTGTCATGTCATGGGGTTGGCAACCAAAATCACAAAACAATGTTTAATTGTTTAGTGAGAAATTTGTTTGCTCTGTAAACCTTCCTCTAAAGTAATAAAAAGAAAATGAATTATATATATATATATATATTTGTGTGTGTGTGTGTAATAAAAGAATTTGTTGTCAGCCCAAAGAGAGAACTGGTCTTTGTGCCTTGTTCCTGAGAGGTTGCTTCTAAATCCTTAGTTTCCCAAATTATTATTTATGCTAATAAAGTGACTTATAATGTGTCCTAGATAATTAATGCCAAAGAGTGACTGAAGATGGGGTCTGGCCAAGGCAGAAGGAGCAGCCATGTGATTAGAGAGTCAGAGTTTTGAGTCAAGTGATATCAGTCCTAAGTTTGGGCACGGGAGATTGAGTTTAACCATATCATAGATCATACCATCAGCAGTGGCTATATAATCAAACTCCAATATAATCTGTGGACATCAAAGTTTGAGTGAGTTCTCTGGGTTGGCATGAATGTGCATTAATGCCAAGAGGGTCATACCTGCTTGAAAATATGAAACCTCGTGACTGGAACCATCCCAGCCTCAGAGGCCTCCCTAATCCTCTCTGTTTTTGCTGATCCTGAATTGCATACTTTTGCTATAATAAAACTGTAATCATAATTATAGTCCTTTCTGGAGTTCTGTGGGTCTTTCTACTGAATTATCAAACCTGAGGAACTCCTTAGGGATACTCATATTTGTACCCAGGTGGTTGCCTTGGAAATTCCTCAATTTGCAATTGGTGTCTAAAGTCTTGGGGAGACTTGGTAGCTTGGAAGAGTGTGCCCTTATTGAATTTGGCTAATTCATTGTGATAGTGTCTATAGTCTGTATGTGTGTGTGGGGTGGGGCATGGGGAGCAGGCGGGTGGTGTGTGTTTGGGGGGAATTGCATGGCAGCTGAAAGGGGAGATTGACGGGTGAGTTAGATTTGAAAGCCTCAACAATGTGTTTTAATTCATAAAATTTGTATTTACTTTTAGTTAGAATCCAAACAAGACCCACAGCCTCAACAACAATAATATAGACTTTTCAATGTATAAATTCTGTAAAGATTCCTTTCTCATATGAAATAGTCATTATCCCAAGACATATTTTACTAAGTGGCTTGCATGACTTTTACTATCTGGAAGTCATTTCAAGAGATGGGAAGAAATTTAGAGGATATTTTTGAGCATTGTAGATACATTTATTCCTCCAGATGTATTCGTGGAGATTCATGTAAACATTATGGCTGAAAAAAAAAAGTAAAAATCACAGCAAATGAATTCCTTCTCTCTGGTTCTACTAGTCTGTTGGTTTATGTGAGTACCTTAAATTTTGATGCTGATTTATAATTACAAACGTTAGTGAAATGGATTTTACATTACTCAACCATGACGTAGAGAAATGCATGGATGGAATAAATAGCTCTATGATTTCATTTAGATTATAATCATTTTGATCTGCTAGGTATTCTTGACAGCTCTAGTTCAGTGATTTTCAACCCTGTCTGCTGTCTGCACGTTATTATCCCTGGGGGAACAATTTTAAAATAGCAACAAGAGAGCTTTACCCCTAGAGATTATGATTTGTTTGACTGGGGCGGGGGCTCATGCAATGTCATTTTAATTAGTTTTTCTGGTGCATCTAATGTGCCGGTACGATTGAGACCACCACTATTTTTAAAAGAGTGTGTTATAGAGAAAAGCAACAGCGGTGTAAAAGGCCTGTCTACCCCTCTAAAACATATCCATTTATATTTTAATATTCCTGCTCAATTGCAATACTGGTTCACTTAGAAAGCAAGAAGTATCTAAATCAAAGATTTTGTGATGCAATAAAAGAGATGAGGTTTATTTCTACTTAATTAAAAAATAGGAGATGGAAAAAACCTGCTTATCAGTGGAGAAAATAGTGTATAGCAAAATAAAGTACATGATGAGAGAGAAAGGATATATTTCCACCATGTAAGCAGATACTATAAAGCAATAAAAATACACAAGCCCAAATGTTTTTATAATTACTTTACACATCCTTTTTATATTAGATTCTGCAAATTTCTCTCATAAGAGAGGTTGTCTCATAAAATCAAATGTGTTCATCTCTTGAAGAATTGCTTCATAAAGGTTTTCTTTCTACCAGCAGACTACAGAATCTACCAAACTATGCCCTCAAGTATTTATACCTTTAAGATACAATGATTTCTCACATTTCTTTTTATGGCATCATGGTGTAGCTAAAGAGAAAAAAAAAATCATTCCTAGAGAAAAGGCAAAAACTACACAAACATTTAATACTGACTGGACAACGTGGTTCTGAAAAGAAAAAAAAAAATCAAGGTAAGAAATAACATTGGAAACTAGTGAGCTACACATCCAGAACTCTTTTCCATTTGTGAGCCATTTCCTCTACTCAACTTATCCAGGTGTAGTTGTTTCTCTAAATGAATTGCTACATCTAAGCCATCTTTGTAGGGCAGCCTCATTATATGAGGTAACTTTGTTTATGAAGATTGCCATGAAAATGACATGAGCCTTTCTTCACATTGCTACTTTTAGAAAATCGTTCTAGTTGTGTATTTCTGCCTTTGAAACCTCATATTTAATGATATACACAAAACCTTCTCTTAGGTTGTGTCTATCCACTGAAAATAAAGTATTGCTCCTCTGCCCATCTACGTGACAACATACCCTGATCAATATTGCTCAAGGCATTTGTTGTCATAAAGATTAATTCTACAAATATCTGGTTTTCTATCCCTATACATAGTTGCCTTCTCAGGCTAACAAAAAAAGAAAGGGTAAGTTCTCCGTTGTATTTTGTTTGTTCATTTAATATCATACAACATGGCAATTTAGAGAATTCAGGAAAAACAAAAACTCTCATATTTAAGTCTTATTTATTATTTGTCTAAACCGATCATTTAAAACAGCCAATTCTCTTTATGTCTTGCACTGAGCAGATGTACCTTTCGAGAAAATAAATCGTTTGTCTCCCAAAATTTGTGGTCAGAATTAGACTGCATTCCACAGAGTAGCTAAGACCAGATTACCTCTTAGAAGAATCAAGCGCACATTACAAACACAAAATCTATTTTGCTGATTAATATTTTAGTAGGGGGGAAAATAAATAATTTTTGCTTACGCTAATGGAAAATTGTTTCTAATGGAAAATACATCAAATGATCAGAGACCATAGTATTTCTTCTACCTGGTCCCCTGTGGATTTTCTTTGTGATGAAGAAGGGTGGGTAGCAAGTACACATAGAAGACAAAAATGATCTGTGGCAACCCTGCCAGGCTGTGTTTTACAGCTTTCTTCCTGGTCTGCCATTTGAGTTGGCCTGGCCAAATACAGTTTTCTTTGGTTTTATCTTTAAAGAATTAAAGAAAGTTGACCTCGTTTAGACAAAAATGCTCCCTAGAAAGTGATTCTTCCCTTGATATCAACGTATCTCCAAACTGTATGAACTCTTTACAGAAGGAGCTATGCAGGGGCAATTCAATATGAACCCAGTACCCTTGTATTTGAACACTTGGGACCTTTTTTACAACAGAAACAGAAAAATTAAAAAGAAAAATATATTTTCTTAAGAATGCTTCAGAGAAATGCTAAAATTGCCATTTTTATTAAAGAAATAGTCTTAGGGTTTTGTTTGTTTGTTTTAAGATCCTCTTCCTGTGTTTTGAGTAAAAAATGTTGAGACGGATACACTCATGCAGTATCTTTATCTATAAACCGGAAACCAAACCCATTGCTGTCAAGTGATTCTGACTTGTTATGATCCTATAGGACAGAGTAGAACTCCCCCATAGGGTTTCCAAGGCCATAATCTTTACTGGAGCAGACTGCCACCTCTTTCTCCTGTGGAATGGCTGGTAGGTTAGCAGTAAGGACTTAACCACTGTGCCACCAGGGCTCGTTAAAATCCACAAATAGTATTGTAAACACAATACCTTGATAACAACATAAAAAAGTGTTTATTTCCCAAATTTACTTTTTTTTCTAAGTTGGACACAGAATCCTCATGGGTAAACTAGGTATAGTAGACTCTACCTTACAGAGTAGATGTGAGCATTTAATGAGCTGATTTGTGTAAAGCACTTAGAAAGGTGCCTGACACAGGATACGGGCTCAGGCAATATTGTCACATCTTATTTTAAAGTCATTTGAAATCAGCACGTCTATGGATAAAGGTACCAGTTTTTTTTTTTTTTTATGGATAAAGGTGGAGTAGATAGAAGAATAGCTTGATTTTGGAATATGAGACCCTTCTCAGAGGGGGACAAGCTTTAGTTTAGTACTACAGTGATTGATCCAAAACCATAACAATGGGGGGTGGGTCACAGGTAGGAGGATTGCCCCTGTAGTACAGTCAACTCACATTCTGCTTCATGATTTTGCATGGAGCCTTTTATTTTTTTTTTTTCCTAGCAGAATTATTGCTTAAAAAGTAGAAAAAAATATTAAAATCAAATTCATGCCCTATTGATTATACTTCAAGTGAGGGTATTATTCCTGTTGAAATAGTTTTTATAATTAGATAGGAAAAAAAAAGAATTTGAAGGTAAGTGAAAAAAATGAATGATGAAACAGTAAAGACCACCACCCATTCCTCTTGGAAGAGCCTGAAAGGAGATAATCATATAAGACTGATTTAAAAGAGAACATGATGGAAAGCTCCATATATTCTACTGGGGATAGCTGGGGTGGGGGGTGTGCCTCCATGAGGCAGGCAGCCACAGAGCCCAACCATTCTAAGAGACACCTGCTCTGACTTATCCTCCTACAATGAGCAAAATAAGCTGTCCTTTCTTCTGAAATTATCCTCGACAAGAAAACCACAGAACAGGCCATAGATGGCCTCAACCCACCTCTGGGTGGAGACTTAACATCCTAATGAAGAAAAATTCATCCCTTCCTCAATCCTGGGAGACCGAACCCTTGTTTAAAGAAAATGCAGTCATCCCCAAGCTCTGAGCGCCTGTGTGAAGGTCAATCCTGAATATTCATGATGAATTTGCATTTCCTTGCCTGCTCTCTGTAAAAGCCCACCTCCCCAAGCTGCCTGCGAGCTGTCTTGGAGGCTCCCTTCCTCGTATAATAAAATAAATGCGTCTTTCTGATCTCCCACCTCGGCTTCTTGTTTATTGGCTGTAACAAGTCACACTGAGCAAAACCTGGGGTTTTCACCCAGCAACATCCATAATTTTAAATAAAATTATCTTTATGAAAAGAATCACTACATTTTTCAACCCCTTAAATTGGTTGACAAAATAAAATAAACAGATTTTGTGTTTTTCTGGGTTGCAGATGCTAACTGGGAGCTGTAGTTTGATATAAGAAACGGAAACGTTTTCTGATCCTTTTAATGCTTGATGTGTAGGGGGCAAAATAGGGGGAATGGGACAAAATTTAGGGAATCTGGATTGTACTGCACAACACAGGACATCTGGTCTGCGAAACAATTATTGGTACTTTCACATAATGGAAACTATTATGGTTTGACTAAGATCAACCTAGTTGTAAGAAATTATTATTATTTCTGCTTATGGTATTGCTGTGGGTTTGAACCACATTTAACTTACTTTTCTCAGTTACAAACTACAAGCAATGTAATTTTTAGGAGTTTTCTGGGAGCATCAGGTAACATATATATGCACCTATAGATAGATGGAGCCCTGATGGCACAGTGATTAAGAGCTTGGCTGCTGACAAAAAGGTTGGCAGTTCAAATCCACCAGCCACTCCTTGGAAACCCTATAGCGCAGTTCTACTCTGTCCTATAGGGCCGCTATGGGTCAGAATTGACTTGATGGCAATAGGTGGGTATAGATAGATAGATTAGATGATAGATAGATGATTGATAGATTAGATGATAGATGATTGATAGATTAGATGATAGATAGATATAGATGATAGATAGATATAGATAGATGATAGACAGACAGACAGACAGATAGATATTTCAGTTCATGTCACCCATTTTTACTATGGAAAATTTCCCTTATATAGTAATAGCTAGTAGTCCTCTTCCCAATGTTTCTTTTTCTGTATTGTCGCTGGGTGTGATTTACATGACATGGCTCATTAGAAGAATATATGTTTCTTTCTTGACGTAGTTACAAAACTGTCTGGTAGGACTTGATTAAAACGGCATTCCATGCCTCACAGTGATTGTTAAATTCCAGAATATAATACCTGATATCCTTGTGATACTCATAGTTTTAGAGGCACTCACACAAAGACTGTGCTAGGAAATTACATAGCTGAAAATGATGTCCACTTGGTTTGGGTTTTTTTGTTAAAGATAAACTGTCTATGATTTATTAATCTATTATAGAATTCCTTTTGGTGGCCGAGGTACTTGCCATAGTTCTTGAGTTCTTCCAACAGTTGATTCCCACTTTGCACAGGGTTATTAGATCCAAACGACAGAAGCCAACTCTGACTGATGTAAATAGGAGAAGATATCTATTGGAAGAGTGTTGCATAGATCACTGCATTTACCTGAAGAATGAAGAACCAGATTTGGGAGGTTCCCAAAAGAGGAAACACACAGCCAAGACCCGGCCAGAGAAGTGGTCTCTTTAGGATGCCACCATTAGAGTGTAGGATGCCACCATAAGACTCCTGCTACCAGGTTATTGGAATCTGTGAACACTTGCTGCTGGGCTTCAAGCCCCAAATCCACTATCATTTATGAAAATTATCTTTAGCTGACCCTCTGCACCTTTGTTCTACTCTCTCAAAATAATATCATCTAACCCTGGTCAACTCCTTCTCTAACTCACTTAGGCAACTATGTAAGACGATTACATGTTTCCTTAAACTTCCAGTATCACCCTGCATCTCCCGCCTCCCCCAGTGTCTGCTCGTAACCTGGCCTGAAATTTCAGGGAAATTAAGGGGGAAATAAAGCAATCAGAAAGAACTCTAATGTGGTGACACAACACCAATATATCTGCATTTGAAGACATACACTCTGCTTTTCTTCCATCTTGATGATTTATTCTTTCTACTATTTATGGTAAACTCTTTCAAATGAGGACTGTACCCCACAGAGTCTCACTAACTCAAGGATTTTGTTCCTGAAATTATTCCCTATCGTCTGTGCAGCATTATTTTCTCTCTATTAAATCATTCTCATAATTGTAATTAGCATTAAAGTTATAATATTTATGAGCGATATTAAGAAAAAGACAAATTATTTCTGGACTATACATCCAATTCAATTGCCTGCTATTCCATTTCTTTGTCCTGTTTTTACAAAACTCCTTGAAGGCATGTCTATACTTGCTTATTCACTTCATCTCCTCACATGTCTCCTGAATCCAGTCCAATGAGGCTTCCCTTTCTATCCCCCTGTGAAATTTTTCTTTTCATGTTTTCTAATGATGGCCAGGCAACATTTAATCCTGTTTATACATCAAGTTGTTATGAACTGCAACCAATTAGACAGCACCTAACAACAACAAATTTCATATCATCTAATTCAATCACACAAAAAAAATCTGTCCTCATCTTACTCAACTCATTCAGCACTTGACAAAGTTGAACAGTTCTTGACACATTGTCATCATTTAGCTTTGACTTTTCTCCTACTCACTGGCCACTCTTTCTCTGTCTCCTTTTCTCTACTCTTTTTATATTTCCAACTTCTAAATCTTGTAATGCTGTAGTACTCAGTCCTTGGACATCTTGTCTTCCCTATCTACTAAGACTTCATGGAAGCAATTATCTAGTCTCATAGCTTTAAATACCAATACACTCCTGTTCTTCCCACATTTTCCTGTCTTAATATTATCTACTCCATTCTACCACTGTCTTAAGACAAAACACTCTTAGTTTTTCCTGACTACACTCCAAACTCAAACTACCAAGGGAAATTCATATTATAACATCTTGAAAAGTGTTCAGAATCTTAACACTTCTGACCACTTACATTACTACTACTTCTGATCAAGCCAACTTCATCTCTCAATCTGAAAGTTCTAGTAGCCCTCTAAAATCGTTCCCTTGTGCCCATCTTTCCCTCACTAGAGAGCATGCTCCACACAGTGGTCTGAGAGATCTTTGCAAACTGTAAGTCAGATTGTTCCACTCCTCGGTTCGAAATCTTCTAAGTGCTTCTTATATCATTCAGGATAAAATAAAGATCCTCGAGAAACCTATATGGCCCTCCAAGATGTGGTCCCCTATTAATTCTCTAATTTTGTCTTCTGACGTTTTCCTCATTGCTCACTTCATTCTGGAGCCCTGGTGGTGCAGTGGTTAAGAGATTGGCTGCTAACCAAAAGGTCGGCAGTTTGAATCCACCAGGTGCTGCTTGGAAACCCTATGGGGGCACCTATACTCTGTTCTACAGAGTTGCTGTAAGTTGGAATTGACTTAATGGCAATGGGTTTGGATTTTTTTTTGGGGGGGGGTTCACTTCATTCTAGCCACACAGACCTCATTACTATCCCACATATATGTCAATCCCATTTCTTTAATGGACTGATCGCATGACTGTTACCTCTTTTGGAATAATCTCTGGCCTTCTCCCACTTCCACACTCACCTTGTCCCAATACCTGCATGACTTTTTCCTTTACTCAACTGCCATTTATAAGATGACCTTCCCTAATGAACCTGTTCAAAATGTAACACCTGCATGCCTCAACCCTGGCACTCTCTGTCCTCCTACCCTTCTCTATAGCTCCTCTTAGGAGAGATCACTCAGCACCTGACATACAGAAGAGAAACTCCATGAGGGCAGGTCTTTTGTCTTTTATTTATTTATTTATATTTATTTTCTGTGTTTTCTTCACCAGCAACTGGAAAACTGGAAAAGTAGGTAGATAAACATCTATTAAATAAACAATGTTGGGCTGCCAAATCAATACATGTTGACTACATCCAATAATGTATTACAATAAAAAAGAAAACAATTCTTTTCTTATGAATTGTTTTTGACTGAACAAATACTGAAAGTAGCCAGGAACTCAGAACTATGCTCACATAATCCAGTAGAAGAATATTTAACTTGAATATCAAGCTTAAGCCATGTAATGTTTTTGAGCTGCACACTCTTAAGGAACAGATATTCTTTGCCTATCACATTGAAAATCTCGTTATCTGCTCTACTCTTACACTATGAACACTTATTGAACCAAGAATGCGATCACATTCATGCTGCAGAATGTAATGTCTCATTGTAATGTGATATTGTTCAATGATTACTCACAAAATAAATATGATCTTCAGGCTGTTTTTGTTTTTCAGCAACCCTGAAGCGAATTCAAAAACTTGCAGTTATAGATTCCTAAAATGAGAGAACTTAAGCTTAAAGCATTGTGAAGAAAGAAAACCCTTAATAGTGATACTAGTCACACATACTGAAACCACATAATGCGGATGGTACTCTGCTATAGACTTGCATTTGATTAAATAAACATTTTACACACGGGGCTTTTTCCTTATCATGCTAAATACTATAAGGGACTTTAAGATAAATTTTACAATTCAATAAGCATTCCTGGGAAACTACCCAGGATCCAGACACATGCTAAATACTGGTGTGACACAAAAACAATTAAAAAAAATGAAACAAAACAAAACATTTCTTTACGTTATAAAACTTACACATAGAACAAGATGGTCCCTGCCCTTCAAGAGTTTATACCCTAGTGAGAGAAACAAATATGTACATTAAACTCTATTTAATATAATTTTTTTTTAATTTATTAAGTATAGATTAATGAGCATTTTACTTGGATCCCCAATCAACACTCATGGAAGCAGCAGCTAAGAAATCAAAAAATTTGTTGCATTGGGTAAATCTGCAAAAGACCTCTTCAACGTGTTAAATAGCAAAGTTATCACCTTGAGGACTAATGGCACCTAACAACAATATAGAACGTGATGAGAAGAATAATAGAGTTAAAAGACTGTTAGGGCCGGAGGAGAATGAGAGAAATTCTAACTATATGACCAAGGAAGGCTTCATGGAGGAGATGGCATTTATATCTGTGTTTGATAAGCATATGTGGAATTTGATAGGCTGAGATAGAAAAGGTGGGGATTGAGTAAGAAAAAACAAAAAGTAAAATTTCTACAGCATATCTTTTAGAACCATTTTAGAAGTTCAAGGAAAGACCACATTGAAATGAATAAAGTTTTTATCGGTAATATACAGCTCACCTATATTCTATTTAACAAATATAAAACATATAGATAGTATTTTATATATACTTATTATTTTTTTACTTACTATATATATGTAATATTCATTTGTGATAAACTTTGTTATTTTATTTGAGTGCCCTTTGAAGCATAAAAAATATAAGAGAATAGCTAGAATCTCTTTTTCCAAACATATTATAAAATGATTCCATTTATAATGTGAGAGAAAGAAATGATTTTGTGAATATCACTAAGTTTCTAGTCAGGTCTTAGCCTCCCCAAATGGTCTAGCAAATTCTATCACTCTGAGTTAGCTAGATAAGAAATCCAATAGAAATTTGTATTAATTTTGCTGAAGCATTAAGCCAGGTTAATGTTGATTTAGTAGGCAGTGGTTCAATGGCAGAATTCTTGCCTTGCATGCAAGAGACTTAAGTTCGATTCCCAGCCAATGCACCTCAAGTGCAAACACCACTTGCCTGTCAGTGGAGGCTTGCTTACTGCTGTGATGCTGAACAGGCTTCAGTGGGGTTTCCAGATCAAGACAGACTAGGAAAAAAGGCCTGGTGATCAGCATCTGAAAAACCAGCCAAAGAAAACCCTATAGATCACAATGGTCAGATGCCATTGCGCATGCTGTGGTCATGAGTCCGGGGCTGACTCTCCGGCAGCTAACAAAAACAATGCTGGCTTGGTGGGCAGAGAACCATGATGCAGTACACCTGTAGGTTTTATAATTCTGCTGTTAAAGGACATGCACTCAATCTTAACCTTTAATTCTGGATCTGAATAAAGTCTTATTATTATTATGTACAGAAAGGTAGAATCTTATTTTTCAGGGTCTTTGGCATATTTTTAAGAATATGCTCTGACATAAGAGAAGGTTTTTGGTATAATTATATTATGGAATGTTTTATAATATGAAAGGAATGAGTTAGGTAATTCAGGTTTACACGTAAGGCAATTTAAGATAAATTCTTTGTATTACAGGTCAACTTCATATATCATTCCATCACTTTATTTTCTTCTATTGAATCTTTACCTGCATCCATTCAGAGTCCTTTTCTACAGAAACAGAGTTAAAGAGACTTGAATTAAACCTTCAAAGATATGTATATTAAAAAGAAAGAGATACATATATATATATAGAAAACCCTGATAGTATAGTGGTTAAGAGCTATGGCTGCTAACCAAGAATGTCAGCAGTTTGAATCCGCCAGGCATCCCTTGGAAACCATATGGGGCAGTTCTGCTCTGTCCTATAGGGTCACTGTGAGTCAGAATTGACTCGATGGGAACAGGTTTGGTTTTTTATATATATATTTATTGCTGTTAGGTGCCATTGAGTCAGTCCTGACTCATAGCAACCCTGTGTACAACAGAAAAAGACACTGTCCAGTCCTGTGCCATCCTCACAGATGTTGTTACGCTTGAGCCCATTGTTGCAACTACTGTGTCAGGTCATTTCCTTGAGGGTCTTCCTCTTTTTTGATAACCTCTACTTTACCAATCATGATGTCATTCTCCAGGGACCGGCCCCTCCTGATAACATGGCTAAAGTATGTGAGATGAAATGTCACCATCCTTGCTTCTAATGAGCATTCTGGCCATACTTCTTCCAAGACAGATTTCCTCAAACGTGTACATCAAGTAAAGTAGCAAAGGTCATCAGAATATGAGCTTGGGGCTTTTGGAGACTTCCAGCTACCATGGCACCATAGACAGAAGCACGACGCCATCCCTAGACAGCAAAAACCAAAAAAAACTAAGCAAAACAGACAAACATCAGTCCTGGAACCCGAAGTGTCAAATGCGGAGAAAAAGAACTCAGTCAAGCACCGAACTGAATAATAAACTGACAGAGAACAGAGAGCAATGAGAGATAGACGGAGAGATCCCCTATAAGCTAACGCAGCACAGATCCGCCATCTTGGGCTCCTGTCTGAGATGGGCAGACAGGGAGCACGGGAAAGCAGCTTCATGAAGCTCCCAGCAGGAGACAGAGCACCTGGTAACCAGCGATACATGCTTTCCCACCGCACATCCTCTCCCTGCTGCTCTACCTCCAGGCTTCCTGGCTGGCAGTGGTGGCTTGGCTGGCCAGGAAGTGCAGCGTCTGTTCCTCATGGATTTGCCTCGCCCGCACTGGAGATTGGCGCACAGGCAGTACGGGAAAACAGCTTCAGGCAAGTTCCCAGCAAGAGACAGAGCACCTGGTAACCAGCGATATATGCTTTCTTAACCTCCACCCTTCTTCCCACCACCCCCTTGGCCTCCTCTGCCTCCTGCCGGCTGCAGTCTCTTTGCCGAAAGGCAATTGCTTTGGCCTCGGGCTGCTTGGATTCACCCCACCCACACTGAGTGCCATTTGTCTGTTGCTGGCACTGCTTTCTTCCATTTCTTTTGGTTTCTTCCATGCCTCCCACCACCTCCCCCTCTTTTCTCTTGAACACCTGGCTCTGTGTGCCATCTTTGCTTCCTCTTAAAAGGCTGTGAAGCACTGATTTTCCGGGGAGCCACTCCCTTGGCCAGCAACACCACGCTGGTGGGATCCCAGAGGATTTTTTTTGTGTGTGCTTTGTTTTGTCTTGTTTTGCTTTGCTCTGTTTTGTTTGTTTTTTCTCTTCATGGCTTGGGAGCCCCTTCTAGCTGGACTGCACTGCATGGCTTAGGAGCCACTCCCCCAAAATGCGCCACCATTTAGGTGGGATCTGTGGGGGCATTTGTTTTTACTTTCTTTATTTTTCCTTTCTTTCTTCATTACTCAGTTCTTGTCTCTCTATACTTACCTTCTTTTCCTGTCTCCTGAAAACCTGGCACTGTGTGACATCAGTACCCCCTCTAGCTAGGCTATATTGCACAGCCTGGGAGCCTTACCCAGTTTTTGCAGCTGCACTGGTGAGACCCCAGGGGGCTTTTCTTTTTTATTTTCTTCCAACTTTTTATCTAGTTATTTTTTTCAGTTTTCCCTTCTTTTTCTTCCTTTTTGTTTTTTCCCATTCTCAGTTTCTCATCTCTCCACTCTAATTTTTTTTTTTTGGCCCCTGTTTCCATCTTCTTTCTCACCTCTTTCCCATACCCATATTAGCTCCACACATCATAACCTCCCTGCCTCCTGTCTGCCTACCTGCACTGTGTGCTGAACATCACACCCTCAAGCAGCACCTGCATGGCCTACAAGAGCCTGCCAAGCACTGATTCCTGGCCTATCCTGTTAGCCCTGGTAGTGCCACAAACTATTCATCCCAGCCCCTCCCCTTCAGCTAGACCTGCCCTGCTGCACCATAGCTGAGTGACTGGCCCTAGCCATGGACAAAAAGGTGAAAACTGCCAAGACTACATGTGAATAAACAACAAAGAAGGCACAGCCTGCCTACTCAGACAACCAAGTAAAACAAAAAAGCAGGATGAAACAAACAGATCTACAATCAATAAAAGAAGAAAATAACTACTGAATGTCCCAAAGAAAGCAGGAAATATCAAAACATATATTAAAAAAAAAAAAAAAAAAGGACACGATGGTTCCAGTAGGTATGGAAAATAAAACACCAGATGACTTTCCAGTAGAAGAAACGGCACTAGAACTACCTGACAGGGAATTCAAATCTCTAATATTCAGAGCTATCCAAAAGTTGAAGCAAAAACAGACAAATATGAGGAAAAAATAGACAAATTCATGGAAAATACAAAATATGAGCTTGGGTGTTTGACAAAATTAAAACTGCAAACTCTGGCACTAATAAAACACTCTTATTGGTTCATTTTTTTTCTCAACTTATTTCCTGCTGCATCTAGTTCTTCTTGCCAATTGAGTTTTTGATTCTGTGCCCTTTCTTTTTAATGGGCCAGTTTTCTTTGTTCAATTTATTAGAGAATACTTGAGACTTACCTACGATGAGTACTGACAGGTAATAGACTTCAACTTAGTAAAGCTAATTCGTAGGAGTCCTAATTATGATTGCAAACTCTTTGTTAGAAGAGATGACAAAACAATAAGTTATTTGCATCTGATTAATTTTTACTTAACAACTTTAAAGGTAAATTTGTTAAGATTCAGGAAAGTGAAAGATCAAGCCATCTGTTGCCATCTACTATATTGTTACTGTGAATAATGTTTATGAATTTTAGGTGCTGCCAAGACAAAAGAATGCCAAGGAAAGCTTCTATATATAAGCATTCATGTGTGTGTGTTCTATCTTGTAGGTGCAATATCTCTTTTCTAAAAATCAGAACCCTTAACTACTTCATTCTCTAATAAAACTTTTAACTTCCTTATACCTTGCCCCTAGCTGTTTGCTATTAAATTGTTTTCCTGTTAAAGTATTATTCATAGTAATGATAGTAATGTTATTGAAATAAAATATCTTTTGATAATATTTTTAAATTCCATGATCAACATTGAAAATACTTTAGACATGATAAAAGAATAAAGTTTTTTATTGACATTAAATTAAAAAAAACAAAAATAAAAACAAACCAAACCCGTTGCTGTCAAGTCAATTCTGACTGATAGCGACCCTATAGGACAGAGTAGAAATGCCCCAAAGAGTTTTCAAGGAGTTGATTGATTCAAACTGCCAAACTTTTGATTAGCGACTGTAGCTCTTAACCAACTACACCACCAGGGTTTCTGACATCAAATCGAAGAGTCATTTGATAAGTAAGTTAATTTCAAGGAAAGGTTAAGCGACTTCTCTTAACAATAGAAATAAACTAACAGCATTTCAGAAGATTATTCAAGACTTTTAGAACATCCTTCTTAGTGGAACTGGGTTTCATGGACTTTTCCATTTTTTGTCTATTGATCTCAATTTAAGATTAGCCTTTGTTGGTGTTATAGATAGTGATGTCCATGTGTAAAGAACCAGAGCACAGGTGAGAAGACACAAGAGTGATGGGGACTTGAGTCACCTGGACAGCTATTAGTAGTACTAATTGGTGAATATTAGAACTTGTAATATAATCCTGACTTATCCAGCAATTAAGCTTTTAGAAAAGAGTAAAAAAAAAAAAAAAAAAAGAGAGACAAACGGGGAATTTAACTTATCCCAATTAAAAAAAAAATCACATTGGAGAAGTAGGAGCTATAGAACTTTTGGAGAAAAGAAACTCTTAAATGTAGATATAAAAAGGAATAAAATTTTCAGATGAACCTAATCTGATATTAATGATATCAAATACTAGATTAATAAACTAAAACGAACAGTTTTATAGGGATAAATGCAATTACTCACATTTAGAGTTCAAAGAAAAAGTACACAGGATTTAATGGTACCTCAGGTATTTTTATTTTTTAAACAGCAGTTTCTAGTGAGACAATAGTGGAAAATGACTTCTACAAAGTCCAGTGTAATCTAAGGCTGGATCAAAGAAAACATAATATTCATACCTGTCTAGTGGTCTCGACATGCCTGGAATATTGTGATCTTAAGAATGACGGTGGACAATTGAGGTATGTTTGAAAGAAGAAGACTATGATGGAGGAGTTTTAGAAATGGAGTTATAGAGAATATACACAGTCACTGTACCAAAAAGAATTGGTCCATGTTCAACCATTTCGGGAGGTCACATATGATCAAGAACTGATGGTATTGAAGGAACAAGTCCAAGCTGCACTTAAGGCACTGGCAAAAAACAAGGCTTCAGGAATTGATGGAATACCAGTTCAGATGTTTCTACAAACGATGCAATGCTGGAGGTGCTCACTTTTCTATGACAAGAAATTTGGAAGACAGCTACCTGGACAACTGACTGGAAGAGATCCATATCTGTGCCCATTTCAAAGAAAAGTGATCCAACTGAATTCAGAAATTATTGAATGATATGATTAATATCACACCTGATGCCATCAAGTCAATTCCAACTCATAGTGATCCTATAGGACCAACAGAACTGCCCCATAGGGTTTCCAAGGAATGCCAACATTTTGGTTAGGAGCCAAACTCTTATCCACTCTGCCAATACAACAACCGAGTAAAATTTTGCTGAAGATAATTCAAAAGAGGTCACAGCAGTACATCCACGGGGAACTGCCAGAAATTCAAGCTGGATTCAGAGGAGGAGGTGGAACAAGGAATATCATTGTCAATGTCAGATGGATCTTGGCTGAAAGTAGAGAGTACCAAAAAGATGTTTACCTGGGTTTTATTGACCATGCAAAGGCATTCAATTGTGTGGATCATAACAAATTGTGGGTAACATTTTGAAGAATGAGAATTCCAGAATACTTAATTATGCTCATGAGGAACCTGTATATAGACCAAGAGGCAGTCATTTCAAACAGAACAAGGGGATGCTGCATGGTTTATAATCAGGAAAGGTGTGTCAGGGTTGTATCTTTTCACCATACTTATTCAGTCTGTATGCTGAGCAATAATCCGAGAAACTGGACTATATGAAGAAAAATGTGGTATCAGGATTGGAGGAAGACTAATTAACAACCTACCACTTTTTTTTTTTATATGAAACTGACACAACTTTGCTGAAAGTGAAGAGGACTTGAAGCACTTACTGATGAAGATCAAAGACTACAACCTTCAGTATGCTGTTTTCAACATAAAGAAAACAAAAATTCTCGCAACTGGACCAATGACCAACATCATGATAAATGGAGAAAAGATTGAAGTTGTCAAGGATTTCGTTTTACTAGGATCCACAATCAACACCCATGGAAGCAGCAGTCAAGAAATCAAAAGACGCATTGCATTAGGCAAATCTGGTGCAAAAGATCTCTTTAAAGTGTTGAAAAGCAAAGATGTCACCTTAAAGACTAAGGTGCTCCTGACCCAAGCCATGGTGTTTTCAATCACCTCATATGCATTCAAAAGCTAGAAGATGAATAAGGATAACCAAAAAAGAATTGTGGTGTTGGCGAAGAATATCGAATATACCATGGACTGCCGTAAGGACTAACAAATCTGTCTTGGACGAAGTACAACCAGAATGCTCCTTAGAAGCAAGGATCGTGAGACTATGTCTCACATACTTTGGACATGTTATCAGGAGGTATCAGTCCCTGGAGAAGGACATCATGCTTGGTAAAGTAGAAGGTCAGCAAAAAAGAAGAAGACCCTCAATGAAATGGACTGACACAGTGGCTGCAGCAATGGGCTCAAGCATAACAATTGTGAGGATGGCACAGGCCTGGGTAGTGTTTCATTCTGTTGTACACAGGGTTGCTGTGAGTCAGAACCTACTAGATGGCACCTAACAGCAAAAATGACTCTTCACACTCTACTAAATTGTATAATCTCTGCCTGATAAAGTAAGAGATCCACCGTGATGCTTTGTTCTCACTATTCAGAGAATAATTTGATGTATTTTATTGTTAATGTCACCAGTGTACTTAACTAACAATACCTTATGAGCTGGTTTTAAAACAAAGAATTTCAGGAAGTTTGCTAGAGCTATTTGGTATTTTATTTCAATCTATCATATTCAATATTCTGAGGACATTATTTACTTACAAATTGCCTATTATCACCCATCACTGCTGGGATATTATTTAGATATCATTAATATGTTTGTGCAATTACTTTCATTTTTGTCTCAAAGGTATTTAAGATTTTATATGCTTGAAAACTCTGAAATTTTCATTCTTTCTTTTTTTATGTGTGTTTCTCTAACGTGACTAAGCTTTCTAAAGTGGATTTCAAGTGACTTCTTAAGCTCTCTCTCTTTTTTTAAATGCAGTGAAATTTGTACTGATTAACAGAAAAAAAAAAAAAAGGACCCTAACTAAATGTATTGGCATGCTTTATTTTATTCTAGGTAAAGCAGAAAACCAGAATAAAAACATAGCTTGTCAGTGGGGCTCTGAATACATATATATATATATATAAATATATATAAAATTATATACACACGGAAACCCTGGTGGCATAGTGGTTAAGAGCTAAGGCTGCTAACCAAAAGGTCCGCGGTTCAAATCCACCAGGCACTCCTTGGAAACTATATGGGGCAGTTCTATTCTGCCTTATAGGGTCTCTATGAGTCAGAATTGACTGGTTTGGTATATATATCTGTACATCTTTTTTTTTTTTTTAAATTAGGAATCCCTGAAATGGTAGAAATGTTACTGGGTGGAAACCTCAGATTTTGCTTGGTGTGAATTGCATTGGCCAATAAATAAGAGACTGAGGCGGGAGGGTATAAAAGTGCTCTTATTTCATTGTTCAAGGAAAGGAAGCAATCGGGGCTGTTGCTGCCAAGACATTTTTAAGGGGTTTACAAGTGTGGAATTCATACAACTTATGTCAGCAACATTCTTAATCATACCACACAGATGCCAGGATTTTCATGGGACAGGCCAAGCAAAGGAACTAAAATTTTAATGCTAAAATGGCAAGGCAGGCCAAGCAATGGGGCTGGAATTCTGATGCAAATTACAAGGCCAGCCAAGCAATGAAACTGGAAATGGCAACGCTGGCCAAGCAAGCTGCAGCGGAATTTTCTGCAGCCTGGTACCCCTGTATTAATAAAAATTAGAATGGATCCAACTTTAAGAAAATTTCATAAGAGCTCTATAGAACCCTTTATTGGAAGGAGCCCTATAGATTATATTACTTCTAGAAATCACTGATAATTGGCCAACCATCCATGAAAGAGAACCCACTACCTTCTGAAACATCCATTCATTTTGAGACATTTGCATTTCTTGGGATTTCTTTCTTATAATTGTATTATTTTCTTATTTATCAAAAATTGGTGATATTTTTACACTCTGGAATCACGCAGAACAAAATATATCATTCTTAAAATGATGTCTTCTAATTACTTAAAGATATCTTTCATTTACCCCTAAGTCTTCTATCTTCAGGTTAAACACATAACAATAAACAAGTCATGTGCCAAGAGAAAATTTTACACTTTCAGGATCATCTCCTTTGCCATTTCTTTTCATCCAAACCTGCAGGGGTTCTGGTTCTGGAAAAGAGCAAGAAAAAATGAGAATGAAATATGAGATAGAAAGAAAATGAGTGTTTTACATATTTCTAAGTACAAGAAGAAGAGAATAATACTAACTGAGTAATGCCACACAGAAAAATATCTATAGGTGGTAATATATGTTGATCTCTGATGTGGCATCCTGTAACCTGGAAATCCTTTTTAGTTCACACAACAAATCACAATGTTGTAATTTTTAATGCTTCAGTAATATTTTCCAGAGGACTATGCTAGAATGGGAAACCCTGGTGGCATAGTGGCTAAGAGTTCGGATGCTAACCAAAAGGTTGGCAGTTTAAATCCACCAGGTGCTCCTGGGAAACCCTATGGAGCAGTTCTACTCTATCCTATAGGGTCTCTATGAGTCAGAATTGACTGGACGGCAATGAGTATGCTAGAATGACAATTTAGCCTCTTTCTGAGAATAACACAACTTGGAATAACTTTCTGAATACATTTTTAATAGGCTTTACATGCCATTGTAATGTAAAAAAAACATATCTATGAAATGTAATGTTCAAATCAAATGGTAAGATGCTTACTTACACACAGTGTCAGCTCCCTAAATAGCAAACTAGATTGTTAGTGTTCACTTATTAAACTTTATTGTAAAAGGCAGTTTCTTTCACTCCCTCCCACCTCCCCTGGTTTTGTTATGAGGTCAGTCCAATCTCATCAAACACCTCTAAGTATATAAAAATAGAAACAAATCGGAAGGGTACGTGACTGAATCAGTGTTTACTGTTATGTGACTATATTGCTTTTCCTAGCACTTTCTAGCTTAAAAGAGAAGCTCTTTCTGCTTATAGAACTGTTTTTGGATTCCCTCTTCTCCATATCTTCCTGAGTAAACTGAGTTGTTGATAGAATGAGTGTGCTATTTTGATATTGACAATACACTTCTCATTAGAACTGTACTCATTCTTCCCACTTTCTTCCTGTTTCTCCTTAATACATAATAAAAAAGGTTTTATTCTCACAATTCCACTCAAACTTCTTTTTTAAATGCCATCAGTGACTTCTAACTTGATAAATCCAATGTCTCGATTTGCCCCTTATCTTGCCCACTGCTGGATCCTTCTCAACAATGAAGCCTGTGCTCAAATGTCATCTTTCAGAAAGGCCTTCCCCATCACTGTGTCTAAGGCAAAACTCAACCCTCCCTCACTCTGTCTTATTACTATGCTTTATTGTGTGCATAGCATTTATCACTATTTGAAACTATGTTATTATTCTCCCTTCTTCTATCCTGCCCTGCAGTCATTGCTTGTTTATAAGTGTATGTATGCACGTATGTATGTAATTTTGTCTGTCTATTCTGACATGAAAGTAAGCTTCAGAGAGAAGGAAGGACTTTTTTATTTTATTCATGGCTGTATCTGCATTGCATAGAATATAATGTGGACACTGTAAGTCCTCAGTAAATATATTTGAATTAATAAACATAGATATGAATGCAGATTTCATGAAAATAATCATGTTGTAGAGTTTCGTATCCAGTATTGATTTCCTGATTCATTTTATGCAAAAACAAAGACTTAGTAGTAGAATTCATAATTTACATGATCAGAATCATTGCTAAATATACAATTATAATGTTTTATATATGTATTTTATATTGAATAATATATGGAAATTATCATTAGTTAAATTTTTTTGTTGAAAGTTTTATTTAAAAAAATTTACCATATAATTTGATTTCGACATCATCATTTTAGCAAAAATTATACCCATAATGTACCATCAATGATTTCCAGTTTACATTTATTTAAAGTGGAATAAAACATTTTCAAAGCAATATTTATGCAAAGTCATCTGTGTTTATTATTTTTCTGGACCCAATTCAACACCATTTTTTGTGACTCAGTTTTACTGTCTTTCCTCAGCATTCAACCTAATTTTCATAGAAATAACAACCCTTCTGTATCATGTATGTCTTGTTGTTGTTGTTAGGTGCTCTACAGTCAGAGCGACCCTACATGCAACAGAACAAAACACTGCTGGGTCCTTCCCCATCCTCACAATCCTGGCTGTTTGGGCCCATAGTTGTATCCACTGTGTCAATCCATCCCACTGAGGGTCTTCCTCTTTTTTGCTGACTCTTCATTTTACCAAACATCATGTTGTTTTCCAGGGACGTTCCTCCTAAAAACATGTTCAAAGTAAGTGAGATAAAATCTCGCCATCCTCGCTTCCAAGGAACATTCTGACTGTATATCTTTCAAGACAGATTTGTTCCTTCTTCTGGCAGTCCATGATAAATTCAATATTCTTTGCCAACATCATAATTCAAATGCATCAATTCTTCTTCAGTCTTTCTAGCTTATATATGAGACAATTGCAAATACCATGGCTTGGGTCAGGCCCACCTTAGTCCTCCAAGTGACATCTTTGCTTTTTATTGTTTTAAAGGGGTCTTTTGCAGCAGATTTCCCTAATGCAATACACACTTTCTTGACTGCTGCTTCCATGAGATTGATTGTGGATCCAAGTAAAATGAAATTCTTGACAGCATTAATCCTTTCCCCGTTTACCATGAAGTTGCTTATTGGTTCAGTTGTGGGGATTTTTGTTTTCTTAAGGGTCACTCTAGGGTTGCTATGAGTCAGAATCGACTCGATGGTAATGAGTTTGGGTTTTTTTAGTTATGTTGAAATGTAATCTAAACCGAAGGCTTGGATCTTCATCGGTAAGTGTATCAAGCCCTCTTTGCTTTCAGCTAGCAAGGTTATGTCATCTGCATATGGCAGGTCATTAATGAGTCTTCCTCTTGTCCTGATGCTACATTCTTCCTCATGTAGTCCAGCTTCTTGGATTATTTGCTCAGCATACGGACTAAGTGTGGTGAAAGGATACAACCCTGACACACACATTTCCTGACTTTAAACCACACAGTATCCCCGTGTTCTGTTCTAACGACCACCTCTTGGTCTATGTATAGATTCCTCATGAGCACAATTAATTGTTCTGGAATTCCCATGTTTTGCAATGTTATCCATAATTTGTTATGAACCACGCAGACGAATGCCTTTGCATAGTCAATAAAACACAGGTAAATATCTTTCTGGTATTCTCTGATTTCAGCCAAAATCCATCGGATATCAGCAATGATATCCCTGGTTCCACTTCCTCTTCTGAATCAGGCCCAAATCTCTGGCAGTTTCTTGTCAATGTACTGCTGCAACCATTTCTGAATTATCTTCAGCAATATGCTTGCATGTGATATTAATGATATTGTTCAATAATTTCCACATTCTGATGGATCACCTTTGTTTGGAATGGGCACAAATATGGATCTCTTCAAGTTGGTTGGCCAGGTAGCTGTCTTCCAAATTTCTTGGCATAGATGAGTGATTACTGCCACCATTGCTTCCACTTATAGAAACATCTGGATTGGTATTCTGTCAATTCCTAGAGCCTTGTTTTTGCCTTCAGTGCAGCTTGGACTTCTTCCTTTGATATCTTTGATTCTTCATCATATCTCCTGAAATGGTTCAACGTTGACCAATTCTTTTGGTACAGTGATTCTGTGTATTCCTTCCATCTTCTTTTGATGCTTTCTGCCCCATTCAATAGTATGCCCATAGAATTCAATACTGTAATCCAAGGCTTGGATTTTTCTTCAGTTATTTCAGGTTGGGAAATGCCTAGCTTGTTCTTCCCTTTTGGTTTTGTAACTCCTGGTCTTTGCACATTTCATTATAATACTTTCTCTTCTCCAGCCACCCTTTGGAGCCCTGGTGGTGCAGTGGTTAAGAGTTTGGCTACTAACCAAAATGTTGGCAGTTCGAATCCACTCCTTGGAAACCCAGTGGGGCAGTTTTACTCTGTCTTATAGGTTTGTTATTCTTTGGAATAGACTTAATGGCACACAACAACAGCCACTGTTTAATATCTCCTGTTCAGCCCTTCTACTTCATCATTTCTTCCATTCTCTTTACTACTCTACACTCCAGAGCAAGTTTCAGAGTCTTTCCTGACATCCATTTTGGCCTTTTCTTTCTTTTCTGTCTTTTTTGTTTTCTTCATGTATGATGTCCTTCCACAACTTTTCTGGTATCTTACATATATTACATTAAATTACATATTTACACTGATACATACAACCAGATTTTCAAGCAAATATCAGACCCTTGGTGAGAACAGACTCAACTGTAAAAGCAGAAGTGTGATAATGAAATCTACCAGCCACTAGGTTTGGACATGCCATAGACAGCAAGGTATATTTTCCAGTGGGAATGTCAAAACTTTTTGAGAACAGATTCAGTGAGGTGGAGATCTGTCAAGGGAGCACCTAATGCATTACATTTAAAACTTCACATAAATACAAAAGATTTCCCTCATATATCAGATCTAATTAATTATATGAAATGTAAGGAAAATATTTGCAGGTAGGAATATTTTTGTAAAAATTTTATTTTAACCGATTGTTCACTGGATATTTCCTATGATCCAATTGTTCATTTATTCACAGAAAATACTGAGTATCCACCATCCTAGGCACTAGGGTGCAATGGAAAACAAAATATAAAAGGTTCCTGGCCCCTTGGGATGTGCTAAATATCTTCCATCTTCACCTCCAGTTCCACTCTCCACACTTTTCTCCTTCACCGTCAATCCCAGGAAGCTGATGTTTGTAGATTGTATTCATAGGCTCTGTTGTTGTCTGGCTTCTAATTGATTACCTTAAGGGGTTGTCTCAGTGTCTGTCTCTTAATACACAGGCTATCCTAAAGGAGATTTGTTCTACATGACTTTCTGTTTCCCAGTTCTTGTATCTTCTCTTCCCTCATACCATTGAATCTGGAGGTAGGAAATAATCCATTGCTGCTAGTCCTAGTATCCTTAAATATCCATGTTGTTTCTCTACATCATCCCCAGCCTTGTAATAAGTCCTTTGTAATTAAGCTGTCCCTTAAATCATTCTAATTTGAGCATGCTATTTGTTTTCTGTTGGGACCCCCTTGGATATCAGATACTTTGGAAGATACTGAAGTCTCTTGAATTATTAAGAAAAGTTGAAAATATTTTCATACATTTTAGCACTCACTTTATCTTACAAAGCAGTTTCCCTATTGTTTAATTTTGACACATGGCAACTCCACGTGTGTTGGAGTAGAAATGTGCTCAGTCGGATTTTCAATGGCTGATTTTTCAAAAGGTAAATCAGGACTTTCTTTCAAGGTATCTCTGGATGGACTTAAACCTGTAACCTTTCGATTAGCAGCCAAAGTGATAACCATTTGCACTATTGTCCTTTGAAAGCTTAACAACCAAATGAATTGTTAACTCTGTTAACTTACAATTACCCAAAGTGCCTGCTAATAATACCGAGAATTAAAATGGAGCTAGCAGACATTTAAAAGGCCCGTTTTTTGTTTGCCTTTGAGTCAGTTTTGTTCTACTTGTAGCAACCCCACAGGACAGGGTAGAAATGCCCCATAGGGTTTCCTAGGCTGAAATCTTTACAGCAACAGACTTTCAGGTCTTTTCTCCCACAGAGCTGCTGGTTGGTTCAAATGACCACCCTTTCGGTTAGCGACTGAGCGCTTAACCATAACATCACCAGAACTTCTCTTAAAAGGCTTACTAGAGCATTTTTAGAGTGCATCTGTTAAAAATCTATTGCCATTAAGTCGATTCCTACTCATAGTGACTCTATAGGACAGAGTAAGACAGTCCCATAGGGTTTCCAAGATTTGAACTGCCAACCCTTTGATTAGCAGCTGAGCTCTTAACCACTATGTCACCAGGGCTCCAAAACCTAAAAAAAAAAAAAAAAAATTCAGGCAAAGAGAAAAAAAAAGGTATATATGTAGAGAGAGAGAGACCAGACTCACCTATCAACATAGATCCAAAGTGTTAAAATACTAGCAAACTATCTTTAGCATCTATAGTGTATTAAAGATTAATAAATCATGACTGTTTTTTTCAAAAGAATACAAGAGTATAAAAAATCTATAAGCATGTTTTATTACATTAAAGTCCAAAGAAAATACAACATGAACACATACATATGATGAAAGAACAACTGATAAAATCAAACTCCGAACTATCTTTCAGCTAAAAATAGTGGAATTATACTATCATAAATCTACAAGTCTATCAGCAATTTCATATTTAATGGTTAAATGTTAGAAGCATACTCATGAGCCTAATGAGCAAAACAATAATGGGCACTGACACAGCTATTGCCCAACTTACAATGGAGGTCTAGCAATTGTAATAAATGTAATAAAACAGAATTATAAATATTTAGAAAGACAAAATAGTCATTTTCAGATATTATAATCTTAAACCTAGCAAACAGAAGAACAAGCTATTAGAATTAATGAAATAATTGGTTAATTTTGATGGAAATAATATTAACATAACATCCATTCCATTGCTGGTAACAACAAATTGAGATATAAAAATGCAAAATACCTTTCACAATCGCAACCAAAAATATCACATGCCCAGGAATAAGCCTAATAGATTTTGCAGGAGCAATATGAAAAAAATGACATTTTAATAAAGGCCATATGCATAGATTAATGGGAGCAAATATTCAATACTATTCATATAAATTTCATCTAAATTAATTTATAATTTAATCTGTGTATTTAAGAATACATACATTTAATTAGGGCTTAAAGAGATCGACTGCTAAATGAAAGATTAGTGGTTGGAAACCACCAGGGGCTCTAAGAGAGAAAGATGTGGCAGTCGGCTTTCATAGAGATTTACTGCTTTGGAAACCCTACAGGGTTGCTATGAGCTGGAATCGACTTGATGAAAGTTTTTTTTATTTTTTTTATTAATATTAATTAGGCAGATTAATTATCTATATCATGCAGAGAAGGAAATGTGAAAGAATAGCAAAGACAATTTTTTAAAAATGAACAGTAAAAGGCAACAAAGCCAGATATCATATTACAGAATTAAAATAACAGAAATAGGATGGTATTAACAAGGAAATAAATGAGAACATATTTAAAAACTCCAGAATCATATCCAATGCATAAAGTTCCTGATATGTTGTATAAAATAATGAAATTTCAAACCAGCAGTGAAAGAATGAATATCTTTTGGTAATTGATGATTCATTGAATGACACAAAATCGATTTCTAACTCATAACATATAAAAATCTACATTAATTAAAACACTAACTTAGAAATAACTATAAGAATATTCTCAGTATTTGGGTATGGGCAGCTATTTTTATCAGTAGGATAAAAAAATACAGAGTTTTTTTGTATAAACAGAAAGATAACTTTGGCAAAATAATGATCATAATGTCAATGAATTTAAATTCTTTTTTATGAAGAAAAATACCATGAACCAAATATAAAGCAAAGCTCTTGATTAATATTAATTATACATTATCAGCTACCTCAAATCACTAAGATAATTGCAAACAACCCAACTGAAAAAAAATGGACAAGGGCTACTATACCAGTTCACAGAAAATTACAAGTTGCTCAGTCTCATTTACAAAGAAGGATGCGTGAATCCCAATGGCACTGAGATGTTTTAAAACCATCAAACAGACATAAAAATAAACACTGTAGAACACATCCTGCTCGACTACGCCATAGCTTTAAGACAATACTCCAAATTTGCGTGGAGCTCACAGAACAGTTCGTACCCAATTTCTAGAAAGCTGGGCGGTCATTAGAAAAAGGGCACCAATAACTAATATGATTTGCACCATAAACATATCCTTTCAATCAGAGCACATGGAAAGCAGCTTTTATTACTTACAAGAATCAGACGGCATACAACTGGAAACTTTCCATAATGAGCAGGCCCCCCTCAAAAGCTGTCTGTGCAGAGATGACGACTTTTCCTTAGACATCCCATTTTGTGCCATGGCTGAGAGGCTTAATTGGGACCCTCTCTACTGTCAGTCTCCCCTTGGCCAGGTAAGTCCACTTAGATGCTATATGCCCCCACCTGCACTATAGCTGAGGAAACTAAGAAAGCTTAACCTCCTAGCTATTTTATACACCCCAGCCTAGGTGACTATTTGTGTCTTTTTAAGTCTGCTAACAAACATCCTAAGGCATCATACTCCCCTGACTTCCCAAGGAGCGAGGTGGTTAGCCCAAATTGTACCTTTTTAATCTTGCTAACAAAACAAACATCAGGCCTCAGTAGTAGCGGTGGTTTACTCCCAGGCCTAAAGATGCCAGCAAGGAGAGGAACCGAGAAAACAGTGACCGCCTAGCTAGGATGAAGGATTTGCTCCTCACAAACATAAATTTTCACATGCAGATTGGATGTAATTTTTAGAGACTAAGTTTCTATCAAAATTAAAAAGGTGAATACTTTTCAAACACAAATTCCTGTTGAAAAAAAAAAAGTATATATTATATGTCCAAGAAGAAATTTAATTGTAGCAATTCTTGTAACAGGAGAAATTGGAAATTGCCCAAATACCTATCAAAAGAGATGGTTAACTTTCTTTTCTTTTCTCTTTTTTAATTTTTATCGTGCTTTAAGTGTAAGTTTACAAATCAAGTCAGTCTCTCAGACAAAAATTTATATATAAAAAAAAAAATACACCCTGCTAATTGCTTTCCCCCTGATGAGACAGCACACTCCTTCCCTCCACTCTCTCTTTTCGTGTCCATTTGGCCAGCTTCTGACCCTCTCTGCCCTCTCATCTCCCCTCCAGACAGAGGATGCCAACATAGTCTCCTGTCTACGTGATCCAAGAAGCTCATTCTTCACCAGTATCATTTTCTATCCCATTGTCCAGTCCAATCCCTGTCTGAAGAGTTGGCTTTGGGAATGTTTTCTGTCTTGGGCTAACAGAAGTTCTGGGGACGATGACTTCTGGGATCCTCCTAGTCTCAGTCAGACCCTTAAGCCTGGTCTCTTCACGAGAATTCAGGGTCTGCATCCCACAGCCCTCCTGTTCCCTCAAGGGCTCTCCGTTGTGCTCCTCGTCAGGGCAGTCATTGCTTGTAACCAGGCACCATTTAGCTCTTATGGTCTCAGGCCGGTGCAGTCTCTGGTTTACGTGGTCCTTTCTGTCTCTTGGGCTCATAAGTACCTTGTGTCTTCGGTGTTCTTCATTCTCCTTTGCTCTAGGTGGGTTGAGACCCACTGATGCATCTTAGATGGCTGCTTGCTAGCGTTTAAGACCCCAGAGGCCACTCTCCAAAATGGGATGCAGAACGTTTTCTAATAGATTTTATTATGCCAATTGACTTAGATGTCCCCTAAAACCATCATCCCCAAACCCCTGCCCCTGCTACACTGGCCTTCGAAGCATTCAGTTTATTCAGGAAACTTCTTTGCTTTTGGTTTAGCCCAGTTGTGCTGACCTCACCTGTATTGTGTGTTGTCTTTGCCTTCACCTAAAATAATTCTTATCTACTATTTGTATCTAATTAGTGAAAACCCCTCTCCCTCCCTCCCCCATCTCTTAACCATCAAAGAATATTTCCTTCTCTGTTTATTTCTCCAGTTATTATAATAGTGGTCTTATACAATATTTGTCCTTTTGCAACTGACTAATTTCACTCAGCATAATTCCTTCCAGATTCCTCCGTATTACAAAATGTTTCACGGATTCATCATTGTTCTTTATCGATGAATAGTATTCCATTATGTGAATATACCATAATTTATTTATCCATTCAACAATTGATGGGCACCTTGGTTGCTTCTATCTTTTTGCTATTGTAAACAGTGCTGCAATGAACATGGGTGTGCATATATCTGTTCATGTAAAAAAAGGCTCTTATTTCTCTAGGATATATTCCAAGGAGTGGGATTGCTAGATCCTATGGTAATTCTATTTCTAGTTTTTTAAGGAAGTGCCAAATCGATTTCCAAAGTGGTTGTACCATTTTACATTCCTACCAGCAGTATATAAATGTTTCAGTCTCTCCACAACCTCTTCAACATTTATTATTTTGTGTTTTTTGGATTAATGCCAGCCTTGTTGGAGTGAGATGGAATCCCATTGTAGCTTTGATTTACATTTCTCTTATGGCTAATGATCAAGAGCATTTCCTCATATATCTGTTAGCTACCTGAATGTCTTCTTTAGTAAAGTGTCTGTTCATATACTTTGCCCATCTTTTAATTGGGTTATTTGTCTTTTGTACTTGAGTTTTTGCAGTATCATGCAGATTTAGAGGTCAGATGCTGATCGGAAATGTCATAGCTAAAAACTTTTTCCCAGTCTGTAGGTAATTTTTTTACTCTTTTAGTGAAGTCTTTGGATGAGCACAGGTGTTTGATTTTTTTCCAGTTATCTAGTTTCTCTTCTGCATTGTTACTAATGTTTTATATACTATTTATGCCATGTATTACGGCTGCTAGTGTTGTTCTGATTTTTTCTTTCGTGATCTTTATTGTTTTGGATTTTATATTTAGGTCTTTGATCCATTTTGAGTTAGTTTTTGTGCATGGTGTGAGGTATGGGTCTTGTTTCTTTTTTTTTTTTTTTTTTGCAGATGGATATCCAGTTATACCAGTACCATTTGTTAATGAGACTGTCTTTTCCCCATTTAACTGACTTTGAGCCTTTGTCAAATATCAGCTGCTCATATGGGGATGGATTTATGTCTGGATTCAAAATTCTATTCCATTGATCTGTGTATCTGTTGTTGTACCAGTACCAGGCAGTTTTGACTACTGTGGCCTTATAATAGGTTTGAAAATCAGGTAGAGTGAGGCCTCCCACTTTGTTCTTCTTTTTCAATAATGCTTTACTTATCCATGGCCTCTTTCCCTTTCATATGAATTTGGTGATTTGTTTCTCCATCTCATTAAAAAATGTCATTGCAATTTGTATCGGAATTGTGTTGTATCTATAGATGGCTTTTGGCAGAATTGACATTTTTACAATGTTAAGTCTTCACTTCTGTAGTTCTCTTTTGGTTTCTTGTAGTAGTGTCTTGTAGTTTTCTTTGTATAAGACTTTTACATCTCTGGTAAGATTTATTCCTAAGTGTTTTATCTTCTTGGGGGCCACTGTAAGTGGTATTGATTTGGTGATTTCCTCCTCATATTCTTTTTTTGGTGTAGAGGAATCCAACTGATTTTTGTATGTTTATCTTGTATCATGATACTCTGCTGAACTATTAGTTTTAGTAATTTTCTCAAGGATTCTTTAGGGTTTTCTGTGTATAAGATCATGTCATCTGCAAATAGAGATACTTTTACTTCTTCCTTGCCAATCTGGATGTCCTTTATTTCTTTATCTAGCCTAATTACTCTGGCTGGGACTTCCAGCACAATGTTGAATAAGAGTGGTGATAAAGGGCATCTTTGTCTGGTTCCAGATTTCAAGGGGAATGCTTTCAGATTCTCTCCATGTAGGATGATGTTGGCTGTTGGCTTTGTATAACTGCTCTTTAACATGTTGGAGAATTTTCCTTCTATTCCTATTTTGCTGTGAGTTTTTATTATGAACGCGTGTTGAACTTTGTCAAATGCATTTTCTGCATCAATTGATAAAATCACGTGGTTCTTGTCTTTTGTTTTATCTGTGTTGTTGTTGTTAGGTGCCTTCGAGCCAGTTCCGACTCATAATGACCCTATGTACAACAGAACGAAACACTGCCCGGTCCTGAGCTACCCTTACAATCGTTGTTATGCTTGAGCTCATTGTTGCAACCACTGTGTCAATCCACCTCATTGAGGGTCTTCCTCTTTTCCGCTGACCCTGTACTCTGCCAAGCATGATGCGCTTCTCCAGGGACTGATCCCTCCTGACAACATGTCCAAAGTATGTAAGACACAGTCTCGCCATCCTTGCTTCTAAGGAGCATTCTGGTTGTACTTCTGTCTGTTTTATCTATATGATGGATTAAATTAATTGTTTTTCTAGTGTTGAACCATCCCTGCATACCTGGTGTGAAACCCACTTGGTCATGATGAATTGTTTTTTTGATATATTGTTGAATTCTATTGGCTAGAATTTTGTTGATGATTTTTGCATCTAAGTTCATGAGGGATATACGTCTGTATTTTTCTTTTTTGTGGTGTCTTTACCTGGTTTTGGTGTCAAGAATATGGTGGCTTCATAGAATGAGTTTGGCAGTGTTCCATTCTTTTCTATGCTCTGAAATACCTTTAATAGTAGTGGTTTTAACTCTTCTCTGAAAGTTTGGTACAGCTCTGCAGTGAAGCCATGAGGGCCAGGGCTTTTTATTTGTTGTTTTTGTTGGGAGTTTTTTCAATCTCTTCTTTTGTTATGGGTCTATTTAGTTGCTCTACTTCTGTTTGTGTTAGTTTAGGTAGGTAGTGTGTTTCCAAGAATTCATCCATTTCTTCCAGGTTTTCAAATTTGTTAGAGTACAATTTTCGTACTAACCTGATATGATTCTTTTAATTTAGGTTGGGTCTGTTGTAATATCGCCCACCTCATTTTATTCAGGATATTTGCATCTCTCTTGTTTTTCCTTTGTCAGTTTGGCCAGTGGTTTATCAATTTTGTTAATTTTTTCAAAGAACCACCTTTGGTCTTATTAATTTTTTCAATTATTTTTCTGTACTCTATTTCATTTAATTATGCTCTAATTTTTAATATTTGCTTTCTTCTGGTGCCTGAGGATTACTTTCGTTGTTCTCTTTCTATTTGATCATGTTGTAGGAATAGTTCTTTAATTTTGGCCCTTCTTTTTTTGCCTGTGTGCATTTATTGATATAAATTGACCTCTGAGCACTGCTTTCTCTGTGTCCTAAAGGTTCTTATAGTAAGTGTTTTCATTCTCCTTGGATTCTATGAATTTCTTTATTCCATCCTTAATTTCTTCTATAACCTGGTCTTTTTTGAGCAGGGCATTGTTCAGTTTCCGAGTGTTTGATTCCTTTTCCAGCTTTTTCTGTTACTGATTTCTACTTTTATGACCTTATGGTCAGAGAAGATGCTTTGTAATATTTTGATGTTTCATATTCTGCTAAGGCTTGCTTTATGAAGTAGTATGTGGTCTATTCTAGAGAATGTTCCATGTGCACTAGAAAAGAAAGTATACTTGGCTGCTGTTGGATGGAGTGTTCTGCATAGGTCTATGAGGTCAAGTTGGTTGATTGTGGCATTTAGATCTTCCATGTTTTTATTGGGCTTCTTATTGGATGTCCTGTCCTTCACCAAAAGTGGTGTGTTGAAGTCTCCTACTATAATTGTGGAGCTGTCTATCTCAGTTTTCAATGCTGTTAGAGTTTGTTTTATGTATCTTGCAGCCCTTTCATTGGGTGCATAAATATTTAATATGGTTATACCCTCCAGGTATATTGTCCCTTTCATCATTATATAGTGTCCCTCCTTGTCCTTTGTGGTGGATTTAACTTTAAAGTCTATTTTGTTGGAAATTAATACTGCCACTCCTGTTCTTTTTAAATTATTGATTTTTTTCCCATCCTTTGGGTTTTAATTTGAGATTTTGTCTCTAAATCTAAGGTGTGTCTCTTATAGGCAGCATATAGACGGATTGTGTTTTTTATCCATTCTGACACTCTCTGTCTCTTTATTGGTGCATTTAGTCCATTTACATTCAGAGTAATTATAGATAGGTATAAGTTTAGTGTTGTCATTTTGATGTCTTTTTTTGTGTGTTGTTGACAGTTTCTTTTTCCCACTTAATTTTTTGTGCTGAGTAGTTTATCTTTATGTATTATCTTTTCCTCTTATTCGTTGTTGATTTTGTTTCTGCTGAGTCTATATTTTTTTCTTGTATATTATTTTGATGAGTAGGATAGTTTGTCTCCTTTGTGGTTACCTTAATATTTACCCATACTTTTCTAAGTTTAAACCTAACTTTTATTTCTTTATATCGCCTTGTATTCCTCTCCATATGAAAGGTCTATGACATTTCTTAGTCCCTCTTTATTGTTTTAATGTTGTCTTCTTTTACATAATATCATTGCTGTTTCCCTCTTTCGAGCTTTGTTTTTTTTTTTTTTTTGGTCTTTATTTTTGTGATTTCCCTGTCTGTGTTGACCTTTGATGGCTCTGTCCAGTGTTCTAGTCTTGGGTTGATATATGATATTATTGATCTTCTAACCAAAGACCTCCCTTTCGTATTTCTTGTAGTTTTGGTTTGGCTTTTACAAATTCCCTAAACTTCTGTTTATCTGGAAATATCCTAATTTCACCTTCATATTTGAGAAAGAGTTTTGCTGGATATATGATTCTTGACTGGCATTTTTTTTGCTTCAATGCTTTATTTCAGTCATCCCATTGCCTTCTTGCTTGCATGGTTTCTGCTGAGTAGTCCAAGCTTATTCTTATTGACTCTCCTTTGTAGACAACTTTATGTTTATCTCTAACTGCTCTTAATATCCTCTCTTTATCTTTGGTTTTGGCAAGTTTGATTATAATATGTCTTGGTGACTTTCTTTTAACATCTACGTTATGTGGAGTTCAACAGGCATCTTGGATAGATATCTACTCATCTTTCATGATATCAGGAACGTTTTCTTCCAACAAACCTTCAACAATTGTCTCTGTATTTTCTGTTGCCCCTCTCTGTTCTTGTACTCCAATCACTCATAGGTTATTTCTCCTTATAGAGTCCCATGTGGTTCTTAAGGTTTCTTCATTTTTTTTTTAATTCTTTTGTCTGATTTTTCTTTGAATATATTGGTGCCAAGTACTTTAGTACTTTATTTTCACATTCACCAAATCTGCCTTCCACTTGCTCAATTCTGCTTGTCTGACTTTTTATTGAGTTGTCTAATTCTGTAATTTTATTGTTAACCTTCTGAATTTCTGATTGCTGTCTATGGATTCTTTCAGCTTGTTAAATTTTACATTATGTTCTTGAATAAGCTTTTTAATTTCTTCAACTACTTTATCTGTGTGTTCCTTGGCTTCTTCTGCATATTGCTTGATCTTTGTAATCTCATTTCTGATGTCTTGAAGAGTTCTGTATATTATTCTTCTCAATTCTGCATCCAGCAATTCCAGGAATACACCTTCATCCAGAAGATCTGTTGATTCTTTGTTTTGAGAGCTTGTTGAGATGATCATGGTCTCTTTCTTTATGTAACTTGATATTGACTGTTGTTTCCAACCCATCTATAAGTTATTGTATTATTTTATGTTTGCTTACTGTATCCTAGCTTCTTGCTTTGTTTTGTTTTGATATACCCAAATGGGTTGGTTGAGTGAGCTAGCTTGATTATTTTCACCTTTGAAGCTCTAACATCCTGTCACCAGATGGCTAGAGCTGTTATCAGGTAAATCAGTCTAGGAGTCCATTCACTATTCTTGTA
Organism: Loxodonta africana; assembly: GCF_030014295.1. NCBI lineage: Eukaryota > Metazoa > Chordata > Mammalia > Proboscidea > Elephantidae > Loxodonta > Loxodonta africana. The sequence goes on from NC_087348.1 coordinate 124,303,450, forward strand.
TGAATTCAGCTCAGGTGTCCAGGTAGCTGATCATCAAGTGTGTGGTACAGGCTCTGTCCTACAGTCTTGGGCAGGTGTGATTGTTGTAGGTACTGGTACCTGGTTGCAGCAGGGGGTCATGCTCTCGATAAGGCAGGGTGCTGGGAACTGTCTGTGTCTGTGAGGAAAGTGCGTACCTGTTCCCTAAAGCGTACTGGTGGGTGGGTTCTGCCAACGGACCACGGGCACCCCATTTTTTGTTTGTAAGGACTGGGATAACTATCCTTGGGATAACTATCCTTGGACCCGTCGGGTGGTTGGGTGACCTGAGTGGAGCCACCAGTCCTTAGGCTCCTGATGTGGGTAGGTGAAGACCCTGTTTAAGAGGAAAAGTGGTGTCAAATATCAAACACCCACCTCTTCAATGCACAGCTGAAATGGTTATAATCTGCCTACAAGGGCCTATTGTCCTGAAATAGGTCCATGCAGGGGGGAAAGGTATTCAAAGTCCATGGACTATTTGTGCCTGGACAAGAGTTGCTTCTGTCCTGAGCTCCTCAGGTTAGTGGAGCTGGCAAATTATCTTTCCCCCCTGCTATGAATTTATTCCTACTCCAAGGCCAGAAGGATGGCTCCAGGCTCTCAATAGGGCCTATTTCAGGCCCAGGGAAATCAACAGCCACTGAAAGCCAGCTTAGGGGCTGAGGGCACATTAAAATATATGCAAGCGCTTAGCTTTTGTCAAGAGCGCTGTTATTCTCTGGTTCCAGAGGTGTGTGTAGGCTGTATGGCTGCCTGCTTCTCCCTGAGGAAACTGTGGTTGAATGCTACCACCAGGTCACCGCAGCCACTCCCAGAAATGGTGCCTGAAGGAGCCCAATGATTTATGTCCAATAACTCCTCTCTGCTTCCTCCCCCTGCCACTCAGACTGTTTCCAACTTTGGCTTTGATGTTCAGGGCTCCTAGTTTGTCATAAATATAATCGTTGCACTTGTTTTTTTTGGGTGTTTGTTGGACAAGGGATTGCAGGAAGCATCATGTAGCTATTCCAGCATCTTGGCCCTGCCTCCTGGATGGTTAACTCCTGATTTGTATTATTTGATAAAGTAATAAGTAGATAAATTTTTAAATAACTTACCTATCATTTGAGCTGCAGAGATCTTTTCTATCCATGTACATGTCCTTAAGTATATGTTAAAGCATACAAAATAATGAAGAAAAATAAAATATTTTTGGATTTTATCTTATATATTTAGTTGGGGGGGTCCATTTCTTTTCTCTTGTGTATATAAATTTTTTTTAGAAAAAATTCTAATAATTCTTGTATGTGAAGGAAAAGAAAATTAATCTTTGAGAGTTGTTATAATCATACTCACAACCTAGTAAATGCATAAAATATGCCAGCAAAATTTGTTGTATTTCTTCAATTTTTTTTGTTTTATATATCAGAAAACCATAAGGAATAAGAAAATTTTCCAAAGTCATGGAGCTGGTATGTGAGAGATTTGAAGCTAGCTCTCTTGGACTTTAAAATTATCTCTTTCTATTCCTCCATGGTAAATTAACCCAAAGAAAACCCTTCTTAATAGTTTGATATTTTCCTTAAAAAATGAATATTTAAAATATTTTCAATGTAAATACTGAGACTATGATACTATGATAAACAAATTAATCTAATTGGGGGGATTAAAAGAGCTTCTTCCTTCCCCATAAAGTTGTCACACCATATGACATTTTACTTTGTGAGAAACTTAAAATGTAGATTAATTATTACTGCTCTATGACCATTCCATTCTCTTGATCTGTCTATTTCTATTTAGTTTGCTGTGATTACGATATGATCGTATTTTGTTTACATTTCATTTCCAAGATAATTATGAAGAATGAATGGACTGGTAAGTATATTAGCAATCCCGTAAGAGTAATTCATTCCAGTGAACCCCTTTTCACTTCTAGACAAAAAAGAACAGGAAATGGTGTCCTGCAGGAGTTAAATTGCATTTCATGCTTCTAAGGGTGTTACCTTTCACTAACACTCTCAAAGAATCTAAATCAATGAGCCATGAAGTGTTTGAGCAAATTAGGAGAAATTCACTATGTGAATTTAATTATTTTCCTAATTAAAAAAAGAAAAAATAATACATGCTTGAGATAAATGTTTTAGATTGCTGAAGTGTAATTCCATAGCCAATGGGCACATTTCTTAGTATCTGATCGTATTATTGGACTGATTGGATTTTGAGATGATTAATATTCTGGTGCAAGTAATGATATTTTTAAAAAAGAACGAATAATCCCAGTGATTATATAAACAAGCTTAAAACTATAATTCACTTATTTTTAACCAAAAGTTATACCAAAAACACACCAAGTAAACTAAATGTCAAAACTGACTTATGAATTGTTTACTTATTTTGTGAACAGAATTTAGGCTTTCTTTATATTTACCCATTACATATTTATTTATAGGTACTATTTTTCTTTTATTTCTTAAGTAAAGTCGAGGGTGAGCAAAAAGGAAGACCCTTGATGAGACAGTTGACGCAGTGGCTGTGACAATGGGCTCAAGCATAATGATTGTGAGGATGGCACAGGACCAGACAGTATTCTGTTGTGTTGTACGTAGGGTTGCTATGAGCCAAAACTGACTCAATGGCACCTGAAAACAAGTAACATTTCTTAATGTATTGCAAATTTGTTTTTTCCATATCTCTAGCTCAGTGTCTAGGACACAACCTCATACAGCAGATGATCAATAAATATTTGTTAAATGAATAAATTTTTTTTTTAAATACAAGCATAACCATTTTTATGAACTGAATTATGTCCCCCTAAAATGTGTGTGTCAGCTTGATTAGGCCATGATTCCCAGTATTCTGTGGTTGTCCTCCATTTTGTGATTGTAATTTAATGTTAAAGAGGATTAGGGTGGGATTATAACACCCTTACTAGTTCACATCCCTGAGCCAGTGTAAAGAGAATTTCCCTGGGGTGTGGCCTACGCCACCTTTTAACTCTCAAGTAATAAAAGGAAAGGAAAGGTAGCAGAGAGCTGGGGACCTCATACCACCAAGAAAGCAGTGTCAGGAGCAGAGTGCATCCTTTGGACCTGGGGTCCCTGTGCAGAGAAGCTTCTAGTCTGGGGGAAGATTGATGAGAAGGCTGACAGACGAGAAAGCCTTCCTCTGGAGCTGACGCCCTCAGTTTGGACTTTTAGCCTACTTTAGTGTGAGAGAATAAATTTCTCTTTGTTAAAACCATCCACTTGTGGTATTTCTGTTATGGCAGCAATAGATGATTAAGACACTCATAAAAACTATATCTTCCATAAATATCCAAGAGATACTATAATTCAATTTTATTCAAAAGCTTTCTTTGCCAAAATCCATGAACTATATTCTTGATTTCATTGTAAAAAGCGTAAAGGATTTTGAGATATGAATTATGTTTCTTTTTCTTTATTGTTCACTGGTGATCATACATTTGTCAATGACATCTTTGTGTTTAGGCAAACGGATTCTTTTTGATGGAAAAATAATCAGCAATTAACAATCTTCTTCAAGGTTAAATGCTCCGGATCTGTGAGAAAGTTTGCAAATGACATGTTTCTTTTACTTTTTGCATAAATATTTGTTACTATTATCACTAATTTATATTGTCACAGATATATTAGTTTCTTTCTGAAAAAAGATTTTTCGTATAACCGTTAGCATAAGGCAATCTAATGCAATAACATGATACTGTGGAGAGCTGACCCAGTATGTCAGTGCTTACCTCGTTTTGTGTCTGTTTACCAATAAACAATTGCCTTTTAATCTTGTTTTTTTCAATCCAAGTGTTGATAATCTAACAGTCATGAACAACTGGGTTATATTTACTTGGAATTCATCAGCTAATATTGACTATTCATTTTTATAAACCATGACAATAAAATACAATGACTTTTACTCTGCATTAAGTGTTTACCATATGTCAAGGATTATGTTCAGGATTTTATATTATTTTCTCAGTTAATCCTCACAAAAAAATTGGGAGCTAAATGCCACTATTGATAATGAAACTGAGACTCAAAGAGTCAAGTAGTAATTTTCTGGTAACATCTGGAGCAGAATTAAAATCTTGTTTAGCCCTAAAGCCTATATTCTGAACCATTAAACTACAGCCCCTTAGAAATTACCTGCCAGAAATTCAAGCCAGATTCAGAAGAGAACATAGAATGAGGGATATCATTGCTGATGTCAGACGGATCTTGGCTGAAAGCAGAGAATACCAGAAAGATGTTTACATTTGTTTTATTGACTATGCAAAAGCATTCGACTGTGTGAATCATAACAAATTATAGATAACATTGAGAATAATGGCAATTCCAGAATGCTTAATTGTGGTCACAAAGAATCTACACATAGACTAAGAGGCAGTTATTATAATAGAACAAGGGGGTACTGAGTGGTTTAAAGTCAGGAAAGGTGTGCGTCAGGGTTGTATCCGTTCACCATACTTATTCAATCTGTAGGCTGAGAAATAATCTGAGAAACTGGACCACATGAAGAAAAATGTGGCATCAGAACCACAGGAAGACTCATTAACAACCTATGTTATGCAGATGACACAACCTTGCTTGCTGAAATGAAGAGGACTTGAAGCACTTTCTGATGAAATCAAAGATTATAGCTTTCACTATGGATTAAAAAAAAAAAAAACCTCGATATAAAAAAAACCTGTTGTCTTGATGTAAAGAAAACAAAAACCCTCACAACTGCACCAACAAGCAACATCATAATAAATGGAGAAAATATTGAAGTTGTCAAAGATTTCATTTTATTTGGGTCCATAATCAACACCCATGGAAGCAGCAGTCAGGATATCAAATGAAGTTGCATTGGGCAAATCTGCTGCAAAAGACTTCTTTCAAGTGATAAAAAGCAAAGATGTAACTTTAAGGACTAAGGTGTCCCTCACTCATGCTACAGTATTTTCAATTTCCTCATATGCATGCAAAATCTGGACAATGAGTAAGGGACACCAAAGAAGAATTGATGCCTTTGAATTATGGTGTTGCCAAGGAATATTAAATATACCATGGACTGCCAAAAGAACAAAAAAATCTGCCTTTGAAGAAGTATAGCCAGAATGCTTCTTAGGAGCTAGGATGGAAGACTTTGTCTCACATACTTTGGACATATTATCGGGGGGGGCAGTCCCTAGAGAAGACCATCATGCTTGGTATAGTACAGGGTCAACGATAAAGGAAGACCCTCAAGGTGATGGATTGACACAGTGCCTGCAATGATGGTTTCAAATATAGCAACAATTTTGAGGATGGCACTGGACCAGGCAGTGTTTTGGTCTTTGTACATAGAGTTGCTATGAGTCTGAATCAACTCGATGGCACCTAGCAACAACAACAACATCACACAGAAAAGCAGTTTGGAAATATGTCACATATATGAAGAATATACGAAGAACACGCCTACTATGACTATTATTTTTCTTAGCTGGTGTTTCCTCTGCCCAGGATATGTCTGACTCTAATCCTTGGCTTCGCACCTGGAATAGAGCTCTCATTCTGTTCCTGGCCCTCTGGTGCTTATACCTGGCCTTCCTGAAGTTTGGCCAACGGCCATTGACTTGGACTTGTCTCCCAGTTTGCCTCTATTCAATCTCATTGGAAGCCAACTCAAGTACCAGTCAATTGTCAAACACCCCAGTCAGGTCAGCCTCCCCTCTATCTCTCTGAGGGGTATATTTGGATACAAATTAGGTCTGTTATTACTATCATCATCATTTTATAAGAATAAAAATTTTCATAAGAAAGAGACTAAGATGGGTCTCTTACACTGATTATTTTGGAATTGGCAGTAAGAATTGGTCCCTGAAGTCAATACCCTTAGCCTTTTCCATTAAAATATGTTTTCTCAGGAAAAGAGTTTCACATTGTCTATTAACTCTGGTGTTCTATATTCTAATTTCTCTGTGGTTTGACTTCTTGTTATTTTGTTGTTGGTATTTGCGTACTTACCTGGTTTCCCTGCCTGCTTATTCTGGTTATCTGAAGGAGGATAAATATTTTATATTTTAAGAACTGAAGTGACTGATCTAAATACTTGAAATATATCAAAGGGAAAGGGAAATTAATTTTTCTCCATTCCTTGGTATTAGAGTGAATTAAAACTCTTTAGTCAGAGATATTCTGACTAAAGATTTCTTCTGGCTTGCTTCCTAAAGTCCCTCTGAGAAACCTCAGAGTGCTAATGAACACTGGATTGAGAGACAACATTAAGTTCTAACTCTGCTATAGACTACAGTAGTTATTTTATGTTTGGAAACGCATACACTGTGCGCTTATGCCTTGGAATCTTCATTTGTAAAATTGGTAGATGATAGGAGGATTTTAACTCTCATGATCCTGGATGTAGGCTTGGGAAGAATGCATTCATTTCTGTATCTTGGACACTTTGAAGCCCAGGATCTCATCTTCACCCTCCTTGTCATGGATTAAATTGTGTCCTCCCAAAATATGTGTCAACTTGGTTAGGTCATGATTCCCAGTATTATGTGGTTGTCCTCCATTTTGTGATTTCCTATCTGTTATAATCTCTGCCTGTGGTTAAAGAGGATTAGGGTAGGATGTAACACCCTTGCTCAGGTCACATCCCTGATCCCATGTAAAGTGAATTTCCCTGGAATGTGGCCTGCACCACCTTTTGTCTTACAAGAGATAAAAGGAAAGCAAGCAGAGAGCTGAGAACTTCATACCACCAAGAAAGCAGTACCTTTGGACCCAGGGTTCCTGCATAGAGAAACTCCTAGTCCTGGAGAAGACTGATGGCCTTTCTCCAGGCCAACAGAGAGAGAAAGCCTTCCCCTTGAGCTGATGCCCTGAATTTGGACTTCTAGCCTACTAGACTGTGAGAAAACAAATTTCTGTTTGTTAAAGCCATCCACTTGTGGTATTTCTGTTATAGCAGCACTAGATGACTAAGACATTCCTTAAAGACATTAATTCTCTACCTCTGGTGCCTGATACTTTAGTGATCTTCCAATCCATGTGCAAACAATGAAATGAAATCATCTTCCAGGAAGTTCCAGCCAGCATCTCCTATCACACCCCACTGGAAGCTGCACCAAAATCTCTCTCCTTTTCCTTCTTCCTCGATTATTTCCCCCTCAACAGACTAAACTCATTTCAATTATGCATAGAAGGTACAGAATTGCTTATAATAAGTTAAGTTTTAGAGTGTGTACATAAGAAAGGGGATTGATGTATCACAAAGAATGGACTGATAATGGAGATTTTCTGGTTTTGTAATGTTCTGGATACTTAAGGTAGAAAAAACTTTTTTTTTTTTTTCTTCACAGAATAGCTTCTCTAGAGCCTCATAAATCATACCACAGGGGTGCTTAGCACTTTCGCTTAGTTTTATACCCACACACAGTGTAGTCATGATATTTGAAAACAAAACTCACTTTTACCAGTTTCTTTTCTACAAAAGATCAATTATTAATCCCCTTGTGTATCTTCACATTTTATTCATTTATTTTATTTCTGCCTCCACAATGCAAGTTTTGTCTTTAACCCCAGGAATTTTAATGTTATTCTGCTGTTTTTGGAACATCTGTGTTTTCAAGGTTTGGGTATTCTGGGAAACTTGAAAACTATATCAAAACAAAGTTTGAAAGTTTCACTCAGCATTTCTTTATGAATTTCTATTAAAAAATTCTTAATGCTCAGCTATGAGGATAAACCTCTATTCAACCCAAGGGTACACAATCTTTAAGAGCTCTCAGCATTTCTGTTCCCTGCTTTATTTTTGATAAAGCTAATGAAGATACTTTGGCTATCTTAGACCTGTACTTTGATTTTTTTTAAGTGCTGTGAATTTTCCTCCTCTTTGCCCGAATTACCTTCCTTCTTTTCTGTTCATACGGGCAGATGAAGTTGCTCCAACCAAAGGCATCATTTTAACTAGGATTGTGAATTTGAGTAGAGATGGGTAAACATAGCTATGACAAAAGGAAAGGAGTAAGCTTCATGTAGAAAGCACTTGTGAGAACTTTGTTCTCTTTTTCACGACACTATCCTGGAGGAGCAGTGGTTAAGCGGTTGGCTACTAACCAAAAGGTCAGTAGTTCGAATCCACCAGCTGCTCCTTGGAAACCCTATGGGGTAGCTCTGCTCTGTCCTATAGGGTTGCTATGAGTTGGAATTGACTTGACAGCAGTGGGTTTGATTTTTTAGTGGGTTTATTACTTTCTTTACCTTCCAACTCTCTGTTGGCCAGTGAGAGAGAACTTCAGATTGTCTCAAGGAAAATTATCTTCTACTGGTTTTAATAATATCCTATCACTTTACAGCTTGGCAGTCTACTTCCATAAAGATTTACAACCTTGGAAACCCTATGCAGCAGTTCTACTCTGTCCTATAGTGTCATTATGAGTCGGAATCAACTAGACATCAATGAGTTTGGTTTTGGTATCACTTCTCAGCAAGGCTCACCATTTGTCTGTCCCCCATCCTATCCAGTTCATGTAACTCACCATTCCATTCTCTTGATTCATTTTTAATTTTTTCCTCCACTTCTGTTATCATCCCATTTTCCCTCTTCCTTATGCCAAGTTAAGCCTTATGATCAGGTTTGAGGGGTACATTTATTCTGATCTTAAGTCCTACTCTATAACATTCTTGAGTCAAGTGACCTCAGGTGTCTTTTTAAAATTTCCAGACCAAAAAAACACAAACCTGTTGCCGTTGAGTGGATTCCGACTCATAGCAACCCTATAGGACAGAGTAGAACTGCCCCATATAGTTTCCAAGAAGCGTCTGGTGGATTCAAACTGACGACCTTTTGGTTAGCAGCCATAGCATTTAACCACTATGCTACCAGGGTTTCCCGAGATCTCAATACTATTATTGTCCCAGTTTCATAATAGAAACAGAGATTCAGAATGTTAAATAAGGTATTCAAGCTCACAACAAGACTAGAGGGTTTCTGACTCAAAGTGTGTGATAGTAACAATTACAGTGTTAATGTGTATGTTGGTGTGATGGGTGCAGGGAAAAGAAAGAGGATGTCTTAATCCTCTTTATCTAGACAGAGATAACAGCAAGTCTTTGGAGTTGGAAACCATCTTTCAATATCCTACATTTCTAAAGTTGCTTTACCTTTTAAAAAGACTATTCCCTTCTCCCCTTGAAGGAAGAGCCCACCTTCTCTAAGTGCTCAGTAGAGGGAAGTGAAAATGGCATGGTGTGTTTGGAGAACTGAGTACTGAATGGTAGATTCATGAGGGTAGGAATAGCCCTCCTTGTCCCCTGATGTATCACCAGTACTTGTAGCAATGCCTGGCACATAGTAGCCCCACCAAAGAAAAACAAACCTGTTACTGTTGAGTCAATTCCGACTCACAGCAACCACATGCGTTTCAGAGTACAACTGCGCTCCATCGACTTTTCAATGGCTGTGACCTTTTGGAAATAGATCACCAGGTCTTCCAAAATCCCTGTGGTTGGACTAGGATCTTAGTAACCAAGTGCTCAACCTTTTGTGTCACCCAGGGACAGTAGACACACTGTGAATATTAATTGAAAGAAAGAGAGCAATTTATGGGAAATGACTTTGGAAAGAAAGGCTAGCATGTGAATATTCAGGATTTTGGACTTCAGGCAGCGTATACGTCCGACATCTCACCTACAGAGGTCTCTCAGTGTGTTACTAAACTCTGGATATTTTCTGAGCTTTACTTGGCTGATTGTAATAATAATGGTGATGATGATAATAATAAATAGCTATGGAACAGAAGTATTAAAATGCAAGTACTAATTACTTGAGTGGCTATTGGATAAGGCAGAATAATAGAAGGGACTGTCATGTGGTTAGTGATAAGCTACTATATGAATTTCTGAATAAATTATACCCTAAGGCAAAGACAGTATAAGGGAGCCTGTGGAGGTATTAAAAAAACTAATTAAGAAGGATTATATCTTTAATATTCAGGTTTTACCAAATATAAAAGCCATCTAGGAAAATATAAGAGAAATTTAAATATGTTTTTCTTTCTTCCCTCCAACCCTCCCTACCCCTCACCTCTTTCATGTACCAATATTTTACCACTAAAATCCTGGATTATGTACTCTTTTCTCTTTTTTTTTTTTCTGAGCAATTAGCCATTTGAGAATTTCAGCTGAGAAATAATTTCCCATAGAACTCATGGGAACAAAGTTCTTGATGTTTCTTTAGTGGTCAGACCATTATAATGCCAGATTGTTTTCAACCTCTGATTAGATAAGAATTGCTTTTCCAAATTAATCTATCAAATTTCAGCTCTGGAGAAAAAAAATAAAAATAAAAAAGATACTTCCCTTCCTTTTTTTTAGACAAGTAAATGTTACGGGAAATTATGTTATTGTTAAGTGCCGTCAAGTTGGTTCCAACTCATAGTGACCCTATGTACAACAGAAATGTGAAATTATATCAGCTACTTAAGACTTCAAAATCTCATTTGAGCCCTTTCTCTTACTGGAAAAGATACAGAGAAGACAATCTCTCCTTGCGTTTCCTGGCACAATGCAGTTATAAAAAGTATATATGTAATATTGTATACATTTAACATTAACCTACAATAGGGCACTAAAGTCTATTTTATTCTCTAATAATTTTAGAATGTGGAATAAAAGGGAAATATCAATATGCTTTAATTACTTTTAATTACATTAAAAGTGTGAAAATTAGGATGCATGGTAAGGATAGTCTTCATGTAGTTATTGCTGATGGTGATGATCCATTGCCAAAAATAACCCCTCATTATGGTTGTTAGGAGTTGGAATCGGCTGGACTGGAAGGGGTAGGGAGTTAAGGCACCCCTTTATGTCTCTTAAACATGCTCACTTCATGTAACTTTAAGAGCAATTCTGTGTCAGAGAAATTTTTATAGCCATTTTACAGATGAGAATGTATTGAAATTCAGAGAGGTTAACTGACTTCCCCAAGGAGACGGAAGTTCAAGTCACTGTAAGTTACCATTAAAGCTATTGGTGTGGCTGTCTTAGTGGAAAATCTGTTTGGGTTTAAATGACCTAGGGGTTTAATTTTTTCAGGTAAAAGACAGTACAAATGCAGGTGGTTGCTGGCACTGTTTCAGCGGCTTAAGAATATCAGAGCTGAGTTATCTGCAGTTCTTTGTTCCTTTTCCCTTGGGGTGACAAAAACATCAGAGCAGATAGTGCAATTATGCTTGTGTTCTGGGCAGCAGAAACAGGAAATAAGAGAGCATAGAGTGGTGCCTCTATCAGGAAAGCAAGGCTTCCCTAGAACTCTTAAGCCGACATTTGTACAGATCTCATTGGCCATGTGTGGTGAAATGAGTTCCTTTATGTGGCCTTTTTCCTTAGTTCTTTAGAAAAACAGCTTGAGAGATTTTTCCACCAGGCCCTGAGAGTTACTTTTGTCCTAGTTTTCCACCTCAAAGGATTTGTTACTTTCTTTGAGGTTGATAGACTTTTCCTAGGTAAGCTGCAAACAACTTGGTTTTGATACTTTTTGTCTGCCCTTGGGCCACAGCCTGCCCTATGATTAGTATGAAACTTGCAGATTGGTCAATAGACTATGCAAATGAGGTGAGTTGTAGCCAAGCCAAGCCTACTATGCAAATGAAGTGTTTTTGGCCTACCTAGAAGGAATTGTTAAGTTTGTCGCTCCCACTGGGAGGGGCCATGTCTTGAAATTGACAAAGAATTGTGTGTGTGTGTGTATATATGTATATATATATATGTATATATACAGCCAGCACCACAGAGGTTATAGACAGAAAGAAGCAGGAAAAGAAACAGCAGGAAGAAGCAGAAGGAAGAAAGAAGAAATAGAGAGAGGAGGTAAGGAATCTCCTAAAAGAGCTGTAACACAGGCCAAGGGTTGTAATACTGAAGACGACAACAGGCCTAGAAGGTGCAGAAGGTGCTTAGTGGCAGAGCTGGCAGCGACAGACCTTGAGGGAACCCAGCAACAGAGCCAGTGGTGACAGGTGACAAGGCCAAGAGGAGCCTGTCCTGAGGGAGTAAAGTGGAACATGTCCTGAGGGGGCCAAGAGGATCCTGTCCTGAAGGTGCTGAGAGTAGCCTGTCCTCAGGGGGCTGAGAGGAGGCATGCACTACCAAGAGGAGCTGAGAGAGCTGTCCTGCACTGAAGAAAGGAGACTTTTTCTACATGCTTCCTGATCGTGAATTGCAGCCTGTTTATCCTGATCCTGAGTGTACCCTGTTCCTTAATATACCACTTAACTCTAAGTATGGTCTGTGAGTTCTGTGAAGCCATTGCAAGGGATTTTTGAACCCAAAAGAGAAGTAGAGAGATGGCTGGTGTCAGAATTGGTAAAAAGTTTGAAGAGTGGAGGTATGTCTGACCTCAACCTTATAGGGGTCAGCCTTAGGCTCATCTTCATTCTCATTATTCCCCCAGAAGTTAGACAGTTCAGACACTGCTACTGATATTATCTCTATTAATTCCACCATTTTATACCATGATTATGTCACACTGCAATCTCTAGTCTAGCTGAGTTTGGGAAGTTTTTACTTCCCAGACAATTTCTCACCTATGATGATCTATTAATGCATTACTAAACTCTGGATGTTTTCTGAGTTTTGCTTGGCTGATGATAATAATAACGCTAATAATAATAAATAGCTTATGAAACGTAAGTATTAAAAATGCAAGTACTAATTACTTGAGTGGCCGCTGGAAAAGGCAGAACAATGGAAGGAACTGGTCACATGGAAGGAGGGTTTTTACCTTCTCGGCATATACTAGCAAGAAAGGCAAAGTAAAGAGAGTTGAGAATGGAAATGAGAGATCCAAAGTATAGTGTCTGCCACAGTGGTCAAGCCAAGTCTGGAATTCTGGTATAAGAAGTTTGACTACCATTCTTTTAATACACATTGCCTTCCAAAAGTATATAGATTTCCTATGAGTACTAAAATTAAAATAATAAGTCAAAATACAATTGCTGCTATCAAAAAGAATTCTTGTTTTCCCTTTATACAAGTAATTCTATTCTGCACATTGAGTATAAATATGATTTAATGATTAAGTTCGAATGGAACATTGGCCTTAAGAGACCATTGTAAATTGCTACTGTTCTTGTTATGGCTGTTGCCGTTGGTTGCTGTTAAGTCAGCCCCCAACTGGTGGTGACTCCATACTGCCTGCCTGGTCCTGTGCTATCCCCATGATTGGTTGCTGGCTGGGCCATTGTGACCCATAGGTTTTTGATTGGCTGATTTTAGGAAGTCGCTCGTCAGGGCTTTCTTCCTAGTCTGTCTTAGTCTGGAAGCTCCCCTGGAATCTGTTTAGCATCCTAGCAGCATGCAGTTCACCACTGACATATGAATGGAGGCTGTGCCTGAGGTTCATTGGCTGGGAACTCACATCTCCTGCATGACAGGTGAGAGTCCTACCACTCAACCACAAATGCCCCTAAATTGTTACTAGAGATTATTATTAAAGAAGGACATGTGAATATTTGGTGTGATTGAGGCTGCTAACTAATCACCATCCAATTTCCTCTTCTTAGTGATGCCACCACTAGATGCCTTTGTCCAGCCTGCCTTGCCATAAGGTGTGGTCCTATGAACATGTTCAAGTGAAGTTGCCCTGAACTAATGCGTGCCTTTTCTCAGACTGGCTCATACAAACTTTGTATGCAGATCCGTCACATTGCCTACTCCCACTACTCAACTGTTTGCAGTGGATTCTGTGGTTCTAGGAAATGCAGAAGCCCTAAGTAGAAGAAGCCGTCTGTAGATAAGAAACACCGACATTAGTCTGTTTAAGTAGTAAGAAATAAAAATTCAGTGTTAAGACCATGAAATTTGGGGGTTTTCCAGTTATAGCATTTATGCATTGTACGAACTGATACATTAGGATAAGTACTGAAGGATAAGGAGGCCTTATTTATAGTCAGGTTTGGACTCTGCCCAGCCTCCTGCAGTATCATGAGTAGAGGGGCAGCACCCTGAGTCGAGACTGGTGGTAGCCACACAACTGGGAACAGATCTCTGAACACTTGATTATCCCTCCTCAGTTCAGCTCATGCATAACTCTCAAGTCTGTCCCACTCTGAAGACTTCTTTAAAAATCAGCTAATGTTCACAACAATTTAGATTAATACAAAGGTATAGTTCAAGTAGATTTTCTAGGCCAAGAGCTAGACAATCAAAATTGATGAATATATAAAACTAAACACTTATCCAGAGTCAAGTCATGTTTTACAAAGTCTACATGTTCCATATCCTTTAATATCCCAGGTGTATGGCACTGCATTTTCTATAAGAATTACATAATGTCTGGACATTTATGAACCACTAGGTACCAAATTAAATACCATCATGATAAAATGTTCTTGCCAATGTCTTTTTGAACAATGCTGCCTTGAATCTCTTTCATGGGCTATATTAAACTATGATTTATATTATGGTTCCTTGTTATCGGTTCTCCGACTCCTTAGTTGACCGTTAGTTCCTTGAGGACAGGAGCTTTATCTTATTCATCTTTGTATTCTAAAAACCTACAACAGTGCTATACACATCGTTGTTTTTGGCGTAGAGTCCATTCCAACTCATAATGGTCCTACGGGACAGAGTAGAACTGTCCCATAGTGTTTCTAAGCTGTACTCTTTACAAGAGAAGATCACCAGGTCTTTTCTCCAGCAGAACAGCTGGTGGGTTCTAATCACCGACCTTTCAGTTAGCAGCTGGGCTCTTTAACCATTACAGCAGCAGGGGTCCTATACACAGGGTAGACTCAGAAAATATTGGGTGATTAAATTGACGAATTACCTAAAAATGGCCACAAACTCTTATAGCTGTGTTTATGATGTAAAGTTTCATTAAATGGAAAATCAAGTTTTCCTAAAAGAGATCTATACCAATTGAATTCAATGTTCAAATGCCAGCATTCATAAATAAAATATTTTGTGATGACATATTAATTCATATTGGGTATTATTCATAATGCCACTAAACACTTTACTGAGTGTGATCCTAGTAAAAGTTTGTTTTAAAAGACAAAAATAAAAAAAATAGATGAGTTACATTAGAATGCTGATGGATGGTAAGGGGAAGGCAGGATAATAACAAACAAATAAATAAATAAATAACAAGGAAGTAAAAATGTCAAATTTTACTGCCGAAGATGATCAGCACCGGAGACTGCCACGTGAAATTGCTGGCCTCATTTGTTCTGACCTAGTATCCCTGCTCTGGGCTTGCGATAAGGAACATATGAAGCCGTACATGGGAAAAGAGGGTCCAAAAGGTCCAAAAGTCACCTTTCATGGCATTCAGTAGACTACCCAATCTGCCACTGCCTAACTTTGCAGCTTCCATCTTCCGAACCCTTTAGAATGACCCAATCTCCAGACCCAACACTGCAGTTTCTTAGAGTTCTTTGCAGTTTCTCCAGAATATTAGCTTGTCCATTCTTCAGCCTTTACCCAATCTTCTCTGCCTGGAATCTGGAACGACCGACACGGGACTGCTGATCTGACCAGTTCTTGATTGGACAAGATGTACTATTGCCTCCTTTCATGGATTGAATTATGTCCCCCCAAAAATGTGTGTATTAACTTGGTTAGGCCATGATTCCCAGTAGTCTGTGGCTGTCTTCCATTTTGTGATCGTAATTTTATTTTAAAGAGGATTAGGGTGGGATTGTAACACCCTTACCAGGTCACATCCCTGGTCCAATATAAAGTGAGTTTCCCTGGCCTGTGGCCCGCACCGCCTTTTGTCTCTCAAGAGATAAAAGGAAAGGGAAGTAAGCGGAGAGTTGGGAACTTCATACCTCCAAGAAAGCAGTGCTGAAGCAGAGCACATCTTTGGGCCTGAGGTTCCTGTGCTGAGATGCTCCCAGACCAATGACAAGGACCTTGCTCCAGAGCTGACGCAGAGAGAAAGTGTTCCCTGGAGCTAGAGCCTTGAATTCGGACTCCTAGCCTACTGGACTGTGAGAGAATAAACTTCTCTTTGTTAAAGCCATCCACTTGTGGTATTTCTGCTATAGCAACACTAGATGACTAAGACACCTCCTCTCTGAACCCTTTCCTGACTTGTCCCCTTTCCAAAGCAGAGTATCTTTCTGTTTGTTAAACCATGCTATAGTCTCTTTATGCTTTTTCTTGCAGTTTATATACTGTTTACAATTATGCATTTACATATGTGTGTCCTTTATCTGACCAAGTAGTCCTTGACTGCTGGATCTCGTCCTGCACTTAGTACCTCCCCAGGCACAAAAGGGGAGCTCTGTGAATAGCTGAGGAACAAATGAGAGAAGTCAAAAACAGCTTTGGGGCAAGACCGAGTGCAAAGTGCATCCGTGATGGCTTCACAGGCACTCTCTAAGTAGAGACAACGATCAGGAATTAATCAAGAAGCATATATTGGGTTAGGGTGACTCCAGAAAGAGATCTACAGTTCATAGAACTTTTTTTCCAACACTTTTATATTTTCTAAAAATCCTTTAAACAAAACCCCTCACATCTCTCCTACAGGTTTTTGCTCACCTTTGAATTAGAGTGATTGAGAAATAATTGTATATAGGGTAAGGGTTACTGTGATGTGCAATATTAGCTTTATTCTTTTAAAAATCCTATCTGCGTGCTTTTCCCTTTGAGTCCTTGGGTGCATATGCTTCTGGTGGGGAGGGGGCAGCACAGACCAAAAAGGTTGTTGCCCTTATAAAATATCTGCTCTCAGCCTCCGCTTCTTTTCCTGCTGTCAGCAATTGTATCAGGGAGACTGAACCTTCCTTTTCGCTGCCTTCGGGGGTCTTTCAGAGCGCACAGCAGAGCAGCCTCGAGCTTGGCCTGTGAGGATCCTTGACAGCCTCGTCTCTTTGATACTGCCCGTATTTTGAGTGGCTCACACTTTGAAGGAAGCAACAGTTTTCAAACGTCAGAAGACTGTCCATATCTTCGGAACAGATTCTTTGAAATACAGCTTTTCTGAAATCTGACACAGAGATGTGATCTACAGAGCACTGAGGATTTATTTTGTAGAAAGTTGGATCCTATGACCAGGATGGAAAAGAATGAGAGGCTTGTCAACAAGGTGCTCTTTTGTCTGATTCTCTGTGTAGACATATTCTTTTTAAAGGGTTTATTACACATGTCTAATGTTCCTTAGGAAACCCTGGTGGTGTAGTGGTTAAGTGTTATGGCTGCGAACCAAAGGGTCGGCAGTTCAAATCCACCAGGCACTCTTTGGAAACTCTATGGGGCAGTTCTACTGTGTCCTGTAGTGTTGCTATGAGTCGGAATCGACTCGATGGCACTGGGTTTGGCTTTGGTTTGGAATGTTCCTTAAAGCACACGCACACACATGCAGAAACTTTATACAAGAGAATAGCAAACGAAACAAGTCACCTTCAAGTCGATTCATACTTATGATTCCATGTGTGGAAGAGTACGACTGTGCTCCACCGGGTTTTCAGTGGCTGATTTTGGGGAAGTAAATCACCACGTCTTTCTTCTAAGATGCTTCTTGGTCTGAGCGGACTTGAACCCCCAACCTTTAGGTTACCGGCTGAGTGCGTTAACCATACGTACCAACCAGGGACTCAGATATAAATGATGAAGCCGAGGCAAACGAAAAGTGGAAAAAAGATTTCTGTGTCAACATTAATTTTCTAGTGTTATATTGGGCATGTCTTGCTTTCCTCTGTTCTGATTTTCCTCCCTTAAGCACAGCCATATCCAGGATTGGTCTGCTAAGGGGAGGAGAAGCTTCTGGAGGATTTATTGGAGGGAAGTCAGGGGAAGTGGCTGAACTGACTCAGCCAGCCCAGCTGCCTTTGGTAATTGACACCCAGAGCATCGCACCAAAATAGAAACAAGAGCAAAGTCTTCCCACTGGCCTAGTCTTCATTCACCTCCACGGTTAGTTTGTATATTTCCTTCTTTATTTATTTTGCAGTCATGGCCTGTATAGCCAGAAGATAGGACATTTCCTTGCATGGCACCTGAAAACTGATTTGCCCAGAGAATGCTAAAATCTTGAAGGAAGAAGAAATAAATCCATCATTTCTCATATATGCTTTCCATGTTTGACGATGGAGTTTGTTTGTGTTATTTTGTTGTTGTTGTTATTCTGTTTCACAGAGAAAAAAACAACATCAACAACTTTGTTTTTAGCCTAATGAAGAAACTTGGCTCATTTATTTATTTTTTTCATTTTTGTAGGATAAAACAAATTCCAGACACTTCTACATTGTTTCTACATTGTTTGACATGCAGAAACTGTAATGTTCATGTTTACAAACTAGCTAACCTGTCCTTCCATCTGATGGCTTCATGCTTTGTCTAACTTTGCATTTAAATTCTTACCGTACCATGCATTCAGATCTACAAAATATTTCAAGTTATTTTTGATATGAATCATTATATTTTATGAGTACATACATGTATTTATTTATGCTGTTAAAAATGAAAGAGTTTCTGTAATATAAGAGTTTTATTCAGATTCAAAGATTTGTAAATTGGGAAGCATCAAAATAAGAGTTTAAAATGGTATTCCAAAGAGGGAGCATAAGGACAAGCTTTTTATCAGAACTTTGTACAGGGTGGGGAAAGAAAACAGGTTGACATTCAACATGCATTTATCAAGAATGCTAGGCTGGGGTACTCAACCTTAGCCACAGTTTACTATGTTTCAGAGTCTATTCCTGCAACAATCTGGGTGGGCCACCTTAGAATGTTATAGAACAAGTTATTTTGGTCAAGAACATAGTCATGGGTCACATACTTTAAAAAGCAGAATCAGGGGCCTAGGGCAAAATGGAGGCTGATTCAGACATGTGTCAGCCATTTTAGTTATGGCAAGCACCTCAGTTTTAGAGTGCTCTTTCGTAATGTATATAATGTGGTATGGATTGTGGATATGTATCCATCAGTTTAAAATTTTTGTATTTAAAACTTTCAAATAGTTGACTTGTTTCTGCATTAAAAAAAAATTCTCATTTATTCTTCTGTGCCAGCAAGTAAATTTTCCCTTCATAATTTTAAAAAAAAACCCCAAAACTTCCATGATTCCCATCACCTACCCAGTGAAGGGTGGGTTCTTTAGCACAACACATATAAACTCCACCTCAAGTCTTTACCAGATATTTCATCCCACCTCTACTGTGTTACATCACTATTTTCTGTAAACCTTTATTGTGACACTTAACATAGTTCATTACAATCTATTTATGTGATGGTGTCCTTTAAGCACTAGAGAGACCCATGCCATTAGCTTTCTATTCCCTCTACTACCTTAGCTGGCACACGGAAAGTACTGAAATGAGGTTCATTAATTGAATTAAAATTCTTTAACACATCTCCCTTGTTGATTAAAACACAAATGATAAAAATACAATATTATAAGAATTTTTCACATTTTTTTTAGGTGTTAATAATGAGAAGTCCCTGAGTGGTACAAATGGTTAATGGGCATGGCTGCTAACTGAAAAACTGGTAGTTTGAGTCTACCCAAAAGCCCCTTAGAAGAAAGGCCTGATGATCTACTTCCAAAAAATCAGCCTTTGAAAGCCCGATGGAGTACAGTTCTACTCTGACACACATGGGGTCACCAGGAGTCAGAGTTGACTAGACGGCATCTAGTTTTTTGTTTTTTTTAATAATGAGAAAGTTAGAAAAATGCTTTATAAAAACCAGCAGACTGAAGGACTTTATTATAAAGGTCACTCACAAAGCTAGAATTCCAGATAGATTCCCTGACACCCATGAGGCAAGGCTGACTTGTAGCTGACTGGCCTCCTTTCACTGGTTCTTACTCTGGAGCAAGGCTCTTGCTGTCACAATTCCAAAAAGACATCTAAAGCTCCATAAGCAGAATAGCCTAGCAGAAGAGCAAATCAACAAATGTGGATGGAAGAGAGGTAAGGGGGCGGGAAGGGAAGAAGCAGCAGATATCATACCGGTCATATTTTTTGTGAAATTTGAAGCAGTCTATGTCATTTTGAATTAAAACGTAGCATGAGCTTGGGTAGGGTCTGATGCCAGGCAGGACTGTGACAGATGCTGGATTTCATTATGTTTCTGCTCCTGGCTAAGAAATGCCACAGGGTGAGCTTCGGGTGTTCCTCCTTGGAGTGTGTGCAAGGAGGTTGCCCAACAGAACAAGTCCAGGTCAGCTCTAACCTCTGTGCACTCTAACCTGAACCTGACAGAAAAAAAAGGCGTCTAAATCCCTTTTCCTAGCTAGTAGGCAAGAAAAGAGTTTAAAATAGATTTTATTTTCCAGTGATTCCTTTTTCATGTGCTCATTTATTTTTATTATTCCTCCATCCAGATGTCTCATTTTCTGCTGCAACTGCTCCTAGCTGTATCCCTGTGCAAATGGAAACAGAATGTCAGCAATAACTGCTCTCAAATGTACAGCTCTTATTTAGTGTCCAGAGTCCTAGAATACTTCAGAAATGTTTCAGGAAGACAGTCTGTTCTAATAATAATAATGACTGGCAATTACCAAGGCAATTACCAAGAAAGAAGCCCAGGGTAAGGTGGTTGGGATAACCACAGAGAGCTTAGAAGTGTCTGGACCCACTGTCAAAGAATAGGATCGACCTACTCAGAAGTGCATAGCCTTGAGGAGGAGAGAAGATCTGATAAGAAGAAAGAAGGAGGCAGGGGGAGTAGAGAGGGATGTTGGGTAGGTAACCATGAGTAACTGCTCAAATCGCAACGGACACTTATTTGGTAAGCAAGCATTTAGAGTTTCAAATTCGGAATGCTACCTCTGAAAGTAAACTCATTTAAGCTACAGAGTTCCAGAAACAGGGCATTCCCATTTTTTTAAATAAATTAAAGCACAATTGTTCTAGAACCTGGAAGCTCCTCGTTTTTACCAAAATAAAATAGTTGATAAATTTTAGTAATGTTTCCATCAACCATTAAATATTATTCACGAAATTGTACAAGTCCATGTACTGACAATGTAAGAAAGATAATACAATTCAAATAATAATAATAATACTGAGACTTTGATTCCCTGCATTTCTTTCTTATTGTATACACAGAAATTAATGTAGCTCTCAGAAAGCTAGTGCCCCAGCAAATCAATTCTAGTCTTGTTTGCTTAAATGTGTTGGCCTTTGCCTTACAGCTCTAACCAGTGTTTTGCACACTGTATCATACCTATAAGCATTGAATCAATAATGAATCTGATCAGAAATTCAAATAATTTGAGAGCTTGATAGGATTTCGTAGATGATTAACTCCAAATCCTCTCATTTTACAAATGATAAACTCGAGGTGCGAGAATCACACACATACTTAATAATATCCATTCACTTACTCAGTCAACAAATATTTAATGAATGCCCACAAAATATGCATTGAAATTTCACTATGAAGAAGATGACAAATATTAAGATTAGTTAGTAGGTGGGTACTAGAGAAAGAGACAAAAGAAACAGACAAAAAAAATTAATTACCAGTTTGATCACTGTCTTAAGGAAACAATGGAATGAGATAAGGAAAGTAGAAATAAACTGGATAGGGCATCAGATGGTTGATAAAAACTAGACCATGTGAAGGGAATGAAAGAGAGCAGGCATGGCCTCCAGAATCTTGAGATCAAAGAGCCAGAGGCAGGGAGAAGCTTGGTCTGGTGAAGGACATCACAGAAGTTAATATTACTGAAGGAAGTAGAGTAGTCAAGATGGAGATCATCTAAACAAAGGTCTTTAAAGTAGTTTAAGGTCAGACCGTGAAGGGCCTTATTAATTAATTTTTTTAAGGGTAACATGAAGTTATTAAAAGTTTCAAGCAGGAGAGAAATTATCTGATTTACTTTTTTGAAAGATTTCTCTAGCCTTTGTGTTATGTGAAAAATAGACTAAAATGTGGCATCATTGGAACTGAGAAGATCAGTTAGGAGGCTATAACAAAAGTCCAGGTGAAATATCATGGGGACTTGGACTATGTTGGTAGCTATGCAATTTGTAAAAATAGTTGCAGTCAAGATATTTTTTAAAGACAGAACCTGTAGGATTTACAGAGGGAGTTTATAAATAATGTGAAAAAAATGAAGCAAATGATACATTATAGTTTTCTGGAATTATTGAAATGGTGTATGGATCAAGTGTGGGGAAGAGTTCCTAATGTTGTGAAGCCCATGATAAAGCCAAGTGGAGATAGCAAGTAGGCAGTTGGACATATAAGTCTTTATATAGATTAAGAGAGGGGGTTGGGGTCTCAAGTCAGAACCCTAATATATGCCACATTAGAGACTGGGCAGAGGGAATGGTAGGAAAGCAGGCTAAGAAGAATAAGCCAATGATGTAGGAAGATACTAGGAATGTATGCTCCCTGTAGGGTCAAGAGAAGAGAGATTTATTTCAATAGGTAAGGATATTGATCTGACAACATTGAGATCCATTCTGACATTTTACAAGTCAAATTCAGTGGAATGGAAAGATAGGAGCCAGGTTATACTACGTTGTTAGGTTGTTGTTGGGTGCTGTCCAGTCGGTTCTGACTCATAGCGACCCTATGCACAACAGAACGAAACACTGCCCGGTCCTGCGCCATCCTTACAATTGTTGTTACGCTTGAGCCCATTGTTGCAGCCACTGTGTCAATCCACCTCATTGAGGGTCTTCCTCTTTTCCGCTGACCCTGTACTCTGCCAAGCATGATGTCTTTCTCCAGGGACTGATCCCTCCTGACAACATGTCCAAAGTATGTAAGACGCAGTCTCGCCATCCTTGCTTCTAAGGAGCATTCTGGCCGCACTTCAACCAAGACAGATTTGTTCATTCTTTTGGCAGTCCATGGTATAGTCAATATTTGCCAACACCACAATTCAAAGGCATCAACTCTTCTTCGGTCTTCCTTATTCATTGTCCAGCTTTCACATGCATATGATGTGATTGAAAATACCATGGCTTGGATCAGGTGCACCTTAGTCTTCAGGGTGACATTTTTGCTCTTCAACACCTTGAAGAAGTCCTTAGCTGCAGATTTGCCCAGTGCAATGTCTTTTGATTTCTTGACTGCTGCTTCCATGGCTGTTGATTGTGGATCCAAGCAAAATGAAATCCGTGACAACTTCAGTCTTTTCTCCGTTTATCATGATGTTGTTCATTGGTCCAGTTGTGAGGATTTTTGTTTTCTTTTTGTTGAACTGCAATCCGTACTGAAGGCTGTCGTCTTTGGTCTTCATTAGTAAGTGCTTCAAGTCCTCTTCACTTTCAGCAAGAAAGGTTGTATCATCTACATAACGCAGGTTGTTAATAAGTCTTCCTCCAATCCTGATGCCCCATTCTTCTTCATATAGTCCAGCTTCTCGGATTATTTGTTCAGCATACAGATTAAATAGGTATGGTGAAAGAATATAACCCTGCCGCATGTCTTTCCTGACACTAAGCCAATCAGTATCCCCTTCTTATCCCTGAACAACTGCCTCTTGATCTATGTAAAGGTTCCTCATGAGCACAATTAAGTGTTCTGGAATTCCCTTTCTTCGCAGTGTTATCCATAGTTTGTTAGGATACACACAGTCGAATGCCTTTGCATAATCAATAAAACACAGGTAAACATCTTTCTGGTATTCTCTGCTTTCAGCCAGGATCCATCTGACATCAGCAACGATATCCCTGGTTCCACGTCCTCTTCTGAAACCAGCCTGAATTTCTGGCAGTTCCCTGTCCATATACTGCTGCAGCCGTTTTTGAATGATCTTCAGCAGAATTTGGCTTGCATGTGATATTAATGATATTGTTCTATAATTTCCACATTTGGTTGGATCACCTGTCTTGGGAATAGGCATAAATATGGATCTCTTTCAATCAGTTGGCCAGGAAGCTGTCTTCCATATTTCTTGGCATAGACGATTGAGCGCCTCCAGCGCTGCATCTGTTTGTTGAAACATCTCAATTGATATTCCATCAATTCCTGGAGCCTTGTTTTTCACCAATGACTTCAGAGCAGCTTAGACTTCTTCCTGCAGTACCATCAGTTCCGATCATATGCCATCTCTTGAAATGGTTGAATATTGACTAATTCTTTTTGGTATAATGTCTCTGTGTATTCCTTCCATCTTCTTTTGATGCTTCCTGTGTCGTGTAATATTTTCCCCATGGAATCCTTCACTATTGCAACTCGAGGCTTGAATTTTTTCTTCAGGTCTTTCAGCTTGAGAAACACCGAGCGTGTTCTTCCCTTTTGGTTTTCCATCTCCAGCTCTTTGCACATGTCATTATAATACTTTACTTTGTCTTCTCTAGAGGCCCTTTGAAATCTTCTGTTCAGTTCTTTTACTTCATCAATTCTTCCTTCTCTTTAGTGGCTCGTCATTCAAGAGCAAGTTTCAGAGTCTCTTCTGACATCCATCTTGGTCTTTTCTTTCTTTTCTGTCTTTTCAGTGACCTCTTCCTTTCTTCATGCATGCTGTCCTTGATGTCATTCCATAACTTGTCTGGTCTGCGGTTACTAGTATTCAATGTGTCACATCTATTCTTCAGATGGTCTCTAAATTCAGGTGGGATATACCCAAGGTCGTATTTTGGCTCTCGTGGACTTGCTCCAATTTTCTTCAGTTTCAGCTTAAACTTGCATTTGAGCAATTGATGGTCTGTTCCACAGTCAGCCCCTGGCCTTGTTCTGACTGATGATATTGAGCTTTTCCATCGTCTCTTTCCACAGATGTAGTCAATTTGATTTCTGTGTGTTCCATCGGGCGAGGTCCATTTGTATAGTTGTCGTTTATGTTGGTGAAAGAAGGTATTTGCAATGAAGAAGTCGTTGGTCTTGCAAAATTTTATCATTCAATCTCCAGTATTGCTTCTATCACCAAGGCCATATTTTCCAACTACTGATCCTTCTTCTTTATTTCCAACTTTCACATTCCAATCGCCAGTAATTATCAATGCATCTTGATTGCATGTTCGATCAATTTCAGACTGTAGCAGCTGATAAAAATCTATTTTTTCATCTTTGGCCCTAGTGGCTTGTGCGTAAATTTGAATAATAGTCGTATTAACTGGTCTTACTTGTAGGTGTATATATATTATCCTATCACTGACAGTGTTGTACTTCAGGATAGATCTTGAAACGTTCTTTTTGATGATGAATGCAACACCATTCCTCTTTGAGTTGTCATTCCCAGCATAGTAGACTATATGATTTTCCAATTCAAACTGGCCAATACCAGTCCTTTTCAGCTCACTAATGCCTCGGATGTCGATGTTTATGCGTTCCATTTCATTTTTGATGATTTCCAATTTTCCTAGATTCATACTTTGTACATTCCAGGTTCCGATTATTAATGGATGTTTGCAGCTGTTTCTTCTCATTTTGAGTTGTGCAAATGAAGGTCCTGAAAGCTTTACTCTATCCACATCATTAAGGTCGACTCTACTTTGAGGAGGCAGCTATACCTTTAAAAAAAAACCAAACCTGTTGCCGTTGAGTCAATTCCGGCTCATAGTGATCCTATGGGACAGAGTAGAACTGCCCTTTAGGATTTCCAAGGCTTTATATCTTTTTGGAAGCAGACTGCCACATCTTTCTCTCACAGAATGGCTGGTGAGTTTAAACTGCCGACCTTTCAGTTAGCAGCTGAGCACTTAGCCACTGCAACATGGAGATGATGTGTGAATACACATCTTTTTCGAGTAGTATGACTATTTACAAGGAGCAGAGAATTGTGGCCGCAGTTGCAATGGGTTGCCGAGTCAAAAGAGCTAGAGAAACTTTTACTTTACACCCAGGCCAGTCCTGAGTCTACAATGTGGTGTAGTCTATCACACCATTAGGATTCAGAAACCATCCCCATTTTGTAATGCTGGTATGAGTCAAATAAATTTTTACTGTCATCATTTCAATATGTAAATGGAGGAATATTCTATTCACTAATGCAATATTCAAAAGCCTATTATGTGTTGGGCCATGTGATTGGTACTGGGGGTACAAAAATGAACAGGACAGTCTCACTCTCAAAAAGCTAAAGAGTGGTAGGAGAAACAGGCAGGTAAATAGGCAGTGTGAAGAGTTTGTATACATATTTAAGTATAGGATGCTCCTGTATTAAAAAGGAAGTGGCCATGCTAGTCTTTGCTGCTGAGTGGTGACTTCCTTATCCTGCCAAATATTATGACCGAGCTAAAGTTTGAAGAATTAGCAGATGTTAACCAGGAAAAGAGGCAATGGTGATTCAGCAGTAGGATTCTCACTCTCTATGCAGGAGACTTGGGTTCTTCCTGGTCAATGCATCTCATGCCCAGTCACCAACCTTGTCAGTGGAGGCTTGTATGTTTGCTATGATGTTAAACAGGTCTCAGTAGAGCTCTTAGGCTAAGAAAAACTAAGATGAAAGACCTGGCGATCTGCTTCCATGATCAGCCAATGAAAACCCTATAGATCAGAATGGTCTAATCTGCAACCATTCAGGGGCAGGATTAGGCAGCATTTAATTTAGTTGTGCATGGAGTTGCCATGAGTCGAGGACTGACTCAATGGCAGCTAACAACAGCAGCAACAACAACAACCAGGGAAAATATGTGTTTGGAAGAGGGAAATATTCAAAGATGAAAGAAGAGCATGTAAAATGTCCTGGAGAGAGCAGTGTGAAGTGGATGAGCCCTCAAACTATTGGTATAATCACAGTACAGCTTGGGCAGTAGTGAATAGTCAAAAATGAGACATTAAGAACTATGTGTGTATGTGTGTGTGGTTCTGTGTTGGGACCAGCGAGGTAGCTGGTAGCTGTGATGGAGGGCTGGCTGGTATAACAGAGAAAGGAAGGAAGAAAGGGAAAGATCTATACAAAATGTAGCAGGGATAGGTCCATTATATAAGAGCTTGAACTTAACCCAAAAAGCCTTATAAAATAATGTTAAAATAACACCAGATCCATTTCCTTCATAAGGTGTTTTAAAATAGGTTTATAAATTTAAAACACTATATTAATTTTTTTTTTATTAATGAAGTAATTTTGTAAATGTAAAACACTAGATTAATGCTAGTGATGGTTGAAAATGGGGGGAAAAACTGGTGTTACATATTGAGATCAGACCAAACCAAAACCAAACTCAGTGCCGTCGAGTTGATTCCAACTCATAGCGACCCTATAGGACAGAGTAGAACTGCCCCATGGAGTTTCCAGGAAGCACCTGGTGGATTCAAAGTGCTGACCCTTTGGTTAGCAGCCATAGCACTTAACCACTACGCCAACAGGGTTTCCTTTGAGATCAGAGATCACCTTAAACAACCTCTCCCAAATGGCTCGACATTTGGAAAGTGGAGTAATATTTGCAGGAAAAATAGTATTATTATTTTAATAAAACATATTAAGTTTTAATCATTGGGCATCACAAGTATTCTACGTAAAACTGTATTTTACAAAAAAAATATATCCTACACCTATAGAAAATAAACAAAAAAGATATCTATTAAATGGACATTAGATGCTATTAAGATTTCTCCCAGTATGTAATATGTACTTTGTCCTACATAATTATTTCTTAAAAGATACTACATTTCACTTAAACCAAACCAAAGTTCATTTAATGAACTTTAGATGAAAATGAATGTATTAAAATGAAGCAGAATATTTCCAAATAATAGGCACCTCCATCTATAGTTTGATATTTTACATTCATATATTTTCATTAGTGCCAGAATTTTTAAAGTCTTAGTGACATATCTCTCCACCTGGAAAAATCAGACAAATAAAAATGAGACCACCAACCTAATCTTGACTTAATCCATATGATATAAAAATTATTACCAAACCTAACAATTCAGCCATGAATTTCCAACTTTCACAGAAAATGCATTCAAAGGAAGTGAACTCTGCATATCTGAAAACCTTGAGGATTTTTTTCCCCCTTGAGGAAACCCTGATGGCATAGTGGTTAAGAGCTATGACTGCTAACCAAAAGGTTGGCAGTTCAAATCCACCAGGTGCTCCTTGGAAGTCCTATGGGGCAGCTCTGCTGTGTCCTACAGACTCATTATGAGTCTGAATCGACTCGACAGCAGGGTTTTTTTTTTTTTTTTTGATTTAAGGAAAATAGAATTTACCCGTTTCTAATTTTTCTATAGCTTTTTTGAAGTTCATTAGAATTCAGTAAAATTCTAGAAGAGTTTAGTAAAAGCTCTGGTTATTTTGCATAATGAATGTCAAGCTTTAGAAGTAAATATGAAAAGGTTTTTACATGCAGCAGTTATGAAGTCTGTGTTCTTGTTTCTCTCGTTGAAAGAAACATTTATATGCTAATGAAATCTACTTCAGTGGAATTCTGTGTTTTTTTCAATATCCACTTTTATTACTAAAGAGAATATTTCCTAAGTGGTTTCTGCACCAACTAGTATCCCAACACAGCAATATTCATAAGTATTATTTTCAGGAGGATATACTAGATGTCTTTTCATTTTTTTTTTTTCTTTTCATGGTTTGATATAAACCATGAAAACTTTTTTATGAATAATTAATATCTTACACTGTTTACCATTTACCACTACTCTAAGTGATATAGATATACAGATGATGGATAGATGATAAACTATGGATGGATAGATAGATACAGTGTACATACATAGCTGTACTTTATATCCTTTACAGCAATCTTACGCTGTATTATACTATTATTCACATGCTACAGATGAGGAAACTGTAACACAGAAAAGTTAAGTAATTTGCTTACATCACACAGCCATAAGTGGTAGAAGAATGGTTGCAAGATAAAATATAGTATATCCAGGTGAATTTGAATTTTGGAAAAAGAACAAAAAAATTTTTTTATGTATGTTACAAATATTGCATACTAAAATATTCGTTGACTACCTGAAATTCAAACTTAACTTGATAGCCTATATTTTTATTTGCTAAATCTGGAAACCACAGGTGAAACAAGGGTTTATGTCTAGTCTGCCTAGCCCCAGAGCTTATATTCTTTTGCACAATAAACCATCACTTTTGGTATCAGACAAGTAGCTTGATATTAATAATTAGAGTGCACTGGGGAAGAATAACTGGAAAACAAAAGGTAGGACAGTCTTTTTCATTTGCACACTCATTGTTGATCATCCTTATAGTTGCAATCTCTACTGTGTAATGAGATCTTCCTACATGCCAGGCACTGTTCTTGTTCTATAAACTTTAATTCATTTAAATATTAGAACAACTCTGTGGGATTAACATTATTGAACTCATTTAATAGTGAGGTTTAGGTATATTAAGATGTTTTTCCAACATCACACCTAGGGATTGGCTTGACTCCAAAGCAGGTACTCTCATGATGAAACCTAAGTCGCAGTTGGTGTGATATAATGCTGCCAGCCAGTGGTTCCAGAACTTTAACACGCATCAGAATGACCCAGCAGGCTTGTTAAACCACAGATGGCTGGCCCTCACCCTCAGAGTCTCTAACTGAGCAGAGCTGGTGTAAGACCTGAGAATTAGCTTATCTAACAAGTTCCCAGGTGATTCTCAGGCTTCAGTGTAGGGAAAGCACTTTGAGAACCACCTGCTCCCATAGATACTGTCTCAGGACTTTTTCTATCAAATACCCAAATTTCAGTGAAATGAAGTTTATGAAGTATAAGTTCTAAGAAGATAAGCAACATCTTAAAATGGAGAGAAGACCTGGAGCAGCAAGGTGAACAGATAAGAAGTTATATGTTTTTAAGGTATATCTATGAAATCAATTGTTGTGTGCTATCCAGTTGATTCTAACCCATAGAGAACCTATCAGACAGGGTAGAACTGCCCCAGAGGGTCTCCTAGGCTGAAATCATTAAAGGAGCAAATCTCCAGGTCTTTTCTCCCACGGAGCCACTGGTGAGTTTGAATCACTGACTTTCAAGGTGAGCAGCCAAGTGTTTAACCATTGTGCCACCAGGGTTCCTTCATGAAATCTGTTAGGTATTAGGAAATTGTTGCTAGTAATTATTGAAGTAAGCTTTCCCTCAGACAATTTTGGATTGTGAGAGACAAACAGAGAGAGGGAGAGAAAGAAGGAATGCATGAAGACAGGAAAGCAGACAGGAAGGAAAGAAGGACAAAGGGAAGGAAGAAAGAAATCTTAAAAACATATCTTTTACCCACCAATTTGATTCCTCTCTTAGGAAGTTGGTAAAGGGGAAATTATTTAGTTTAGGTAAATTTATAAAGATGTTAATCATATTGTTGCTTATAGAAGAGGCAGTTGGGAAAAAGCTAGATTGAACTCTTTAGCAAAGCACCTCCTATATAATCCCCCATTGTGAACCACTTGCCAGCTATATTGGTATTTTTCACCTCGCTGGGTTTTTCAAGTTTCCAGACCTTTGATCCCCACAGGTTGGCTTCGTCACATCTTTCACATGTCAGTTTAAATACGATTGTAGTGTGTTTTTGTATTTCATAATCTTATAATTAGTTGCAGGTATATGTTGTTAACTCATTTTTAATACCTGTGTGTACCACTAATCATAATCTCCATCGGGATAATGGCTATTGGATTAATCAGCAGGTCTCACACATTGTCTGTACTTAGTAAGCAATAAGTATTTGCTAGATAAGTTAATGGATAAATTCCTTTCTATTTTTTATCATGTAAATTAATTTTTCTGAATTCTGTAAAATCTCCTTCTAGAATTTCAGTTCCAAAAAATACCACACGGTTTTCTTACATTAGATGACTCTGTACGTGTGCTAATTTCTACGAGCCATGTTACTAAGTTCTGATTTTTCTGGAAATGATTCAATGAGTTCTCTACTTAAATATATATATATATATAATCACTTAATTAATAGACAGGTTGATGTGGAACCTCTATTTGCCTGGTAAATTTTCATCAACATCGCTAATCAAAGAGAATGCAGGAAAAAAAATTGTCTTCTAGATATAAATCTCTTCAAAAATTCAAGTAAAAACTGAAGATGAGCAATACATCACATATAGTTTTGATTCAGTGACTTAGGAATATGATTAACTGCAGGGACTAGATACTATTTCACCATATTCTTACAGTTATTAGTTAATTGAAAAGTCAAAATTATCCATGAATAGGAAAATTATGCAAATAAAACAAAACGGTCAAAAACAATGTTCATGTGAAAGTGCTAGAGAATATTTCTTAGTTTATATATGTTTATATGTATTAGTATATATATAAAATATTTATATTAGTTTTTATATATATACAGTCATGCATCACGTAACATCCATGATACATTCTGTGAAATAGGAAGTTATGTGATTTGGACATTGTGTGAACACCTCATTATTTGCTAGGGCAAATAACCTTCCTCTGCAATTTACTGCACCATTACACACCTGGCAGCACAAAAGCGTTGCATACAAGAGACGTGAGATACAGGTGTTGCGTGTGGAAGCTGCTGCATTTGCTGCAGCCTGTTACGTCCACTATGTTCTCCCATTCTTTGATTGAGATTTCTGAACTCTATTACAACCTTATGAGATTATGGAATATATGCGGTCGGGCATTGCCCTAATGGACATTATGCGGCGTATGACTGTATTTAGTAGGTATTTATATAAGTTAATACTGATTAAGTAAAGGTACTTTTTAGTAAAACAAACAAACACCCCACGATAACAATTATAAACCCAGCTTTTTCTGGGCTATTCAATAACTCACTGTGTTTGGACACATTACACTTATTGCTGTAAGTGCTATGCACTTCTGTGACATTCAGTTCGCTCTTTATTGTTATTATTTATACTAATTAAAACCTAGAATGTTGTATATCCCATGCAGTTGTTAATTCAATACTTTGCACATAGTAAGACCCTAATGTCTTCTATAACCCAGTCTTTTTTGAGCAGGGTATGGTTCAGTTTCTAAGTGTTTGATTTCTTTTCCCTGCTTTTTCTGTTACTGATTTCTACTTTTATGGCCTTATGCTCAGAGAAGATGCTTTGTAATATCTCAATGTTTTGGACTCTGCTAAGGCTTGCTTTATGACCTAATATGTGGTCTATTCTAGAGAACGTCCATGTGCACTAGAAAAGAAAGTATACTTGGTTGCTGTTGGGTGGAGTGTTCTGTATATGTCTGTAAGATCAAGTTGGTTGATTGTGGCAATTAGATCTTCCTTGTCTTTACTGAACTTTCTGGATGTCCTTTTCTTCACCGAAAGTGGAGTGTTGAAGTCTCCTACTATAATTCTGGAGCTGTCTATCCCAGTTTTCAGTGCTGTTAGAGTTTGTTCTATGTATCTTGCAGCACTGTCATTGGGTGCATACATATTCAATATATTTATATCCTTCTACCTTTAATCATTGTATAGGGTCCTTCCTTATCCTTTGTGGTGGATTTAACTTTAAAGTCTATTTTGTCAGAAATTAATATTGCCGCTCCTCCTCTTTTTTGATTGTTGTTTGATTTTTTTTTCCATCATTTGAGTTTTAGTTTGTTTGTGTCTCTAAGTCTAAGGTGTGTCTCTTACAGGCAGCATATAGATGGATCATGTTTTTTAATCCATTCTGCCCCTCTTTCTTTATTGGTGCATTTAGTCCATTTACATTCCGTGTAATTATGCATAGGTACAAATTTAGTGCTGTCATTTTGATGTCTTTTTATGTGTGTCGTAGACAGCTTCTTCTTCCCACTTAATTTTTTGTGCTGAGTAGTTTATATATTGTCTTTTCCTCTTATTCGTTGTTGTTGATTTTGTTTCTGCTGAGTCTCTACTTCTTTCTTGTATTTTATTTTGATGTTTAGGATAGTTTGTCTCCTTTGTGGTTACCTTAATATTTACCCCTATTTTTCTAAATTTAAACCTAACTCTTATTTCTTTATATCACCTTTTCTTTCTCTCCATATGAAAGACATATTGCTTTAACGTTGTCTTCTTTTACATAATAACATTGCTTTTCCCTGTTTTGAGTGTTTTTTTATCTTGATTTATATTTGTGATTTCCGTGTCTGGGTTGACATCTGATTGCTCTGTCCAGTGTTCTAGTCTTGGGTTGATACCTGATATTATTAATTTTCTAACCAAAGAACTCCCTTTAGTATTTCTTGTAGTTTTCATTTGGTTTTTATGAAATCCCTAATCTTCTGTTTATCTGGAAAAGTGCTAATTTCACCTTCATATTTGAGAGACTGTTTTGCTGGATATATGATTCTTGGCTGGCAGTTTTTTCCTTCAATTGTTTATATAAGTCGTCCCATTGCCTTCTTGCCTGCATGGTTCCTGCCGAGTAGTCTGAACTTATTCCTATTGACCCTCCTTTGTAGGTGACTTTTCGTTTACCCCAGCTGCTCTTAAAAGTCTTTCTTTTTCTTTGGTTTTGGCAAGTTTGAGTATAATATTTCTTGGTGACTTTCTTTTAAAATCTGCATTATGTGGAGTTCGATAAGCATCTTGGATAGATATCTTCTCATCTTTCACAATATCAGGGAAGTTTTCTGCTAACAAATCTTCAACAATTCTTTCTGTACTTTCTGTTATCCCTCCCTGTTCTGGTACTCCAGTCACTGGTAGGTTATTTCTCTTGATAGAGTCCCACATGATTCTTAAGGTTTCTTCATTTTTTAAATATCTTTTATCTGATTTTTCTTCAAATATGTTGGTGCCACGTGCTTTATCTTCATGTTCACCAATTTTACCTTCCACTTGCTCAATTCTGCTTATCTTTCTATTGAGTTTTCTAATTATGTAATTTTATTGCTAAACTTCTGAATTCCTGATTGCTGTCTGTCTGTCTACGGATTTTTCCAGCTTATTAAATTTTTCATTATGTTCCTGAATAACCTTTTTAATTTCTTCAACTGCTTTATCTGTGTGTTTCTTTGGCATGTTCTGCATATTGCCTGATTTGCTTCCTAATGTCTTGAAGGGTTCTGTATATTAATCTTTTATATTCTGCATCTGGTAATTCCAGGAAGGCACTTTCGCCTAGAAGATCCCTGGATTCTTTGTCTTGAGAGCTTGTTGAAGTGATCATGGTCTGTTTCTTTATGTGACTTGATATCGTTGTCTCTGAGCCATCTATAAGTTATTGTATTAGTGTATGTTTGCTTACTGTATCCTAGCTTCTTTCTTTATTTTGTTTTGATATGCCCAAATGGGTTGCTTGAGAGAGCTAGCTTGATTATTTTCACCTTTGAAGCTCTGACGGCCTGTCCCCAGATGGCTAGAGCTGTTATCAGGTATATCAGTCTAGAAGTTCATTCACTTTTCTTGTATGGATTCAGCTCAGGTGTCCAGGTGTCTGGTCATCAAGTGTGTGGTACAGGCTGTGTCCTACAGTCTTAAAGGGTTGGGGTGATTGGTTTCAGTACCGGTATCTGGTTGCAGCAGGGGGTCACGCTCTAAACAAGGCAAGGGGCTACGAATCATCCCCCAAGTGTCTCTGAGGAAAGCACATCCTTCTTCCCTAGAGTGCACAGGTGGGTGGGTTCTACAGATGGACCATGGGGAACCAAAGTTTTTGGTCATAGGGACTGGGAGGTAGCAGTTATCCTTGGACCCCTGTCGCGGGTGGCTGGGTGACCTGAGTAGAGCCACCAGTGCTTAGGCCCTGATATGGGTAGGTGAGGACCCTGTGTAATAGGCAAAGCAGTGTCAAACATCAAACACCCACCTCTCCACTGCACAGCTCAAACAGTTTTAGTCTGCCAACAACGGCCTATTCTCCTGATATAGGCCCACACAGATCCATGTGGGGGAAAGTTACTCAAAGTCTATGAAACATTTATGCCTGAACAGGAGCCACTTCTGTTTGAGCTCCCATGTTAATGGAGCTGGCAAATTATCTTTTCCCCCAACTGTGAGTTTATTCCTTCTCCAAGGCCAGGAGGATGGCTCTAGCCAGTCACCAGGGCCTATCTCAGGCCCAGGGAAATTAGCAGCTGCTGAAGCCATCTTGGGAGTGGGGAGCATGGTAAAATATACACAAGTACTTAGATTTTGCCAAGAGTGTCATTCTTCTCTGCTTCTGGAGGTGTGAGTAGGCCATGTGGCTGGCTGCTTCTTTGTAAGGAAATTGCTGCCAAATGCTAGTATCAGCCCACCGCAGCCAATCCTGAGATTGGTGCCTGAGAGCTCCCAGTGAGTCAGGTCCAGTGACTCCTCTCCGCTTCTGAACTGTCTCTTTCTCTCCTTGCCGCTCAGTTCATTTTCTAACTTTGCCTTTGATGTTCAGGGCTCCTAGGTTGTCATAAATATACTTGTTTCACTTGTTTTTTCGGGTCTTTGTTGTAAGAGGGCTCACCAGAAGTGTCTGTCTTTTCTGCCATCTGGGCCCCACCTCCTCTGTAAGACCTTATAAATATCTTTAAGATTAGTTTGAATAATGAAGAAAAATTCATAGGGGGTTATGATTTGATTCTTTGTTTGCCCTGTCTGTGTGCAAACATGTGGCATGTAATTGTATTTTACTTACTAGTTGTATCAGGCAAGGTTAAGTGATCTATTAAAGTCTGTTATTAAGTGTTCTACTGCAGGGAATTAGCTTACATGATTGTGGTAGCTGGTTGGCAAGCCCAAAATCTGTATTACAGGCCTTCAGGAAGGGCAGGCTGGAACTCTGGGCCATGAACTGAAGCTGGAGTGCACAGATGGGATGTCTTCTTCTTCAGGAAGCCTCGATTCTGCTATTAACTGACATTAAGACCCCCACCCCCAGGTTATCTAGAATAATATTCTTTACCTCAAGTCAACTGATTATGGAATTTAATTACATCTACAAAATACATTCATATCAAAGCCTTAGATTAGTGTTTTATTGAATAACTGGAGAGTACAGCCTAGCCAAGGTCACACATAAAGCTGATCACTACACTGGTATTCTGGTTATAACCAAGATATTTATGACTTGCATCATATTAAACAGAAATTTCTTCAGCTATAACAGTGAGGTAGTTGGAAAAGACATTCTCCACAGCCACTCCCAGCTCTACAACTTTATGTAAACCAAGAATTTCCCAAGTGGAAATCTCAAGATTTCTCTCCCATGTTACAGGGTTGTTAGATGGAAAAGAAGATGGTGGTTCAGAATTAAGATGAGAAGTGTTTCAAAGACTTTTGGAATGAAATGTTCTTTTGGAAATATTAACAGTTTCTAAAACTTCATTGGTAAAATATCACAACTTTGAAAAATAAGAAAATACAAATAATGTGTGTGAAGTGGATGTTTTCAAGTATATCTCTATGGAAAATGTCTGGTTTTGCCCTAAATATTTCAACACAGTGCATTCAAAAGTCTGAATTCATGAATATTTTTATGAGTATAAATTTGATCAAGTGGAAAACTTGCAGAAGAAAAAAAATCTCCTTGGAGTAAGTGCCAATTTGCTTTACAGTATCTCTTTCTGCTTATCAGATCCACTCTTTTTTCTTTTAGGTTAAAAGTTAAAACCAAAAAAAAAACACCTAAACCCGTTGCCATCGAGTTGATCCTGACTCATAGTGACCCTATACAACAGAATAAAAATACCCCATAGGGTTTCCAAAAAGCAGGTGGTGGAATCAAACTGCCAACCTTGTGGTTAGCAGCCAAGCTCTTAACCAGTGCCCCAGGGCTCCAAGTTAAGAGTTAAAAAAAAAAAATTTTTTTTTTTTTTTTTAGGAGGTGATAAATTGTTTTTCCAATAGAATTCACTGGGCCACCTTAGAAATAGATACTACCTACACAAAGAAAGAGTTGGAAAATTTAATTGGATAATTCATAAAACAGGCAACTGCTATCGTGAAGGTTTCCTACCTTTGTTCTCGTCCCCTATTGTGCCTAAACTCGAGAACTTGCACAACAGTATATGGATATGTACATTAATCCCCTACCCCTCTGTCAATTTTTTAAAGTTTTAAAATCCAAAGATGTCACTGATGACTAAGATGCATCTGACCCAAGCTATGGTTTTTCAATGATCTCATCTGCATGTAAAAGCTAGACAATAAAAAAGCAAGGCAAAAGAAAAATTGACACATTGTAGTGTTGGCAAAGAATATTAAATATACAGTGGATTACCAGCAGAATAAACAAATCATTCTTAGAAGAAATACAACTAGAACAGTTCTTAGAAGTGAGGATAGCCAGACTTTGGCTTGGTTAGTTTGTACATGTCATCAGGAATGACCAGTCACTGGAAAAGGACATCATGCTTTTAAATTAGAGGGTCAGGGAAAATGAGGGAAACCTTCAATAAGATGGATTGGAAAAATAGCCACGACACTGATCTCAAACATAACAACCATCATGAAGAGGCATAGGACCAGGCAATGTTTCATTTTATTATATGTAAGGTCACATGAGTCAGAGCACACTCAATGGTAACTAACAAAAATTACAATATGTATGTTAGTGTATTGACATAATACCTGGCTTCTTTGTTCTGTCTCTTAAGACTTTATTGATATGTTTGATATCTTCACAGTGACATTTCCTGTAGTACAAATAATGGAAACATCTTTTGAAGACTGTATCGTGTTGTTGAAAATGCCACGATAAAATCAGGTATGGTAGCTGATCATGTACTTCTAACCATGGAAAATTAGAGAAAATATGGGCAGATTTAAAAATGCTTTTACCTTTCTGGCCTCACTGGTTTCTCCAAAATTTTTGACTATATACCACTGTTAGAAAAAAAAAATCTGAAAATTTTAAATGTGGCAATACATTGAGTAGCATGTACTTTCTTTCCTATACAAGGGGAAGGCCACCCAAGGATTATCTAGGCAAATGTACTTAGATGGCCTCACTATTTACTATTGAATAGTGGTCCCAGAATTAATGAAGTGGTGACTTAGCTTTTTTTTTCTTTCAATAGTGATGCAAATAAAGTCTGTCCAGTAGAACAGATAACCCAAGGGATTTCATTTTATAGTTCTGGATATTTTCTGGACTTTTTCTAGACCAAAAATTTTATCTTAATGTTTATCTTTGCTTAACAAATTCACTCTTCCCTCTGTTAATTTGGCACATGGAAGATAGTAAGTATGCAGAATCATATTTAATAGGTGAATAAAGTGATGCATTTCTTCTCTTAGTGTCTTTTTATATTGTTTAGTTATGAAAATCATTTAAGTTAAATATCAGAATAAACTGAAATTAAGACTAGATCTTCAAAGTGTATGAAAAGTGGAATTAATATTTTCAAAAAATCAAGGAAGAAATGAAGTATTTAGGTCCCCACAAAATGGAAATTTGAGGGGTTTACTTGAATTTTATTCTCAGTTTGATTCATTTTTATCAGGTCACTTGTCAAAATATTGTAACACAAGTCAGGGCAACCCATAGTATATGTCTAAAACAACAGGTAAAGAATTAATAAACTTAATAAGTGATAAAGTTAGATCAACTATTTCAGTGAAATAATTGTAGCTCGACATTTCAGTTTGTCTGTAAATTTCACTCTTGATTTTTCTCATACCAATCAGCTAAGTATTGTTTTAAGATATATGTCTCCAACAGATGGAAATCTGTCAAGCGATTTATCGCATTTACTAGCTTAAAAAGTCATACTGGTGAAGAAATTACAGATCAAGTACTTCACTATTTATGTGAAGTTTGCAAAATTGATTTTTCCAAGTGCAGAGGCCAGTTCTGTGACAATGCTGCCAATATATCGGAGTGTTATAAAGGCATGAAACAGAAAATTTTATAAAGTAATGAATATGCCATTTTCATTTCACTTGCTGCACATTCGCTTAATCTTGTAGAACATGCAGTGGATCATTGTCTGGAAGAGTTTGATTTTTTTTTCCTACTGTTTTACTGTTCAGTTATTCTACACATTTTTTTTGCCAGCTTTACCCACCAATGGGATATCTAAAAACATATTTAGGCAATGGTCAAGTATTAAAGTGTCTTTCTAATACACATTGTGAAGTACATGCTGCAGCAATGAGTGTAATCCTGGAATTGTACACTCAGATTATAGATGCCTTCACCAGACACAAAAAGGAGATACCAAAAAAGAAGTTGAAAACATCACCAACAAAATGCAAATGCTAGAGTATGTATTTATGTTGGTTATGCGGAATAATATACTGCAGCATTTTCATCAGATGAGTCAAGTTCTCCAAGATTCGGAGGCATATTTGAAGACATGCACAGATCTCTACCTATCAACCACAGGGTATTTACATAATTTAAGACAAGATTGTGAAAACACGACAGAACAAATACTGCCAAATACTGATTATCAAGCAGTTGACTGTTGCAGAGAATTAGGAAGAAACAAGTAAATGACAGAAGTGCTCCAGAAGTATCATTGAGTGCCAGAGATCAATTTTGCACAACCACATGCTACATCGTCATTGACACACTTTAATCTTGCATGAAAAGAAGGGCAAAAGTGTATGAAGTCCTTTCAAACAAATTTTCTTACTTAAACAATGTGGCTATATCTGATGAAGAATGCACAAAAGCATCCAAGAAATTAGTGTAGGCTTTTACCAATGGGTTCGATACAAACCCTTTATGCAGAAGTGCAACAATTTCATTCTTATATGAAAACTAAGTTTACAGATTCAGAAAAGACAAATTTTATTCACGTAGGCATTTATTGTTCCATAATAGAAGATAAAATACAATGTGTATTTCCCAATGGTGAAATTATATCATGCATATTCCTAACTTTAATGATGATAAACTGCACAATGGATCACTCATTTTCACCCCCAAAAAGACTCAAAAACCGTCAATGTACAAGAATGATTCAAGAAAGACTCAATTCATTATCCTTATTATATACAGAAGTTTGGCAACCTTAATTATGATAAAAATCATTGAAGAATATGTAAGAGTAAAAAATAGAAATGTTATTAATTATAACATGTTGGAGATGAAAGATCTAAAAATAAAACAGTAATTTGTTGTCATGTTTGTTTTCTGTTCATTAAATTTTCTTTTATGACATCTTTTCATTTGTTCATTTATAATTGTAGCATCTATAACAAAACAAGCATCAAAATTGAACTATGAGTTGTTTAAAGCAAATTTGGTGAAAGTCAATTTTTCATTGTGGGAGATCAACTGAATTTCACATTAATTATTGGAACCACTAAGTTCACTGACTCATATTCTTTGTTGTAGAACATTCTTTTTGTAGAAAATGTGTTATATAGTAAAATCTAGTACCCCACATCCACTCAAAATTTTATAATCCAGCTAATCTCATTCCGCTAAAATGGCATCTGCCACTACTGCATTCAGTCACTAATATTACCAAAAAACCAAAAAACCAAACCCAGTGCCGTCGAGTCGATTCTGACTCATAGCGACCCGATACAGTTACATTTAAAAAGAAGTTACGTTATGGATAGCTAAGGCTCACACACACACACACACACACACATACATGTATGTATATATATATATAACTCATATATCCTTTTCAAATGTATGAGTAAGTAGAGAAGTGGGCACCATAGATTATTAGTGTTTAAGGCCTTCACCTGCCTTAATCCAGCCCTGAGGGTACTGGAGATCTTAGTAAGTGTAATAAGGCAAGAAAAATATACTAGAGATTGGGATAAAAGAAATAACATTATTATACATAAGTGACATATTTGTACATGGAAGAAACCCAGAAGAATCACAGATAAACTGTTAAAATTAATAAGAGAATATAACAAGATTGCTAGGCACAAGGTCAATATGCAAAAATCAGTGGTGTTTCTATTTTTTTTTTCTATATTAGCACCAAATATAAAAAAAGTGAAATTTAAAAAGACACTAATTTTAATAGTTTCACAATACATAAAACACTTAGGAATAAATCTAATAAACTCCGAAAACTATAAGACATAGTTAAGAAAAAAAAAAAAATTCTGTAATTATATCAATGCTAAGATAACCCCTGGTAACAAATTTGTCAATTTTCCCCAAACAATGTATAGTTTCATATCTTCCCTATCAAAATCCCAGGAGTTTTTAGGGAGCGAGATTTCACTGAAAAACTGATTCTAAATTATATATGGGAATACAAAGTACCAAAACAGCCATGATAATCTTGAAGAAGAAAGAAAAAAGATTTATAGAACTTCAAAATATTGTAAGATAGCAAAACTTATTGAAAGGTTTCATAAATATTAATAGAAATTA
Organism: Loxodonta africana; assembly: GCF_030014295.1. Taxonomy (NCBI): domain Eukaryota; kingdom Metazoa; phylum Chordata; class Mammalia; order Proboscidea; family Elephantidae; genus Loxodonta; species Loxodonta africana. Next base: position 124,344,491 of record NC_087348.1, read on the forward strand.
TTAACATAAATAAACATGCCATTGGAACAGAATTCAGAGCCCAGAAGCATCTATGCATTTATAACTTGACTTATGACAAAAGAGCCAATTTAGAGGAGTAGAATTTTTTTTTTTTAAATAAATGGTTCTGGGCTAACTGGATATCTATATGGAATATCTGTACTACTTTTTACTTCCACTTTACAACAAACACACAAGTTAATTTCAGGCGACATTATAGACCTAAACATAAAGATAAAATAATAAAGATTCTAGAAAATTATATAGAATGATATCTTCACAGCCTTGAGTTAGGCAATGATTTCTCAAGTAGGACACTGAAAGCATTAACTACAAGGGAAATGGTTTATAAATTAGAATCCTTTAAAATTAAGAACTTCTGTCCATTAAAGCCATCATTAAGAGAGAGGAAAGAAAGGCAATTCACAAAGTAGAATGTTTCCTATATAGATACCTGACAAATAACTTGTTTCTCAAATATATGTATTTACATATCTACTGCCACAATCCAATATAAAAGAAAAAAGACAGTTTAATATAAATGAGGGCAAAACTGAAACAGATATTTCATAAAAGTTAATATTCAAAAGGCCAACAAATGTAAAAATGTTCTCACTATTGTAACTACCAAGGCAAGGCACATTAAAACAGCGATGAGATACTATCATTCACCCACCTGAAGAGGTAAAATATTTTAAAAGGACAAAATCCTATGTTGGAGAGTGTGTAGAGCAAATGATACTCTCAGGCGCTGATGGTCAGAGAGTAAATTGATACAACCACTTTGGAAAATCATTTTGGTGGCATTTAATAAAGCTCAGGTTAGCTATACCCTATGACCCAAGCCATAAAAAAAAAAAAAAAAAGCCATAGCCTTTTCAAATGTTTCATATGCATGAGAGATATGGGCAATGAAAAAAGAAGACAGAAGAAGAATCGATACATTTTAATTGTGGTATTGGCAAAGAATATTGAATATGCAGTGGACGGTGTGAAGAAAGAACAAATCAGTCTCAGAAGAAATAAAACTTGAACGCTCCTTAGAAGCAAGGATGGCAAAACTTTGGCTTACTTTGGACATATCCTTGAAGAGGACATCATGTTTAGTAAAGTAGAGGGCCAGTAAAAATGAGGGAAATACTTCACGAAATGGATTGATACCATGTCACAACGATGGGCTCAAACATATCAGAGATCATGAAGATAGCACAGGACCAGGAAATGTTTTGTTCTGTTACACCCAAGGTCACCAGGAGTCCGAACGACTCCACAGCAACTAACAAGAACAGTGTATTTATTCAACAGTAATATGTGCACCAAAATGCATGTTTAAGAATGCTCATAGTTTCTTAATTCAAAACAGCCAAAAATACAAAAGAAACTATCTATTGAAAGCATAAACAACTTAGAAATATATTTAGTTACACAGCAATGACATAAGTACATGAAACAACAAGGGTAAAAGAGACACACACACAGTAATTGCATAATTCATGATTCCACTGACATGAAATCCAAAAACAGGCAGAACTAACCTCTGGGGATAGAAGTCAGAAGAGTCATTTCCTGTAGGTGGGGGCTCCTTACTGTGGGGTGGCGCAATGAGGCTTATAGAGTGTCAGTAACGTTCTGTTTCTTAAACTGGGTAGTGATCACGTGGGTGTTTTTATTTGTAAAAAAGTGTCACGCTTCCATTCAATTTGTTCACTTTTTGGATGTTCAGTTAAAAAATTGCTTTTGAAAATGCAGAGAGATAAGTTGAATAGAGATCAAGGAAGACTCTGAGGTTTTGAGAGTGACTGGCTGGCGGTTTGACGAGGCTAACATTCAGAAAAAAGAACATCGGTGATGAACTGGGCTTGAATTCAGTGTGATATTTTTTTGAATTCAGATAATGTACTATGATGACAAACTCACTTAAATGATCCTACCTTTGGACCAGCAAAATGCTCAAACTCTAAGCTCACTGACTTCTGACATTTAAAAGAGTGAGAAAAAAAAAAATTCTAATCCATTGATTTCTTAACCAGGTTTGACCCATATTTCTGACTACCCTGAGAATGAAGATAAAAGAAATTTCAGGTAACTACATGCATTGAGTGATTACAGTATAGCAGAAAGCTTATAAAGATAATTTGGCATTATTATTCTCTCAATACCTATATGAGAAAGAGATCATTCCCATATTTCATATGAGGCAAAAAATGAAATAAAAAGAATGTTAGCCTGCCAAGCAAGTTAGTGAGGAATCTTTTTCCTGAACATTCTCATTTCATGACAGTATTTATTGAATATCATTGTGTTTTAGAGCATATACTCTTTGTACTCATTTTAATGTCATAATACACTTAGGGACTTTTGGGTTATTTTTATAATTGATAGCTATTTGTACAATCTAGATAAATTCGAGACTTGAAGCTTACCATTCATGTTTTATGTTTTATAAATTCTAAGGAATATCTTACAGCACAGGTGCTTTTCTGAAATACTTATAAATGAAGTGACAGGATAATTCAATGTGTGGTGTTATAGACAGAATAATGCCCCTCCCCAAAAGATGCCCATGTTTTAATCCCCAAAAGGTGTAAATATGTTACCTTACATGGTAAAAAGGGATATTGCAAATGTGATTAGTTAAGAATCCTCAGATGGGGAGATAATTCTGGATTATCCAGTGGACTCAATATAATGACAACGCACTGCCATCGAGTCCAGTGGGCTCAATATAATGACAATTTACTGACAATGAGTCCATTCTGACTCATAGCGACCCTATAGGTCAGGTGGAACCGCCCTACGAAGTTTCCAAGGCTGTAATTTTTACAGAAGCAGACCGCCACATCCTTCTCCTGTGGGCCAGCTGGTGGGTTCAAAGCACCAAACTTTCAGTTAGTGGCCTAGCACTTAACCATTGCACCACAGGGCTCCCAGCAATACAATGTCAAGGGTCTTTATAAGAGGGAGTCAGGAGAGTCAGAGTCAGAGGATTCCAGGAAGGGACCAAGAGCCAAGGAATGCAGGTAGCCTCTAGAAGCTGGAAAAGGCAAGGGCATTGATTCTTGCTTTAGAGGCCAAAAGGAAATCAGTCCCGCTGACTCATTTGCTGACCTCCAGAGAAGTAAGAAAGTAGATTTGTGTTGCTTTAAGTCATTTAGATGTGGTCATTTGTTACAGCAGCAATAGGAAACTAATGCATATGATAAGGTTCTTCTTGGAGCTTCTGGAACTCAAAAGATTTATACTCTTAATGGCATACCACCTGTCACGGATTGAATTATGTCCCCCCTCCATAATGTGTGTATCAATTTGGTTGGGCCATGATTGCCAGTATTGTAAGGCTGTCCTCCATTTTGTGATTGTAACTTTATGTTAAAAAGGATTAGGGTGGGCTTGTAACATCACCCTTAACCAGGTCAAATCCTTGATCCAATGTAAAGGGAATTTCCCTTGGGTGTGGCCTGCACCACCTTTTATCTCTCAAGAGATAAAAAGGAAAGGGAAGCCAAGCAGAGAGTTGGGGGACCTCATACCGCCAAGAAAGCTGTGCTGGGAGCCTTTGGACTCGGGGTCCCTGTGCAAAGAAGCTCCTAGTCAGGGGGAACATTGATGAGAAGGCCAAGAGAGAAAGAAAGCCTTTCCCTGGAGTTGATGCCCTGAATTTGGACTTTTAGCCTACTTCGCTGTAAGAAAATAAACTTCTCTTTCTTAAGGCCATCTACTTGTGGTATTTCTGTTATAGCACCACTAGATAACTAAGACACCACCGTATAACCAGTTGCCCTCATGTAAATTCTGAGTCATTGTGACCCTATGCGTGTCAGAGTAGAACTGTGCTTCATAGGGTTTTCAGTGGCTGATTTGTTGGAAGTAGATCACAATGTCTTCTTCTGTGACGCTTTTAAGTGGACTTGAACTGAAAACCCAATGGGTACCAGCCAAGAGCATTAACTGTTTGTACTACCAAGGAACCCTCTTAATGACATTAACCAAAAACAAAAACCAAATCCATTGCCATCGAGTTGATTTTCAACTCACATCAACCCTAAATAGGACAGAGTAGACTGCTCCATAGAGCTCCCAAGGTGTGGCTGGTGGATTTGAACTGCCGACCTTTTGGTTAGCAGCCTAGCTCTTAACCGTAGCATCACCAGGGCTCCCTTAATGACACAGCAGTCTCGAAAATCTTTACTTGACAGTACTTTTTATTTAAGGTTACAATACAGATATAAACACTACAGTATTGCAGCTAAAAGGACTACTCTCCTTTGCAAATTATGAAACAGTGGAAACCTATAAGTAGGCATAGTTATGAGACGTAATGTGGTCATCACCAGCAATATTAATCTATCTCCATCTTGATACTTCCACTGTTACTACCTGGATTAACTTGCATCCTAACAGCTCTTCCTGAACTTGTTTTAGCTCTCCCCTAGTCTCTGCTCTGGTGACAGAGTGATTTTTAAAAAGAACTTGGCTGTGCTTGGCCTCTGTTTTAAAATCCTCCTAGAGTTTCCTTTATTTGTAGTTGATAACCACCGTTATTTACAAAGGTATTAACATGGACTCCATGACTTCACACGATTTGGTCTATGCCATTCTCATGTGCCCCATTTCAAGATCCTAATCTCTAATCACACTGATGTTCTTACCTCCCTTTTTAGGGTTCCTGCACCTGCTAGTCACCTGTCTGGAGAGGCTTATTCTGCTGCCTGAGCACTGGCCCACTCCCAGTCACCTAGCTAATGCTTATTCATCTTTCTGAGCTCAATTCAAAACCATTTCTTTGGGGAAACCTTTTTCTGCTTTATTTCAGATCAGGCCAGGCTTTCTTTTTATAATCTATTATAACACTCAGAACTTTCTTTTCACAGTGTTTAACAAATCATAATTAAGTAACTAATTGTGGAATCCCTTGGTTAAATTTAGTTTTCTCTGCCAGAAATAAGCTCTTTGGCATGGGTCCTTTGTTTTGCACACTGCTCTAGCTCCTTAATTCTTAGAACAGTGTCTTTCATTTGGCAGGCATTCCATTCATATTTATTTAATGAATCAATGAATGAAAGAGTTTTCAGCAGATAACCTTCAATTCAGACCCCAGTTTTACCCATGTATAACTTTTTACCTTGGACACTTGGTATTTCCTCTTAGTGAGCCTCACTCTTTATTATGAAAAATGGAGCAGCGACATCGTCCTCAGAGGGGTTTTGTGATCATTGGACATAATTCATGTAAAGTATCTGGCATCCAATAAGTATTAGTACTTATTTTGTTACATGTGTGTCATTGATTGTCTTAAAACACAGGCATGTTAAACCCTGCTATGAAAAGTACAGTCAGCAATATCTAAGAGCTTGTCAGAAATACAGGTCCCTGAGGGGCAAAGTCTGTGCTTGGCTGCTAATTGAAAGTTTGACAGTTAGAACCCACTCAGTGGAAGCACTGCAGAAGAAAGCCCTGGCAATCTGCTTCCATAAAGACAACCGCCAAGAATTGGAGCTCAGTTCTACACTGTAACACATGGGGTTTTGTCTGAAATGCAAAACCTCTGGTCTACTCCAGACTGACTGAATCAGAATCTGCATTTGAGCAACATACCAAGGTGATTCTTTCGCACGTTAAAATTTTAGAATGACCACATCTAGATTGTCACAATGCCACAATCTAGAGATCGCTAATGATGTTTTGTTTGTCATCTGGTCTAATCTAATTAAATGGAAAGGAAGCTGAGAATCCTTCCGTTATTTATGAGTCATTATTTTTCTTGCTCTGCCATTCTTTATTAAGAAGTAGATGCTCTTGAAAATCCCTGATGGAGCAGGTGAACAGTGGGATGCAGACCTCAAATTCTCATAAAAAGACCAGACTTAATGGTCAGACTGAGACTGGAGGGACCCCAGAAGTCATGGTCCCTGGACCCTCTGTTAGCCGGACAAGAACCAATCCCGAACCCAACTCCTCAGACAGGGATTGGACTGGACTATAAGACAGAAAATGATACTGGTGAGGAGTGAGCTTCTTGGCTCAAGTAGACACATGAGACTACATGGGCAGCTCCTGTCTGGAGGCAAGATGAGAGGGCAGAGGGGGACAGGAGCTGGCTGAATGGACATGGGGAATACAGGGTGGAGAGGAAGAGTGTGCCGTCTTATTAGGGGGAGAACAGCTGGGAGTACATAGTAAGGTGTGTAGAAGCTTTTGTAGGAGAGACTGACTTGATTTGTAAACTTTCACTTAAAGCACAATAAAAAAAAAAAAAAAAAAGTAGTTGCTCTTGAAATTGATCCCTTGAGCAATGGCCAGGTAGCTCGCAGGCCTGTGGCTAAATTCCTGGCTGAGGAACATTAACTTTATAAGAGCTGTTTGTACTTAACCTTTCTTTGAAAGAAATGGAGGTCTTTTACTGCAGTCTGCCTATAAGAGTAACGTCAGGCAACGCAGTTCAGGCAACCGGAATCAGCCGCCAAGCTCCTCGTGGGAAGAGAGCCCAAATCAATAGCGAAGGGAACACAATTACCGCATAACAAATTGCATCCAAGTTTCCCTGAAATGAAATAACTGGGATCTCGTTGCTTGTCCTATTGTTGTGATAGAAACAATATTGTGGAAGAATGAGGCCCGAGTGTCTAAGGGAGATTGTCAGAGAAATTTAGTAGTGGACGGGGATGCGGAGCGTTTTTCTTGTTATTCAACTAAGTGTCATACAGTCATCTGTTTCCCGTTTTCATCTTAAAGGCATTGGCCTGCATCTTGTCTTGCTTAGCATCCCCACAAACCTGAACCGAGAACTAAGGTCCCTTTGAAATTAATGGAAGCTCTGGGCTCGCTGGGATTAGCCCTACAACCTTTATTTATATTGGTGATTGTGTAATTGCAAGGGGCAACAGCTGTTACTCTGAAGGGTCGTCCTTACGGCAGCGGGAATATTTGCAATTTCATTTCTTTTTCTTTTCTTTATTATTCATTTACTAAGTGCTAGCAACATTTTCCAAGAATTAAAATGCCTACCTTAATTGAAAGCCGTGGACAGATAGCCAGTAGATCTGCATTCTAGTCCAACTCTGGCATTATTAGTTGGGTGTCCTTGGGGAAGTCACCTACCATTCTGGGCTTTATTGGAGCTGATTTAGATAATCTCTAAAGTCCCAAAGGAAAGTTCTATGATGCAAGATATTAATTAAAAAGAATTTCATTTTAAGTAAGAAAAGATGTCTCGAGAGATTTTCTTTCTTTTAGACTACAATCCAAGGATGGTGTTCAGGGAGCTTATAAAAGTTCTTCAGTTACATATAACCTTGTCTTTGCACGCTATGTGCATTCACAGAGAAGGCCTGTGGCTTTCTCTGGATTCTCAAATGGGCCTGTGGCCCTCAAATTGCAAAAATAATATGATATCATGAATTAAGAGAGCCTATTTTTTTTTTTTATTAGAAAGGAGCAGTATAAATGGTGTAAGTGGCGTAAATGGTTAACACGCTCAGCTGTTAACCACAAGTTTGGACATTTGAGTACACCCAGAGGTACCTCGGAAGAGAGGCCTGGTGATCTACTTCTGAAAAATCAAACCATTGAAAACTCTGTGGAGCACAGTTCTCATCTGACACACATGGGGTAGCCTGGAGCCAGAGTCAGCTTAAAGGCAACTGTTTTTGTCTTTTTTTTTTTGAAAGGAAGCTTAACATGTTCTACAAAGATGTTTTCTTCATTTCTCAAATAAAATACTTAAGCATATCTTTCCAAAACTGTAATAAAATTTAACCTCTCCCAACATCCCCCATGCACGCGCGCACACGCACACACACACACCCCTTGAGTAATTTATCTTGTGATTGACTAATCCTGTGTATTTGTTTTCTACTCAGAGTAGTTACAAACCAACTCAAACCAGCGTTAAAATAACTACTTTAAAGCAACGTCAGCAGTCATGAAAAATCAGAGAACTCTGTGAAGTGGAATTAGCTTGTAGAGGAGAACCCCATGCAAGCGTTTTAGGATAGCACTACTAATTTGGAAAAGAATAATTTTAAAGGTATAATTTTATATAAATGAAGAATTCTGACAATTGCTTTAGATTTATTTCTTTCATATTCTTTCAAAATTGAATTTTATCAAATGCCATACAGTTCTTGAAGAAAATTATTTGCCACAGTGAAGCCTCTGTTGTTTACCCTATCATTTGAGAAAGAATACGTGACTACAAACATAGCTATGAATTTAATTTGCTTTCATATGTCTTTTAGATACTATTACCTGGATCAAATTCAGCTATGTGAATAATTCTTGGCCCCATAATCATTTCACACACTGCAAATAAAAATTTTGCAAATGAACTGACACGGGCATTTTGTAAAATCCTATCTTTCTAGGCTGGCTGTGTTTTAGTCTATGTTTTACTTGGGTGATATGTAGAAAGGTTTTGTGCTTTCAGTAAACATTGCCTTGAGGTTTCATTTTAAAAACGGCATCTTTAAATCAAGATGGAACAGGCGGAAGCTTCATTGCTTAAACAAATAGTTACAATTTTCTTCAGGCACAAAATCAGAATCCTAGTCTGGAAAATGAATTTAAGAAGCTTCCAGAAAAATCTTCATTTTAGCAGCAATCCAATCACGGTCACAGATTTACTTTATGAAATAAAACAGTGGTTTTCTCATATCTGTTCCAATCCCCACTTTCTCTAATAAGCAAACCTCTGCCGCTCCAAATTATTGTTCTAATGGAGTTGCTAGGGATAGATTTTAAAAAACCACTCACTTGGTTGTTAATGATTTGAGTTTTTGTCCTCATCTCCCGACCAGCATTACTACATCCGAGCCAATCTTCTACTTACAGAAAGCCGTAAGTGTGACTGTACTGACTGGGAGAAACAATGCTGGCGAGGGATGGGGACCCCAAAGCCTAAGATTTGGATCCAGGAAGTGCACACTGTTTTTCAAAGACACTTTCAGTTTTTCAGAAACAAGGGTAAGTAAATCACCCCACACAGCCTCAGAGAAACAGACATAGAACCCCACCATTACCCGCTAATGCTCGTTGACGTCAATTGTATCCCACCATTTCACTTGGTATTTCAGGTGAATCACGTTCAAAGCCTGCTCATTTCTTTGGGGACAGAGAAGACAAGTGGAATCTTTTCTTAGCTTGTTTAATTTAGACTTTGCTGATAATTTTTCTTTGCCTGATAATGAAAGTTGCCAGCACATTTCCCAGCCCAGATAGTTATCTAGAAATAAATGAAGGTGTATGTTAGTTTGGTCAGAAAGAAAATAATATTAGGCCCTGGAGCAGGTCGTTGAAGTGGTGACTGGGAGAGATCTATGGAGCTCTAGGAAAGGGAGTATATTTGGAGCACATCAGTGGTACATGCATAGGTTTGGGATATCAATATGCCCAAATTAAAGCATACACAATGCATTTTCGTATATAAAGTGCATGAAAAGCATATCTTCATCCTTTTTTAAGGGATAATCCACTTTCTAAATATTTATTTACTTAGGTGTTTGATTAACATTTTTGATAAACATTTGATGACTTGATTATGATAAATTTAACAAGAATTAACTCCTATTTTCTGAACCTGTGCTTATTTCTGGGGACAGAACGAGACATCAAGGGTCCTGAATTCACGGAGCTTAAAGTTTTTGCTTTTTTTGGTGGGAAGCGTTGGAAAATAGGTACCGTGCAAGTCAGGGAAATGAAGTACCATGAGCGCTATGACGTAAAGTATGGGGTGTCCTTGACTGCTGCACTTTTCTCCAGCCATTTCCCTCCCCTCTTTTTTAGCTGGATTCTACCCAACTGTCTTAGTCATCTAGCACTGCTGTAACAGAAATACCACAAGTGGATGGCTTTAACGAAGAGAAATTTATTCTCTCACAGTCCAGTAGGCTAGAAGTTCGAATTCAGGCACCAGCTCCAGGGGAAGGCTTTCTCTCTGTGTCGGCCCTGGAGGAAGGTTCTTGTCATCAGTCTTCCCTTGGTCTGGGAGCATCTCAGCACAGGATCGTTAGGTCCAAAGGATGTGCTCTGCTTCCGGCGCTGTTTTCTTGGTGGTATGAGGTCCCCCTGTCTCTCTGCTCACTTCTCTCTTTTATATCTCAAAGAGATTGGCTTAAAACATTATCTAATCTTATATATCTCATCAATATAACTGCCACTAATCCATCTTATTTCATCATAGTGATAGGATTTACAACATATAAGAAAATCACATAAGATGGTGGACAATCACACAATACTGAGAATCATGTCCCAGCTAAGTTGACAGATATTTTTGGGGGACATGATTCAATTCATGACACCAGCTTTCAGGTCTCAGATTAAATATCACTTCCTTGGCAAGACCTTGCCTACATAGATACCTCTCTCGTTGGCTTCATGCAGTCTGTACGTTTCTTTCATAGTAGTTAACATATTGCCATTTCCATCAATATTTGTATGATTCTTTGCATCTCTCATTTCCAACAAAATTATAAATTTCCTGAGAGCAGGAACTTCGTCTCTTTTCTTCTCCACTGTACCTGAGTGCCTAACAAACACTGTATCTGACAAATAGTAATAATATTAAAGTAATTAATATCACATATTACGTCTTAGACACTGTTTTATATACCATAACCCATTGCCACTGAGTCGATTCCAACTCATAGTGACCCTATAGGACAGAGTAGAACTGCCCCATAGGATTTCCATGGAGCACCTGGTGGATTCGAACTGCCGATATGTTTTGGTTAGCAGCCATAACTCTTAACTACTATGCCACCAGGGTTTTACATACAAACTCATTTATTAACCTCAAAACCTGTATGAGGCAAGTACCATAGTGTTTCCCATTTTAGAGATGGAGAAACTGATGTAAAGAGAAGTTAAGTAACTTGTACAACATGACACAGTTTATAAGGAGCCAAGACTGAATTTGAACCTAGGATCTTTGACTTTAGAGTTTATTTACTTAAGCACTTTGTTATCCTGACTTTATAGAAAATTATTTATTTATTAAATTAATAAACAAGACAAACTAGTTTAAGGGCCATGAATGGCCTTTTGAAGAAGTGGAAGTTGAAATGAGACCTAAAGAATGAGCAGGAATGAAGATTTATTCCAAAAGGAATGGGGTGTGTTGTGGGGCAAGGAAGTGGAGGGTGTAGGAAAGCATGTTGCAGTTAAGAGAAACCTCATAGGTGAAAGTTCAAAGATGGACAAGTACAGAATTTTCTAGAAATGAATGGAAAGCCATTTATCTGGTACATATGCAGAGTGGGATAGGCAGCTTGGTAAGATGTGAAGCTGTAGATCCAGACAAGGCATAGATCATGGAGGGCTTTATAAACATTTTAAAGGAAACTTTAAAGGATTGGATGGAAAAGCTTGGAAAAGAGGGATGACTCAGTCAGATTTGCATTTTGAGAAGATTGCTGGCTTTAGAGTGGAGAAGCGTTTCAAGGGAATCATGCCAGAAGCAAAAAGAGGAAGCTGTTGTAGTACTTGAGATCAAAGAATTGATGGCCTGGACCAGAGTGGTGGCAGTAAGTGTGGACAAAATTGCTCAGATTTAAGCTATATTTAGGTTTTAGAAACAACAGGATTTGGTTATTGGATTTGGAAGCCTAAGGAACAAAGAGAGGTTAAGTGTTACCAGTACTTAGGATAAGGAGCTGGGGGCGGGACAGTGAGTACAGAGTTTGATGTGCCAGTGGGATGTCCAAGCGACCATGATTATTAATATTGGGTATCTTTCTCTTGATTTTAGGATATAGGTCTAGTCTGGAAATATAAATTTGGCATAGATTAGGTAGCAATTGACGCTATAGGAGCCCGAGGACAGATGGTCCAGGACTGGTCAAAGTGAACCACAAGTTTTTAATATTTCTTAGCCTTAGGTTCCTACATAGTAAAATGTCAATACATAGCACACACCCCACAGTGTTGATGCTGTGAAATAACTGTAAAAACCTCTGGCACGTCACGTGCATTCACTGACGTTTAGTTACTTTCCTTTGTTTCTATGTATTTAATTTGATTTTTTCTTTTTAAGGTAAACTCAGAGAAGAAAAAGAAAACATTTTAAAATTTACAAATATGTAAAAGATCAACTTGTGTGTCAAATCAACAATTTAATACATCTATTGAATTTTACAGAGCCCTGGTGGCTCAATGGTTAATTAAAAAGTTGGCAGTTCGAACCACCCAGCAGCTCCAGGGTAGAAAGACCTGGTGATCTGTTGCCTGGAAAACCATTATACTCTGCCACATGGGTTTCTAGGAGCTAAAAATTGACCTGGGGACACCTAATAAAGACAACAGTTGAATATTTAATTTATTCTAAAATTTTTTTATTGGCCCTTATTTAATATAGTGTACTACCTTTCCCTTACGGAGCCCTGGTGGTATAGTGTTTAAGAGCTTGTCTGTTAACCAAAAGGTCAGCAATTCGAATACACCAGCTACTCCGTAGAAACCCTAGGGGGCACTTCTACTCTTTTTTTTTTTTTTTCTCTAATTGTCGTAATCAAATTTATTGTCTACTGTCCATCAGACAGTGCGTGCTAAACCATCAAGGATTATAACAGGAATTGGTAGGAAAAAGGATCCTTTCTCCTAATTAAATGTAGATTCTTATTCACACTAAAACAATAAGAGACTAAAACTTTAAAACAAAGACAGAGATTACTATAAACTCGCTTTAGTCTAACTCTCATATTTTCTTTTTAACACGCTTTGATTTCTTTCAGACCTAGAATATATGTATTTTCCTGGATTGGCAAGAGGTAGGAGTCAGAACCCATATGTTGTATGATTAAAGAGAAAAAAACAACTGGAACAGTTACATAAAGGATGGCATCTCTCCAGGTTACAAGGATTGAGAGATGCTAGAATTGATTCTAGAGGAGGTTTTGCTAAGGCAAAAAAAGAAAATCATAGATATATATGACCAGATGTTTTAAAATAATGTTTTCAACTCAGCTATTGCAGTAAGGTTTCAAATGAATCTTAGACAATTACAAACACACAATTATCCCAAATCCAGGGCCAGGACATTTGTAATGGCCTATCCTTAAGTAAATCGTCAATAAGTAAGATCCAAGAGAGTCTGCGGGTAGCACAAATGTGTAAGCATTGGGCCGCTAATGGAAAGGTTGACAATTTGAGTCCACCCAGAAAAACCTCAGAAGACAGACCTGGGGATCTACTCCAAAAGGTCACAGCCGTAGTTCTGCTCTACCACACGTGGGGTCATGAAGAGTCAGTATCAACTCAGTAACAGCTGGGTTTTTGATTTATCCTTTTACAAGGCTTCAGTAAGGTCTTTGATAAGTATCTTAAATTTTCTCCCCAGAAGGTCTGAGGAAAAAAATGCAAAACTATTACTGCACTAATAAGTTTCCTACACACACACACACAAACACACACACACATGCATACAACACATACGCATTCACACTCACACATACACCAAATTGCAGTTTCCCAATTTGTTTTTAAGGATTTGCTTTATGTTAGCACAGACCTGAGCGTTGTATTCGTAGCTAAAACGAAATCATTACAGGCCTTGCAGCTGTAATTCATCTGGTTCTGGTTAAGTAAAAGATTTCGTCATTCTCAAGTGTCTGACCATGATGGAAAATGACTGCATAATTTCTCTTTAGAAAGCTCTCCTCAGTTCACTGGACACATATAGCTTCATCCTGCTAGGCCCATTTTGGAGTAGTTCAAAAGTCACACAAAAATTCACCACAAGTTGGAAAATGTCAAGTACATTTGATTTGATGCTTGACAGTTTATAGACAGAGTGCTTCATGCAATTTCTGCATTTTATTTCTTTAGGCATGCTGGCTTTTCCTCACATTAACACACAGACATCTATTAAATAGACTGGCTTTGGGACTTCTTTCTGGTAAAGGTACATTTCGGATGCTATTCTCTGTCCTCTTGAAGCCACCAGATGGTACATTTCGGATGCTATTCCCTGTTCTCTTGAAGCCACCAGATGACTCTTTCCTGTCCTGTTTTTTTTTCACAACACATCACAATACCCCTTTAGCTGTTCCAGCATTAGGAGAGATTGAGGACCTAAATAAACATCTCTTAAGATTCTGGTCCTGTTGCCACCCCCTCACTCCTGATTGCTCTCTTCTGCTAGTCTGTTTAAGAGACCAGCACATAGAACACAGGGGAAAGGAACCACACTGGTGGAAGTTGCTATACAGGGAGGTAGAGGCTAGACTCACAGAACAATTGAATGGAATGTTAAAGAGTTTTGAGGGAATCTAAAAATGTTTTCCAGGAAGAAAGGAGGTTTCACTTAATCAGAAGTATATTGTAGATGATTACAATTGATATAGCACTAATTGTACTGCAAATGCTAAATTGAGTGGTTCTCAAACTTCAGGGAATATCAGAGTCACTTGGGAAATGTACTAAAATGAAGCTTCTGGGTCCTTAATCACCACAGGGATCTACATTTTCAGCTTATGCAGTAAATGCCGCAGGTGATTCTGGTAAAGGCAGTTTGAGGACCGCACTTTGATAGAGGATTAAGACATTTTATAGAATGCAAGTAGAGGCAATGAGAGTAGAAAATTCATTTCAAGAAGCTGAAGATGAAAGAAAGAAGAGAGAAGGGTTAAGAATATGGACTCTGGAACCATACTTTCTAAGTTTCCATTCTGGCTCCACCACTCATTTCTGTGGGTTCTTGGGAAAATCCTTCTGGGCATTTCTCTCTCTACATGTAAAATGAGAGCAATCACAGTACCTAGCTAATAGAATTTTAAAAGGCTTAAATGATAGAAGTAAACTATGTTGACTTATGCCTTGAACATAGTAAGTTTTTAATACATTTTAGCAATTGCTATTGCTGACATTATTATTTGAAGACTCACTGGAATAAACAAAATGTTTTCAGTTGAGCACAGTCTCTGTCTGGAGGCTAAAGGAGAGTTGCACAACGCAAAAAAAAAAAAGAAAAGAAAATACATTCTTGAATCTGTATCTCCTAGTTGGAGGACTAGATGGAATGAAAGGGACAGCTGAGGTTTCATCCTGTTGAGAAAAGATGGTTATTCTTCAGAAGCAGCAGTAAAGAGAGGGAGAATGAGAAATTAAAATGTATTCTCATTGTAGCCGATGAGATTTTCAATAGAATTACTCTCAGATTTGCGTTGTGTGTGTCACTAGAAAAAACAATAATAATTAGCTATAGCAGTTCTGAGTTTGTCCTCTTTCATTACCATAATACCCTCAAGTTCAGCAGATGCCTTTTCATGTTTTACCATGAAGGTCAAGAGGTGTTTGAATTTTATGTGCACTTCAACTTTTATGCGTTCTATCATCCTGTCTCTGGATTTTCATCCATCTTCTCTGCCCTCACTTTTTTCAGTGCAAGACTCATCTCTCTTCTAAAACAAGTCCAATCCGTTTGCCCTAGTCTGATTCCTTCCATTTCTATTTCCTCTGAGACATTTTGTCCATCAATTTCTCTGCCATCTTGCATCTTTAATTTCTCTCTCTAGTTTATCTTTCTCCTCAGACACGTTAACTTCTCTAAAATCATTTTAACTAAAAAATAATATTTTTTCTCAACAGTATTTATATGTTTCTCTATTTTTTCTCCTTTTTTGACCCCAAGTATCTTGACAATGGAGCCCTGGTGGCACAGCGGTTAAGAGCTCGGCTGCTAACCAAAAGCTCAGCAGTCCTAATCTACCAGCCACTCCTTGGAAACGCTATGGGGCAATTCTACTCTGTCCTATAGAGAGTCAGAATCCACTCAAGCAGTGTTTTTTTTTTTTTTTTTTCTCTTTTTGGGGGGGAAGGGGATCTTGACAATAATTCTACTTTTGATGATAACTGATGATTTCTCAAATATTTAATCCAAATACATTTATTGAATCTTCTCCTTGATCTTTCTGTATAATTTGACTTTTGTGGCCCAATTTGTCTTTGTGAAACTCTCTCATCCTTTACTTCTGTGTCCTTCTACCTATTCTTTTGCTATATTTTCTTTAAGAATTGTACATAAGCATTCCCTAAAATTTTGGTTTTGCTCTTTTATGCCTTCCCTCTTTTCTTTTCTGTAATCTGACCCCTGAATGTGTTTGCAAGTATCACCTTCACTCAAGTGACTTCCAAATCTAGAAGTGCTACGGGATATCCCCACAGGGATGTCATGCAGGCGTCGCAGACTCTTTATATGTAAATTCAAACATCACCTTCCATTCCCAAGTGCTCACTGAGCTGTTCTTTCAGGCTTTTGTTTTTATAGGAATGTTGTCACCATTCCCAGAGTGACTCGCATTTAAAATTTGCATATGACTTTACCTTCTCCCAAGTTTCAACAACTACTTCCAAGAAGTTTCCAACTACTTCCAAGAAGTTTCCAACGCCTTCAAATATTTAACCAAACAAAACCCGTTGCCATCAAGTTGACTCTGATTCTTCGTGGCCCTACAGGACAAACTAGAGCTGCTCCCTAAGGTTTCCAAGGAAAGGCTGGTAGATTAAATTGCTGACCTTTTGGTTAGCAGCCATAGCTCTTAACCACTGCACCACCAGGGCTCTCCTTCGCATGTTACCTTATTTTTTTCCCATTTATATTTCATGGCAAGCATCTGTTAATTGGTCTGAGTTTTCTTCTTAGTACATTCCCCTCCCTCACTTCAAAACCAATGTGATTCTAAGCAGTGGTGTCACTAGGGGAATGTGTGTGGGGGGAGTGTGGACCACACCAGGTGACACTGTCGGAGGGGGTGACACCAAAATGACTGTCTATAAAATTTTTGTGCAGTGTTTCAGTAGGAATTTATTATTTTTTATACAAATATTCCTGCAGTCAGTTATGGCAACAAAAACATTTTTGTAAGCCCAGCTTACATGTATCAATATACCTACAAGGCTTAAACTCTATGTTAATTTACTTTTGAACCTTCTAATATCCTTGAGGCAGAGCTGTCATCATCACTCAATTACAATGATGCTTCGATCGTGGTTTCCTCTGCAGTGCTAAGCGCTTGCTGTTGTTTTTGTTGTTGCTGGTATTTTTATAGTCACTGATTTTGTCAATTTTTCTGCTGTTTTAGCTACAAACAAACAAAAAAACAATATTGTGACAATTAGCATTTGTGAACCTATATCAATAACTTTTTTGAGAATGAGGTAATAATTAAAGGAAAAGGAGGGTGATACTCATGAATTACAATTTATGAATAACTTTAGTACAAAAAAATTACAGAATCTTTCTGTATGGTCTGGTACTGAAGGATGCCCATGGCGGGGGGAGGAGGGACACCACGAGTTACCACACTGGGTGACACCAGCCCTAGTGACTCCACTAACTCTAAGAATGCATTCCACATACATTATCAATGTCTAGCATCTGAGGTGTAATATTTTCTGAGTTAAAACCAGCCATTTATTACACTGCTTGACACACGATTATCCAAGACACTGATTTGTATTTCCGTAGAATTGATCCATTTTTGGAACCCTGAGGTGTAGTATTTCCACCTGCTGCCTCTGTCTTTTGCGCAGATTTACATATTTGACTAAATGGTGTTCACATTTTGATGAGATTTAAATTAATTATCCCTACTAGAGATTTATTTAAAAAATGCCTTTGCATGGTTCTCTGGAAGAATTACCGTTAAGTTGTGTAAGTTCGATTAAGGTAACCAAATAAGAAAAGAAGAAACAACAAATGAAACCTGTCTGTCATTGCAACACAAATTTAGTGTTGTAACCTATTAAAATTTGCCACAGAGTTAACTAGCCATAGCTAATAAAATGCGTTGCTGAGATGGGGCTGCTTGGTAATTGTGTAAAAACAGTAAGCATTTCTTGTTGATTATTATGAATAATATGATTTTTCTACAGCCAAACTAAATGTATCTGAGGCTGGCTTCAGGAAAGGAAAAGAAGTGGGTCATACCAAGAGTTGTAGTTGCTATGCTGTTGTTATGCTGCCAGTAGAAAGAGAACATTCAAAGGAGAAGAGGGACTGATATGTCCCACAGAACAAGCTTGTAATGTGTATCTGACCTCATGTGAAAGAGCTTTGGAAACTGACCTGGCAGCAGAATTCCAACACATAGCTTTTAACTGTTTTATTCTTGTGGCAGGAGATATCCAGTAAATTATTGCTACGTCTGAATCCTCTTGTGTACTTCTTACGTACGTGCTGTTAAAATGCACATGTAAATGCCGTGTAGTATAAAATGCTCTGCTCGGTAGTACGTGCTCTCATAGTAAATTTTTTTCATTAAATGTTTTGACATTAATGAATGCTATCTGTAAAACTCACAGAAACCTGAAGTTACTATGGAAACAGATGATGGTGGTGATCTCAGGGGAGAACCCCCATAAGTACAGCCTGTGAGATTTTCTTCCTTAGTTCTCTTTTATCCAGGCTTCTTGGGCTTAGTCTGTCTTTAGTAATCTAAGAGGGAAATTTCCAAAGGCTTTGCAGGACTTATTTTTCTGTCCCTTCTCCAGCAATTTATAATCAAGTAAACACCATCAGGCCCCATTCACTTATCCAAGAACGCATAATTCTAATTGCTGTTCCCTAAGTATTATACGTTGTTTGCACAAAATTGCATTGCTTTGCCTTCAGATAATCAGTTCAATGACAGCTGTGATGAGTATTCCTCCTACTATTCAGTGTCAGGTGCATCCTTATAGCTCCCCTGTCTTCCTTTTGTGAGAGCTAATTATCTCAGTCTTCTGAGCTTAATATTTATGCTGAAACATCTGTATCCCATAAGACTACAACGCAAGAAGGCACCTGGTTTTTTTTTTTTTTCTTTTTGTGCTAGGTTTATGCCCCTATCTTTCTAACTTTAGGAGCCCTGGTGGTGCAGTAGTTAAAGCAGTCAACTGCTAACTGAAAGATCAGTAGTTCGAAACCAACAGGAGCTCCAAGGGAGAAAGATATGGCAGTCTGCTTCTGTAGAGATTTACAGCTCTGGGAACTGTATGGGGTCGCTCTGAGTCAAAATGGGCTTGACGGCAGCGGATTTGGTTTGGTTTGGTTTCTACCTTTCCTCCTCCAGTATCACCAGTGACATCAGTAAGACTATTGAGCTGTCTTCCACGTACATTTTAGGGCAATACTAGTGCAATAATAGATGAAGTCCAGAATTTCAGTGTTAAACACGAATAGATATTTCTTTCTCACTCACATCAACAACAAAGTGGGAGATCCTGATTGGCAAAAGGCTCTCCTCCAAGCAGTAATTCAGAAACCCAAGGTATTTTGATCTGTGACTCTCCCAACCAACCACAATTTATGACTCCTGAGGTTGCTGCAGTTGTCTCCAGCTCAGCCAGCCAAAAAGTAAAGAGCACAAAGCAGTACACTTGGGATGGTTTTATTGGCCAAGCCTAGGAACAACACACATCAATTCTGCTTACATCCTATTGGTTAGAATTCAGTGGCATGACATATAAAGGAATGCAGTCTCACTCTGCGTCCCCAAATCTAAGGAAGCAGGTATGATTAACAGCTAGCCAGTCTCTGCTTTATTATGTGAAATTCGAATTAATACATTTAGTTGATCAAGAGTATATTTTAGTAAATTAATCTTTTTGTTTCCTGGGTTTTAACTGTTCTGGGCTAATTGTTTGAAATAATCCAGAATATACTGTGCCTTCAGAATTTATAGGCAGAAAGAAAAGAAAAAAATAAAATTAATTCCCAGGACAATATGGAGTGAGCTCACCTGCAATAAGTAATTTCTATGTTAAAAAAAAAAAAAAAACAATGTAAAAAATGAGAATTTTTCCATGTTACTGGGTGTAATATGGACAAGTAGGAAAAAAGAGGAATTTAGGGTAAAGATCTTTCTAAATAAATTTGGCTAAGGGCATGTCTTATATTTTTGTTACATTAACTCAGTTGTGGCATTTCTTCTGTTGTGACTTGATGCTCTTAAAATGTGGTTTGCTTGATGACATGTCATCAAGCTGTTACCAATCAAGAACTGTAATTCCTAAAATGCAGATATACAGAGAGGAAGAAAAAAAAAATTGGAGTTTTCAGAAAATTTTTCAAACTGATAATATGAAGAGATTCTTGAATCATAGCCTTCATTTTTCTTTTTTAAATTTTATCGTTTCCTCAAGGCATACATCAAGCTCATTTAAGTAAGATTGAATGGCTCTCTCAGAATCAGTAGCTTTTTGGATAGTATAGGAGTCTTCACCTATCTGTGAATCCAAGTTAGGACAAAAATGGGAATGCCTCTTAGAAGGGATAAATTAGTACTTCTGGAGGAGACAAGAATCATCTTAGAAAACTTACAGATTCATTCTTTTTATAATAAATATTATTAAAAAATTTTATAATAAAAATTATAAAAAGCAGAACTGGATATCTCTTCTTGACTAAAGTGGGTGAATGAAAGATCGAGGAAGAATATACTGCCAGTGGGATAGACATAAAAAAATAAATGAAAATTAAAACAAACATACAAACAAGCAAGCTGTAGAGCACTGCTTTGAAATCTTTGCAGTAAGCAAATCACTTTTCCTGAAATAACTTTCCAATAATTAGCCTACTTCTTATTGAAGCATTTTCTTTAGATTTGTTTCCAGAGTCTTGGATTGGATCACTAACTAAAACAAATGGAGCAGTAAGCTATGAAAGCATAGGGTTAAGGAGTTCAAGATCCATGGGTTCAAGATCCCATGGAGTTTCCAGAAGAAAGTGCTCTGTTCTTTTTGCATATGTTGCCCCACAAAGGCCATGAGTCACAAAGGCCAAGGAGTCAGGACAAGAGCACAGGAATTTTAGTGAAATTGTCATACTAATTAGAAAGTAACAATAGCAACAGCGTCCACGTGAGTGCCCACTATGTGTCAGACACTATAATGGAAGCATTTAAACTTTTATTTAATCCTTGTATCAGTACTAAAAGATAAGTATTATCAATCTCATTTTGCATATCGAAAACTGAACCTCAGAGAAGTTAAAAAATTTGTCCACAATCATATATCTATACTTAAGCTATCTACTATGGTAGCCACTAGCCACATAAACCAGCCAAAACGAAACCCAGTGCTGTCAAGTCGATTCTGACTCATAGCGACCCTATAGGACAGAGTAGAACTACCCGATAGAGTTTCCAAGGAGCGCCTGGCGGATTTGAACTGCCAACCCTTTGGTTAGCAGCCATAGCACTTAACCACTACACCACCAGAGTTTCCGACTAGCCACATATGACTCTTTGAATATAAATTGACTATAATTAAATCAAATTAAAATTCAGATCCTCAGTCACAGTATTCCCATTTTAAGTGTTCAATAGTCACATGTGGCTATAGTGGCTACACTATTAGCACAAACAGTGAATATTTCCATTGTCTCAGAAAGGTCCACTCTGTGCTGAAATTCTAGATTGCAGGAGAGCCTGTATTCACATCCAGGTTGTCATAAAGCCTGTACCCTGTCCTCTTCATTAAAGCATGTATAACACATTCATTCAATTTATAAATACATTCCAGTGGTCACTCTATTCAATCATCATGTTTCTGTTTTTTTAGAAAGTACTAAACATAAAAATAAACCTAGCTATTTTGAGTATTTCTTTAGGATTTGTAATATCTAGTTACAAAATTATATTTTTTCTTTACTTGCCATGGAGAGGTTGGTTAGATGGTGATTTTTGTAAACCATTTTTCTTCTTTTTATTGTATTGTGCTTTAGGTGAAAGCTAACAGCTCAAGTTAATTTCTCATTTTAAAACTTATACACATATTATTTTGTGACATTGATTGCAATCCCCACAATGTGACAGCATGCTCTGCCTCTCCACCCCAGGTTCCCTGTGTCCATTTGTCCAGTTCCTGTCCCTTCCTGCCTTCGCATCCTACTTTTGGACAGGAGCTGCCCATTTGGTCTCATATATTTGATTGAACTAAGAAGCATGTTCCTCATGTGTGTTATTTTTTGTTTTATACGCCTGTCTAATCTTTGTCTTTCCATTGTCTCTTTCCACAGATGTAGTCAATTTGATTTCTGTGTGTTCCACCTGGCGAGGTCCATGTGTATATAAAAAAAAAAATGTGTATAGTCGCCATTTATGTTGGTGAAAGAAGGTATTTGCAGTGAAGAAGTCATTGGTCTTGCAAAATTCTATCATTCGATCTCCGGCATTGTTTCTATCACCAAGGCCATATTTTCCAACTACTGGTCCTTCTTCTTTGTTTCCAACTTTTGCATTCCAATTGCCAGTAATTATCAATGCATCTTGATTGCATGTTCGATCAACTTCAGACTGTAGCAGCTGGTAAAAATCTTCTATTCATCTTTAGCCTTAGTGGTTGGTACATAAATTTGAATAATAGTCATATTAACTGGTCTTCCTCGTAAGCGTATGGATATTACCCTATCACTGACAGCACTGTACTTCAGGATAGATCTTGAAATGTTCTTTTTGATGATGAATGCAACACCATTCCTCTTCGAGTTGTCATTTCCAGCATAGTTTTTTCTTTTTTAGACTATATGATTGTCCGATTCCAAATGGCCAATACCAGTCCATTTCAGCTCACTAGGATATCAATATTTATGCGTTCCATTTCATTTTTGATGATTTCCAATTTTCCTAGATTCATACTTCATACATTCCAGGTTCCGATTATTAATGGATGTTTGCAGATGGAAAAGCTCAATATCATCAGTCAGAACAAGGCCAGGGGCCGACTGGGGAACAGACCATCAATGTCTCATATGCAACTTCAAGCTGAAACTGAAGAAAATCAGAGCAAGTCCACGAGAGCCCAAATATGACCTTGATTATATCCCACCTGAATTTAGAGACCATCTGAAGAATAGATTTGATGCATTGAACACTAGTGACTGAAGACCAAATGAGTTGTGGAATGGCATCAAGGACATCATCCATGAAGAAAGCAAGAGGTCACTGGAAAGACAGGAAAGAAAGAAAAGACCAAGATGGATGTCAGAGGAGACTCTGAAACTTGCTCTTGAATGTCGAGCAGCTAAAGCAAAAGGAAGAATTGATGAAGTAAAAGAACTGAACAGAAGATTTCAAAGGGCCTCTTGAGAAGACAAAGTATTATAATAACATGTGCAAAGAGCTGGAGATGGAAAATCAAAAGGGAACAACATGCTCGGCATTTCTCAAGCTGAAAGAACTGAAGAAAAATTCAAGCCTCGAGTTGCAATACTGAAGGATTCCATGGGGAAAATATTAAATGATGCAGGAAGCATCAAAAGAAGATGGAAGGAATACACAGAGTTATTATACCAAAAAAGAATTAGTCAATATTCAACCATTTCAAGAGGTGGCATATGATCAGGAACCGATGGTACTGAAGGAAGAAGTCCAAGCTGCTCTGAAGGCATTGGCAAAAAACAAGGTTCCAGGAATTGATAAAATATCAATTGAGATGTTTCAACAAACAGATGCAGTGCTGGAGGTGCTCACTCGTCTATGCCAAGATATATGGAAGACAGCTTCCTGGCCAACTGACTGCAAGAGATCCATATTTATGCCTATTCCTAAGAAAGGTGATCCAACTGAATGTGGAAATTATAGAACAATATCATTAATATCACATGCAAGCAAAATTCTGCTGAAGATCATTCAAAAAACGGCTGCAGCAGTATATCAACAGGGAACTGCCAGAAATTAAGACTGGTTTCAGAAGAGGACGTGGAGCCAGGGATATCATTGCTGATGTCAGATGGATCCTGGCTGAAAGCAGAGAATACCAGAAGGATGTTTACCTGTGTTTTATTGACTATGCAAAGGCATTTGACTATGTGGATCATAACAAACTATGGATAACACTGCAAAGAATGGGAATTCCAGAACGCTTAATTGTGCTCATGAGGAACCTTTACATAGATCAAGAGGCAGTCGTTTGGACAGAACAAGGGGATACTGATTGGTTTAAAGTCAAGAAAGGTGTGCGTCAGGGTTGTATTCTTTCATCGTGCCTATTTAATCTGTATGCTGAACAAATAATCCGAGAAGCTGGACTATATGAGGAAGAACGGGGCATCAGGATTGGAGGAAGACTCATCAACAACCTGCATTATGCAGATGACACAACGTTACTTGCTGAAAGTGAGGAGGACCTGAAGCACTTACTAATGAAGATCAAAGACCACAGCCTTCAGTATGGATAAGACCTCAATATAAAGAAAACAAAAATCCTTACAAATGGACCAATGAGCAACATCATGATAAATGGAGAAAAGATTGAAGTTGTCAAGGATTTCATTTTACTTGGATCTATAATCAACAGCCATGGAAGCAGCAATCAAGAAATCAAAAGACGCATTGCATTGGGCAAATCTGCTGCAAAGGACCTCTTCAAAGTGTTGAAGAGCAAAGATGTCACCCTGAAGACTAAGGTGCACCTGACCCAAGCCATGGTATTTTCAATCGCATCATATGCATGTGAAAGCTGGACAATGAATAAGGAAGACTGAAGAAGAGTTGACGCCTTTGAATTGTGGTGTTGGGGATGAATATTGAATATACATACCATGGACTGCCGAAAGAACGAACAAATCTGTCTTGGTTGAAGTGGGGCCAGAATGCTCCTTAGAGGCAAGGATGGAGAGACTGTGTCTTACATACTTTGGACATGTTGTCAGGAGGGATCAGTCCCTGGAGAAGGACATCATGCTTGGCAGAGTACAAAGTCAGCGGAAAAGAGGAAGTCCCTCAATGAGGTGGATTGACACAGTGGCTGCAACAATGAGCTCAAGCACAACAACGATTGTAAGGATGGCACAGGACTGGCAGTGTTTCGTTCTGTTGTGCATAGGGTCGCTGTGAGTTGGAACCGACTTGACGGCACCTAACAACAACAACAACACAATCTTTGTCTGAAAAGTGAGCTTCGGGAATAGTTTCAGTTCTGGGTTAGCAGAGCGTCTGGGGTAGAAACCATTTTTATTGTTAAAATCTTCACAAGCAGAGTGCTTCTCAAAATCATTCCTGTATTCCTCAAATATTGATGTGCAGACACTTTTTTAAGTCCTAGAGATACAGTGGTGGCCAAACAAAATCAAACAAACAAAAAAAATATACTTTTAGGAATTTACATTCTAGCAATGAGTCAGAAAATAAAGGTGTGAACTTCATAATATATCAGGAAGTGATACATTAACATAGAAATATAATGGAAAAAAGGGGTATTGTGGAGTTTGCAGTTTTAAATAGGACTGTGGATGTTACAGAGAGGATGACACCTGAGTATAGACTAAGAATTGTTGATGTGTATTTGGGGGAAGATAAGTCATGGCGAAGAACATGGACAGTGACCCCCAGGTGAGGCGGGAGCTTGCCTGCTGCATTCTGGGAACAGCAAGGGAAGCTGGATCATTGGCTGAGAAGGGAGAGAAGTAGGAAATGAAGTTAGGGAGGTTAGGAGGAGGAAAAGGGACTTCCGTCAATTATGTTGGGCCTTTTTTTATGTAGGGTATTTAAAAAGTATTTGGCTTTTACCCTGAGTTAGATGAAGAGCTCTTGGAAGGAAATAATTACAAATATGGGAATGTGCTAAGAAACAAGCATTTAATCAAAAGCATAGCAACAACAACAACAACAAAAACATACTACCCTCGAGTCAATTCCGACTCATAGCTACCCTATAGGACAGAGTAGAACTGTCCCATAGAGTTTCCAGGGAGCTCCGGGTGGATTCCAACTGCCAACCTTTCTGGTTAGCAGCTGTAGCTCTTAACCACTACACCACCAGGGTTTCCTAAATCAAAAGCGTATATTGTGACAAATCACCTGAAGTCCTCCTAATGAGTGTTACACAGGCAGCCCCTGGGTTACAAGCTAGATCCCTTCCTGTGTCTTTAAGAAAGGGAAGTCGGAACAAGTGCATAGAGTTTTTATTTAGCCTTACTTTAGTGCAAGAAAAGGCTTGAAGCCTTTCCAGTGCTTTAAAAGCTGCACATGCAGCAAGTGAAGGTGATTGTGAGGAATAATGTGTTGGAAGTGGGGGCTGGTTCAATTGTTTCAAAGTGAGGACAAATCTACATGATATCAAAGGGCAAGTACGAGTTGTCCTTAAGTTGGACATTCATAACCAGGGGAATTACTGTAATCTCCATACAGTCATATGTTTGTATTTAAGTCAAATTACTATTCTTTAGCTAGCCATTACTTTTTGAACTATTTTTAAAACTGTTTTGACTATACCTCAATCAACAAGCATCAGCAAAGAGCAGTGATGATCCCTATTTGGCAGAAGGTATGTCTTAGTTATCTAGCGCTGCTATAACAGCAATATCACAAGTGGATGGCTTTAACAAAGAGAAATTCATTCTCTCACAGTCTAGGAAGCTAGAAATCTCAATTCAGGGTGCCAGCTCTAGGGGAAGGCTTTCTCCCTCTGTCAGCTATGGAGGAAAGTCCTTGTCATCAATCTTCCTCAGCCGAGTAGCTTCCCAGCACAGGGACCCTAGATCCAAAGGATGCACTGTTCTCCTGGCTCTTGTTTCTTAGTGGTAGGAGGTCCACCTATCTCTCTGCTGGCTTCTCTCTTTATATCTCAAAAGAGATTGACTTAAAATACAACCTAATCTTGTAGATGGAGTCCTGCCTCATTAACATAACTGCCAAAAATCCCACTTCATTTAATATCATAGAAGAAGAATTTACAACACATAGGAAAATCATATCAGTTGATAGAATGGTGGACAATTATACAATAGTAGGAATTATGGCCTAGCCAAGTTGACACATATTTTGGGGGACATGATTCAATCCATGACAAGGTATTTTCAATATTTCTAAACTAAATTGTATCAAAGGCTCCCCAAAACTTTCAGTCACTTGTAAAATGATTCAGCACTTTCTCCTGGGTTTTACTTCTCTCACCTACCTGGTAAGTAGTATTCGATTTATCCCATGGGCTCGTGTGTTCTATTTGTCCATTCATTCTATTTACTTCACCAAAAATATTTATTACATTACTATGTCAGCTTACTCAAAAATGTGTTCAGTTAGGTGTGTTTCTGTTATGCTCAAAATTTACAATCTAATAAGGGGAAATACAAATGAATAATATTTAACAAAACTCTTCCCAATCTAATGGAAACATCTACAGTGTACCAAGAATTGTGCTAGTTAGTTCCATGCATTATCTCAGGCAATTCAACTAAAGTCAATGGCTTTGTTCATATTCTCTTAGCTCTAAGACATGTGAACACATGTAATAACTTTGTGTTTTGAGTGGGATTTGCTTGATTTAGTATTTTCTCACCTTCGAGTCAAAGTAATCTTTCTGTGCAGCAAAAAGACCCACACATCATCATGCCACTAAGACTTAAGAAGAGGACGAAGAAGAGGCATTGTGCTCTAAAGCCATATTTATGCTTGGAGGCAATCGTCTGCAGGTGTTTTTCTGAAGGAAAGTTACTGAATGTCACTGTACTTCGGGGCTGTGTGCCCAGTCCTCCAAATTAACCTCCTGTAACCTTGCAGATATATTTTAGCATTTTGAAGCCTCTCCCATTTCTATGACACTGCATCCATTCCCCAGATACTGAATCGTGTCCTTGAGAATTTTTTTTTTTCTGCTCATACACTTAGGGTCGGCAGTTCGAATCCGCCAGGCGCTCCTTGGAAACTCTATGGGGCAGTTCTACTCTGTCCTATAGGGTTGTTATGAGTCAGAATCGACTGGATGGCACTGGGACACTTAGTTCAACACATGGTCTTTTACTGCTCCTTCTGATATTCTGTAAGGAACAACCATATACTCACAGGAAAGCTTAAAATCCGTAGGCATTCTATTTCAGCCAGTAACAACTGAATATTTTGGACACTAATATGTGTTTAACTATTTATCAGACTGGACTTTGGACTATTTTGGACTTTACAGAATTTTCATATTTTGTAATGGAACTAGAGATTCTTAGCTTCAAACCATTTCAAAATAATTTCATAGTGGATTTCATTCATTATCTTTGGGTACATTAATTGCAGAGGTGAAGTCAATTAACTAATTGCAAAAAGAGGTATCTGCTTCCCATGCAGAGGGCAGGGGCATTAACAAGGACCAGGAAGAACAGGCCATTTCACATAAAGTCACCTGGCTTACAAACTAATTTACTTAAATAATATTCACTCAACTCTGTCTTGTGTTTTTTTATTGTTAGTTAACTTGCAGGGGGTGGGGGTGTCATATGAACAGCTTATCCAGTTGTGTGTAAGTCCAACATAGAACACAAAAAGAGGATTCTAACCTGTTTTCAAGTAAGTATTTCCAGCATGAAATTGTCTTTTCGGAAAAATACAGCCTTATAATTACTTTGAATAAAAAGATTAGAATAATTGATAACTTCCTCGTACAATAATCTTAGTTCTAAAAAACAATGTAAACACATCGTGTTTTCCTAGTATTTAAATAAATAAATTCAAATAAAATACACAGAATTTGTATTGATTCATTAAGAACACAATGGCTAATTGTTGCAATATTAATTCACATAAAAATATCATCACCTACTTCGCTGGACAAATATTGAAACTATTGTCACATTTTTGTCTGGTCCCATGTAACAGTAAACATATTTTGCCAAATAGACCATCATTTGGAAAATGACACGAGAGATGCATCAAAGAACAAAATATCTAAAATAATGTAATTAGCTTCAAAAATGGAGACCATTTAAGCGCAGACACATTTTAGAAGATTTTGTTTTTTTTAATCCCCTGACCTGAGACCAAGATGCATGATTTGATATTCACAGAATTTCTCCTCTGCGGCTTCTTTTTGGGTCCTTCCTTCTTCCATCTTCCTTTGTGTCCATTTTGCTTCAGCTTTGATCCTAGCTGCTCCGATTGATTCTTATAATCTAGATTTCCAGGTGTGTGTGTGTGTGTGTGTGTGTGTGTGTGTTTGTGTGCATATGTGTGTATATTATGGGGTTTTATGCAGGTGTTTGAGGTACAGGGTGCATGATATTATGTGTGAAGTGCTGTTTCAGGTGGTAGGAAGGCCACAAATAAGAATCAGACATGGATCTCTTTAAGTGCTTTAAATCAAATGCAAGAGGACTAATTAATAAATTTTATTAGGCAAGGTTCTTGATTGCAATTGCAACCTGCCACTCACTAATAAACCAATTGCCATGGAGTCGATTCTGACTGTTGGTGACCCCATGTGAGTCAGATTAGAATGGTGCTCCACAGGGTTTTGAGTGGCTGATTTTTTGAGAGTAAGCCTCGCCATCCTTGTTTTCAAAGAGCCTTCTGGCCGTATGTACTTCCAAGACATGTATCTGTATATGCTATTAATATTGTTAATATTAATATCAATGCTATTAATATTAATAGCGTTCCACTGCTAACCAAAAGGTTGGCAGTTCAAATCCACCAACCACTCCTTGGAAGCCGTATGGGGCAGTTCTACTCTGTTCTCTAGGGTCTCTATGAGTGGGAATTGACTCAACGGCAAGCAATTAGGCTGCTGTTTCTGATTCCTAATATACCCTTTCCCATTTCTTCAACTGATCAATTATCAGTATTTTATTCAAGTAGTAGTAGATTTCATCTCCTTCAGGAAACCTTCCTTGATCATCTAGTATCTCTTACTTCTGTATCAATTTACAATTTGTTTTAGCCTCTTTTAGAATTTATTATAGAATATTGACAATGTCTGGCTTTTATTTTCATATCTTCAGCATTAAATATGACGCCTGTCGGAAAGTAGTCACCCAATAGAAACACCTTTTGTGAAACTTCTCAATACCAGTCTTTGTACACAAAATATTTTCCTGTTAAAAGTAATTAAAAAAAAAAAAAAACGTGTCTCAGATTTTGTAGGCATTGCTTTTCTGATCAAGAATGAACTGGAAATATTTATATTTTAATAATTCTTAAAATGCCACTCCTATTTTTTTTTTTTTATCCTTCATGTCTTTCTGAGGTCCCCTCTACTCCACCTCTATTCGTATTTGCATGTTAATTTTTCTTCTACCTAGTAAGTCAGTCCATGTGGGGACATTAATTCATTTAAGCAGATTATATCTGTCAGGAAAAAAAAAAATTGTGGCATTTCACTAAAATTTTATACATCATCAAATAAGATTTATTAGAGAGGATCAATAGAATATTCAACAATCAGAGGTCATATTCTTATAGGTGCCAAATATTTTTTTTACATTCTTATAAAGAATAACTTTTTCTGCTCCTTTCCCTAACCTTCTCCCAGGGACGGACTACCCAACAAGCAAGGTTCACACAGGCTTACTTGTGCTTACTTACTAATCTGTAGTGCACAATTTCACATAGGTTTCACCACATCTGTGAAACTGTGCACTACAGATTAGTAAGTAGACACAATTAAGCCCGTGTGTACCTTGCTTACTGGTTAATGTGCCCCGTGCTGCTTCTTATTTTAATATTCTTATCTTCCTTTCCTCTTCCTCCTCATCCTTCTCCCTCTCTTCCTCTTCTTATTTTTCTTTCTCCTCCATCATCATCATCGTCAACAATATCATTTTCATCATCTATATATGGATAACCTTGGGTTGCAAACCCAAGTGCCTAGAAGGGCCAGGGTGAGGAAGTAAGTGCATGAAATCAGTAAGGTTTAGGTGCTTAGTCTTAAGTAACGAGTAAAATGCCCCTTCAGTTACATTATCTTATAAAACCCCGGGCAGACTAAAACAAACATTTTTAAAAATAGGAAAAATAAACAAACATATCAGGGTGTGTATTGTCCTTCAGTTGCTGGTTTACTATTTCTGCTTTCTAGTCTACTGTGGCCTCCAGGTATAGATTAAAACAAAAAACAAAAACTTACGTGGCAGAAAGTTAAAAGCAGGACTGCTAGTCTTTCATTTAACTGCTGTCTCACCAGAAGCCATATACTACAGTGGTTGAAAGTAAAGTCACCAGGGCCGGATATCATCAGTGCTCCCCACTCTGTGTGACTTTGATCAAGCCACATACCCCCTGTGTCTATTTCCTCATAGGTTCCTGGTAAGAGTTACATGAAGGAATAAATAAAAACTGCTATAACAATGCCAGCCCTCATTAGACTTCGGTTTCCTTAGCTATACAATAAATTAATGGACCTAGACAATTCCTAACATGTATTTCAGCTTTGAGCCTTTATGACACTAAGAATTTCCAGTTAACCTAACAAAAATATCCTGGAAATGGTTGAAATGTATTAATAGTCCCACTTACACAGAAGGGAACTAGGGCTCAGAAAGTTTAAAATAATTTACCTAAGGATACTTGGACTATATCTATAAAATTGAATCCAATTCTTTGTATAGTGGATACTGTGGTATGCAACCATGATCTCATACCTTGTGGGAATTAGGCATTCATTTTCTCAGTTTCTGGAAATGTTGGCAGGTGCCAGGTCTCAGCTGAGTCCTTCTGGAATTGCCATCTGCTGGAGAAAGTCACCTTGCCTAAGGCCTTGCCTTCTTTCAAGGGGCAGGCCATGTCCAATGCTTGGCTAAAGTGGGGATAGAAGGCACAGCCTTCTTTCTTCAATCTGGCAGGACTCAATAAGGACTTCTTGGCTCCAGAGCTTTTCATGTGGTCAGCTAAGTCTTTCATTGTGTCTGCAGGGGTTCCTCTTTCTGTCTCATACTGTTGTCTTCATTCTCCCACAGGTGTTGATACCAATAAACTTCCTGCAACAAATTTCTATCTCAGGAAACTCAATATGTAACATTTTGGAGTCTTTCTAATTTTCTGTTTGTAATGAAGAAATTGAGAAGGCAGGAACATACAGAAAAGTAGTGGTAAGCTTACATTTAATACTTTGATATCCCCATCATAGAAAAATCCCATTTTAGGATGATTGCAAACTTATCCTTGTAAAACTAAAAATATGAGTAAAATTCACAATCTTAAAAATAATAACTCTTGGAGAAATAAGATGAATTGATATTCAAGGGACTTTAAGATCTTACATTTAAAATATTGCATGTTGATATCTCCAGAAGTTTCTTACACTGAGAACGGATTAACCCCAGTATCTGGTATATTTTGTTTATGTTTAAATTAGTCTTGACATTTTGAGTGTTTATAAAAATTCTCAGAGCAGATAGGTGTAGCTTTGGAAAGAACAAAATCTATGCACGTTTCTACACAGTAACAAGGAAAATCACTCCTTATTTTAGGAGTAAAGTGGACCATCACTCATACTATTTCTACTCTGTCTAGTCTTGATTTTGAATAATTCCAGGAATGGGGTATCAAATATTAACTAAGCATTCGTGGCAGTTTAAGAACATTATACAGAATTTGTTTTATTTTTCAAACTCAAAGGAATATAAAAGATTGAAGTAACATAATTTTTGCTTCTAAGGGGAAAAGAATTACATATAAAAGCAAGCAAAATGTAATGATGTGGATACAAGGTGGTAAATAAGTTTCTATTTTAGTTTTGATGCTGATTTTCAGGGCCATACCTGCAATACAAGGTTTACCTTTATAAGATCATTTAGATAGCCTTCAAAAGGCATAACGTATGCCTCCCTCAGTTAGATGTTATTTATTTCTCTTCAAGTTTTGATTGACAGTATTCTTCCCATATTGACGTTTATATTAACATTTAAGTGGACTATAATAGATAATTTTTTTTGGTAACACTTGAATAAATAAGTATCAAATTGTAAACAATTTTACAAGGTAATATATATTTCAGAGCCCTGGTGGCGTAGTGGTTATGAGCTCAGTTGCTAACCAAAAGGTCAGCAGTTCGAATCCATGAGCTACTCCTTGGAAATCTTATGGGGCAGTTCTACTTTGCACTATAGAGTTGCTATGAGTCAGAATCGACTGGACAGCAATGGGTTTTATATATATTTCACTACCAAATTAATTTATTTAATATGTTAAATAAATAGTTCTATGGAATAATGAAAATAGAGTGTGTTTTCTTTGAATAAAAGCTCTTCCACTTACTAATAAATAGATACTTGTTATAGATTGCATTGTGCTCCTCAAAAAGATATGTTTAAGTCTTAACCCCTGTACATGTGAATATGACCTTGTTTGGAAATAAAGTTCTTCTGTTGCTGTGTTAATGAAGTCATACTGGGGTAGAGTGAGTCCTAAACCTAATTCCTTCTCAGTGGTGTCTTATAAAAAGTGCAAACAGACACAAGAGATACACACAGCAGGAAAACACCAAGTGAGGACCCTTATATAAGCCAAGGATCACCAAGAAATGCCTGGAACTACAGAAGCTGAAAGAGAAAAGAAATAATTTCCTAGTCTTGACAGAGCAAAGCCTTACAAATGCCCTCAATTCAGATTCATAGCCTCCAAAACTGTGAGACAATAAATTTGTATTCTTAAAAGCCACTCATTTGTGGCATTTTTGTTACAGCAACACTAAGTAACTAAGACAATGCTCAACAAAAGTGAGATTCTTTTAGCCTCTCTGTCCCAATAGATGTAAAATAACATGCAATACTTACATGGTAATACCATGAGTAATGTATTATTTAAAGATAAGTCTGTTTAATGAAATCTGACATGACTATGGAAAGCCTTCTGGAGAAAGTGGGACCTCAGCTAAGGACCAAAAGATAAGTAAAATTTGAATAGATGGGGAGGAAAGGAAAGAGCACATAGGAATTGTGAAATGAGGTGATCAACAACATACATATGGACAAAGTGCATGGTGTGATGAAGAAAAAAAAAAAAAAGAGTGGATAAATTGGCCCAGCTAGACTGGAAAGTCACCGAAGCTTTTCTGAAGTGGAAAACTATATTAAGAAGACTAGACTGGCAATAGAGTACACAGTAGATTGGAGAGGGAGAGACTGTAGACCAATTAGAATGTTAATGCAATAAGTCAGACAAAGTGATATTGAACTTCGACAACGATGTTGAAACTTAGAGGTGGGTAAAGATGTAAGAGTTCTATAAAGGAAGTGGTGAAGCAGCAATTGATTATGTAGATGGAACAAGAACTCTCAGAATATTCTAAGATGACTGGTGCAGAGGTTACAATTAGATAGAAAAACCCACTGCCGTCGAGTCGATTCCGACTCATAGCGACCCTATAGGACAGAGTAGAACTGCCCCATAGGGTTTCCAAGGAGCGACTGGCGGATTCGAACTGCTGACCTCTTGGTTAGCGGCCGTAGCACTTAGCCACTATGCCACCAGGGTTTAAATAGAGGATTTGGAAAATAAGTTCTTTTTTTGGAGGAGGAAGATTATGAGTTCAATTTTAGTCATGTCAAAGGGCAACAGATTATCTAAGTAGAAATGTCCAGTATGTAGTTAGAAAATGGAAATGATGCAAGGAGGCAATGTAGAAGTGGAGATATACATGTAAAAGTGCATTGGCTCATATTTTAACAGTTCTATGAGTTAGACAAGAGGTAGATGCTGAGGAGTGTGTGGTATGAGAGTTTGACAACAAATTTGACTTTTGGACATTGCATTATATAATTGGACGGATGATGAGATCCTGGATGTGAATCTGATGGTTAAGATTAAGGCATATGGATACAGTGTAGCAAGGAATTTGGCCCTTAAGGAGAGGTCAGGCCATTGTTCTGGCTCCTGAGATGTTACCTCCAAACAATTGGAATTTTCCCAGTGATAAGATTGACTTTGTTATCCATGGTGGGTCCCTTGCACCCCACCTGATAGTTTATGCTAATTAAATGACTTGGGATGGGGCACACCATGTTCATAGTCTTAGGATGGTGGCTAGCCATGCAAGGAAAACCAGCCATATAAGAGTTGAGACTTGAGTCATGTGATATCAGTCCAACCTGGAGTGGGGGCTGAAAATTAAGTTCAACCATGTAGGCAATAATTAAATTAATCGTACTTACAGAATGAACACTCAATAAAAACTCTGGACACTGCAACTCAGGTGAGCTTCCCTAGTTGGCAATGCTCTGTGCACACATTGGTACAAGGAGGGTAATGTGTCCTGAGGACATAGTAGCTTCTTGTTTGGAATATACCTAAATTCTTTCCTATGTGTCTTTCACCTTGGCTGATTTTAATTTGTATCCTTTCACTATAATAAGCTGTAATAAAACTGTAATTGTAAGTATAGCACTATCCTGAGTTCTGTGAGTTTTTCTAGCCAATTATGAAAACTGAGGGTGGTCACGAGGACCACCAAATTGGTGGCTGGTGTTTGAAGTAAGGGCAGTCTTGTGGGAACTCTTCCCTTAGACCTCCAGTGTGGCTAACTCTGGGGAAGGGAGTCACAGCAGCAATGGTCAAGACATCAAGGAAGTCAAGGGATGCCAATGATCATTGACATAAATAGTGGAATTATCCAGACCATATTTGAGAATAAGAACTAGAACCAAACCCTAAATTCAACTTAGAAAATGGAGGTGGGTCCTTGTAAGAAAGGAGGTAAAAGCAGCAAAGTTTTAAAAAAGAAACCGCAACTAATTATGTAGATTTCTATTGATGAGATACAAATATGCTACTGTTCAGTAGCCATTTTATCTCCGCGTTTCCACGTAACTTTAGAATAGTGATAATAGACTATGGCAACATACTTACTCTTTTAAATGGTTCATTGTAAGAGTATATTTTATTTTCCTACCTAGATTGTAACTCTCCTTTAAAAAAGGTCTTCATTATGTTTCTCCAGAGAAACCAGGACAATGTTTTTCATCTAATAGTGTAAGACATGAACATACTTAAATTTTAAATACTTGTGACCTGTCAACTCAATTCAATAACTAATTTAAACTGATATTCAAGAATTAACAATTATATACATATATGCATGTGGACACACTAATGAATATAAACGTACTTAGAATAATAAAATATTGAATAAAGGTAGAAGCAAAGAGAGTATCTGACCAACCTCCTTTTTTGCGTATAATTTAATTGTAATTCCCCCATTAATAGAAAGTTTAAATTTAATAAATATGCATGTAGGTATAAAAAAATGCATGTAGGGATAGACGGAAATAAATACACAAACACATTTATACGTGTGTGTATATATTAAAAAAAAAAAAAAAACCAAACCCGCTGCCGTTGAGTTGATTCCAACTCATAGTGACCCTATAGGACAGAGCAGAACTGCCCCATACATTTTCCAAGGAGTGCCTGGCAGATTTGAACTACCAACCTCTTGGTTAGCAGCTGTAGCACTTAGCCACTATACCACCAGGGTTTCCGTGTGTGTATATATATATGATTAAATGAATTAATATAAATAAAGCCCTTAGAATAGTTCCCGACACATCAGAATTGCTCAATAAATATTGACTATAGGCAATGTTTCAGGTTCCTGGGTAGTGCTAATGGTTAAGCACTCGACTACTAGCCAAAGGAAACCCTGGTGGCATAGTGGCTAAGAGCTATGGCTGCTAACCAAGAGGCTGGCAGTTCGAATCCGCCAGGCTCTCCTTGGAAATCATGTGGAACATTCTACTCTGCCCTATAGTGTTGCTGTGAGTTGGAATCGACTCAATGGCAGTGGGTTTTCAGGCTAGCCAAAAGGTTAGGGTTTTGAACCCACCCAGAGGCCCTTGGAAAACAGATCTGGTGATCTGCTTCCAAAAGGTAACAGTCTTGAAAATCTTCCAGAATAGTTCTTCTTTGGGATTACCATGAGTCGGAATCAACTCGGTGGCACTTAACAGCAGCAACGACATCAACAAATAGACAATATTTTAATTACCATTGGATTCATATTACCTTTTTTTTTTTTTATACCCAGTGGTATGTGGGAAAGGAAGTGTGGAGAAACTCTTAACTACTACTCAAATTTTCTATATAATTGTGTATTTCAAAGAATGCTTTTGAGCAATAATACCAATCCCAACAACTCAGATTCATGAAAACAATAATCTCTATTTTCTAAAGTAGTGTTTGCTTTATTTCATACATAAAAGAATGTGAGTGTATTACACACTATAAAGTTGGATAAATATCTACAATTATTATCATATTCTTATTATTAATAGGCTCTGCAAGTAGTATAAGGATCCCTGGTGGCCTAGTGGTTAAAGCACTTGGCTGCTAACTGAAAAGTTGGCAGTTCAAACCCTACTGCTGCTCCATGGGAGAAAGATGTGACAGTCTACTTCTTAAAGATTTACAGCCTTGAAAATACTCTGGGGCAGTTCTACTCTGTCCTATAGAGTCACCGTAAGTCAAAATCTACTCGATAACAGCATGGTGGGTGAGTAGTATTATTTAGATGGAAAACCCATGCTGTC
Source organism: Loxodonta africana (assembly GCF_030014295.1). Taxonomy (NCBI): domain Eukaryota; kingdom Metazoa; phylum Chordata; class Mammalia; order Proboscidea; family Elephantidae; genus Loxodonta; species Loxodonta africana. The sequence continues at coordinate 124,381,692 of NC_087348.1, forward strand.
GAGTCGATTCCAACACATGGTGACCCTATAGGATCGAGTAGAATTGCCCTGCAGGGTTTCCAAGGAACAGCTGGTGGATGCGAGCTGCAAACATTTTGGTTAGCAGCTAAGATCTTAACCACTACATCACCACGGCTCCATTTAGATGGAAATGTATAATGACACAACTTTGAAAATTTCCACTTTATTTATGATATTTATGATAACCTCTTCTGTATGTTTTTTTTTTTTCCCATCCCTAAAACCTAATATCCTGCAGTATGTTGTTGTTAGCTGCCATTAGGTCAACATCAAATCAATCTGTAGGATTTTCACTGGCTGAATTTTGGAAGTAGATAACCAGGCCTTTCTTCCTAGGCACCTCTGGGTGGACTCAGATAGCCAAGCTTTGGATTAGTAGCCATGTTTGTTAACTGTTTGCACCACCCAGTGACTCCTCTATAGTTTGTAAGTACCAAAATGTGGTCCACAGGAATGCAAGGGTTTATAAGCAAGTTGACATGCACCTAAGAGATTCTACTTAAAGAAATACCTGGTTACACTGTGGTAGAGGCTGAGGCTCCCCAATACTCTGCTCAGCCCTGCCTGTGAAGGGCCACTGACGGCAGGCAGCTTCCTGTGTTTCTCTCCAGTCAGACAGGTAGCTAAACGACCTGGGGCTGCTGTTCTTCAGCTTTACTCAGAATCCTCCAAATTTTGTACAAAGATACTAAGAATGTTGTTTAATGTGGCACTAGTAACCACAGTAAGTTAGATATGAGATTTCCACCTGAATAACCCTATAAACCCAGTGCCATCGAGTGTATTCTGGCTCGTGGTGACCCAGTGAGTTATGGGGTAGTACTGCTCCATAGGATTTTCTTGGCTGTAATCTTTATGAAAGTAGGTCTCATGGCCCTTCTTTTGCAGTGTCACTGGGTGAGTTTGAACTGCCCATGTTTCAGTGAGTAGTAAAAAGCAAACTGTTTCCACTACCCAGGGATCAAAGGAGCTCTGGTGGTGCAAATGGTTATGCACCATTTTGGAAGTAGATCATGAAGCCTTTCTTCCCAGGCACCTCTGGGTGAGCTCAAAGTGCCAAGGGGCTAATCAGGCTGTTTGAACTCACCCAGCAGTTCTGCAGGAGAAAGACCTGGAGATCTGTTCCTTAAAGATTACAGTCCAAGAAAACCCTATGGGGCAGTCCTACTCTGTCACTTGGGGTCACTATGAGTCAGAATAGACTTGATGGCACCTAACAACAACAACAACGTAGTTCTATATATTAAAAAAAAATAATAACATAGTCTCAAATCAGCAAATTTACATCAGACAAATATGGCAAAACTAAGTAATTGGATGAATGAACCAGATAAGCCCAATATTTAATTTTGTCATGAATATTCATATTATTCAAAGTTAGGCTTCACAAGGTTGACTGTTTACAATTTTATGTTCATTTTAAATAATCTTATACAGATGATCTGTTCTAGGGTCTGGTATCATTATATAACATCATATGCCTCAAACATAGTCATGTTTGACAACTTGCCAATCTCCATTGGAACAAAGCAAGTTACATAAGAGATACAGTCTGTTCAACCTATTTTATGCTGCACTGATGAAGGACAGAGCACTACACGAAGGACAGCTCGGCTGTGCTTTCCAGAGGCAGTCGATAAGCAATAGCACATTTAAGAAATCATCTGTTGTATGCCCTGACCTTGATCTTGATGCATAGATACAAGGTGACACCTTTGGCAGAGCTCAGATTGTGCACCAGATGGCATCAAGGAAGCCTTCCACGATTGGATATAATGGCCAGGGCTGCAGCATTCAGCATTTCTGTTTAATGCATCATCTAAAAAGAATCAAGACAGAAGGAAGGTGCTCAAGCAGTTTCTGTTTGGTATCTTGATACATATTGTGCACGTCTACTTCAAAGTAATCATGCAGGAATATGGAAGAGATGTCACCCACATCCTACAGCTCACTGTGCACCAGGTGGTCCCTTTACCCAAACTTAACAAATCTGCCATGCTGACCGTTAGAGCATAAGTCCTGTAGGTCACAAGGAAATACAGCATTTTTTTTTTAATGTGCAGATGTCATTTTACTCCTGAATGGGGATACACTTTGGTTCCTTTTAGGAAGAACCGTTTAAAATGGAGAAGGTAGTTGTTGTTAGAGACAGGCCTTCGAACTGGTCGAAATCAGTTCAGTCATGGCCAACGAAGCAAAACCAGAAAGGACCCAAAATTTTACAATTTTGATCTGGAGCAATAACCAGAATGGGAAAAATTACGGGTTGAAGTCCCGGAATGGGAGACTCGGAAGGGGTGTAGTGAATCCTTTCAGGAGCCTGATATGTGAGACTGGATTATTGGTAGGACTACGGAGAATGACACACATTCAAAGCAGCACAGTTGCCCACCATCTTTGAGTGGGGCACCGCTGTTTCTGACTCTACTTAGAATCAGATGGACAAGTGATTTGGTTGCTAGGCAACTTGTACACTGCCCCTGTTTTCTAAGAGAGAAATTAGGTTTCTAGCAGGGCTTTGACTCATAATTTTTCCCATTCCAGTTATCGTTCAGGTTAACTCAAATTTTAAAAAAATCAGGTCTGTTTCCATTTTGCTTCCTCAGCCATGACTGAACTAGGAAAAGCTGGTTCGAAGCCCTGCTCATGGGTCTTAAAGAAATATTTAAAAACTTTACCTAGTGTATGTTCAGGGCTAGAGTAGGTAATGCCAATTTCCTATCTTTTCTGAACATGAGACCTGTATCAACATTTTATGATGTTTCTTCCTTAAACTTATTTAGTAATAATTTGCTTTCAATATTAAGGCAAGATCACCAAAGTGAGGTTCCAGACATAGCCATTTGCCTTGACATGAGGGGTCCTAAGAATAACCTTGCTTTTCACTTTCGTAGGATTTCATAATGTACTTTCCAATGTACAATCTCTTTTAGATTTTGTAATACTTTTTTATGAAGTGTTAGTACCCGACTGTACAAAAGGGAAAACTGAAGCTCAGAAAGCTCACCCACAAATTGCAGGTGGTAATGCCAAAATGGGAAGTCAGCACCTACCAGACTACAGCAGTTTCTTATCCCTTTCCACATGGCTCCTCTGGGCAGGATGTGAGCTAGAGAAAGTGTGATTGTAAACAATACAATTAGCTTCTGAGTGCTACACTGAATGTAGGATCCATGTAAAAAAGGAAATGGCAATTATTTTAATGACAGTAATCCCAAGACTGGCCTATCTGTCTGTCTGTATTTTTATTTAAAAGATTTATCTTTGGAAGAATTTCTCAAGTCAAGTCCATCAATCAAATTTGTTGTGGGTACCTGATGGAAAACATCCTAAATATCCTAAAGAAAAGCTATTTCAGAGGCAAATAAATATTTCTGTGAGTGGATCTTCTAGTGCTAAAATTATTTGCTAGAGCCTGAGGCTTAGAGTTCTGAAGTGTTCTCCAATGTAGCTTTAATGGAATAAGCAAACACAGCATAGCATTCTTAGTGAACAATCCCATTTATGCACTCGTCAAATTATATAAAATGTTACCCTGGTGGATTTTTGCACACGTTTGCTACAATGGATCTGCCAGGGAGTTTCGGCTTCTTTTCAAGAGTGGGCCAGTAGATATTGAAGCATATAGAAAAAAACAAACAAAACCCACTGCTGTCGGTCAATTCCGACTCATAGCGGCCCTGTAGAACAGAGTAGAACTGCCCCATAGAGTTTCCAAAGAGCGTGTGGCAGATCTGAACTGTTGACGTTTTGGCTAGCAGCCATAGCACTTAACCACTATGCCACCAGGGTTTGATTGCAACTCATGGTGACCCCATGTGTGTCAGCATGTAACTCTGTTCTATAGGGTTTTCAATGGCTGATTTATCAAAGGTAGATTGCCAAGCCTTTCCTTCAAGGCAGCTCTGGGTAGACTTGAGCCTCCAACCTTTTGGTTATCAGCTGAGTGAGCTAACCATTTGCCTTAGACTCTGTGCCTTATAGTGATTCAATTTAATTTAAATTCATTTCTATTTTAAAAATAGAATTATGTTTGTTATTTATGGTGAAAACATGAGCTCTTTACTCATATAGTCCATTTACAAATATTACCCTGAATCTTTTAGGATCAGAATTTATGAACCAAGCAACTGAACCTTTCTCTCTGAGGCTTTGAGGATAAGGATGGGACCTATGCAGCCGGCATAGTCCCAGATGCATCGTTGACCTTCTATGGCTATTGTTGAATGACATTCTTCCTTGAAGAAACTTCCTCTTCTTTTCTTCCCACTCTCTTGCCCCCAAACAACCTGACAAGGACTAGAGAGGAGCAGGGCATGGATGTTTGGGTACAGGAATTAACATGCAAAATTCTGACACTGATCCTTGCCATTTACACTGAAGAATTTTTAGAAATGTTTCATTTCAGATATTATTTTCCCTCGAAGTGTTTTTGGTGGGAAGAACACAGTGGAAAAGTTACAGAGATTGTTCAGACTAATGGAGACATGATGAGCATAATAAAATAATTTTCTGTGATTTTGTTTTTTGTCTCAGAACTTGGAGAGGACTCAGAAGAAAAATAGCTTTGGCTCTCAAATATGTTCCTCAGGAAAGTAGTTGCAGCCTTCACCTTTATGTTTCATGCTATGTTCCTAGAAGAGAGCATTCTTGCAACCTACAAAGTAAGGTCTTGTAGTGGTTGATGGAAAATGAAAACGTCTACCTGGCATCCTGTATAACTGATCATTTAGTTTACTCGAGGAAACATGCAACATATAAAACAATGGCTTGAAATTTATATTTTGCAGACCACGTAGATGTTTGAGACAAACTGGTGAGGGTTATACAAATCTGGAAAATAAAATTATCCAATTGTATTTCATTGTGTTTGTGACAATTTCTGGCAATTGTGACAGAAACAAAAAGGCTAAGCACACACAGCAATTTTACTGCTGTTTAGGAGTTTGGCTACGAATGCTAGTTATATTGCATTAAGACTTTAAATTCTTTCTGCAATGTTCAGCTTAGATCAGAGAAAAAGAGCTACCGTATTTTATGTTCTGGAATGTCAAAGGTCATGTCCAGACAAAGATGAAACTAAGTGCTAAGTTGTCACCAGGAAAGGCAGGTGGACTATACTACCTGCAATTAACATATCAAATTTCTGATAAAGCATAAAACATCTTTAACACATATAACACAGCCATAACATATGCATACATTCATCATTTTCTATTATATTGAAATGGAATTATGACCCCTGAAAACGTTTAGTGGAATGTAAGATTATTGGGAATCTATGAAAGAATTTTGACTACTGGGGTGCTATGTGAGTCTAAAATATTGCAATTATTATGGTGATTATATTACCTAATTTTTTCCATTTTCTTAATAGAAGAATCAGATATAGGCAAGACATTAAGTTTTAGTAAATAAATTCAGTACAAGTTTTGTTAAAACAGAAAAATGAACTCCCGAGCCAGTATTCCTTTAAAAAAAAGCTCTTCCATTTCAATAGACATAGTTATTGTTGAAAGCCCTTGAGGAATTCAATCAATGATTTTAGCATGCTATTTTATCATTGATTATCATTGATTCTGTTTTTGCAATGTCTTCCACATCTGTTCAACCTTTCTAATATAGCTACAACCATATTGGTTCAGGTATCTAGCTTTTTCATGGACTGTTATGAGAAAAAAAAAAAAAACTTCTTGACTCTTCTGTATCTGAATGATATGGTCTTCCTAAAGCTGCCATATTAATCTTACAAAAAATATTACCATCATCAAAAAATAAGAATTCAAGGTGGGGCCAAGATGGCAGAATAGCCAGATGTTTCTGGCAATCCCTCTCTAACAAAGACCTGAAAAATCAAGTGAAATAATTACATTTATGACAAGCTAGGAGCCCTGAACATCAAAGGCAAAGTTAGAAAATGGACTGAGTGGCAGGGGGAGGGAGAGTTGGTTCAGAAGCAGAGAGGAGTTACCAGACCTGAATTGCTGGGATCCCTCAGGCACCATTCCTGGGAGTGGCTGCGACTGAGTGGTAGTAGCATTTGGTCGCAGTTTCCTCAGGGAGAAGCAGCCAGCTGCACAGCCTACTCATACCTCCGGACCTAGAGAAGAACAGTGCTCTTGGCAAAAGCTAAGTACTTGAGTATATTTTACAGTGTCCCCCAGCCCCAAGCCGGTTTCGGTGGCTGTTGGTTTCCCTGGGCCTGAGACAGGTCCGTTTGAGCACCCTGAGCCATGCTCTTGAACTTGGAGAAGGAATACATTCACAACAGAGAGAAAAGATAATTCACCAGCTCCTCTAACCTGGGGAGATCAGGATAGAAGTGGCTCCTGTCCAAGCACAAATGATCCATGGACTTTGAATACCTTTCTCCCCTTCATGGACCTGTGTGGGCCTCTTTCAGGAGAATAGGCCCTTTCTGGCAGACTGTGACTGTTTAAGCTGTGTGGTGGAGAGGTGGGTATTTGATATTTGACTCTGCTTTGCCTATTAAACTGAGTCCTCACCTACCCACTTAAGGGACATAAGGACTGGTGGCTCCTCTCAGGTCACCAGCCACCTGCAACAGAGGTCCAAGAATAACTGGTACCTCCCAGTCCTTACAGCAAAAAGCACTGGGTACCCATGGTCTGTCTGCAGAACCCAACCACCTGTATGCTCTAGGGAAGAGGGACGTGCTTTCCTCAGAGGCACTTGGGGGACGGTTCTCAGCCCCCTGCCTTGTTCAGAGCATGACCACCTGCTGCAACCAGATATAGGTACCTATACCAAACACCTCATTGCCTCTAAGACTGTAGGACAGAGCCTGTACCATACACTTGATGACTAGCTACCTGGAAACCTGAGCTGAATCCACACAAGAAAAGTGAATGGACTCATAAGCTCATCTACCTGACAACAGGTCTAGCCATCTGGTGACAGGACATCAGAGCTCCAAAGGCAAAAATAATCAAGCTAGCTCTCTTGAGCAACCCATTTGGCCATATCAAACCAAAACAAAGCAAGAAACTAGGATACAGTAAGCAAACATAAAATAAATGAATACAATAACTTATAGATGGCTCAGTGAAAACAGACAATATCAAACCACATAAAGAAAAAGACCATGACTGCTTCAACAAGCTCTCAAAACAGAGAATCAAAGGATCTTCTGGTTGAAGGTGCCTTCCTGGAATTACTGGATGCAGAATACAAAAGATTAATATACAGAACCCTTCAAGACATCAGGAAGGAAATCAGGCAATATGCAGAACAAGCCAAGGAACACACAGATAAAACAGTTGAAGAAATGAAAAAAGTTTTTTAAGAACATAATGAAAAAATTAATAAGCTGCAAGAATCCATACACAGCAATCAGAAATTCAGAAGATTAACAATAAAATTACAGAAGTAGACAATTCAATAGAAAGTCAGAGAAGCAGAACCAAGGAAGTGGAAGGAAGAATTGGTGACCTTGCAGATGAAGTACTCCCTTTTCCCAGTGCCGTCGAGTCGATATGAAGTACTAGGCAACAATATATTTGAAGCAAAATCACATAAAAGAATTAAAAAAAAAAAAAAATGAAGAAACCTTAAGAATCACGTGGGACTCTATCAAGAGAAATAACCTATGAGTGATTGGAGTTCCAGAACAGGGAAGGATAACAGAAAATACAGAGAGAATTGCTGAAAATTTGTTGGCAGAAAACTTACCTGATATCATGAAAGGTGTTAATATATCAATCCAAGATGCTCATTGAACTCCACCTAAGGTAGATTTTAAAAGAAAGTCATCAAGACATATTATTACCAAACTTGCCAAAACCAAAGATAGAGAGAATTTTAAGAGCAGTTAGGGATAAATGAAAGTCACCTACAAAGGAGAGTCAATAAAGCTCAGACTACTTGGCAGAAACCACGCAAGCAAGAAGGCAATGGGGTGACTTCTATAAAGCATTGAAGGAAAAAAAATGCCAGCCAAGAATCATATATCCAGCAAAACTGTCTCTCAAATATGAAGGTGAAATTAGGACATTTCCAGATAAACAGAAGTTTAGGGAATTCATAAAAATCAAACCAAAACTACAAGAAATACTAAAGGGAGCTCTTTGCTTAGAAAATCAATAATATCAGGTATCAGCCCAAGACTAGAACACTGGACAGAGCAATCAGATGTTAACCTAGACAGGGAAATCACAAAAATAAATCAAGATTAAAAAAAATACTCAAAACAGAGAAACAGCGATGTCATTACGTAAAAGAAGACAACATTAAAATCATAAAGAGGGACTATGAAATGTAGTCATAGATCTTTCATATGGAGAGGAAGTCAAGGCAATATAAAGAAATAAAAGTTAGGTTTAAACTTAGAAAAATAGGGGTAAATATTAAGGTAACCACAAAGGAGACTAACTATCCTACTCATCAAAATAAAATACAAGAAAAAACTAGAGACTCAGCAGGATCAAAATCAAGAACAACGAAGAAGAGGAAGAGGCAATATATAAAAATAAACTACTTCAGCACCAAAAATTAAGTGGGAAAAAGAAACTGTCAATACCACACAAAAAAAGACATCAAAATGATAGCACTAAACTCATACCTATCCATAATCACACTGAGTGTTAACGGACTAAATGCACTGATAAAGAGAGAGAGTGGCAGAATGGATAAAAAAACACGATCTGTCTATATGCTACCTACAAGAGAGAAACCTTAGACTTAGAGACACAAACTAAATCTCAAAGGATGGAAAAAAATTATATCAAGCAAACAACAATCAAAAAAGAGCAGGAGTGGCAATATTAATTTCTGATAAAATAGACTTTAAAGTTAAAACCACCACAAAGGATAAGGAAGGACACTATATAATGATTAAAGGGACAATATACCAGGAGGATATAACCATATTAAATATTTATGCACCCAATGACAGGGCTGCAAGATACTTGAAACAAATTCTAACAGCATTAGAAAGTGAGATAGACAGCTCCAGAATTATAGTAGGAGACTTCAACACACCACTTTCAGTGAAGGACAGGGCATCCCAAAAGAAGCTCAATAAAGACACAGAAGACCTAAATGCCACAATCAACCAGCTCGACCTTATAGACATATACAGAACACTCCACCCAACAACAGCCAAGTATACTTTTTTTCTAGTGCACATGGAACATTCTTTAGGATAGAGCACGTATTAGGTCATAAAGCAAGCCTTAGCAGAATCCAAAACATCAAAATATGACAAAGCATCTTCTCTGACCATAAGGCCAGTAAAGTAGAAATCAATAACTGAAAAAGCAGGGAAGAAAATCAAACACTTGGAAACTGAACAATACCAAACCCACTGCCGTCGAGTCGCTTCCGCCTCATAGCGACCCTATAGGACAGAGCAGAACTGCCCCGTAGAGTTCCCAAGGAGCACCTGGTGGATTTGAACTGCCGACCTTTTGGTTAGCAGCCATAGCTCTTAACCACTACGCCACCAGGGTTTTCATAGAAGACATTAAGGATGGAATAAAGGAATTCATGGAGTCCAATGAGAATGAAAATATTTCCTATCAGAACCTTTGGGACACGGTGAAAGCAGTGCTCAGAGGTCAATGTATGTCAATAAATGCACACATACAAAAAGAAAGAAGGGCCAAAATCAAAGAATTAACCTTACAACTTGAGCACACAGAAAAAGAGCAACAAAAAAAACCTTCAGGCATTAGAAGAAAACAAATAATAAAAATTAGAGCAGAACTAAATGAACTAAAAAACAAAAAAACAATTGAAAGTATTAACAAGACCAAAAGCTGGTTCTTTGAAAAAATTAACAAAATTGATAAACTATTGTCCAAACTGAAAAAAAAAAAAGGAGAGCAAGCAAATAACCCAAAAAAGAAATGAGATTGGCAATATTACAACAGAACCAACCGAAATTAAAAGAATCATATCAGATTACTATGAAAAATTGTACTGTCACAAATTTGAAAACCTAGAAGAAATGGATGAATTCCTAGAAACACACTACTTACCTAAACTAACACAAACAGAGGTAGAACAACTAAATAGACCCACAACAAAAGAAGAGATCAAAAAGGTAATCAAAAAACTCCCAACAACAACAACAAAAAAAAAGCCCTTGCCCAGAAGGCTTCGCTTCAGAGTTATACATAATTTCCAGAGAAGAGTTAACACCACTACTACTAAAGGTATTTCAGAGCTTAGAAAAGGACAGAATACTCCAAAACACATTCTATGAAGCCAGAACATCCCTGATACAAAAACCAGGTAAAAATGCCACTTAAAAAGAAAATTACAGGCCTATACCCCTCAAAATGGATCAAAGACGTAAATATTATATCTAAAATGATAAAGATCATGGAAGAAAAAATAGGGACAATGCTAATGGCCCTGATACATGGCATATACAGTATACAAAACATTATAAAGAATGCAGAAGAAAAACTAGATAACTGGGAGCTCCTAAAAATCAAACAGCTATGCTCATCCAAAGACTTCACCAAAAGAGTAAAAAGATTACCTACAGACTGGGAAAAAGTTTTTAGCTATGACATTTCCAATCAGTGTCTGATCTCTAAAGTCTATGTGATACTGCAAAAACTCAACTACGAAAAGACAAATAACCCAATTAAAAAACGGGCAAAAGATATGAGCAGACACTTCACTAAAGAAAACATTCAGGTAGCTAACAGATACAGGAGGAAATGCTCACGATCATTAGCCACTAGAGAAATGCAAATCAAAACTACAATGAGATTCCATCTCACTACAACAAGGCTGGCATTAATCCAAAAACACAATAAATGTTGCAGAGGTTGTGGAGAGACTGGAACACTTCTACACTGCTGGTGGGAACATATAATGGTACAACCACTTTGGAAATAGATTTGGCGCTTCCTTAAAAAACTAGAAATAGAGCCACCATATGATCCAGCAATTCCACTCCTTGGAATATATCCTAGAGAATTAAGAGCCTTTATACGAACGGATATATGCACACCCATGTTCATTGCAGCACTGTTTACAATAGCAAAAAGTTGGCAGCAACCAAGGTGTCCATCAATGGATGAATGGATAAATAAATTATGATATATTCACACAGTGGAATACTACCCGTTGATAAAGAACAGTGAGGAATCTGTGAAACATTTCATAACATGGAGGAACATGGAAAGCATTATGCTGAGTGAAATTAGTCAATTGCAAAAAGACAAATATTGTATAAGACCACTATTATAAGAACTCAAGGAATAGTTTAAACAGAGAAAAGAACATTCTTTGATGGTTACAAGATGGGGGAGGGAGAGAGGGAGGAAGAGGAGTATTCAACAATTAGATAGTAGATAAGAACTACTTTAGGTGAGTGGAAAGACAGCACACAATACAGGTGAGGTCAGAACAACTGGACTAAACCAAAAGCAGAGAAGTTTCCTGAATAAACTGAACACTTCAAAGGCCAGCGTAGCAGGGGCAGGGTGTTGGGGACCATGGTTTCGGAGATATCTAAGTCAACTGGCATAATAAAATCTATTAAGAAAATATTTTGCATCCCACTTTGGAGAGAGGCGTCTGGGGTCTTAAATGCTAGCAAGTGGCCATCTAAGATGCATCAATTGGTCTCAACCCACCTGGAGCAAAAGAAAATGAAGATCACCAAAGACACAAGGTAATTATGAGCCCAAGAGGTAGAAAGGGCCATATAAAGCAGGGACTACATTAGCCTGAGACCAGAAGAACTAGATGGTACGTGGCTACAACTGATGGCTGTCCTGACAGGGAGCACAACAGAAAATCCCGAGGAAGCAGGAGAGCAGTGGGATCCAGACTCCAAGTTCTCACAAAAAGACCAGACTTAATGATCTGACTGAGACTAGAATGACCCTGGAGGTCATGGTCCCCAGACCTTCTGTTAGCCCAAGACTGGAGCCATTCCCAAAGCCAACTCTTCAGGCAGGGATTGGGCTGGACAATGGGATAGAAAATGATACTAGTGAAAATTGAGCTTCTTGGATCAAGTGGACACATGAGAGTATGTTGGCACCTCCCGTCTGAACGGGAGATGAAGGTAGAGGGGGTCAGAAGCTGGCCAAATGGACACAAAAAGAGAGTGGAGGGAAGGAGTGTGTTGTCTCATTATGGGGTGAGCAATTAGGAGTATAACATTTTATAACTTTTTGTGTGAGATTCCGACTTGGTTTGTAAACTTTCACTTAAAGCACAATAATAATAAAAAAAAGAACTCACCTTTCAGAGGTAGGAGTTTAACACACAAGCTTCATGACAAAATAGAATAATATCTTCCTCCTCACAGTTTATCTACTAATATTTCTCATGAAAAAAACTACTTTCATAACTACTTTTTAGGGCTACACACTGTAAAAGTATTTAAGTACAATGATGGTTTTTAATATAGCTTAATGGTAATTTTAAGGAAAACATTGAAAACTGCCCCCTCGAGCACTCCTAACTACCCCATTCCTACTAGGTTTCCCCAGGTTGCTAGTTGAGTATTTGCTGCCACCACCACACTTAATTACTCCACCTACCTCTCGGCAGATTCTTTCTCTTTAGATTAACGAGAACAAGTTCGATGATTAAAAAGAAATATCTTAGAAAATTTAAGAATGAATAAATAAAAATCATAAAACTAAATTACATACAGAACTCAGAATATTTATTGAAATTAAAATTAAGGTGAGAGCTTCCTTGCCTCAAAGAACCTTTTGCTTATAAATACCTGAAATAAGATTGGGCAGGTATAAAACAAACAAACAAACAAAAAGCCATTGCCCTCGAGTCGATTCCGACTCATAATGCCCTATAGGACAGAGTTGAACTGCCTCTTAAGTTTCCAAGGAGCACCTGGTGGATTCGAACTGCAGACATTTTGGTTAGCAGCTGTAGCTCTTAATCACTAAGCCACCAGGGTTTCGAAACCCTGGAAGGCAGGTACAGGTTGTCAAAGTTCCTGGCATCAATGTGAGTCTCATCATCTCCAGATCTCACTTTCCGAATTTCTCTGTGTGTGTGGACACCCAGGTTATTCTCTCCCAAGTCATGAATTGTACCACCTTTCAGGTTGCCTCACCCTGTTAGTCTACTCAGGTTGAGGGCCTCCAGAGTAAGAAAGGAAATTTTTATGCCGTGCTCTTAACACATATTCCTAGTGGTAGATAGCAAAAGTAGCTCCAATTTCTGGCTCCTCTCTGAAGTCACGCTCTCTGATGGGCAACACTGCAATTCTCACATCCAGCTCCGATTCTGGAATTAGGTCTGACTTTGGCCATTGGGATATTATCAAATGGGATGCAAACAAAGACCGAACAGTGTGCAACTGCACTTGTTCTCTCGCTCTGTGCCTTTGCCCTTTCTATAAGAACTTGTCTGAGCTATCCTGCTGGAGCGTTAGAGACACACAGACAGACTGAAGTGATCTCATTTGCCCTGGGCAACCTCAGATATTTGAGTGAGCCCTCCCAAGATCAGCAGAGCTGCCATAAAAAACTAACGTTGCATGCCACTGAGGCTTTGTGATGATAACATTGTTGTTAGTTAAGACAAAACTTTTGTTAGAAATTTTCAGTTGGTCATATTAAATTCTGAATATATAAGTAAATAAGAGGTTTGGCTTCATTTCAGTTTGGAAATTCAAAACTAAAGAGCTGCAAATTATATATACATACAGTTAGTCAGATCATATATGGTTTCTATGAAGGATTTAAAAAATGGGCAATATAGGATGGAAGTGGCTATCTGATTTGATTAAAATTTTGTATATCACAAAATTAAAAAAAAAAAAAGTCAAATGCTCGTAGTTGGCTGCTATTACACCTTAAAAACTGAATTTATACACACACACACACACACACACACTTGTTTATATGGTGCTCATTTGTTATTCTCAAAGATAATGTGTGACTGTGAAGTAGTAAGATAGATTCTACCAGCCACTCTGTTTTGCTATCTTTTAGCCAAAACTGGGTTTGTTCTTAATATTCATTAATGAGAATCATAAAGTATCTTACTCTAGAAGGCCCAAATCACAGAATAAAGGATGAGAAGTGCGAGGAGTAGGAGGGAAAAACACTAAATAGACAATAGATAAGTGGTAACTTCGATGAACGGTAAAACAGTACACAATACTGGGGAAGTCAGCACAACTTGTCTAAGGCAAGGTCGTGGAAGTTTCGTAGACACGTTCAAACTTGCGGAACAACCATATTACTAGGCTGAGGGCTGTGGAGACCATGGTCTCAGGGAACATCTAGCTCAATTGGCATAACATGGTTTATAAAGAAAATGTTCTACATTCTACTTTAGTGAGTAGTGTCTGGGGTCTTAAAAGCTTATGAGCAGCCATCTAAGATACTCCACTGGTCTTACCCCATCTGGAGCGAGGGAGAAAGAAGAAAACCAAAACACAGGGGAAAGATTAGTCCAAAGGCCTAATGGACCACATCTAGTATAGCCTCCACCAGACTGAGTCCAGTACAACTAGATGGTGCTTGGCTACCACCACTGATTGTTCTGATAGGGATCACAACAGAGGGTCCCAGATGGAGCTGGAAAAAAATGTAGAACAAAATTCTAACTCACAAAAAAAAAAAAAAAAAAAAAAAACAGACTTACTGGTCTGACAGATACTGAGGAAACCCTGAGAGTATCGCCCCAGGAAACCTTTATAGGTCGGTAATGAAGTCGCTCCTCAGGTTCACCCTTCAGCCAAACATTAGGCCGGCCCATAAAACAAAGCAGCACTAAATCACTAAGTGAGCACCCCAGCCCAGGGGCAAGGACAAGAAGACAGGAGGGGACAGGAAAACTGGTGATGGGGAACTCAAGGACTCAAGGTCAAGAAGGGGAGAGGGTTGACATGCCGTGGGGTTGGCAACCAATGTCACAAGGTAATATATGTATTAATTGTTTAATGAGAAACTAGTTTGCTCTGTAAACCTTCATTTAAAGTATGATAAAAAAATTTAAACAAAAGAGAAAAATGAGTTAGCTATTATACATTGTGTATGCTTTCCTTAAAACAAATAACTAAAAGACCATAAAAGAAAATCTGGAAGTAGTTTGCTGCTAATATATACATATATTGTATAAAAAGATATGGCTTGGTTTTGTTAAAACCCTTGTTGACTTTCCGAAAATGAACATTTTTTTAACTTGATTTAATAAAAATGTTAATTTTAGAGGTAGAGTTTTGTAAAAACCTTTTTCAGTCAAATAGTAATGACTTATTTATGGGTGGTAGTAATCACACAAAAAAGCCAGACATTTTATTGATCTATGACTTTGTTCTGTCACTTTTTAAGTTGTATTTACTACATGCCTGAACATTTTGTCTGCAGTTGCATGAGTATAGTTTTAAAAATAGCTGTTTAATGAACTCTTAAAAAAGATTTTTTTTTGACCACATTTTTTTCCAGTGTAAAACATTAACTTTAGTAGTTCCTTTCAAAGTTTAATAATTTCAGCATGTCAAATCAAACCATTCTGGGATTTGAGTACTTTAAAAGAAAACTATCTGATAAAGATCATATTAATGAACTTGTGTTTTGCAATATCATGGATAAAGTTTAGTGTCTTTCATGTAGATTTTTTCATAAGGAAAATACTGACTTTATTTACTATTATCTGGGGACTCCTGAATATGGTATGATTGTTTACAGTCTTCCCTTTTGTCTCAATAATTAGGAATAGAGAGGCTTTACGGATTTATAGTTTAAACTCATGAAAAAATTCTTTTTTAAAAAACTTTTATAGCTGAGTCATGGTAAAGGAAGGAAACTATGCTAATACTCAAATGCCTAAATTTTACTATGCCACTTAGGAAAACCATTTCTTTCAACAAATTAGAGTTTAGGCTGTTAAACAGTCTTATTTGAGATGTATTGCTTTATTTTTCAATTAAAAGTGGATTTCCCCTAAAAAAAAAAAGAAGTTTGGATTACCTAAACTCAGATTTTATTCTCTTTTTCTTGCATGTGTTTTGTAAAGGCCACAAACCAAAAAACCAAACCCATTGTGGTCGAGTGGATTCTGACTCATAGCAAGCCTATACGACAGAGTAGAACTGCCCTATAGAGTTTCCAAGGAGGCCCTGGTGGAATCAAACTGCCAATCTTTTGGTTAGCAGCCATAGCTCTTAACCACTACATCACCAGGATTTCCAGTAAAGACCAGGGGTAACACATCTTATAAGATAAAGATTAAAAAGTAAACACTGCTTTGTCCAGTAGTTAACATTTTTATTGGCTAATTTCATTGCAAGAATCTGGAGAAACTGAAGGAAGATTCCATATAATGTAAGAGTTTTCCTGAGTTATTTATATGCAAAGCACTAGATGTTATGCTGGAAGAAGGCTGTATAGTAATTTAGACACTTCCCCACCCTCTATGAACTAATGGTAAAAAAAAAAAGTGTAAAGAATTCTTCATTCTCATGATCAATCAACTCATTATGCTTCTTTCATTTTCTTTTTTCCTTTTTTTTGTTGTTCTTTAAGAGAAAGTTTACAGTTCAAGTTAGTTTCTCATTCAAAAATTTATACACACATTGTTATGTGACCCTACTTGCTCTCCCTATAATATGACAGCCTCCTTTCCACCCCAGACTTCCCGTGTCCATTCAACTCATTATGCTTCTTTCAGTCCTTTCTATACTACCTTGGTACAGGACACCATCATCTTTTATGTTGAAAATGTAGTCTCATATACGTGTCCTATCTCTAGTTTTTCATCCCTCCAATCCATTCTTTTTTGTGACAAAGTGATCTTTATAAACTATGTATCTAACTTGACAGGTTCTTGGCACCAAATGGAAGTAGTTGGGTTGCAGCGTTATAGCCCCAGTCAGGAGTGTTCCTAAAAGACAGTGGTGAAAGGAAATCCTGTCAAGGACAGACCTTCGAACAGTATATTTGGTTGCCCCTTTTGTCTAGACTGAGAGGCGTTCAGAGAAATAGATATACACTGCATAAGGGCAGCAGGTAATGGTTTGACTATACGGTCAAGAACTTGAAAAGAACAGAATTGGAAGGAAGAAAACAAGAAGGTCTAAGGAAGAGGTATGCAGATGACATCTTAGAACGTGCCTATTATAGACTGGATTGTGTCTCCTCTTCCATTTCCCCCCTCCAAAAAAAAAGTGTGTGAACTTGGCTGATCCATGATTCTTGGTGGTATGTGATTGCCCACAAATTTGTTATCTGATGTGATTTTCCTATGTGTTATAAATCCCACCTCTATGATGTTAATGAGATGGGATTAGTGTCAGTTATGTTAATGAGGCAGGACCCAATCTACAAGATTAGGTTATGTCTTAAATCTATTGCTTTTGAGATATAAAAGAGAGAAGCAAGCAGAGAGACGGGAGGACCTCATACCACCAAGAAGCCACTCAAATGGACTGGGACAATGGGGCCACCCAAATTTGAGGGACCAGAGTTGCCATTCCAGTGGGTCTAGAAGGTAATGCTGAAGCCCAGGTCTGAGGCGCCTCCATCCAGAATCTGGAGAGTGTGGCCAATACCTAGAGTCTGGAGGACAGGGCTATTCCTAAATGGTCTCAGAGAATAGAGGGTTATTTTCAAGGCTTGAGGACTAATGTAATGTGTTCTGCTGACTTGCTTGGTGCTTGATAACCCTTCTTTCCCTCCAGTTTCTCCCATCTGTAATAGAAATGTCTAGCTTGTGCCTGTTCCACCATTCTACTTTGGGAGCAGATAACTTGTACTCTAGATTTCACAGATGAAGAGGAATTTTTGGATTCTGAACTTGGAGTTGATTTAAGACTTCTGCTATGATATGATGGGGTGAATGTGTTTTACACATTGGTGGGCAATGTTATAGCTTGGATTGTGTCCCCCCAAAAGATGTGTGTCCACTTGGCTGGTCCATGATTCCCAGTATTTTGTGATAGTCCAATATTTTGTCATCTGATATGATTTTCCTAGGTGTTGTAAATCCTACCTCTATGATGTTAATGAGGTGGGATTAGCAGTAGCTATGTTAATAAGGTAGGACTCAATCTGCAAGATTAGTTGTGTCTTAAATCATTCTCCTTTGAGATATAAAAGACGGAAGAAGCAGAGAGACAGAGGGATTTCATATAACCAAGAAACAAGAGCCAGGAGAATAGCTCATCCTTTGGACCCAGGGTCCCTGTGCTGAGAAGCTCCTTGACCAGGGAAGACTGATGACAAAGACTTTCCTCCAAAGCCAACAGAAAGAGAAAGTCTTGCTTTGGAGCTAGCACCCTGAATTCAGATTTCTAGCCTCCCAGACTATGAAAAAAAAAAATTTCTCTTTGTTAAAGCCATCCATTGTGGTATTTCTGTTACAGCAGCTCTAGGTAACTAAGACAGTGCAAAAAGCATAAAGATGTTTTTTCCATGTTAAGTCTTTCCCAAGAGAATTGATTGCAAGGAGACTCAATTATCTAGTAGACACAGGAGAATGAGATGCCACTTCACACACATGAGGATATCGATAATTAAAAAAGAAAGAAAGAAAGAAAGAAAACAATTGTTGGCAAAGATGTGGAGAAACTGGATCCCTCATCTATTGCTAACGGAATTGTAAAATTGTGCAGCATCTGTGGAAAGTTTGGCAGTTTCTCAAAATTTAAAACATAGGATTACCCTATGACTCAGCAAATCCACTCCTAGGTATATACCTAAAAGCACTGAAAACAGGTACTCGCAAAAACCCTTGTACATGAATGTTCATAGCAGCACTATTCACCATACCCAAAAGGTGAAAACAATTCAAATGTCTATCAGCGGATAAATGGATAAACAAATAGTAATATATACACACAATGGAATGGTATACAGTCATAATAAGGAATGGCGTACTGATACATGCTACACCATGAATGAATCTTGGAAACATTATACTAAATGGAAGAAATCAGACACAAAAAAGTCATGTACTGTATGATTCCATTTACACAAAATATCCAGAATAGGTAAATCCAAAGAGACAAAAAGCAGGTTGGTTATTTACAGGGGCTAGGGAGAAGAAAGAATGGGAGTGATGGTTTATGGGGCAAGGGATTTTAATTTGGGGTGATGGAAATGTTTTGAAACTAGATAGATGTTGTGGTTGCAAAACATTGTGAATGTACTAAATTCCACTGCACTGCTTACTTTAAAGTGGATAATTTCATGGTATGAGAATTTCACCGCAATTAAAAAAAAAAATAAGTAGACAAGATGGCATTTTATGTGGCTATCTGGCTTTTTCCCAAGAATACTGATGAAACTGACCATGGTGGTAAAAGATGAAAGCTGTACATGGTTTTGACAACATGGAACTCCCCTCGTTAAAGCTAATTTGGCCACTGCTATTGCTTAATGCCTGATCCGACCCAGTGATATGAGCCCTAAGTAGTACCATTCTCCCTAACACTTAGGCACTTGTTAGTAGGTTGATTATATTTGACTGCTTACTTCATAAAGGTAGCAATTTGCCCTCCTTGGAACAAATGTGCATTCTGCATTTGGATTTTCTTTCTCTGCCTAAAATGCTCATGCCAGCACTGGCATCTCAATTTACACAATGTCTTATTTGCTCGCTCTCATGCTATCACTAAGATACCACTTTTAACCAAGGAACTCATGTTCAATAGTAAAAGTTAATGAAAAAAACACAAAGGAAAGCAGGACCACAGAGGATTCAGACCTTTTGGGAGTGTAAGTTTATCACCACAGATGGATAAGGAACACTGACTAACAGAGGAGCCGGTTGAGGCCAAAGAGAATATGGGGTGGGTAATGAAGTGGTTGCTTATAAATGTAAATTGCAGACTGTGGACATTATACAGAAAGGAGGACAGTAGAAATTGTGTGGAGCCCTCGTGGCTCAACAGTTAAGTGCCTGGCTCCTAACCAAAAGGTTGGCGATTGAAATCTAACAACTGTTCCACAAGAAAAAGACCTGGCAATCTGCTCCTGTAAAGATTTCAGCCTAGGAAACCCTGTGGGACAGTTCTACTCTGTGAGTTGCTGTGAGTTGAAATCAATTTGACAGCACATGACAACAGCAATTACGTATTCATTGCTTGTTAGAGATATATGTTTGTATGTATTAATTTAAATTACCTCCCTTCCCTTTACTAGTTTTTATTAAGATTCCTGTTGATGATTAATTAATAATTTAGTATTTAGGTTAGAGATTACTCTGGTGGGATTATGGCAGAATTAGAGAAAAAATTAAAATTATCCAGAGGTAGATACTATGACATTTAAGACTTTAGGTCTCTCTCTATTGCATCTTATTAGGTGGAAGCATAACATTTTTTATGGTCATTCAAATAAGTGTAGAAGGCTGTTAATGTAGCCTGAATGGCCAAAACAGTGGACTATACTGATTACTAAGTTTTTGCCTCTCAGCATCAAATCCACCCTTCAATTCTCAGTTTTAAGAGGCTGGAATTGACCCCTGTAAACTGCACATTTTCTTTGCCAGCGGATCCTTATTATTAAGTTCTACCAATATAGGGTTGAAGAGGGAGACTGGAAGGTAGGAATTTTCTGTCGTTTCCAGCATTGTCCTGGCAACAGTACTTTGCCTAGTAGCAGAAGGTCTGCTTCTTCCAGCCTCCAGTTGCTTTCCACATCTTAGTACCAGGCACATTGTTCCCACTCAAAACTACAAAAGTATCGAGGTCATGGCTCCTTCTTAGAGTTCTGGGTCTGAAAATCATACCCACTTCTTTCCTAGAATTTCTAAAGTATAACTTCTGTTTATTGTCAAAGCCATATTACTGGTAACTTCTTCCTGCAGATATTGTTTCTGCATTACATTTGTTATTATCTCTGGATTGCTTTAGTGTTTCCACTTGCTCATTCCACACTCCCACACCTGTGAAACCAATTCCCTATATTAAGTTCTCTGTGTTGAAATACCTTGTGTGGCTTTCATTTTTAATCAGTGAACTCTGACTAATATAGTCTCTCCTATATATATTTAATACTGAAAACCCTGGTGGTATAGTGGTTAAGAGTTCAACTGCTAACCAAAAGGTGGGCAGTTCGAATGCACCAGGCACTCCTTGGAAACCCAGTGGAGCAGTTCTACTCTGTCCTATAGGATTACCATGAGTCAGGATCAACTTGAAGGTAATGGGTTGGTTTTTTTGGTTATATTTAATACTATCATAGTTTCCTATGTCCATTGAAATAAATATCTCACTTATCCTACAATGCTCTTTATACTCTTGCTTTCCTGCCTCACTTTCTGCAGCCTCCTCCTTCTACTCATGTCATCCCAGTCAAAACCAGCTAATTGCTCTTCCCAGAATTCTTCTTCCTGATTCTTTGGACATAGTATATTCCTAACTTACTTTGTATAACATATTCATTTTTATACCAGAATAATCTTATCCATTTATCACTCTGTCTCATTTCATAAATTCTTTTGATCTTTTAGGACTCATGTATCATTTTCCAAAGACTTTTTTGGGGATCAATTTTGGGCACACAGCACACCCACAACCCAAACATAAAAGCACATCCCACACATCCTGCATGTCACTACCAGCAAGGCTAAGTTAAATGTCTTATATTTTAGCACTTAACACAGTCATGAATTAACAGCTTGCTCCTCCAATTAATGTAGTTCTAATTCTTAATAAAAGTTCAACAGTAGTTGTTAAATGTCCTATGTATTAATATATTAAAAAAACGCAAAGTGGAGAATGTTCTTAGAAAGAATAGAACATTGAAAAACTTTATGAATAATAAAAGTCTACTGATCAATTTATTAGTTTTCTATTGCTGCTGTAACAAACTACCATAAACTCCATCGCTCAGAACAACACAAATTTATTATGTTACACACTTCTACAGGTTAGAAGTATAACACACATCTCAATGGGCTAAAATTAAGGTATTGGCATCTAGGATACTCCATTGGTCTCACCCCTTTGGAAGCAAGGAATAATGAAGAAAACTAAAGATACAAGAGAAAGATTAATCAAAATGACTAATGGATCATATCCACCATGGCCTCCACCAGACTGAGTCCAGTACAACTAGATGGTGCCCAGCTACCACCATTGACTGCTCTGACAGAGATCACAATAGAGGGCCTGGACAGAGCTGGAGAAAATGTAGAACAAATCTCTAACTCAAAAAGGAAGACCAGACTTGCTGACCTGACAGAGACTGGAGAAACCCTGAGAGTATGGCCCCCAGACACCCTTTCAGCTCAGTAATGAGGCCACTCCTGAGGTTTACCCTTCAGCCAAGGATTGGACAGGCCCATCAAAGAAAATGAGACTGAAGGGGCACACCACCCCAGGGTCAAGGACTAGAAGGTAGGAGAGAACAGGAAGGCTGGTGATAGGGGACTTAGGGTTGAGAAGGAAGAGTGTTGACATGATGTGGGGTTGTTAACCAATGTCATAAAACAATATGTGTACTAACTATTTAATGAAAAACTAGTTTGTTCTGTAAACCTTCATCTAAAGTACAATCAAAAAGAAAAAAAAAAAAGATTAGACAGGCCCATAAAACAAAAGTAGACTAAATGGGCATATCAGCCCAGGGGCAAGGACTAGAAGGCAGGAAGGGATAGGAAAGCTGGTAATAGGGAACCCAAGGTCGAGAAAGGAGACTGTTGACATGTTGTGCAGTTGGCAACCAATGTCACAAAACAATATGTGTATGAATTGTTTAATGAGAAGCTAGTTTGCTCTGTAAACCTTCCTCTAAAGTAAAATGAAAAAAAAAAAATTAATTAAATTAAGGTGTCGCTTTGGCTGGATTCCATACTGGAGTTTCTAGAGGAGGATTCCTTCCTTGCCTTTTTCAGCTTCTAGAGACTCCCTGCATTCTTTGGTTTGTGGCTCTTTTCCTTCATCTTTAAAGCAATAGTGGGTTGAATCCTTCCCCCACTGCATCACATTGACCCCCTTTTCTATCTCCCTTTTCTGCCTTTAAGGACCCTCATGATTATATTCAGCCCACCAGTTAATCCAGAATGAT
Source organism: Loxodonta africana (assembly GCF_030014295.1). Taxonomy (NCBI): domain Eukaryota; kingdom Metazoa; phylum Chordata; class Mammalia; order Proboscidea; family Elephantidae; genus Loxodonta; species Loxodonta africana. Next base: position 124,404,704 of record NC_087348.1, read on the forward strand.
TTCCCTATTTTAAGGTCAGCTGATTAGCAATCTTAATTCCATCTGCAATCTTATTTCCCATTTGCCTGGTAAGGTAACCTATTCACAAATTCCTAAGATTAGGATATAAATATTTTTGGAAGGAAACTTTATTCCATTTACCACAATCACAATTGAAACAATAAGAAAAAAATCTTTTGAATTAAATTATCACCCAGGTTCTATCTCATTCTGTTTTTTCACAATTTTCATCACAGTTTTATCAATTCAAGGGAATTTTTTTTTTTTTAATTCATCACTGTACTAGCCCCTGATGGTACAGTGGTTAAAAGCTATGACTGATAACCAAAAGGTTGGCAGTTCAAATCCACTGGCCACTCCTTAGAAACACTATGGGGCTGTTCTACTCTGTCCTACAGGGTTGTTATGAATGAAAATTGACTCGATGGCAACAGGTTTGTTTCTTTTTCAACAGCCCAAAGTGAATATATGAGCTATTTATATTCTTAATTATGGTTTATGTTCATTTTTCCATATCGATTAGCAGAGACGGATTTTAGAACCAATTGGAGATCGGGTGAGTGTGCAACATGATTGCCAGCCAAAAGCTGGCAGGTAACCTGCCCCTGGTTGCCTCCCTCTGTGTTTCCTTCTCCTTAACCCCAAGACTGAGAGAGAAGAATGTGTAATGAAACAGAAAGGCAGCAATAACCAAATTTAACTGCATACATTTTATGAACTCTGAGATTTCAGGAAATGAAGACAAAGTCTGGTTAACAACGAATATTGGTCTCATGGCGCTTTCAGTGTTTGTCTTGACTTTTGTAAACGACAGTCTTAAGTATAGGAAAATATTTCAGATTGAGCATATAAAACTTAATGTAAGCTGTTAATTTTTAAATAGTATATATAAAAGCAAACAGATTTTTCATCTAAAGTACCATTAATAATTAGCTATTTTGTTGTGTTTGAGCAATTTCAGTAAGTACCTAGTTATAATTTTGGCAACAGGCAAGGAGAATAATTGTTAATAAAATATTTTTGTAATGAAAATTCAATCCTATGTCACCTAGAAAACAGCAAGATGTCTATTTCACTTCAATAGCTAAATGAAAAAGCCATCTGCCTATTCTTATTTGATATGTTTTCCATATAATGTGATTTTTCCCCCTAACTCAGTGTTTTGAAAGTAATTAAATTGCTTCTGTCCATATTTATATTCCTGTTTCCTTTTTCATAGGCAAAATATAAAGGTTATATTAGTAAGGATTAAGGTAAATATTCACAGAATTCTAAGAAAAAAATTAATTAAGCAACCAAACTTATGGATATTCACCAGCAGACATTAGTTTTAATTAGTAATATTTCCTACTAACTTTGAAGCGTCTCCTTTCCTTGCTCATTATCCCTACAGCAGCATCCCTGTCCCCATAAGTGTGGCCTAAAACCTGACTTCTTCAGGTAGTCTTCACTACCCTTCAAAAGTCAACTTTGACTAATTTCCATTTACTCACCCTAGATTAAAAAAAAATTTTTTTTTTTATTAGGGTGGCACAAATACTTAAGTGCTTGATACTAACCAAAAGTTTGGCATTTTAAACCCATTTAGAGGAGCCTCAGAAGAAGGCCTGTTGATCTTCTTCCAAAAAGTCAGTCTTGAAAACCCTATGAAGCAGTTCTACTCTGCCCACATGAGTTGGAATCCACTCGATGGTAAGTACATCAATGACAGATTACCCACAGCTCTCCATTCTCTCTGTAAAACACAAATATGGAGGCCCACAATGTACTGAAAGCTCATAACTAGTAGTTGACTCTCTGGTATGCCTTCTGTTCACTTTGTTCCATTTAGCTTAATTGATTTTCTTTAACTAATATCACTAATAGCTAATGTCACTTGACTTGTATTCATAAGTAAACTATAAAATACTAATGCAAAAAAGAAGAGTTCCTATTTATATGAACACCAAGGAGGCTGATTTTGAATGGTTTGATATAGACAAGATGCTGAAAAAATTGCTGCTAAATTTTATGTGGACAAAACATTGTTAAAGTTTGAGGAAAAAACACTAAAAATCATGTAGCATTCTTAGATTACTTTACGTAGGTCTAGAAGCTATAGAATATGTAACATAATTGGGGTTAATGCAAGAAAGCCACTATTGCTTACTAATCAAAGAATATACATCCTTTGAAAAGATCATGGCTCTACATAAATAAATAAAACTTTTATCTATTTATATGTCATTTTTTTAATGATTCCTCTCTTTAATCAACTTCTTGGATTAACAGGCTAACTATTGGCCCCCATCGTTTCAAATAAAGTGCTTGCTATAATGATGATTTGGTTATCTAAATGATAATAATTATTCTTGAGCTTGGGTTTGTGCCAGTCATTAATCTCTCCCTTGCAAATGAATTAAGTAGCTTGTTCTTCATTCTTGCAATACCTCATTGCCTCCAAGTCAGTTTCAATTCATTGCATACCGATAGGACAGAGCAGAACTGCCTGATAGGGTTTCCAAGGAGCACCTGGTGGATTTGAACTGCTGACCTTTGAGTAACAGCTGAGCTCTTAACTAGACTAGTAGTGAATCTTGCTGTATATAAAGGAATTAAAAAAATTAAAAAATAAACCTTCCCCACTAAGTAATCCATACAAGGTAGAAAATAAGTTATGGTTGGGTGGTAAAATAAATGATGCCCCCAGGATTGTTATATGACCCATTCATAATTAAAAACCCACGGTGCATTATTTTTTGGCAATTAATGCAAACCTATTCCCCTGAGGCTGTAAAGGTGTTGTAACATAAGATTTATCCCTCTTTTATAAATGATCTCTGGCTATTACAGTGAAAATTTCATAGAAGACTTCTATTGAGTCAGTGAAATGTGATTGATGGCGAGCTATAGTTAATCCCTGTGATCTCCTAACAAAGAAATGAAACGTAGAATTCTGCTGAATTTGAAGTTATCAGAAAAACTCTTCTTTGGAGAGTAAGAACCAATTGCCATTGAGTCAATTCTCACTCATGACGATTTCATGTGTGTCAGAGTAGAACTATGCTCCATAGGGCTTTCAACGACTGATTTTACAGAAGTAGAGGCACCTCTGAGTAGATTCAAACCTCTAACCATTTGCACCACCCAGGGACTCCCTTTGGAGAGTAGTTAGTGCTATTTTCAGGGTCTTGCCTCATTATGAACCAGACATCCTTATTCTAGTTAACACAAGCTATAAAGGCATTTAGGAAGACTGCCCTGATAAGAGCACTAGCAAAGACAGGCTATCTGACATAAAACCTTGAGTATTTAGGGCCATGTTTTCTGGAGCATGTGTGGTAACTAGATCCTTAGTTAGGTTTGAGGGACGTTCAAGAACTCTTCTATGCTGAATTGTTTCCCATTGATTTGGACTTTTCCTTTTTGCAATCCTTTTCCTCATACAAGGAGTGATGAAATTCAACCCTTGAGAATGATCACACTTCTCAACATCCCAAATTTCCTAATTTTTCCTGTTATTTCTCCATCAGAGAATTAATCACTTCTCAATAAATAAATGCATCAGTCAACAAACAAACCTCCTTTCCAAAGGCTCCATTCTGAGAAGCAAACGTTGAGGCAAGTTTTTTTTTTTTTTCCTTCTTTTTGTAAAGTGTACTTGTCAAAAAATGTGCCATTTCATTGGAGCTGTTGTTGGCTTCTTAACAATGCTGTCTGCCAACCACACAAACAAGTCTTTAGCTGCCTATGTGTGACTTATCACAACAAAGTTTAGTCAAATAAATTGCGGCCATATTGTAAGAAATGTTTTGTAAGTAAGCAGAAGAGAATAATAGTAAAAGACTGCTATAATTTTTGAGCATCAGCTCCTGTGAAAGGAAATTAATATTCATATTTAATCTTCACAACAGTTCTCCACATTGGCATTATTAGCCCTCCCCTTCCCCGTCCCCCAAATTATAAGATGCATTTCAGAGAAAGATGCTAAGTTGCGGGGCGAAATTCAGCTAACAGCTATATATGGTAGATTTTATAGTGTTTATCCATATTCAGTGTTTCTCCCTGAGAGTCCTCTCCTTGAAGGAAGATTATACATTCTACACAGTACATTTTAAAAGCCAGCCATGAGAACAGGCGATAATCTAAATAGAGCCTGCTCCATCATTCAGGGCCTGACAGTGAAAGCAATATGGGATAATGTTGCAATTAATCCAATATAGACAGATTATATATGCAAGAAATAAACCTTCATTGTTAGCCTCTGACATTTTGGGGTCACTTGTTACTGCAGTATCACCTATCCTGACTGACACAGTACCAAAAACAAGACATAAATTCAACACAGTTAACCTCAATGCCCTTGTTTGTGCTACTGATTTGTCTTTTTAATTTTTATTGTGCTTTAAGTGAAAGTTTACAAATCAAATCAGTCTCTCATACAAAAATTTATATACACCTTGCTATATACTCCTAATTGCTCTCTGTCTATTGAGACAGCCCGGTCCTTAGCTCCACTCTCTATATTCGTTTCCATTCCACCAGTTTCTAACCACCTCTGTCCTCTCATCTCCCCTCCAAAGAGGAGATGCCAACATACTCTCATGTGTCTACTTGATCCAAGAAGCTCATTCTTCACCAGCATCTTTTTCTATCCCATTGTCCAGTCCAATCCATGTCTGAAGAGTTGGCTTAAGAAATCTTTCCTGTCCTGACCTAACAGAAGGTCTGGGGGCCATGACCACCGGGGTCCTTCCAGTCTCAGTCAGACTATTAAGTCTGGCCTTTTTATGAGAATTTGGGGCCTGCATCCACTGCTCTCCTGCTCCCTCAGGGGTTCTCTGTTGTGTTCCCTGTCAGGGCAGTCATCGGTTGTAGCCGGACACCGTCTAGTTCTTCTGGTCTCAGGCTAACGTAGTCTCTGGTTTATGTGGCCCTTTCTGTCTCTTGGGCTCTTAATTACCCTGTCTTTGGTGTTCCTCATTCTCCTTTGCTCCAGGTGTGTTGAGACCAATTGATGCATCTTAGATGGCCGCTTGCTAGCATTTAAGACCCCAGATGCCCCTCTCCAAAGTGGGATGCAGAATGTTTTCTTAGTAGATTTTATTATGCCAATTGACTTAGATGTCCCCTGAGACCATGGTCCCCAAACCCCTGCCCCTGCTACGCTGGCCTTCGAAATATTCGGTTTATTCAGGAAGCTTCTTTGCCTTTGGTTTAGTCCAGTTGTGCTGACCTCACTGTATTGTGTTGTCTTTCCCTTACCTAAAGTAGTTCTTATCCATTATCTAATTAGTGAATACCACTTTCCCTCCCTCCCTTCCTCCCCCCTCTTTTAACTATCAAAGAATATTTTCATCTCTTTTTAAACTATTTCTTGAGTTCTTATAATAGTGGTCTTAATTTTTGGAAACCCTGGTGGCATAGTGATTAAGTGCTATGGCTGCTAACCAGGAGGTTGGCACTTCAAATCCACCAGGCACTACTTGGAAACTCTAAGGGGCAGTTCTACTCTGTCCTATAGGGTCGCTATAAGTTGGAATTGACTCGACGCCAGGGGGTTTGGTTTGGATACAATATTTGTCCTTTTGCAACTCACTAATTTCACTCAGCGTAATGCCTACCAGATTCCTCCATGTTATGAAATGTTTCACAGGTTCATCACTGTTCTTTATCAATGCACAGTATTCCATTGTGTGAATATACCATAATTTATTCATCCATTCATCCACTGAAGGGCACCTTGGTTGCATCCATCTTTTTGCTATTGTAATCAGTACTGAAATGAACATGGGTGTGCATATATCTGTTCTTGTAAAGGCTCTTATTTCTCTAGGATGTATTCCAAGGAGTGGGATTGCTGGATGGTATGGTAGTTCTATTTCTAGCTTTTTAAGGAAACGCCAAATCGATTTCCAAAGTGGTTGTACCATTTTATATTCCCACCTGCAGTGTAGAAGTGTTCCAGTCTCTCCACAACCTCTCCAACATTTATTGCTTTGTGTTTTTTGGGTTAATGCCAGTCTTATTGGAGTGAGATGGAATCTCATTGTAGTTTTGATTTGCATTTCTCTAATGGCCTATGATTGTGAGCATTTCCACATGTATCTGTTAGCTACCTGAATGTCTTCTTTAGTGAAGTACCTGTTCATATGTTTATGCCATGTATTAGAGCTCCTAACATTGTCCCTAATTTTTCTTCCATGATCTTTAGTGTTTTAGATTTTACATTTAGGTCCTTCATCCATTTTGGGTTAGTTTTTGTGTATGGTGTGAGGTACGGGTCTTGTTTCATTTTCTTGCAGTTTGATATCCAGTTATGCCAGCACCATTTGTTAAAAGGATTATCTTTTTCCCGTTTAAGTAATTTAGGGCTTTTGTCCAATATCAGCTGCTTATATGTGGATGGATTTATGTCTGGATTCTCAATACTGTTCCACTGGTCTATGCATCTGTTGTTGCACCAGTACCAGGCTGTTTTGACTACTGTGGTGGTATAATAGGCTCTAAAATCAGGTAGAGTGAGGCCTCCCACTTTGTTCTTTTTCAGTAATGTGTGACTTATCCAGGGCCTCTTTCCCTTCCATACGAAGTTGGTGATTTGTTTCTCCATCTCATTAAAAAATATTTTTGGAATTCAAATTGGAATTGCATTGTATCTATAGATCACTTTTGGTAGAATAGACATTTTTACAATGTTAATTCTTTCTATCCATGAGCAAGGTATGTTTTTCCACTTATGTAGGTCTCTTTCAGTTTCTTGCAGAAGTGTTCCGTAGTTTTCTTGGTATAAGTCTTTTACATCTCTGTTAAGATTTATTCCTAAGTATTTTATCTTCCCAGGGGCTGCTGTAAATGGCATTGATTTGGTGATTTCCTCCTCAATGTTCTTTTTGTTGGTGTAGAGGAATCCACTAATTTTTTATATGTTTGTCTTGTATCCTGATACTCTGCTGAACTCTTCTATTAGTTTCAGTAGTTTTCTGGAGGATTTCTTAGAGTTGTCTGTGTGTAAGTTCATGGCATCTGCAAATAGAGATACTTTTACTTCTTCCTTGCCAATGTAGATACCCTTTATTTGTATATCGAGCCTAATTGCTCTGGCTAGGACCTCCAGCACAATGTTGAATAAGAGTGGGGATAACAGGCATCCTTGTCTGGTTCACGATCTTAAGGGGAATGTTTTCAGTCTCTCTCCATTTAGGATGATGTTGGCTATTGGCTTTGTATATACGCCCTTTATTATGTTGAGGAATTTTCCTTTTATTCCTATTTTGCTGAGAGTTTTTATCATGAATGGGTGTTGAACTTTGTCAAATGCCTTTTCTGCATCAATTGATAAAATCGTTTGATTCTTGTCTTTTGTTTTAGATATATGATGGATTACATTGTTTTTCTAATGTTGAACCATCCCTGCATACCTGGTATGAACGCCACTTTTTTTTTTTTTCTTTTAGTCATGGTGAATTAATCTTTGATAAAAAAAAAAAATTTTTTTTTTTTTTTATATTGTTGAATTCTTTTGGCTAGAATTTTGTTGAGGATTTTTTGCATCTAAAGTCATGAGTGATATAGATCTGTAATTTTCTTTGTTTGTGGTGTCTTTACCTAGTTTTGGTATCAGGGATATGCTGGCTTCATAGAATGAATTTGGGAGTACTCTGTCCTTTTCTATGCTCTGAAATACCTTTAGTAGTAGTGGTGTTAACCCTTCTCTGAAAGTTTGGTAGAACTCTGCAGTGAAGCTGTCCAGGCCAGGGCTTCTTTTTGTTGGGAGTTTTTTGATTACCTTTTCAATCTCTTCTTTTGTTATGCGTCTATTTAGTTGTTCTACCTCTGTTTGTGTTAGTTTAGGTAGGTAGTGTGTTTCTAGGAATTCATCCATTTCTTGTAGCTTTTCAAATTTGTTAGAGTACAATTCTTCATTGTAATCTGATATGATTCTTTTAATTTCAGTTGGGTGTGTTGTAATATTGCCTATCTCATTTCTTATTCAGGTTATTTGCTTCCTCTCCTCTTTTTCTTTTTTCAGTTTGGCCAGTGGTTTATCAATTTTGTTGATTCTTTCAAGGAACCATCTTTTGGTCTTCTTAATTCTTGCAATCATTTTTCTTTTTTCTATTTAATTAATTTTGCTCTATTTTTTATTATTTGTTTTATTCTTGTGCCTGAGGGTTTCTTTTGCTGTTCTCCATTTGTTCACGTTGTCGGCATAATTCTTTGATTTTGGCCCTGTCTCGTTTTTGTATGTATGCATTTATTGATATAAATTGACCTCTGAGCACTGCTTTGACTGTGTTCCAAAGGTTCTGACAGGAAGTGTTTTCATTCCCTTCGGTTTCTATGAATTTCTTTATTCCATTCTTGATGTCTTCTATAATCCAGTCTCTTTTGAGCAGGCTGTTGTCCAGTTTCCAAGTGTTTGATTTCTTTTCCCTGCTTTTTCTGTTATTGATTTCCACTTTTATGGCCTTATGGTCAGAGAAGATGCTTTGTAATATTTTGATGTTTTGGATTCTGCTAAGGCTTTTTTTATGACCTAATATGTGGTCTATTCTAGAGAATGTTCCATGTGCACTAGAAAAGAAAGTATACTTGGCTCTTGTTGGGTGGAGTGTTCTGTATATGTCTATAAGGTCGAGCTGGTTGATTGTGGCATTTAGGTCTTCCATACCTTTATTGAGTTTCTTTCTGGATGTCCTGTTCTTCACCAAAAGTGGTATGTTGAAGTCTCGTACTATTATTGTGGAGCTGTCTATCTTACTTTTCAACGCTGATTGTTTTAAATATCTTGCAGCCCTGTCACTGGGTGCATAAATATTTAATATGGTTATATTCTTCTGGTATATTGTCCCTTTAGTCATTATATAGTGTCCTTCCTTATCCTTTATGATGGATTTAACTTTAAAATCTTTTTTGTCAGAAATTAATTTTGCCAGTCCTGCCCTTTTTGGATTGTTGTTTGCTTGATATATTTTTTTTCCATCCTTTGAGTTTTAGTTTGTTCGCGTCTCTAAGTCTAAGGTCTGTCTCTTCTAGGCAACATATAGACGGATCGTGTTTTTTAATCCATCCTGCCACTTTCTATTTATCGGTGCATTTAGTCCATTAACATTCAGCGTAATTATGGATAGGTACGAATTTAGTGCTATCATTTTGATGTCTTTCTTTTGTGTTGTTGACAGTTTCTTTTTCCCATTTGATTTTTTGTGCTGAGTAGATTATCTTTATGTACTGTCTTTTCCTCGTATTTGTTATTGTTGATTTTGTTTACGCTGAGTGTCTGTTTTTTTCTTGTATTTTATTTTGATGTGTAGGATAGTTTGTCTCCTTTGATGTTAGCTTATTATTTACCCCTATTTTTCTAAATTTAAACCTAACTTTTATTTCTTTATATCACCTTGCCTTCCTCTCCATATAAAAGATCTATGACTATGTTTCTTAATCTCTCTTTATTGTTTTAATGTTGTCTTCTTTTACATAACAACATGGCTGTTTCCCTGTTTTGAGCATTTTTTATCTTGATTTCTTTTTGTGATTTCCCTATCTAGGTTGACTTCTGATTGCCCTGTCCAGTGTTCTAGCCTTGAGTTGATACCTGATATTATTGATCTTTTAAGCAAAGGACTCCCTTTAGTATTTCTTGTAGTTGTGGTTTGGTTTTTACAAAATCCTTAAACTTCTGTTTATCTGGAAATGTCTTAATTTCACGTTCACATTTGAGAGACAGTTTTGCCGGATATATGATTCTTGGCTGTCAATTTTTTTCCTTCAATTTTTTATATAAGTCATCCCATTGCCTTCTTGCCTGCATGGTTTCTGCTGAGTAGTGTGAGCTTATTCTTATTGACTCTCCTTTGTAGGTGTCATTTCATTTATCCCTGGCTGCATTCTTATTGACTCTCCTTTGTAGGTGTCATTTCATTTATCCCTGGCTGCTCTTAAAATTCTCTCTTTATCTTTGGTTTTGGCAAGTTTGATTATAATATGTCTTGGTGACTTTCTTTTAAAATCTACCGTATGAGGAGTAGATGAGCATCTTGGATAGACATCTTTCATGACATCAGGGAAATTTTCTGCCATCAAATCATCAGCAGTTCTCTCTCTATTTTCTGTTATTCCTCCCTGTTCTGGTACTCCAATCACTCAAAGATTATTTCTATTAATAGAATCCACAGGATTCTTAAGGCTTCTTCATTTTTTAAAATAGTTTTATGTGATTTTTCTTCAAATATATTGATGCTAAGTACTTTATCTGCAAGGTCACCAATTTTTCCTTCCAATTCCTTGATTCTGCTCCTCTGACTTTCTATTGAGTTGGCTACTTTTGTAATTTTATTTTTAATTTTCTGAATTTCTGATTGCTGTCTGTCTATGGATTTTTCCAGTTTATTAAATTATTCACTATGTTCCTGTATAACATTTTTATTTTCTTCAACTGCTATATCTGTTTGTTCCTTGGCTTGTTCTGTGTATTGCCTCATTTCCTTCCTGATGTCTTGAAGTGTTCTGTATATTAACTTTTTATATTCTTCCTTTGTAATTCCAGGAAGACACCTTCATCTATAAGATCCCTGGATTCTTTGTTTTGAGAGCTTGTTGAGATGATCATGGTCTCTTTCTTTATGGGACTTGATGTTGACTGTTATCTCCAAGCCATCTATAAGTTATTGTATTAGTTTATTTTATGTTTGCTTACTGTATTGTAGCTTCTTGCTTTGTTTTGTTTTGATATGCCCAAATGGGTTGCTTGAGTGAGCGACCCTGATTATTTTCACCTTTGGAGCTCTGACGTCCTGTCCCCAGATGGCTAGAGCTGTTATCAGGTATATCAGTCTAAGAGTCCATTCAGTTTTCTTGTATGAATTCAGCTCAGATTTCCAGGTAGTTGATCATCAAGTGTGTGGTACTGTCTCTGTCCTACAGTCTTAAAGGGTAGGGGTGATTGACGTAGGTACCAGTATCTGGTTGCAGCAGGGGGTCACACTTGAAACAAGGCAGGGGGCTGAGAATCATCCCCCAAGTGTCTCTGAGGAAAGTGTATCCTTGTTCCCTAGAGTGTACAGGTGGGTGGGTTCTGCTGACAGACCATGGGCATCCAATGTTTTTGGTAGTAAGGACTGGGCGGTACCAGTTATCCTTGGACCCCTGTCTCAGGTGTCTGGGTGACCTGAGTGGGACCACCAGTCCTTAGGCCCCTTATGTGGGTAGATGAGGACCCTGTTTAGTAAGCAAAGCAGTGTCAAACATTAAACACTCACCTCTCCCCTGCACAGCTGTAACAGTTGTAGTCTGCCAAAAAGGTCCTATTTCATGAAATAGGCCCACACAGGTCCATGCAGAGGGGAAATGTACTCAGATTGCGTGGCCCATTTATGCCCGGACAGGAGCCGTTTCTGTTCTGAGCTGCCCCGGTCAGTGGAGCTGGCAAATTATCTTCTCCCCAGTTGCAAATTTATTCCATCTCCAGGGCCTGGAAGATGGCTCTAGGCTCTCAGCAAGGCCTATCTCAGGCCCAGGGGTGCCAACGTCTGCCAAAACCAGCTTGGGGGCACGGAGCACGGTAAAATATACACAAGTTCTTAGCTTTTGCCGAGACCGCAGTTCCTCTCTGGTTCCAGAGATGTGAGTAGGCTGTGTGCCTGGCTACTTTTCCCTGAGGAAACTGTGGCCAAATGCTAGTACCAGCCTGCCGCAGCTGCTCAGGGGAAGGGTGCCTGAGGGCTCTCAGCGATTCAGGTCCAGTAACTCCTCTCTGCTTCTGAACCGTCTCTTCCTCCCCCTGCCCCTCAGTTCGTTTTCTAACCTTGCCTTTGATATTCAGCGTTCCTAGCTTGTCATAAATATACTCGTTTCACTTGTTTTTTCAGTTCATTGTTGTAAGAGCGCTCGCCAGAAGCATCTGTCTATTCTGCCACCTTGGCCCCTACGCTCTGATTTTTCTGAAAAGAAACAAAACTCTTAGCAGTAGAGTAATTTATCAGTGCTTTATCTTGGCTATATACCCTATACCTGTACATTTATATTTCTCTTTTCCTGTTTTCTACTTAATCTGTTTTGTATTATTGATTCTGTACTATACACTGTCCTTGTATCTTTACTTATGTGCTCCCGTAAACAAATAAGTAACAGTAACATTCATTTCTCCTTCTCTTGTATCTGATGGTTTTACTCTTCTAGAAAATATTTTCTGATTAACTGTATGCACTGCAATGAGTCAATACAGTAAAATCATTCCAGTCTCTTTTTGTATCTGTACCTAATTACCATGTTCTCCTTAATTCACAGGATCCTTACCTAATTAGTGTGCTTTTAATTACATTTTGTCTCTTTCTCCATGTGTCAGAAAAGTTCATATTTGATGGGACCAGAGTGTTATTCTGATGACTTACAGGATATAGTATAAGCCCAAACGGAAGTCTTGTTTCAAGGAATATTGTTCAACAGCATCTCCACTCTTTTCTAAATTGGCCAAAATTTCTAACTTCCTCAGGTTCTGATGGTCTTAGCAATTTGTTGTTTGGAAAGACTGGGTGAAATTTCAGACAGAAGGCAGCTCAGAGACTCTCTGTAAGGATTGGACAACCTGATCCTCATCAATGGCCTAAGTCTGCAGGCATTTCCGTTGTGGGAAATATTTTCACTCAAAAATAAGCAATAGGAACATTCCTAAGGATGAAAACAACAGCAAAAAGGGCTGTTGGCTTAGTTTCAAGTCAAGCTTGTTTTATAGCCTCAACAGCTGAATAAAAATCAGTATTTTTTAAAATTCTTTTTAACTTTGCTATTCATTAATTTTTGATTTATTAATATTTATTTTTGTTTACTATGCTACTGGTTATTAAAAATACCATTGTGGTAGCTAAGACACTAATAGTGACATTTCTTGATAGGGTAAATATACCTTTTTGTTTTCTTTTTAATTCTCTAAGTGTTCTAGCATTCTTTTTGAAGAGTGAAATCATGATTTGTGTGAACATTAAGCTCGAGTAAAATTTATCTTAACTATAGGACTGACTGCTAGAGAAAAGGCCATTTCAAATACAAATGACTCAAAATCCCCATAATTGCTCCTCATATAACTATCTTTTTTATTTTTTTCTGACTTATAATAATTGTCTGGTGGTATACTTTTCTTTCTATAATTTGAGTTAGACTAGTGTACATGTGGAAGCCCTGGTGGCGTAGCGGTTAAGTGTCCAACTGCTAACCAAAAGGCAGGCAGTTTGAATCCACCAGGCACTCCTTGGAAACCCTATGGGACAGTTCCACTCTATCTTACAGGGTTGCTTTGAGTCAGAATCTACTTGATGGCAATGGGTATGGTTTGTTTTTTGTTTTTAGTGTACATGTATATGGAGGCAGAAGGAAGAATGTTGCTTATTAATAATGTCAATCCTTGCAAATAATATTATGGTAGATTTAATCCATAACAAGATCACAAATCCATTGCTTGTTTTATATTCATAATAATATAATCCCAGGATAACCTTAAAATTTCCAAGTAGTTATTGCTAAGAAACTTCTGAAAGGACCTCACCTAACTAGTATATAAATCAAAAAACCAAATCCACTGCCATTGAGTCAATTCCAACTAGTATATACGATCTTTAAAATTTAGTTTCTTTCACTTCTACCCATTCCAATTCATTACATGCTCTGCCTCTGTTCTTACTATTTGTTTAGTTGGTATGCTGTAATCCTTTACATATCCCCTTCCAGGTATGGACAAGTAGCTAGTATTGAACCAACCCTCCTACAGAAAACAACTATAAAATCAGATCAGAATATATTAAAAATAAATTATGTGAAGGCATAGTAAAGTGCATAATCACTGCCAAAAACTAAAGTGAGGACAGCATTAGAAAGAAGGAAAAGAAATAGGTAAATTTACCCCTTATATAGCTGTTAACCTAAGGGCAAGTCTTCAGTCAACATCATGAGGCCCAGCTAAAACTTGTGTCAAAATATTTATTTTTCCTGGCTTCAAAAACCAGAAAACGGGTTTTGGGACAAGCACAGTTACTGGAACTTGAGGGAGTAAATCCTAAAAAGGATAGCACCAAAGGGGAACTCTGGTGTAATTGCTGGTGAACCTCTGAGTCATATATGTGCTGCTCAGACTGTAAGTAGACAAAAACCCGAACACCAAACCCATTGCCATTAAGTGGACTCTGACTCATGCAACCCTGTAGGACAGAGTAGGGCTGCTCCATATGTTTCCAAAGAGCAGCTGGTGGATTCAAACTGCTGACCTTTTGGTTAACAGCTGAGCTTTTACCCATTGTGTCACCAGGACTCTTTAAACAGACCAGCTAAGGCTAAAATAATAAAATAGTATTTGAACTACCAGTCACAATAGTGCTCCCAGAGTTGTAGTTTTAGTTCAGCAGTTTATGCCTGCTTTAAGACAGTTAATATTCTGTGGAAAAAAATAAGAGAATCCGCAGTTTTCTATAGCAGCCATTCACAATGTCCAAGATGTAATGTATAACTGCTCAATATATGAAGAAACAGGAAAATATATTTTCTCAAGAGAAAAGACAATCAATTGACATGAAACTTGAGATAGTCCAGATGTTGAAATTATTAAACAAGGGTCATAAAGCAGCTATTTCATGGATCCTCAAGGATGTAGACAAGTGTACTTACAATAAATAAAAGAGAAAACTCTCAGCAGAGAAATAGAAACTATGAAAGTGAACAAAATTCTTGAGTGAAAAATTCAATATCAAAAATTTAAGAGAAAATTACTAAATATACATAATAATAGAATAGAGATGAAAGAGAAAATATTTACTGGCTTTGAAGACATATCAAAAGAGATTTCCAATCTAAAGTAAAAGGAAGAAAATAATTGAAAAAATTAACAGACACTTAGAGTCTCGTGGGGCTATAGCAAAAAGTTTAGCACATGTATTGGAGTTAAAACAGTAGAGAAGAAGGAGGGAACAAGGAATAAAAAAATGTTGAGGAGATGTCTAGATATATCCCAAATTTGTTGAAACATCAACTTACAGATCTATGAAACTCAGACATCAAAGGCAGAGTTCATGAAAACAAAGCCACACGTAGACACTTCAAAGTTAAACTGCTGATAGACAAACAGAAACCTTGAAAACATCCAGGAAAACTGTCACATTGCCTATAGCACAGCAACAATTTGAATGTCTGTGGACTTCTCATTGCAACAAAAAGGAAATGGAATGATGTCTTTAAAATGATAAAAGAAAGAACAACAATGACAGAACCAATAAAAACTTTCAACCCAGAATTCTACGTTTAACAAAAATTCTTTTACAAAAGTGTAGGCAAAATAAAAACAGTTTTAGATAAAATTAAATGAGAAGAATTCATTACCAACAGACTTGTTCTACAAGAAATTCATAAGAAGTTCTTCAGGGTGAACGGAAATGAAACTAGAGGAAAATGGATCTTCATTAAGAAAATGAAGATTATTGGAAGTGGTGAATGTCTGGACAAATACATAAAGCTGATTTTCTTGCTTTTAATTTCTTTATAATACATTTGAGGTCTAAAGAAAAAAAAATCATTTTGGATTTTATAAAAGACTACATATATACTTTATGCAGGAAAAAGATGTGGCAATCTGCTTCTGTAAAGGTTTATAGCCTTGGAAACCCTGTGGAGTGGTGCTACTCTGTCTTATAGGGTTGTCATGAGTCAGAACCGGGTCGCTATGAGTCAGAACCAGGTTGCCAGCGATGGATTTGGTTTGTATACACACACACACATATATACACAAATATGTATAAAATATCTATAAAAGGAAGGCTCAGAGAGACTCATAGCAACCCTATAAGGTCACTATGAGTTGAAATCTACTCGATGGCAATGGGCATATAAAAGGAAGGAGGAGGATAAATGGATCTGTATGGTTGCAAAGTTTCTATATTTTACTTGAAGTGATTCAGTGTTAATTCTAAGTAACTGAAGTAACTGTATCATTTTTAGCAACCACTAAAATAGCATGCAGAGCCCTGGAGGTGCAGTGTTTAAGAGCTCAGGCTGCTAATCAAAAGGTCAACAGTTTGAATCCATCAGCTACTCCTTGGAAACCCTATGGGGCTGTTCAACTCTGTCCTATAGGGTCAAAACCTACTCGAGGGCAATGGGTTTTTGGCTTTGAAATATTATGCAAAAGAGCATAGGGTATCCTCCACCCCCCAAAAAAACCCAGTTATTTTAAATATGGTAGGAAATAAGAAAAGAGGAACAAAAACACTGTATACAAAGAGAAAACAAAGTAAAAATGGTAGATCTAAAGTCAACTATATCAATATTTACATCAAATGTTAAGGGATGTTAATGGACTAATTCCTTTAATCATAAGGCAGTAATTCTCAAAATGGATAAAGAAGCAGCCTCCAACTCTATGATATTAATAAAAATATTGATAGTAAATCAAGGTAAAATGAAATACTGTTAAAATAGCAAGCATAAAAAAGGATAAAATGACTATTTTAACATTAGATAAAGGAGATGTCTAAGCAAAGAGTATTATTAAAGATAAAAATTAACATTTCTTAATAATGATAAGGTGTATATCAAAGGAAAACACATCCTCTTACCCTTAACACCATGCATAAATACAAATATCCCCTACCCCTTTGGTGACCCTTAGGATCTATGGTCGCCTCCCCACATTTTCTGCCTCTCAAGTTTTTTTGGGAAGCTGCTTTCCCACTGACTGTAAATGCAGGCATTAGGAGGGGACTTTTATGACTGTTTTAGACATAAAAATGGGTCTGTGCCACAAATTACTGATTCTACAGGGTATCATGTAAGATATGTACATTTTTGGTAGGAAAATAGAAATGGTAACACATATGTCCCCATGGAATTCTGGGGGATAGATTCAGTGGACAATATATTATCCCACTGGACTCTGAGGAGAAGCTTGTGGGAGGAGGCAAGAAAAAAAGTCTGTACTACCTACTCAAAAATTCAGACATACTCAGCATGCTTCCATTAATAAAAACACATGGTATTGAAATATTCAAAATATTCAAAGCAGAAAATAATTGGGTCACCAAAGGGCTATAGCCTTCAGTATGGATTATACCTCAACATAAAGAAAACAAAAATCCTAATAACTAGACCAATAAGCAACATCATGATAAACGGAGAAAAGACTGAAGTTGTCAAGGATTTCTTTTCACTTGAATCCACAATCAACAACCATGGAAGCAGCAGTCAAGATATTAAAAAGATGCATTGCACTGGGCAAATCTGCTGCAAAACACCACTTTAAAGTGTTAAAAAGCAAAGATGTCACCTTGAAGACTAAGGTGTGCCCTACCCAAGCCATGATGTTTTCGATCACCTCACATGCATGCGGAAACTGGACAATGAATAAGGAAGGCCAAACAAGAATTGACGGCGAAGCTACATCTCACCTATTTTGGACGTGTTTTCAGGAAGGATTAGACCCTGGAGAAGGATATCATGCTTGATAAAGCAGAGAGTCAGTGAGATGGATTGTTACAGTGGCTGCAACCATGACCTCAAACAGCAACAATCGTGACGATGGAGCAGGACTGGGCAGTGTTTCATTCTGTTGGCCAAAGGGTTACTATGAGAACCGAATCAATGGCACCTAACAACAAAAGGGCTATATGATGATATGAACTATTTTATAGGAACATCGTGGTGATTCATTTCCCAATGGGTAAGAAATATATTACAGTATAAATCCATAGAAAAAACCCAGTTATGCTGATATGCAAAATTTCACGGAATTGGTGCTCTTCTATTCTGCGAGAGAAAACTCTTAAAGTCAATTAGATGTTCTGTGTTTTTTAAATGTTATTTAGCGATAGACAGGTGTCCTTCCCAATGATTTACATCTTTACTCAGCCCAGACATACAAAATACTTACGGGATTTTAAAAACAAAATCAATAACATTTCTAATATTTATAGTAAATTTTTATAACAAAGGCTAAACAGTCTTCCCAAGGTCTGTGCAAAGAAAGCTTAAGAATGAAGCTGGACCTACTGAAATGGGTACAATCTTCTACGGAGAAGGATTTCTCTGTTAGATTATGCACCAGAGAAAAGCATGGTATTTTGCAGCTACTCACTCTTGTAAAATGTCCATTCTCTACTTAGATTCAGGTACTGTTGAGAATAATGAGGAAAATCTTTCTCTCTTTCAAGGAGTACTATCCAAATACTTAAATAAATATATAATTATTATGATAGAATACCAAAATTTTATATAATTTCATATACATTTCTCTGACATTAATTTTCCAAGCAAAGAGGGAGAGCAACAAAAAAAAAAAAAAAAATGGAGAGAAAAAAAGGAAGGGAGAGAAAATTCAGGTGCCCTGCATGTTTTATAAGGTCTAGAACTCTGGTCACTCCTTACAATGTCCATGAAAGCCTCAGAGCCAAAGTTCTGTTCCATGGGGAGTTTTTAAGTTACTGCTGCTGGGAGTTTCTCTCCCCAGACTACCTAATTCAGAGTTACTGGAAGAAGCATTTGGGCATCAATAGCTTAGAAAACGTCCCAGGTGATCCTAGATTTCACCCAGAATTTATGACCACTCTTCTAGGAATCCTATGAGAGTCTACTCAGTTTCACTTTGTTGTAGGAATGTGAGCTTGAATGACTTTGGATTCAGTTTTGCACTCTTTCTGTAACATTAACATCACTGCTTTTTTTTAGCCATCGCAAGAAGCAGGCACACCCACACTTTCTATGGAGTTTGTTTCAAATATCATTGCATGAGTATAACACCTGAAGTAGGTGAAGCTTGGGCTAAGAACTGCCAACACTGCTTACACTCCCTACATCCCTTCCTCAGAATTCCTAGTGATAGTTTCCAGCCGTTCTCATTTCCTCAAAAACAAAATAAAAGAACAACAAAAAAAAAAAACACTGAAAGGCAAGAAGGCAATATTGACGCCTCCTGAGTCTTGCCTTATTTTAAAGATTTAGATTAATCAGAGGGGACCTCTCAGATTATGTTTTCTGCCATCTACTGACTCTAACTGAATTCTCATTTCACATTTAGGATGGCCATCTTTTAATAGTCGATAAAAAGGAAATTGTTGACTAATACGTTGTTCAATTTATTATTCTCTAAAATAAATGATTGCAAATACTGCAAACCTCTAAAGGAAAGCTAAATATTTGCACTGTTAATCAAAATACTATCAGAGAACATTTAAATTTTCAGTCTCCTGTTTCTTGCTACTAGGCAACGTGGCTATAATAGATGTTGGTAATCTGGAAAAAGTCTGTTGCTAAAACTGCTGAAATGAAGCTGCTAATGCGCAGAAGGAACTCTGAGATGGTGTGATATGTTTCAGCTTGTGTGGAAAGAGCTGTTCAATCTAAATCCTATCTAAGCGAAACCTTTTTAATTCACTCACCTGAATGTGTGAGGCTCTTTAGCTATCGCATTCCTCTGATCCCACTGTGCAATGGTTGAATTTAGAGGTGTTAACAATTGACTTCTTCTGGATTTATTGATTTGTGCAGCATAGAACGAAAAATGCTGACTAAAACTTAGCTGCAGGTCAGTTGGCCATTAGATATGTTGACTTTTTAATAGCTTGTGCGGATGCAGAAGTACACTCAGGCTGAATGAGACCTCATAAACACCCTTTTTGATAAAAATGCATTCATTTTCTGCATCTCTGAGTAAAGCTTCCCATAGTGATCCATCACATCACTTAAAGGTTTAGCCTTTCGTAGAACATCAGAAAGTGTTTTGGTTTCAAAACGAGGTGCGTTTCATTTGTGTGTGCTATGGGAGATGAACAGATTTCTGAATTAATTATTTACGAGCTATTTAAGAGCTGGGATTTGGCAAATTTCAAGGCAAAGACTTAGAATCTATAATTCTATCAATTGCATGATGTTATTTTGGTGTTTTCCAATGAGGAATGCTATCGTTTAAAGCATGCTATTTTCCTGTTTATGATACTCTCCAGTACTGTGAAAGAAGACGTAAACTCACTATAAAGAAGTAACTGCAATGTTATTTTTTGTCACTGCTAGTGCCCAAGGTTCTTTTTACATCAACATATCATTCTGTAAAATTAACCCTTGTTCTTCTTGATACAGTTCTTTTGTTGTTGAGAAAGGAATACAGTTTTTGGAGTGCTCTTGCTCAATATTTCCTGAGTTAAGGAAATATGTTTCTAATTTGGCAAAAGCCAAATGACTCAGCTTTATTTAGTGATTATTCCCATTCCAGATGTTCTAAAATCCTTGACATGTTTATTTTTTCCAATTTATGAAAGTGAATCTTCAGATGATTTATTTTTGTCCTTGGAATAATTCAAAAATAATTTATAAACATAATTTATAAATCATTGCTAAAATCTATAAATAGATAATTACTACCAGTTGTATTTATTAAAAACAATGAGTTTGAACTTCTTGGGGATTCTGACATTGCTTTATTAATGGAAAGAAAGTCTGTTTATAAGCATGACCACATTTATTTAATGAAAATAATCATCAGCGGCATTAAAAAAACCAACCAGTTGCCATCAAGTCGATTGCGACTCATAGTGACCCCATAGGACAGAGTAGAACTGCCCCACAGGGTTTCCAAGGAGCACCTGGTGGAATCAAACTGGTGACCTTTTGGTTAGCAGCCATAGCTCTTAACCACTACACGACCGACCGTGGAGCTTAATACACCCCATTTGGAAGGAAGGCACTAATTAAGTGCCCTAATTTTTAATCAGTGTGGAAGAGTGTTGAGTAGATTGAATTTTTTTCAGTCAGTGCTCACCTTCCATTAAATACGCACCTGACTCAACAGCACTGGGTTTTGGGGTCTGAATCAGGAAATATAGTGGCACATAAAGACATCTTCATACAGCTTATACTTTCAAATAAGAGGTGCACAGAAAAAAAAGCAAAATGCTTACCTTAACTAAGTTGTAGCTTATCCCTACTTTAGGGAGTCACTCCTTCCTTTATAGGCTACCTATTAAGGACTAGGAGCCCTGGTGGTAAAGAGCTATGGCTGCTAACCAAAAGGTCAGCAATATAAATCCACCAATTGCTCCCTGGAAACTCTATGGGGCAGTTCTACTCTGTCCTATAGGGTTACTATGAGTTGGAATCCACTCAAAGGCTTTTTTTTTTTTTAATTATCCTTACAACCCATTGCTAAGCTTTGTTATGTAGACATGGCAGCGGTAAGGTTGCAGGGATAGGAAACTCTAGGGGTTTCAGTGTTGAATGATCAGAACTATAATCACTTTTTAGTTTGCATGGAACTATCTAAGTAATTTATGTTCTGCAGGGTAAATTTGAGAGTATATACCCCACTAGTAAGGAGGAGCCCTGGTGTTGCAATGGTTAAGAGTTCAGCTGCTTACCATAAGGTCTAAGGTTTGAACCTTAAGACCTGGCAATCTGCTCTAGTAAAGAGTAAAAAAAAAAAAAAATCCATTGCCATGAAGTTGATTTTGACTCATAGTGACCCTATATAGGACAGACTAGAACTGCCCCATGGGGTTTCCAAGGAGCAGCTGGTAGATTCAAACTGCTGACGTTTTGGTTAACAGCCATGCTCTTAATCACTGTACCACCAGGGCTCCCTTGTAAAGACAACAGCCTAGGGAACCCTATGGGGCAGTTCTACTCTGTCACATGAGTTTACTCTGAGTCAGAATCAACTCAATGGCACACAGCAACAACACCAGTAACGCTACTAGTGTCTTTATGTTCACTAAAAATACCATTCTGAACTGAATGCCCTACCCACTCCATGCTGCCATTGAATAGGAGAGGCCTTAAAGTTCTTTTTAAAGTCAGCCCTGTCAGGGAGCACAACAGACAACTCCTGAGGGAGCAGGAGACCAATGGGATACAGACCCCAAATTCTCATGAAAAGACCATACCTAATGGTATGACTGCGACTAGAGGAATCCCAGACACAATGCTCCCCAGAACTTCTGATGGCACAGGACAGGAACTATCCCCGAAGACAACTCATCAGGCATGAAAAGGACTGGTCAGTGGTGGGGAGAGAGATGCTGATGAAGAGTGAGCTAATTAAATCAGGTGGACACTGGAGAGTGTGTTGGCAACTCTTGACTGGAGGGGGGATGGGAAGATAGAGAGGGAAGATGGCAAAATTGGCACGAAACGAGAGACTGAAAGGGCTGACTCAATAGGGGGAGAGCAAGTGGGAGAAGGGAGTAAGATGTATGTAAACCTACATGTGACAGACTGATTGGAATGGTAAACGTTCACTTGAAGCTTAATAAAAATTAATTAAAAAAAAAAAGAATATTTTGTGCATCATATCATGCTCATAAAATTATGCATGTTTTAGGTTACATTTGCATATAAATAGACTAACATGACTACAACAGTGGTAAGTGGGTTGTTTTCATATACATATTTGCATTACATACATATATATGAATAAAATATAAGAATAATCTAGAGAATGTGAATAAAATGAACATCTTTTCTAAACAACCATCTTAAGAAATAGGAACTAAAGTTTAAATATTACTGTTGTAGTATAGGATCCCTGGGGGTACAGTGGTTAAGGGATCAGCTGCTAACCAAAAGGTCAGCAGTTCAAATCCATCTTGGAAACACGATGGGACAGTTTTACTCTGTCCTATTGAACACCACAGAATGAGCAGTTGTGTTCACTCATTCTATTACCTTCCGATTTCTCTCCCATACACTGGGAATTATTTTCTGTTACTGTAAATTCATATTGCCAAGTTTAAAAATTGCTTAATTGTTCAGAAAGGTGGATAGCGAACTTGAAAGTATGAGCCTAAATCAAGGAGAAGAGAATAATCAATAGTTGCAACCAAAGATTTTAGGCATGCAAGTCTTTATGCTTCCCGACAATCATTTACTTACAGTCTATGGAATCCCAACTTTGTTTTCTCTTTATCTTCTTCCAGCTCTACTCACTTACATTTATGGTCTTTTTTAAAAATCTTTTTTGTTTAATAATACCCTAATTTCCACATGTTTCTGACTCTGCTAATGGTAACTTGATCCTAATTCCTAATAATGCCGTTGTTAGGTAGCTTAATTTTGGTGTTCTTTATCTGTAGCTGATTTTTTATTATACTTGATCCAAAAGAAAATAGAGGTGAAAAAAGCTGATAACAATGATGATAATGATGGTGATGACTGAAAAGACTCTTTAGGACACAGTGTAATGATTTATATGCAATATTTCATTTTCACAATAACTCTGTGAGGTTGGCATGATTAGTTTTATTTTTCTGGAAGATAAAGCAAAACATTAGAATGATTAAGTAAATCACTCAAGGTTATATAATTAACAAATATTGAAACTGAGATTTGACCCCAGGAATGACTCACAGTTTGGTACTCCTAACCATTGTGAAATCCTTCTCCATAAATAGAATTTACTGAGTGGCAACTGTGTGTCAGGTACTGGTAGTACATTTAACTTGTTATATTTGTACACAAATGGACATGATAGTCCATGTACTCATGATAGAGTACACCAGTGGTAAATGGGTTATTTTGATTTTTTTTTTCACATCCCTGTGCCTTTTTGGCATTGAATTTTTCTATACACAGAATTGCCTATTTGTGACACAAACTCACAGAGTAAGATATTTCCAGGTATTGCTGAAATGACACTTTGATGTTACCCAAAGCCACTCAATTCCTGACTGCTAAGTTGAGTTACCGAATAATCTCCTGCTTGTTTACGTTTCACTGACCTTGAGATTTTAGAATTAGAAACATGACAATGCACAAGAAATTTGTAATGCAAAAGATGTAACAGACCGTTACAGTTGAGGGCTTTATATTAACACACATATACATACATATCTGCATATATATGTATGTGAGAAAATATAAATATACCTGAATACATGTACACATGTACACAGTCTTCAACCAAGTGTTACAGGAGCTACTAAATGTTAAAGTGTTCCTGATTATTTAAATTTTTTCATTTAAAAGATTCCTTTCTTGCTGGACACGTACTGTATGTGAATGGTTTTTGACAATTAGTAGCATGTATAAATCAATTGCAATACACAAACACTCCTAAACAAAAAAGAAAACACATCTAAGAATTGATTGAAATGTATCAAAAGAAAACATTAAATCAACATATAATTCAAATGAGGGTATAGTTTAGGGGAAAAATAATGTTGAAATTTATCAGGAGAAAATAGGTAGGAAAAAATACTGCAAAGAGTTTATTGCTTTCTCTGTTTGACGATAAAGTGTGAAACCTTTGGCTAAGGTTACAAACAGATTCCAGTGTAACCACCTGCACAATTTTCTGGAACCATTTCCAGAATAAATAGGAACTCACCTCACTGACCCTATTATGGGGAAAGGAAAAGAGGTAGCTAGGCTGTAGACTTCCAGAAAACATGCCTCGTAGATTGCTTTCCCTAGAGAATTCAGCCCTAGTGTCTCTAGCTCTTTATATTTCATTCTCTCTCCCTCTCTCTCTCTTTTTGCCCCCAAGAGTACATGTGTCCACACATAAACGTTTGCCATATCACATTCATCTGGCACTGGTTCTTCATCAGTCTCTGCCATGAGGACACTTTCAGGAAAAATAATCTTAACCGTGATTCACATACTCATCCCTAAATCTTTGTGTACTCACACTCACAAACTGAAGAATCGAAGAAGGAGGGGGTGAGAGAAGGAGAGACAGAGAGAAGGCCCTACCCAACACATGATTAGCACGTACATTATCGATGTGTTGTTGTTAAGTTTTATGCATCCGGTACATCCTTTTCAAACTCACTTAAGATGTGCATGAGAGATTATATAATATGTTGGCAAAACCCTAAATAGCAAATGCCATTTCAGTGGAAATTCCTGTTTAATAAAACCATTTATAAGTCACAGTAAGAAGCCAACTTATTTCAATAAATATTAGGTGCAACACAGGCCCAGTGCAGTGAAAGAATTTAACCATGTTTCTGAATATATTATGCCCACTTCTGTACTTAGAAAACTCAGGTACTTTTTAACACAGTATGCAAGTTTAAAACAGGAATAAAAATATAACTTTCAATTAGGGTGTTGATGGATTATAGTGTTATTGTTGTTGTTGCAGGTGTTTTTTTCCTAATCTTAAAGTTATTCTACTCAATATACTGACCGTGGTCACCCACTGGTCACATCTTGAAGAGGTTAAGAATGTGGGTTGTGGGGTCAGATTTTTCTGAGGTCATAATTTGCTATGTGACCTTTTCTTAATCTCATTATGCTTCACAGCCCTCATTTGTAAAATGAGGATAATAATTATGCCTGGTACCTTGGGTTGTAAAAAAGACTATTATTACTTAAGTTAGCATCATGTGACTGAGCAATTATCATGGGTTACTGATTTTATTCTTGCGAAAAGTTTATTAGTTGGTGGTGTTTTTACCATCCCTATATCGAAAATTGGAGTCCTGGTGACACAGTGGCTAAAGAGCTTGGCTGCTAACCAAAAGGTCAGCAGCTCGAATCCACCAGCTGCTCCTTGAAGATCCTGTGAGGCAGTTCTACTCTGTCCTATAGCATAGTTATGAGTTGAAATCGACTTGACAGCAATAAGTATATTTAAAATTAACCATTGAAACTCAAAGAGATTCTATAATTTTTTTTGAGGTCACACAGCTAACAGGTATGGCCTTAGGATTTATGCCCAAGGAGTCTCATCCTGGAGATGGTTCTCTTACCCACTATAATAAATTCCATCATGAGATCATACATGTATGCACAATGCTTGACATTTGGTAAAAAAAAAAAAAAAAAAAAAAATTGACATTTGGTAAGTACTCAATAAATGTTAGCTGTAATTCTTTGAAACCATTTTTTCCATCATTTTCAGGCACCTATTATAACTAATGAGAAGTCTGCTTTAAATCTTATGTTTGTTCAATCAATAAATATGTGTTGTTGTTGTTGTGTGCCGTCAAGTCATTCCAACTCATAAAAACCCTACGTGACCGAGTAGAACTGCCCCATAGGGTTTCCTAGGCTGAGTACGTACTATATGCCATGTACTCTTCTTGGTACTAGGGATGCAACAATAAACTAAGCAGAAAAAAAAAAAAAAAAAACTCCCTACCCCTGTGGAATTTACATTCTAGTGCTTGCAGAGATACATATAAAAATAGGATAAATAAGTACTGTTATAGTATGTTAGGGGGTCCTTGTGGCACAGTAGTTAAGAACTTGGCTGCTTACCAAAAGTTCGGCAGTTGGAATCCATTAGCTGCTTCTTGGAAACCCTAGGGCTCCGATAGGTTACCATGAGTTGGAATCAATTCGATGGTGATAGGTTTGGTTTGGTTTATAGTGTATTAGATGGTAAGTGTTAAAGGAACTAATAAAGTAGCTAGGGGACTAGGAAGTGTCAGGGCATGTAATTTTAAATGAACTAAGCAATGCTTTTCATCGTTGGCACAAACCTTTGTGAGCTTCAGTTTCTTCATTCATAACACAGCAATAGTAATACCTGCTCTTATAATCTTAAGAAATTATGTGGGAATCAAATAAAATAATAGAAGGAAGCATGCTTTGCAAATTATACAATCATTAAAAATATATGACAAAGGAGGCGGGGCCAAGATGGCGGAGTAGTCCAACACTTCCTGTAGTCCCTCTTACAACAAAGACCCGAAAACACAAGAAGATCGATTATATGTGACAATTGAGGAGCCCTGAACATCAAAGGCAAAGTTGAGGAATCGGACTGAGCAGCAGGGGAAGAGGGGCATGGTTCAGAAGCAGTGAGGAGTTGCCAGACCCAACCCAGTGGGAACCACACCCTGCAGGCTTGATCAGCTGGTGCATGCACGGTGAGGCAAGCAGTGGCACTTGAGACACGTTCTCCTCATCAGAAAAGACCAAGGGGCAGAGTGTTTTCCTAAGCCTCTGGAACCAGTGAAAAGTAGCACTCAATCAGCAAAAGATAAGTACATGTGTCTAACCTACCGTGCGGATCAAAAAACACCCTTTTTGGAAAGAACTTCACTCCCATTTATTTGCCCCTTACCCACTCTGCATCAGGTCTCCAGCCAGCTTCAGTGACTGCCACATCCCCTGGGCCAGAAGTAGGACCTGTTGCATGCCCTAAACCATTCTTCTGGCTTTAGAGAGGGAACGAATTAACAAACAGGAAAAAATAATCTGCCAGATCCCCTATGCTGGGAACCCGGGCCAGGCACAGCTCCTTTCCTAGGCACAGGCATAAGAGGTCCATGGACTTTGAATACCTTTCACCCCTTCATAGTGTTGTGTGGGCCCATTTCAACAGCTCAGGCCCTCATTAGCACAGTAAAATAGGGTATGTACCTGAAGCCTATTATCAACTGTATCAGCTGTAAGACGGAGTGGTAGATTTGTGTCAAATGATACTGCTGTGCCCATTAAGCAGGGTCCTCACCTACGCACATCAGAGGCCTGAGGATTGGTGGCTCCACCAACACCACCTAGCTATCCATGACAGGGGTCCAAGAATAACTGGTCCTTCCCAGTTCTTACAGCCAACAGCATTGGGTACTCACAGTCCAGCTGCAAAACCCACCCACCTATGCACTCTGGGGAGTAGGGACACACTTCCCTCCCAGATACTCAGGAGCAACCATCAGCCCGTTGCCTTGTTCAGCGCATGACCCCTTCTGCAGCCAGATACCTGAGCCTAGTCCAATCACCCCTGCCCATCTAGAACTGTAGGTGAGAGCCTATGCCACACACTTGGTGATTAACTACCCTGTGTACCTGAGCTGAATCCATACAAGAAAAGTAAACAGACTCCTGGGCTCACACATGTAGTAACAGCTCCAACTGGTGACAGGACATGAGAGTTTCAAGGGCACCAATAATCACATGACCAGCCTATTTGGGCCTATCAAAACAAGAAGCCAGGACACAGTAAGCAAACATAAAATAAATAATACATTGTATTATAAATAAACATAATAAATTCTTGATGGCTCAGAGACAACAGTCAATATCAAATCATATAAAGAGGCAGACCATGACAGCTTCAGCAAGCACCCAAAACAGAATCAAGAAACCTTTTGGAAGAAGAGAACTTCTTGGAATTACCAGAGGTAGAGTTCGAAAGACTCATATACAGAGCTCTTGAAGAGGTCAGGCAAAGCAGTGAAAAAGCCAAGGAACACACAGACAAAGCAATAGAGGAATTTCAGATGGTTATACAAGAGCATAATGACAAATTTAGCAGGCTGCAAGAATCCATAGAGGCACAGCAAACAAATTCAAAAGATTAACAATAAAATTTCAGAATTAGACAACTTAATAGAAAGTCACAGGAGCAGAATTGAATGGAACGGATGGAGCAATGGAAATCAGAATTAGTAAGATCGAAGATAAAACACTTGGCACCAATATATTTGAAGAAAAAAGAAATAAAAAAAAAAATGAAGAAACCCTAAGAATCATGTGGGACTCTATCAAGAGGAATAACCCACGAGTGACTGAAGTACAAGAAAGGGGGTGATAACAGAAAATAGAGAGAGATATGTTGAAGATTTGTTGGCAGAAAACTTCCCTGATATCATGAAAGATGAGAAGATATAAATCCAAGAACTCATTGAGCCCCACACAAGGTAGATTCCAAAATAAAGTCACAAGGCATATTATAATCAAACTTGCCAAAACAAAGATAAAAAGAGAATTTTAAGAGTGGCTAGAGATAAATGAAAAGCCATCTACAAAGGAGAATCAATAAAACTAAACTGGGGCTACTCAGTAGAAACCATGCAGCAAGAAGGCAATGAGATGATATATACAAAGCCTTGAAGGAAAGAAATTGCCAGCCAAGAATTACATATCCAGCAAAACTGTCTCTCAAATATGATGGCAAAATTAGGGCACTTCCAGATAAACAGAAGTTTAGGGAATATGCAAAAACCAAACCAAAATTACAAGAAATACTGAAGGGAGTTCTCTGGTTAGAAAATCGATAACATCAGATAACAACCTAAGACTAGAACACAGGACAGAACAACCAGATATCAACCCAGATAGGGAAGTCACAAATAAATCAAAGCTAAAATAATGAAAATAGGGCAACAGAGACTTCAATATGTAAAAAGTGACAACATTAAACAAAAAAGAGGGACTAAATAATGTAGTCTTAGATCTTTCATATGGAGAAGAAGTCAAGGCACTATACAGAAATAAAAGATTGGCTTAAACTTAGAAAAATAGGGGTAAATATTAAGGTAACCACAGAGGAAACTAACAATTCTACACATCAAAATAAAAAACAAGAAAAACATAAAGACTCAGAAAATACAAAATCAGCAACAATGAAAGGATGAAAAGAAAATACATAAAGAAAAACAACTAAGGCTATGGTCTTTGATCTTCATCAGTAGGTGCTTCAAGTCTTCTTCACTTTCAGCAAGCAAGGTTGTGTCATCTGCATAACACAGGTTGTTAATGAGTCTTCCTCCAATCCTGATGCCCCGTTCTTCTTCATATAGTCCAGCTTCTTGGATTATTTTCTCAGCATACAGATTGAATATGTATGGTGAAAGGATACAACCCTGATGAACACCTTACCTGACTTTAAACCATGCAATCTCTGTGCTCTATTGGAACAACTGCCCCTTGATCTATGTACAGGTTCCTCATGAGCAGAATTAAGTGTTCCGGAAATCCCATTCTTTCTAATGGTATCCATAATTGGTTATGATCCATACATTCGAATGCCTTTTCATAGTCAATAAAACACAAATAAACATCTTTCTGGTATTCTTTGCTTTTAGCCAAGATTCATCTGACATCAGCAATAATAAGCTTGGTTCCATGTCCTCTTCTGAATCTGGCCTGAATTTCTGGCAGTTCCCTATTAATATACTGAGGCAACCGCTCTTGAATGATCTTCAGCAAAATTTTGCTTGCATGTGATATTAATGATATTGTTCGAAAATTTCCGCATTTCGTTGGATCACCTTTCTTAGTAATAGGCATAAATATGGATCTCTTCTAGTCGGTTGGCTGGATAGTTATCTCCCAAATTTCTTGGCATAGACAAGAGAGTGCTTCCAGCACTGCATCCATTTGTGGAAACATCTCAATAGATACTGCATCAAATCCTGGAGGCTTGTTTTTCGCCAATGCCTTCAGTGCAGCTTGGACTTCTTCCTTCAGTACCATCGGTTCCTGATCATATGCTACTTCCTGAAATGGCTGAATGTCAACCAATTCTTTTTGGTATAATGACTGTGTATTCCTTCCATCTTCTTTTGATGCTTCCCGCATGGTTTAATATTTTCCCCATAGGATCCTTCACTATCGCAACTCAAGGCTTGAATTTTTTCTTTCAACTTGTGAAATGCCGGGCGTGTTTTCCCTTTTGGTGTTCTATCTCCAGCTCTTTGCATATGTCATTATAATACTTCACTTTGTCTTCTTGAGCCACCCTTTGAAATCTTTCATTCATTTCTTTTACTTCATCATTTCTTCCTTTTGCTTTAGCTGCTTGATGTTCATGAGCAAGTTTCAGAGTCTCCTCTGACAACCATCTTGGTCTTTTCTTTCTTTCCTTCCTTTTCAATGACCTCTTGCTTTCTTCATGGATGATGTCCTTGATGTCATTCTACAACTTGTCTAGTCTTCGGTCACTAGTGTTCAACGAGTCAAATCTATTCTTGAGATGGTCTCTAAGTTCAGGTGGGATATACTCAACGTCATATTTTGACTCTTGTGGACTTGCTTTGATTTTCTTCAGTTTCAGCTTGAGCTTGCATATGAGCAGTTGATGGTCTGGTCCACAGTCAGCCCCTGACCTTGTTCTGACTGATGATATTGAGCTTTTCCATTACCTCTTTCCACAGATGTATTTGATTTGATTCCTGTGTATCCCATCTGGCGAGGTCCATGTGTAGAGCTGCTGTTTAAGGTTGAGAAAAAAGGTATTTGAAGTGGAGGTGTCGTTGGTCTTGCAAAATGCTATCATACGCTCTCCAGTGTCATTTCTATCACCAAGGCCATACTGTCCAACTTCTTATTGTCCTTCTTCTTTGTTTCCAACTTTTGCATTCCAATCACCAGTAATTATCAATACATCCTGATTGCAAGTTCTATCAATTTCAGACTGCAGAAATTGTTAAAAATCTTCAATTTCTTCATCCTTGGCCTTAGTGGTTGGTGTGAAAATTTGAATAATAGTCATATTAACTGGTCTTCCTTGTAGGCATATGGATATTTTCCTGTCACTGACAGCATTGTACTTCGGGATACATTTTGAAATGTTCTTTTTGATGATGAATGCAACGCCATTCCTCTTCAATTTGTCATCGCCAGCATAGTAGACCATATGATAGCTTTTGGTGGAATAGACATTTTTACAATGTTAAATCTTCCTATCCATGAGCAAGGTATGTTTTTCCACTTATGTAGGTCTCTTTTGGTTTCTTGCAGTAGTGTCTTGAAGATTTCTACGTACAGGTCTTTTACATCTATGGTAAGATTTATTCATAAGTGTTTTATCTTCTTGGGGGCTACTGTAAATGATATTGATCTGACGATTTCCTCTTCGATGTTCTTTTTGTTGGTGTAGAGGAATTCAACTGAGTTTTGTAGGTTTATCTTGTATCCCAATACTCTGCTGAACTCTTCTATTAGTTTCAGTAGTTTTCTTGAAGATTCTTTAGGGTTTTCTGTGTATAAGATCATGTCATCTGCAAATAGAGATACTTTTACTTCTTCCTTGCCAATCTGGATGCCCTTTATTTCTTTATCTAGCCTGATTCCTCTGGCTAGGACTCCCAGCACAATGTTGAATAAGAGTGGTGATAAAGGGCATCTTTGTCTGGTTTCCTATCTCAAGGGGAATGCTTTCAGAATCTCTCAGTTTAGGATGATGTTGGCTGTTGGTTTTGTATAAATGCCCTTTATTATGTTGAGGAATTTTCCTTCTATTCCTATTTTGTTGAAAGTTTTTATCATGAATGGTGTTAAACTTTGTCAAATGCCTTTTCTGCACCAATTAATAAAATCTTGTGGTTCTTGTCTTATATGATGGATTACATGCATTGTTTTTCTAATGTTGAACCATTCTTAAATACCTGTTATGAAACCCACTTGGTCATGGTGAGTTATTTTTTTGATATATTGTTGAATTGGCTGGAATTTTGTTGAGGATTTTTGCATCTAAGTTCATGACAGATAAAGGTTTGTAATTTTCTTTTTTTATGGTGTCTTTATCTGATTTTGGTATCAGGGATATGCTGGCTTCATAAAATGAGTTTGGAAGTATCCCGTCCTTTCTATGTTCTGAAATACCTTTAGTAGTTAAAAAAAAAGTAGTAGTGGTGTTAATTCTCTGAAAGTTTGGTAGAACTCTGCAGTGAAGCCCTCTGGGCAGGGGCTTTTTGTTGTTGTTGTTGTTGGGAGGTTTTTTTGATTGCCTTTTCAATCTCTTCTTTTGTTATGGGTCTATTTAGTTGTTCTACCTCTGTTTGTGTTAGTTTAGGTAGGTAGTGTGTTTCTAGGAATTCACTCATTTCTTCTAGCTTTTCAAATTTTTAAGTACAATTTTTCATAGTAATCTGATATGATTCTTTTCATTTCAGTTGGGTCTGTTGTAATATTGCCCATCTCATTTCTTATTTGGGTTATTTGTTTCCTCCCCTGTGTTTCTTTTGTCAGTTTGGCCAATGTTTTATCAATTTTGTTAATTTTTTCAAAGAACCAGCTTTTGGTCTTGTTAATTCTTTCAATTGTTTTCCTGTTTCATTTAGTTCTGCTCTAATTTTCATTATTTCCTCTCTTCTAGTGCCTAAGGGTTTCTTTTGTTGCTCCCTTTCTATTTTTTCAAGTTGTATAATTCTTTGATTGTGGCCCTTTCTTCTTTTTATATGTGTGCATTTATTGATATAAATTGACCTTCGAACAGTGCTTTCACTGTGTCCCAAAGGTTCTGATAGGAAGTGTTTTCTTTCTCATTGGGTTCTAGAAATTTCTTTATTCTCTCCTTAATGTCTTTTATAACCGTCTTTTTTGAACAGGGTATGGTTCAGTTTTAAAGTGTTTGATTTGTTTTCCCTGCTTTTTCTGTTGTTGATTTCTACTTTTTGGCCTTATAGTCAGAGAAGTTGCTTTGTAATGTTTTAATGTTTTGGATTCTGCTGCTTGCTTTATGACTTAATATGTGGCCTATTCTAGACGATGTTCCATGTGCACTAAAAAAGAAAGTATACTTGGCTGCTGTCAGGTGACGTGTTCTGTATATGTCTATAAGGCCGAGTTGGTTGATTCTGGCATTTAGATCTTCCATGTTATCATTGAGCTTCTTTCTGGGTGTCCTGTCCTTTACTGAAAATGGTGTGTTGTAGTCCCCAACTATAATTGTGGGGCTGTCTATCTCACTTTTCAATGCTGTTAGAGTTTGTTTTATGTATCTTGCAGCCCTGTCATTGAGTGCATAAATATTTAATATGGTTATATCCTCCTGGTGTACTGTCCCTTTAATTAATATATACTGTCCTTCCTATCCTTTGTGGTGGATTTAACTTTGATGTCTATTTTTGTCAGAAATTAATATTGCCACTCCTGCTCTTTTTTGATTGTTGTTTGCTTGATATATTTTTTTCATCCTTTCTAGTTTTAGTTATTTGTGTTTCTAAATCTAAGGTGTGTCTCTTGTAGGCAGCATATAGATGGATTGTGTTTTTTTTAATCCATTTTTCCACTCTCTGTCTCTTTATTTGTGCATTCAGTCCATTAACATTCAGCGTAGTTATGAGTCGGTATGAGTTTTTTTTTTTTTTTTTTTTTATGAGTTTAGTGCTGTCATTTAGATGTCTTTTTTTTTGTGTTGTTGACAGGTTCATTTTCTCTGTATTTTGTGCTGAGTAGTTTATCTTTATATATTGTCTTCTCCTCTTATTTATTGTTGTTGATTTTGTTTCTGCTGAGTCTCTATTTTTTTCTCGTTTTTTATTTTGATGAGTAGGTTAGTCTCCTTTCTGGTTACCTTAATATTTACCCCTGTTTTTCTAAGTTTAAACCTAAATTTTATTTCTTTATATCACCTTGTCTTCCTCTTCATATGAACGATCTATGACTACTTTTCTTAGTCCCTCTTTATTATTTTAATGTGGTCTTCTTTTATGTAATGACATCAGTGTTTACCCGTTTGGAGTATTTTTTTATCTCAATTTATTTTTGTGATTCCTGTGTCTGAGTTAACATCTGATTGCTCTGTCCAGTGTTCTAGTCTTGGGTTGATACCTGATATTATTGATTTTCTAAGCAAAGAACTCCCTTTAGTATTTATTGCAGTTTTGGTTTGGTTTTTACAAAATCCCTGAACTTCTGTTTATCTGGAAATGTCCTAATTTCACCTTCATATTTGAGAGACAGCTTTGCTGGGTATATGATTCTTGGCTGGGAATTTTTTTCCTTCAATTTTTTGTATAAGTCATCCCATTGCCTCCTTGCCTACATGGTTTCTGCCGAGTAGTCTGAGTGCATTCTTATTGACTCTCCTCTGTAGGTGACTTTTTGTTATCCCTAGCTCTTCTTAAAATTCTCTCTCTATCTTTTGTTTTGGCAAGTTTGATTATAATATATCTTGGTGACTTTCTTTTAAAACCTACTGTATGTGGAGTTTGATGAGCATCTTGGATTGATATCGTCTCATCTTTCATGACATCAGGGAAGTTTTCTGCCAACAAATCTTCTACAATTCTCTCTGTATTTTCTGTTATCCCTCCCTGTTCTGGAACTCCAATCACTTGTAGGTTATTTCTCCTGATAGAGTCCCATATGATTCTTAAGGTTTTGTTCATTTTTTAAATTCTTTTACCTTATTTTTCAAAGATATTGGTCCCAAGTGTTTCATATTCAGGGTCCCCAATTCTGCCTTCCACTTGTTCGATTTTGCTCCTCTGACTTCCTATTGAGTTATTTAATTCTGTAATTTTATTGCTAAACTTCTGAATTTCTGATTGCTTTCTGTCTAGGGATTTTTCCAGTTTATCAAATTTTTCATTAAGCTCTTGAAGAACCTTTTTAATATTTTCAACTGTTTTATCTCTGTGCTCCTTGGCTTGTCCTGCATATTGCCTGACCTCCATCCTTACGTCTTGAGGAATTCTGTATTATAATCTTTTGTATTCTGCATCTGGTAATTCCAGGAAGGCACCTTCTTCCAGAAGATCCTTTGATTCTCAGTTTTGAGACCTTGTTGAAGTGATCACGGTCTGTTTCTCTATGTAGTTTGATATTGACTGTTTTCTCCAAGCCATCTATAAGTTATTGTATTAGTTTATTTTATGTTTACTTACTGTATCCTAGTTTCTCGCTTTGTTTTGTTTTGATATGCCCAAATGGGTTGCTTGAGTGAGCTAGCTTGATTATTTTCACCTTTGGGACTCTGACATCCTGTCACCAGATGGCTAGAGCTGTTATCAGGTATATGATCTTATGAGTCCGTCCACTTTTCTCGTGTGGATTCAGCTCAGGTGTCTAGGTAGCTGGTCATCAAGTTTGTGATACAGGCCCTGTCCTGAATTCTTAGAGGGCCAGGAGTGTTTGGTGTAGGTATCAATATCTGGTTGCAGCTGTGGGTCACGGTCTGATAAAGGCAGGGGGGTGAGAACCATCCCCCGAGTATCTCTGAGGAAAGCACGTCCCTCTTCCTGAGAGCGTACAGGTGGGTGGGTTCTGCAGATGTACCATGGGTATCCAATGCTTTTGGTTGTAAGGATTGGGAGGTACCAGTTATTCTTGGACCCATGTCACAGGGGCTGGGTGACCTGAAAGGAGCCACCAGACCTTAGGCCCCTGATGTGGGTAGGTGAGAACTCTGTTTAATAGGCAAAGCCATGTCAAATATCAACCACCCACCTCTCCACCACACAGCTTAAATAGTCACAGTCTGCCAGAAAGGGCCTATTCTACAGAAATGGGCCCACACAGGTCCATGCAGGGGGGGAAGGTATTCAAAGTCCATGGACCGTTTATGCGTGGACAGGAGCCGCTTCTGTCCTCACCTACCCAGGTTAGTGGAGCTGGCAAATTATCTTTTCCCCCTGTTGTGAGTTTATTCCTTCCCCGTGTCCAGGAGCATGGCTCAGGGCACTCAAATGGGCCTATCTCAAGCCGGGGGAAATTAACAGCCACCGAAGCCAGCTTGGGAGTGGGGGGCACAGTAAAATATACACAAGTACTTAGCTTTTGCCAAGAGCACAGTTCTTCTCTTGCTCTGGAGGTGTGAGTAGGCTGTGTGGCTGCCTCTTCTCCCTGAGAAAACTGCAGCTGAACACTGTCGTTGCTTCTGGGAATGGTGTCTGAGGGGTCTCAGCAATTCAGGTCCAGCAACTCCTGTCCACTTCTGAATGGTCTCACTCTTCCTCTGCCACTTAGTCCATTTTCTAACCTGACCTTTGATATTCAGGGCTCCTAGCTTGTCATAAATATAATCATTTCACTTGATTTTTTGGGTCCTTGTTGTAAGAGGGATCACTGGAAGCATCTGGTTATTTGCCATGTTGGCCCCGCCTCCCATATTTGGCCTTTTATCAATTTTCTTATTACTTCCTTTCTGTTTAATTATGTATTTATGTAATACTGTATATATATTTAACATGTATATTTTAACAATAATGTCTATTTTAATATGTCATAACTAGAGTTAAATAATATAAAATTTAAAACATCTTTCAGCCCAGCAAATTATGCTAGAAAGTTGCTTCAACTTTTTGTGCTGAAGGCTGATCACTGACTTATACTGAATCTGAAATTTTCATATAATCTATATTTGATCTCCTAATAGCAGCTCTCTCAGTCTTTAGTATTGAAACCATGTACAGAGAAAACATAATAATTTTATTAATGAGTTATTTTGGGGTTTTTCATGTGTTTATGAGCTGGGGTCAAACAGTCTTATGTCAACTAAGCAACATATATACATTTTATGAATATGAGACAAAGTAAAAAAGGCCTCAAGGAATCAAAACATTATAAAATCATTTAATAAAATTGTGATGCTAACCAGTTTTTTTAACCAGGCAAGAATTAGAAAAATTGTACTAAGTTTGCCAGCAATCTGAAAAATTTTGTTGGCTGGTGTATATATTTGCACTATAAGGTTAGTTAAGGAAGAGCCCAGGACACCACCTCCCTCATTAGTATAATGTCTTCTTACTC
This sequence comes from Loxodonta africana, assembly GCF_030014295.1. Lineage (NCBI taxonomy): Eukaryota > Metazoa > Chordata > Mammalia > Proboscidea > Elephantidae > Loxodonta > Loxodonta africana. The sequence goes on from NC_087348.1 coordinate 124,441,859, forward strand.
AAACCTGCACATCCACTTATCCTATTTCACATGTATGTTTATGTTTTAGTTACCTTTTTGTAAATATTCTTCTTAATTTGGTAAAAAGAATTTGGGGGTTATTTGCTTATAGGTATCTAAATTGATATAAAATAATAACAGCACTGACAATAATACCAAAATCAAACCTGTTGTTGTCAAGTTGATTGCAACTTTCTGTGGCCCTATAAGGTAAAGCAGAACTGTCCCATACAGTTTCCAGGAGCGACTGGTACATTCGAACTGTCAACTTTCTGGTTAGCACTGAAATGCTTAACCACTGCTCCACTGGGGCTCCAAAAATAATAATGACTATATATTATATGTTCCAGTATAATATGATATTCTTAGTATATTATATCTCTAAACTCTTTGTTACACGCTTCCATAAAAAAAAAATGTTACCATTGAGTCAATTCTGAATCATAGTCTATTCTGACTCATATTTAGACTCATAGTGACCAAGAGTTCAGCAGTTCAAATCCACCAGGCACTCCTTGGAAACTCTATGGGGCAGTTCTACTCTGTTCTATAGGGTCGCTATGAGTCAGAATTGACTCGACGGCAGTGGGTAGTGGGTTTATTGACCCTATATGACAGAGTAAAACCGGAGGTCAGACAACAGGAGCCAGCTGCAAGATCTAAGCAAAAAGCCCTGAAGCCTGGCCAGAATGTTTCTTGTATTCATGCAGGCCGCACTCCCAGGGAAACTCCCTTTCAACTGATTGGCTACTCACAGCAGATACCATCGTGGCAGTGATAACATATCAAATCTCAACAGGGAAGTGATCACAACATTATGTGACTTCCAAAACACTGAGAATCATAGCCCAGCCAAGCTGACATGCAATCTTAACCATTACACCCCCCCACCTACATCTTTCAGAAACTATCCTGGGTGGGTGCAGCCAAGAAAACAATGCCTCACTCTCCCTTCCACCTTCTAGTCTAGGGTCACTGTTTCACCCTGGGGGGACAGACCATTGACATTTCTTGGTCAGAAGGTATTCTCTGGGTATGTGACAGAGAAAACTGGTCTCACTACCTCCTCCCAGCTCCTTCTCATAGAGCAGAAGCTCTACTCCAGGCACAGCAGGCTGAGACTATTAGGCCCCGGTTGTCCCTACCACAGCTCACTAATATGCTGAAAGTTCTATACCAGGTGGGACAAGCTGAGGAGACCGGAGACCATGACTCCCCGACTATCACTTCCCAACACCTAACCACCTGGTCATAGAACAGGGATGTCACTCTGGAAGAAGCGAATCACCGTCTCCATCCCCATCTCATGTAGTGGCACAGAGGATCTTCCCAGGAGTAGAGGCAAGCTGAAAAGCTCTGTACGTCTGCCTGAAGGGACTGATCTTATTGCGAACAGAGAGTGGAGAACTCCATGCCTAAGCACACGGTCAAAATCAAATGATGATCTTGATGGGCAGTATTTAAGAGACTTCTCATAGTTCCATAATAGCAATTGCAAAATGACAGGGAAACCAGAAGTTTAAGAGAGGAAAACAGAGAAAGACACAGCCAAGAATAGCCCTTATGGAATCTGTCAACCCTGGGGGTTGGGGAGGCTGTGCACAAGGATGTAATCATGCAGGACCAATCAGAGCAGGACTCAGATATGTTAAGAGAGGGAAGATCTTCTATAATACTCAATCTTATATAATATTCAATTAAAACTAGAGAAGGCAGAAAAGAGGAAAAGATAAAAAAAGAAACAAAGAAAAGGTGAAACAAATTGAAACAGTTAATAACCCGGTAGACATTAAGTGTGAATATTATAAATACACCAATTAAAAAAGAATGTCAAAGTGGATTAGAATAAATAGCACCCAATTATATGTTGTCTACAAGAAACTCACTTCAAATATAAAGACAGAGATAAGTTAAAATTAAAGTAATGGAAAATGATATACTATGCTAACACTAATGAAAAGAAACCTGGACTATCTATATTAATTTCAGGCAAATAAGACTTCAGAACAAGGGAAATTTTCAGGAATAAAGAAGGACACTACACAATGATAAACGGGTCAATTCTCTAAGAAGACATAAGAGTCCTTACTCTGTGTGTGTCTAAAAACAGGGCTTCAAAATATTTGAGGCAAAAACTGATAGAACTGCAGTGCCTAGAGGGAAATATATAGCTGCAAATGCCTACATTAAAAAAAAGATCTCAAATAAATAACCTAACTTTACATCTTGAGGAATTAGAAAAAAAAGAAGAGCAAACTAAACCCAAAGGTAGTGGGAGAAAGGAAATAATAAAGATTACAGCAGAAATGAATAAAATAGAGAATAGATAAATAATAGAGAGAATCGATGACACCAAAAGTTAGTTCTTTGGAAAGGTAATAAAATTGATACCGTAGTAGAGGGCAGAGATGGAAGCACGTAGATGAAACATCTTACAATAATAATTCTGGAGAGAAATCATTCTATTTTCTATTTTGGAGCAGTTACGTAGAAGTAAAGGATGTAAGGATTTGTCAGATTTTGTATGTACTTGGAAGGCATGACTCACATACAGTGCTCATAAATTAGAGATGCAGTTTGAGAGAAATTTTGGGGCCAAAGATGATTCCAAGGCATTGACATGAGCAACTAGAAAGATGAGGTTGTCATTCACTGAGATGGGTGAGACAGCTAGAGGACTTTTTATGTTTTCTTGGTGAGGGTATTAGAGGGAGCAAGCAGGAAGAGCTTAGTTCTGAAGATGATAAATTTGAGGTTTTTTTTTATTGCACATGAAAGTGGAGATATCAAATCAACAGCTCATATATAAGCCTGGAGTTCAGAACTAGAGATATAAATATGGGAGTTATCGACATATGTATATGTATATGCAGATATGTATGCATATGTGTAGTATCTAAAGCTGTAAGACGTTAAAGTCACCAAGAGATTACATTTAGAAAGAAAAGGGAAGAAAAGGTCTGAGGACTGAGCTCTGGATCATCCTAAAATGTAGTAGTCAACAAGGTGAGAAAGAATTAGCCAAAGAGTGGTCTAGAAACTAAAGAAAAGTCAGGAGTATATGAAGACCTGGACTCCAAGTAAAAAAAAGTGTTTCAAAGAGGAGGGTGTGATTAACTGTGTCAAATCCTGCTCCTAGGTCAAGGAAGATGAGCCCTGACAATCCAACAATGAATTTGGTAAAGTAGAGATCCTTGTTGACATAGACAAGAATGCTTTTCATGGAGTAGAAGGAAAGAAAGTGTGACTGAAATGGGTTTATGAGGGAATGAAAACAGAGGAAAAGGTGTAATAAGTATAATCAATTATTTCATCTATAAAAGGAAGCAGAGAAGTAAAAGATTTAGTTAGCATAGAAGCTTGCCTATCATAAGTGATCAATTTACTGTGGTTATTAAGAACCAACTGTGCAAATATAACACCGAATGCAGATGAATTGTGTACAGTTTGACCAAGGTAAACGATGTCACTAAGATGTACCCAAGACAAAAAGACATTTTGGTAATAGTTGTGACACATAATTTTGCAACAACAGTGACAACAACCAAAATATATACGTGCAGGTATAAATGTACGTACATAGACATATATGTATATAGGTATGTAGATGAGTGTATATATAGATGCATGCGTATGACGTATATGTACGTATGTGTTCATACATGTGTTCATGCATGCATGTATGTTCACACATGTAATAAAACACAGGGTGCACAGTTACAGAAACTCCTTAGACATAACCAAACACCTTGCAGGATTGGTTTTATGGATTTGAAGGTTTCGGACCATAGTCTCGTGGGACAACTAGGTCAACTGGCATAAGGTAGTTTATAAATCTTATCCTTGCCTTGTTAGTAGCTTCTGGGGTCTTAAAACCTTCAGAGCAGCCATATAAGATACAACTGTTGGTCGCTACATGTCCGGAGCAAAAGAGAAAGAAGGAAATCAGACTCAGAGAAGAAACTAGTCTATAGGACTAATAATCTACAGGAACCACGGCCTCAACTACCCTGAGACCAGAAGAACTAGATGGTGCCTGGCTGCCATTACCTTACATTCTAATCAGGACCACAGTAGACGGATCCTGTTAGAATGGGAGACAAATGTGGAAAATAATTCAAATTTTTTAAAAAAATACAGGCTTAAAGAATCAGTTGAGACTAGAGAACTCCTGGATTTTCTTGCCCTGAGATACTCTAAACCATGAATTGAAACTATCCCCTGAGGCCACCTTTTAGTTGAATAACAGATTGGCTAACAAAGTAAGAATATCACCTGGGAGTACAGCCATTTTAAAAAATCATCTGTATGAGATCAAATGGTCAATAACCATCTTAAAAACAAAGATGAGAAGGTAAGGGGGCAGGGAAACTAGGTTACAAGAAAAGGAACAACCAGAAGGGTTGAAAATGTTCACTCATTGGGAAGACTGTATCCAATGTCACTGAACAATTTGAGCATAAATTGTTGAATGGAAACCTAATCAGTTTCTAAATTTTCACCAAAACTCAATAAAATGTTACTAAAATTAAAAAAAAATCTAGCTGTGGTTGATTTGATTTTGAGTCAGGGCCACTCCATGTATGTCAGAGTAGAACTGTGCTCCATAGAGATTTCAGTGACTGATTTTTCAGAAGTAGATCACCAGGGTATTCTTTCAGGACACCTCTGGGTATAATTGAACCTCCAAACATTTTGTTACTAGCCGAGTGTGTTAAGCCTTTGCACACATGGGGACTCCTACTCTAGTTATTACAGAAAGGTTAATTAAAAAACAAAATAAAACCATTTTACTATATTATTGATCTTATCAACACCAGGATCTGGCCAGCATATTTTCATACCCGATGCCTTCTATAGGATCTTGCACTCAATAAGTGATCAATGGACATTTCATGAATTAATAATCTAAATATATATATATATGAAGGAATAAGATAGATCATTACAGCTAGAATTTTTATGAGATCATAGAGGAAATCTCACACATGTGGAGAATGAGCGTATATCTATGTCAACATCCATAACATGAATTGTGTTGTTGTTGTTAGGTGCCTTCGACGCAGCCCCTGTGTACAATGGAACAACACACTGCCCGGTCCTGCACCAACCTCACAATCTGTGAGATGTTTGAGCCCATTGTTTCAGTCACTATGCAATCCATCTTGTCCAAGGTCTTCCTTTTTCACCGACCCTCTAATTTACCAAGCATGAGGTCCTTCTCCAGGGACTGGATTCTTCTGATAACATGTCCGAAGTATGTAAGTGAAGTCTCATTACATTGTCACCCTTTATAATATAATTCCATCAGGCAAGGTCCACATGTATAGTCTCCATTTACATTGTTCAAAAAGATTTTTGTAATGAATAAGTTGTTGGGCTTGCAAAATTCTATTATGTGATCTCCAGAGTCATTTCTATCACCAAGGCCATATTTTTCAGCTATTGACCCTTCTTCTTTGTTTCTAACTTTCGAATTCCAATCACCGGTAATTATCAATGCATCTTGATTGCATGTTTGATCAATTTCAGTCAACAGACGTTAGTAAAAATCTTCAGTTTCTTCGTCTTTGGTCTTAGTGGTTGATGAGTAAATTTGAGTAATAGTCATGTTAAGTGATTCATCAGTAGTCTGTCAGTTTTTCGTACTGTGCTGGCCCTCATGTTGTTATGGTGCTGGAAGCTCTGCCACTAGTATTTCAAATACCAGCTGGATCACCAATGGTGGACAGATTTCTTTGGAGCTTCCAGACAAGACAGACTAGGAAGAAAGATGCCGTGATCTACTTCTACAAAAATAGGCCAGTGAAAACCTTATGAATACCAATGGGGATTAAAACATTTAATGAGACAATTTATGTACACTTTGCTGGCACATTTAGTTTGGGTCACACTGGCCGTCCAATACATTCACATTCAATTTAAAGAAATTATATTTTTAGATTGGATTATGCTATAAAAAGATAACGAAGTTGACCTGTTGATGCATTTTTGTTGTGTAAATTATGATTTGTAGTAGTTAAAATTAGCTTTGCTAGACATTTTCTGAGTGTCAAAAATCGAAGTTTAAATTGGAGTAATTTTAAAATATTTTTGACATCAGTTCCAAATCCCCCTGCTTTAATCCTCATGTTTTTCAAATAAAAGACTTATGCAAGTTTTGCAAACTCATTGGGGATAACTGAATCCTATTTGCATGAATACCAAAGCATAGTGTCCTTGGCTCCTTTTGACAAGTTACTGACACTGATTGACATGAAGAAGCAGATAATTAAAACAGGAAATAAAATGCCATTTTTCTTAGGAGATACAATACATGCCATGCAAAATAAAGCACTGAATTTTGGGAATAATACTTAACTTTAAAAAAAAACTGGCTGTTAGTTTTAAATTCAGCTAAACATTTAAGTCCTTTAGAACATGTTAATATTAAGCACTCTTCATTTATGTGAAAATCTTTAGTTTGTACATTTATATTTATTGGTGTCTGGAAAAGTGAAAGATCTTTTGTTGAAGGGAAGAATCCTTGTCACCCTTTATAGTTTTGCAGAAACCTCATATTACATGAGGACTTTTATTTTAACCTATTTACAAAATCTGCCTCTGTGAAGGCAGAGTGAAAAGATTTCTCTTTAGATACTATATATTGCCAAACTTAGTCATATTGTACTAGCAATTGTGTGTTTTGTTTAGTAAACAGAACATTTCACATTCCTGAAAGACTAATATTTCTCAAGGATTAGCTTTGCCTTTCCATCTAGAGCTAAATGAATAGACATACTTCAAACAAAGCAGTGAAACTGGGAAGAGGAAAACAAGGATCAGCAGGGATACCAAACAATCCTTTCTCTCATCTTGCTGGACCGTTCAGAACATCCCCTAACAAGTACACACTTAATATTCACTATCACTAAACAGAGGGTGGGATTATATGAATGTACTTTGCCTGTTGGGTGGATTCCTAATGATTCCTCAAGTTTCAGCCCTATTATCACCTGCCCTGTAAGGTCTCCTTTATCTGGGTGTCCCCAGCACTCTTTTGTGCCAACAGCATAACAAGGAGCACAGCTGTCAGTCTCCAGTTCTCTGCATTTAGTACGTGCACAATAAGTTTTGAACCTGAAAACATGGCATTCTAACATGCAAGTGACAAGAACAGGGGCTTTATTTTCTCCTTTACTGCTGTATCCCCAGCACCTGGTATTTTCCTAGCAATTTACAGGTGTTAAAAGAATGTTTGCTTATTAAATGGATGAACTGATTGAAAATAATAAAAGACTATGTAATATGCCAAGAGCAATTATTATTACTAATTCAGATGCAAGTTTGTTTTCCTCCAAAGATATTACTCTTTAGCTTATATTACCTCTCATATTCTCCTGCCCATCTCTGGCTCATTACCTGCAATCTCATATTTCCAATACCTTCTGAATGCATTCACCTGAATATTCTCCTAGCAATATAGAGTCATGATGTCCAAAACAGAATTTCCATCTACATATTTTAATTTCCCTTCTTGAAAAAGCAACCACAATTTTCTTGGCAGGTTGTGTCTTTCGCCTGTTGGTCCATTTAATCTGTTATCAGATTTGGGGGAATGGAATTGTAAAAAAAAAAAAATTTTTTTTTTTGTAGGATCAGTTGTGGTGGTTCCTTTTTTGTGTCTAATATTAGAAAATGCTGTCTTCTGTCTTTTTTTCTTGGTTACGCTGGCAAGAAGTTTATCTACTTTATTGATCTTTTCAAACAGCCAGCCACTGGTTTCATTGGTTTTCTCTATTGATTTCCTGTTTCCAGTTTCACTGATTTCTGCTCTATTTTTTCCAACATTTTTCACATGTACGGTTTAGTGAGATCAATGACAATTTTTATTATTTCTTTTCTTCTGCTTACTTCACATTTAATTTGTTCTTCCTTTTTGAGTTTTCTATGGTGGGAGCTTAGATTATTTATTTTAGATCTATTTGATTTTCTAATATATAAATTCATTGATATAGATTTCCCACTAAGCCATGCTTTTACTTCATCCCACAAATTTTTATAAGTTGTATGTTCATTTTTATTTAGTTCAGATTGCTTTTAAATTTTTCTAGAGACTTCTTCTTTGACCCATGTGTTATTTATATCTCCAAATATTCTGGAATTTTCCTAGATATCTTTCTGTTATTGATTTCTCATTTAATTCCATTGCGACTTGAGAGCATACTTTGCATGATTTCTATTCTTTAAATTTGTCCAGATGTGTTTTATGGCCCAGAATGCACTCTATTTTGGTGAACATTCCTTGTGAGCTGAAGAGGAATGTGTATTCTGCTGGTGTTAGATGAAATATTCCATAGATGTCAATTTGATCCAGCTAATTAATGGTGTTGTTCAATTTATTTCCTCACTGATTTGCTGCCTTCTGGGCCTGTAAATTGCTGATAGAGGGGTGTTGAAGTTTCCAACGATAATAATGGATTTGCCTATTTCTCCTCGCAGTTTGATTAGTTTTTGCCTGAAACTGTTGTCAAGCACATATACATTAATAGTGGTTATGTCTTCTTGAGACGTCCTGGGTTGTGCAAATGGTGAAGCGCTGGACTACTAACTGAAAAGCTGGAGGATCAAACCTACTCAGAGGTACCTTGGAAGTAAGGCCTGGCAATCTGCTTCCAAAAGTTTACATCTTTTAAAACCCTACAGAGCAGTTATATTCTGCACATATGGGGACACCATGATTTGGAAACAACTCAATGGTAACTAACAACATCAACATGTCTTACTGAAGAATGACCACCTTATCATTATGTAATGATATTTTTTCCCTAATAATTTTCCTTGATCTAAAATTTACTTTTTTCCCTGAAATTAATATAGCTACTCTAGCTTTCAGTATATCTTTACCCATCTCTCACCTTTAATCTATCTGTCTCTATGTTAAAAGTGAATTTCATGTGACAACACATAGTTGTCTTATATTTTATACATTTTTTTTTTTTTTAATAATCTCTGTCTTTTAATTGGTATAGGCCATTCACATTGGAGCCCTTGTGGCACAGTGGTTGAAGAGCTTGACTGCTAACCAAAAGTCAGCAGTTGAAATCCACCAGGCACTTCTTGGAAACCCTATGGTGGCAGTTTTATTCTGTTCTATACAGTTGCTATGAGTCGGAATCGACTCAATGGCAATGGGTTTGGTTTTTTGTTTTGTTCTACTCACATTTAAAATGATTATTGATATAGTTGAATCAATATCCAACACATCTGTATCTTTCTTCTATTTGTTGCCTTGTTCTTTGTTCCCTTTTTTTTTTTTTTTTTTTGGCTTCTCTGGTTTTAACAAAGCATTTTATATGATTCTATTTTCTCTTTAGAAGTTTGACAAAATTCACCAGTGAAACCATCTGGTCTCCGTGCCTTCTCTTTTGAATGTTGTTAATTGTTAATTTGATTTCTTTAATAGATACAGGCCTATTTACATTACCTTAGGTTTTGGTGTCTCAACTCTATTGGTTATCCGTAACTTCATGAGATTTTTGGCTCCGATCTCTTCCTCATTCCAACCTCTCCTATTACTAGCCAAGCCTGCTGATGATGCTTCCGCATTCTCTATCCCTTTTGACCTCTCCCAATCTTTCTAGAAATGCACAGTTAATCCTCATAATACTTTTCCTGGACTTCTATTTACTTTTCTATCTGGTTTAGTTTTTTTGGACTACTATAAAAAAATGGGTTTTTGATATGAATATTTTACCTGGTCTGTTTCCTTCCAATTCCTTAACTACCCTCTCCTCATTCAATCTACACTACACACACTTTTACAGTGAAATACTCCTTAGTTTCAATCATTATCCAGTTTACAAATCAATTACTCTCAGCTTGTTACTTAGGAGAAGTTGAACTCTTTAGATTATCACATGTGAACTTATAAATAATCTGGACCCAACCTATTTTCAGCCTTTTGTTCCTTTCTTTTTTAAGTGCAGCCAAACTAAACTGATTTTTCCCCTGAACATAGTCTATATTTTTAAAATATTTGCTTTATTCATTCTGTGCCTGAATTTCTATACAAACCCTACTCATCCACCTAAGACTCATCTCAGATGTTACTCCCTTAATGAAGTTTTCCCCAATTATCCATGTTAAAACACACTTTATCAAACTATAATTCCCCAAGCTGTGTTCTTTTGAACATTAGTTCCACAGGAAGCTAAAACTCACAGGAAAGGTAAAGTGTTTATTCTTTTATTTCACAAATTTTTAGTGAGCAACTACTCTGAGCCAGGGTCCTTTATGCACAGAAAATTTAATGTTGAGCTGAAGTAGAATCAGTCCCACTCTCATGGAGTTTTTAGTTCAGCAAAGGAGAATGCATTTAGTTAAGCAGACATACAGATGTGCTTGAAATACCACACGGACAGAAGCATCATGCAGGAAGGGAGCGTGGTCCTGTGAGAACCTAAGGACCACAACCGAAACTGATTGAACTTTTTTCTGGAAGTGATATTTATACTGGAGTCTGAAGATGAAGAGTACCTGTGTAGAGGAAAATGCGAGAGGAGACAGGTTTCTGACAAAGTGAGTATGATGTGCAATGAACCCACATGAAATAAAATTGAAACATGTTGGATTTAAAAGGTTTGTTTATGTCTCAAAGCCTTTGACATGCTCAGGTGCACTGTGGATCTCAAAGTGGGTTAAATGGAGTGCTGATTAACTAATGTAACTGCCACATACACTCATTTTTTTTTCTTTTTTACTATTTTAAATTTCTTTCCTTTTGTTTCTTTTTGGTGGTTGTTACTGGGTGAGGGGGTAAGTATTTCACACACTAGTGTTGCATATGGAAACTGCTTAGAGACTGAAACTTAAAATCCTCATAGCATTTTATGTGTACCACTTTTATGTGATAGATCCTGATCTGTAGTTTATTTTAGCTATTTGGTAATAATGGGAAGTTAGTTCTGGAAGGAAACTTATAGAGACCAATTATCAGACTGAAGAACTGGATATTCAAAGACTTAATCATCTCAGTAAGGTTGAATCTGTATATCTCTTATCATTCAGCTCTCCCATTTCCTCTGAGATTCTTGCAGTCCAACCAACCACAATCTCTTCTCTGCATTACTGCTCTCTCCTCTGTCTTTTAATCTGCATTTATTATATTTCTGTGTGCACCATTGGAGGAAATCAGATGCAAGATTTCTTGTTAATCCCCTCCTCAATTCATAGCCCACTATCATCACTGGTCTCTATAAAGTCCATTTCTTCTTTTTTTTAATTCAGTGTTTTATTCCTTTTTAGCCCAATTCCTTTTTTTTTATGCCACTTAAGGGCACCATTCTAAGAGGTTTAATATATACCCTTCTATTTATGTGTTCTGGTAAAACCATCATTAAATAAATGGCATTGTGCCATGGATAATATTCAAGACTTATTTTTTTCATTCAGTAATTTGCTCTTTGAAGGTCTACCCGCATTTCAATGTGTACGTCTGTTCTGTACATTTATTCTGCAAATTCACTATTTACACAGCAACTCAAGTAACCTTTAAAAATATAAATCTAGGGGGCCAAGGCAGCTGACTAGGTAGAAGCTACAGCAGATTGCTCTTGCAACAAAGACTTGGAAAAACAAGTGAATTGATCACATACATGACAATCTACGAACACTGAACATTGAACACAGAACTAAGGAGTTGACCTGAGTGACAGGGGAGTGAAACGCCGCACGCTGAAGCTGTGACCACTTCTGGAACCAGTGTCCCACGCCACAGCCTTGAGCCCTCGCAGTTCCTTGGTGCCAGAGTGGTGGTTCTGATCTCAGCTTACTGAGATGGGACAAGCATGGGACGTAACCCTAACCCCTAAACCCCTGGAGTAACCTCGGCAGAGACTCAGCCAGCGCAAGCAGGTTACACACTGACGCTGCTGACAGGAGAATGAGAAATCACTGGGAAGCAGCAACTGTTTTCAGAGCCTGGAGCCAGCATCCCGGTCAGAAAACTTTGGCGCTGGGCTTTGGACTAAGCGCAGAGGAGCAGATCATGGCTTCCTGAGATGGCACAAGAACAGGACGCAGCCCCAACCCCCTGGAGTAACCTCAGGGAAAACCCAGCCAGTGCATGCAGGCTGCACACTGAGGTGGCTGACAGGAGAAGGAGAAACCAGGGGGAAGCAGTGACTGGTTTTGGAACCTGGAGTGCAGCATCCCAGCCAGAAAACCTTGGTGCAGGCCTGACCCTTGGGGGGCAATCTCGACCCAGCCAGCACACACAGGCTACACATCCCTCGGTAATCTCAGATAAAACAGTCTTCACCAAAAAAGATAAGTAACTTGGTCTATATTGCCACACAACTCTCTCCTATGTATCTGATCCCTCCCCTCCCTGCTGCAGGTGGCTTCATTAACATTGGAATTTCCTGGGCCAGGGAGTGAAGTGCTCTGAGGTTTTTTTCCTAACCCATTCTCCTGGCCTGAGAGAATCAGCAATTAACAATCTGGGGTGGGGGGAGATCCTTCCCTGACTTCCCTAAACTGGAATAATAAGACAGAACCAGCTCCAACCAAGCATAAGAGATCCACAGTCTTTGGCTTTCATCCCTACGGGGAACCATGTGGCTATTACAATGCAAAGGCAATTCTGATAGAGATCTGACTGTAATTGTTTTAGTGGAGCAGTGGAAAGACAAGTTTTGGAGGTCTGATACCTCTCTACCCATTAAACAGAGCCCTCATTGATCCACAGCAGGGAACTGAGGGCTGAAGCTCCACCCACACCACCTAGCCACCTGCTAAAGGGGTCTGAGGATAGTGACTCCTACCAATCTTTAGAGGTACAAGAATTGGGTGCTTAAGGTACAGCTTCAGAGCCCACCCACCAAAGATCTCTAGGAATAGAGACACTCTTACCTCATTGGCACATGGGGGAAGGCTGTCAGCATCCTGCCCTCCTTGGAGTGTGACCCCCCGTGCCACTATTAGAATCTGGTGCATACAACCATCACCACTACTCCTCTAACTTAATAAGTGACAGCTTACACCACACGCTACGTGACTCCCAATCAGCACACCTAAACTGATTCTATTCAAGAATAGTGAATGGACTCATAGGCTCATATATCTGGTAACAGCTCAAACCAACTGGTAATAGGACATAAGTGATTCAAAGGCTACAGATATCAAGATAGCACAATCTGGTAGCCCATCTGGGTATATCGGAACAAAGCAAAACAAGAAGATAAGACTCAGCAAGCAAATATAAAATAAATCATTACAATATCTTATAGATGGCTTGGAGACAGCAGTCTATATCAAATCACATAAAGAAGCAGACCATGATTGCTTCTACAAATCCCCAAATTAAAGAATCAAAATCTTTTCCAAATGAAGATACAATCCTGTAGTTGCCAGGTGTAGAATGTAAAAAACTAATATACAGAATGCTTCAAGTCATCAAGGATGACCTCATAAATGAGATGAGGCAATCTACAGAAAAAGCCAAGCAACACACTGATAAAGCAGTTGAAGAAATAAAAAAAGACTATTCAAGAACATATTGAAAAAATTAATAAGCTGCAAGAATCCATAGAGAGACAGCATTCAGAAATCCAAAAGATTAACAATAAAATTACAGAATTAGACAAGAGGAGCAGAAGTGAGCAATTAGAATGCAGAGTGGGGAGTTGGAGGATAAGGCAATTGACACCAATATAGTTGAAGAAAAATCAGATAAAAGAATTTAAAAAAATGAAGAAATCTTAAGAATCATGTGGGATTCTATCAAGAAGAATAACTTGCGTGTGATTGGAGTCCCAGAACGGGGGGGGGGGGGGGATAACAGATAATACAGAGAGAATAGTTGAGGATTTGTTGGCAGAAAACTTCCCAGGCATCATGGAAGATGAAAGGATATCTATCCAAGATGCTCATCAAACCCCATGCAAGATAGATCCCAAAAGAAAATCACCAAGGCATATTATCATCAAGCTTGCCGAAACCAAAGATAAAGAGAAAATTTTAAAAGCAGCCAGGGATAAATGAACAGTCACCTACAAAGGAGAAACAAAAGAAAAAGTTCAGACTACTCGGTAGAAATCATGCAGGCAAGAAGGCAATGGGATGACATATATAGAGCACTGAAGGAGAAAAACTTCCAGCTGAGAGCCATATACCCAGCAAAACTCTCTCTCAAATATGAAGGTGAAATTAAAACATTTACAGATAAACACAGGCTTAGAGAATTTGCAAAAACCAAACCAAAGCTACAAGAATTACTAAAGGAAATTCTTTGGTCAGAAAATCAATAATATTGGATACCAACATAACACAAGGTCACAGAACAGAACGTCCTGATATCAACTCAAATAGGGAAATCACAAAAACAAAATAAGATTAATTTGTAAAAGAGAAAAATGCTCAAAACAGGGAATCATTGAAGTCATTATGTAAAAGACTACAATAATCAAAAAGAGGGACTAAACACGGAGGCATAGATCTTCCATATGGAGTGGAAACAAGATGATTTAGGATGATACAAGTTAGGTTTTTACTTAGAAATATACGGGTTAATATTAAGGTAACCACAAAGAGGTCTAACAATTCCACACTTCAAAATAAAAACCAACATAAACATAATGACTCAGCAAAAATAAATTCAACTGCTATGAAAATGAGGAAAACACAATTTACAAAGAAAAACTCAGCACAAAAAAGTAAGTGGAAAAATGAAATTGTCAACAACACACAAAAAAAGGCATCAAAATGACAGCATTAAACTCATACTTATCTATAATTATGATGAATGTAAATGGACTAAATGCACCAATAAAGAGACAGAGAGTCTCAGACTGGATTAAAAAAAAACATGATCTGTCTATATGTTACCTACAGGAGACACAGCTTAGACTTACAGATACAAATAAAATAAAACTCAAAGGATGGAAAAAAATATATCAAGCAAACAAAAATCAAAAAAGAGCAGGAGTGGCAAAACTAATTTCTGACAAAATAGACTTTAAAGTTAAATCCACTGCAAAGGATAAAGAAGGACATTATAATGATTAAAGGGACAATAGACAAGGAAGACATAACCATATTAAATATTTATGCACCCAATGACAGGGCTGCAAGATACAAAAAACAAACTTTAACGGAGTTGAAAAGTGAGATAGACATCTCCACAATTATAATAGAAGACTTCAACACACCACTTTTGGTAAAGGATAGGACTTCCAGTAAGAAGCTCAATAGAGACACGGAAGACCTAATAGTTACAATCAACGAACTTGACCTCATAGACTTATACAGAACACTCCACCCAACTGCTGCAAAGTATACTTTTTTTTTCTAGTGCACAAGGAACATTCTCTAGAATAGACCACATATTAGGTCATAAAATAAACCTTTGCAGAATCCAAAACATCGAAATACTACAAAGCATCTTCTCAGACCATAAGGCCATAAATGTAGAAATCAATAACAGAAAAATCTGGAAAAAGAAATCAAATACCTGGAAACTGAACAATACCCTGATCAAAAAAGACTGGGTTATAGAAGACATTAAAGAGGGAGTAAAGAAATTCATAGAATGCAACGAGACTGAAAATACTTCCCATCAAAACCTCTGGGTCACAGCAAAACTAGTGCTCAGAAGTCAGTTTATATCAATGAGTGCACACATACGTAAAGGAGAAAGCTAAAATCAGAGAACTGTCCCTACAACTTGAACAAATAGAAAGCAAGCAACAAAAGAATCCATCAGGCACCAGAAAAAAACAAATAATAAAAATTAGAGCTGAACTAAATGAATTAGAGAACAGAAAAACAATTGAAAGAATTAACAAAGTCAAAAGCTGGTTCTTTGAAAAAATTAACAAAATTGATAAACCATTGGCCAGACTGACTAAAGAAATACAGGAATGGTAACAAATAACCTGAATAAGAAATGAGATGGGCCACATCACAACGGACCCAACTGAAATTAAAAGAACCAATATCAGATTACTATAAAAAATTGTACTGTAACAAATTTGAAAACATAGAAGAAATGGATGAATTCCTAGAAACACACTACCTACCTAAACTAAAACAACCAGAAGTAGAACAACTATACAGACCCAGAACAAAAGAAGAGATTGAAAAGGTAATCGAAAAACTCCCAACAACAAAAAAAAAAGCCCTGGCCCAGATGGCTTCACTGCAGTTCTACCAAACTTTCAGGGAAGAGTTAACACCACTACTACTGAAGGTATTTCAAAGCTCAGGAAAGGATGGAATACTACCTAGCTCATTCTATGAAGCTACCATCTCCCTGATACCAAAAACAGGTAGATACCACAAAAAAAAGAAAATTACAGACCTATATCCCCCATGAACATAGATGCAAAAATCCTCAACAAAATTCTAGCCAATAGAATTCAGCAACATATCAAAAAAATAATTCACCACAACCCAGTGGGATTTATGCCAGGTATCCAAGGTTGGTTCAATATTAGAAAAGCAATTAATGTAATGCACCATAAAAATAAAACAAAAGACAAAGGCCACCTGATCTTATCAATTGATGCAGAAAAGGCATTTGACAAAGCCCAACACCCATTCATGATAAAAACTCTCAGCATAATAGGAATGGAAGGAAAATTCCTCAACATAATAAAAGACATTTGTACAAAGCCAACAACCAACATCACCCTAAATGGAAAGAGCCTGAAAGCATTTCCCTTGAGAACGGGAACCAGACAAGGATGCCCTTTATCACCGTTCTTATTCAACATTGTGCTAGAGGTCCAAGCCAGAGCAATTAGGCTAGACAAAGAAATAAAGGGCATCCAGATTGGCAAGGAGGAAGTAAAATTATCTCTGTTTGCAGATGACATGATCTTATACACAGAAAACCCTAAGGAATCCTCCAGAAAACAACTGAAACTAATAGAAGAGTTCAGCAGAGTTTCAGATTACAAGATAAGCATACAAAAATCAATTGGATTCCTCTACATCAACAAAAAGAACATCGAATAGGTAATCACTAAATCAATACCATTCACAGTAGCCCCCAAGAAGATAAAATACTTAGGAATAAATCTTACCAAAGATGTAAAAGACCTATACAAAAAAATCTACAAGGTACTACTGTAAAAAATTAAAAGGGATCTACATAAGTGGAAAAACATACCTTGCTCGTGGATAGGAAGACTTAACATTGTAAAAATGTCTATTCTACCAAAAGCTATCTATATATACAATGCACTTCTGATCCAAATTCCAATGACATTTTTTAATGTGATGGAGAAACAAATCACCAACTTTATGTGGAAGGGAAAGAAGCCCCGGATAAGTAAAACATTACTGAAAAAGAAGAAGAAAGTGGGAGGCCTCACTCTACCTGGTTTTAGAACACATTATACAGCCACAGTAGTCAAAACAGCCTGGTACTGGTACAACAGATACATCAACCAATGGAACAGATTTGAGAACCCAGATATAAATCCATCCACATATGAGCAGCTGATATTTGACAAAGGCCCAGTGTCAGTTAATTGGGGAAAAGACAGTCTTTTTAACAAATTGTGCTGGCATAACTGGATATCCATCTGCAAAAAAATGAAACAGGACCCATACCTAACACCATGCACAAAAACTAACTCCAAATGGATCAAAGACCTAAAATAAAGTCTAAAATGATAAAGATCATGGAAAAAAAAATAGGGGCAATGTTAGGAGCCCTAATACAAGGCATAAACAGAATACAAAACATTACTAAAAGTGATGAAGAGAAACCAGGTAACTAGGAGCTCCTAAAAATCAAACACCTATGCTCATCTAAAGACTTCACCAAAAGAGTAAAAAGAACACCTACAGACTGGGAAAAAATTTTCAGCTATGACATCTCCATCCAGTGCCTGATCTCTAAAATCTACATGACTGCTAAAACTCAACCACAAAAAAACAAACAACCCAATTAAAAATTGAGCAAAGGATATGAACAGACACTTCACTGAAGAAGACATTCAGGCAGCTAACAGATACATGAGGAAATGCTCTTGATCATTAGCCATTAGAGAAATGCAAATTAAAACTACAATGTGATTCCATCTCACTCCAACAAGGCTGGCATTAATCCAAAAAACACAAAATAATAAATGTTGGAGAGGTTGTGGGGAGATTGGAACACTTATATACGGCTGGTGGGCATGTAAAATGGTACAACCACTTTGGAAATCAATTTGGCACTTCCTTGAAAAGCTAGAAATAGAACTAGCATACAACCTGGAAAACTCCTTCCTCGGAATATATCCTAGAGAAATAAGAGCCTTTACATGAACAGATATATGCACACCCATGTTTATTGTAGCACTATTTACAATAGGAAAAAGATGCAAGCAACCACGGCATCCATTAACAGATGAATGGATAAATAAATTATGGTATATTCACACAATGGAATGCTACCCATCGATAAAGAACAGTAATGAATCTGTGAAACATGCCATAACATGGAGGAACCTGAAAGGCATTATGCTGAGTGAAATTAGTTGCAGAAGGACAAATATTGTATAAGACCACTATCATAAGATCTTGAGATATAATTTAAACTGAGAAGAACAAGTTCTTTTGTGGTTAAGAGAGGGGGGAGGGAACAAGGAAGGGTGGGAGAGGGTTATTTACTGGTTAGATAGTAGATAAGAACTACTTTAGGTGAAGGAGAGGTCAGCACAACTGGAGTAAACCAAAAGGAAAGAAGTTTCCTGAATAAACTGAATGCTTCGAAGGTCAGCAAAGCAGGGGCAGGGGTTTGGTGGCTATGGCTTCAGGGCACATCTAAGTCAATTGGCAAAATAAAATCTATTAAGAAAATATTCTGCATCCCACTTGGAAGTGTGGTGTTTGGGGTCCTAAACGCTAGCAAGTGGCTATCTAAGATGTGTCAATGAGTCTCAACCCACCTGGATCAAAGGAGAATGAAGAACATCAAGGTCACAAGGTAATTATGAGCCCAAGAGACAGAAAGGGCTACACGAACTAGACTACATCATCCTACATCATCCTGAGACCAGAAGAACTAGATGGTGCCCGGCCATAACCGATGACTGCCCTGACAGGAAACACAACAGAGAAACCCTGAGGGAGCAGGAGAACAGTGGGATGCAGACCCCCATTTCTCATAAAAAGACCAGACTTAATGGTCTGACTGAGGCTAGAAGGATCCTGGCAGTCATGGTCCCCAAACCTCCTGTTGGCCCAGGACAGGAACCATTCCCGAAGCCAACTCGTCAGACATGGATTGGACTGGACAATGGGTTGGAGATAGATGCTGATGAGGGGTGAGCTACTTGCATCAGGTGGACACTTGAGCCTATGTTGGCTTCTCCTGTCTGGAGGGAAGATGGGAGGGTAAAGGGGGTTAGAAACTGGCAAAATGGTCTCAAAAGGAGAGACTGGAAGGAGGGAGTGGCCTGACTCATTAGTAAATGAGAGCATGTAGTAAGGTGTATACAAGTTTATATGTGACAGACTGACTTGATTTGTAAACTTTCACTTAAAGCACAATAAGAATTATTAAAAAAAAAACTAATCATGTCTCTCAGCTGATTAACATCCTTCAGCAATTTTTCATTACGTGTAAGATAAACTCCAAAATTGTTAACATGTCTATAACACACTGCGGATTCCAGCCTCTTCATCTAGCTCTTAAGCCTCATCTTGAGCCCTTCTTTCCTTTAGTTCTTCTGTTCCAGCCACGTGAGCCTTTAGTTCCTTCCACCTATTACACATCCCCTTTTCTTTGACCTGTGCAACATGTGTTCTCTCTTCCATTGGGTGTCAGCTTAAATCTCATTTCTTTAAATAAGAATTCCAAACAAACGAACAGAAAAACAAAGCTGTTGCTGCTGAGTCAATTCCAGCTCAAGCTACAGAGAGTAGAGTTGCTCCACAGGGATTTCCTGGCCGTAATCTACATGGAAGTAGAGCACTAGGCCTTTCTTCTATGATGCCGCTGTGTGCGTCTAAACCTTTAGTTCAGCAGGCAAGTACAAACTGCCTACTAAACTACCACGGACCTAAGCCTTCCAGCACCTGCCAGTTAAACTAGGATTCCAAGTTTTTATTCTTTCAAATCATATGCTTGTACAATCTGTATTCATATTTATTTCTGTGTTCAGTTCTTTGGTATCTTTTACCCACTGTAACATCAGTTTTATGAAGGCAGAGCCCAGGTCTCTTTGTTCTTCAGTCCATCTTGAAAACCACAATAAAAGAAACCTTGAATGAACAAATGACATAGGATATGTGACTTGCTCAAGGTCACAAAACTAATTAAAGTCAATTTTAACATAAAAAAATCAGTGCTTTCCCCCTCCTGGACTTGGTTTTCCTTGAATGTAGTGCCATGTTGTATTTTTTTGTCTTTTCCCAGCTCTACGTCTTGTACAAAATAGGTGCTTAATAACTACTGCTGGGAGGCATAGAATAGAAGAGAATGGACATGTCGATTATGTGGTTTTATATTTACACAGAAGGGCTATCAGACAGAGCACTAAATCTGCAAATCTGGAAACTTAATAATTAAAAAAATTTGCTTGTTTTTGTCATTCACTTGAATTTATAAGCAGACACTACACTTTATATTTTCATCAGGTTGACAGCTTTCTTTGCTGTCATAAGGTCAGTGCTACATTTTAAACTTTTGTCAGGTGATTCTGACTCAGAAAATACCTGTCATAATGTGTAGGAAGCCAAGCTTCAAACAGAGGCTGAACAGGGAGAATCAATTGATGAATGTTCAATTTGTGCTCCTTTTAATAAAGTAGAAAAGACTAATAACCTCTGTACATAAAGAATATGAATGAATTCAAGTTTCTAAGGATATTTCCTTTACTTCAAGAGTCCTAAAAAAATAAACTGTCATCCTCCTCGACTCAGTTTCTGCCTGAGTGGGTTTTATCAATGGGCCTGTCTCGATGCTGAAATTGGGAGCTTTTACTCTGTTGTTTGACAAACCTAATTATCTTGAATTGTTGCAGTATCAGCCAAAAAAAAAAAAAACTCCTATAAAATAGAAGGTCCAAAATGGCATTTTTTTTCTTATTTAAGTTTTAGCAGTATCAGTGAAATTACCATGTCTTCACCTAGTGGTGAATTTGTAAATACTCATCAAATCCAGGCCTTGAAAACCAGAAATGATATTTTTTCCTGTTATCCTCAAAAAGTTAAATTACTTGGAAAGCAGTCAGTCCTGTTTTAACTTTTGGCAGTACTGGTAAGTAACTAAAGAGAAAACGTAGCCCCTGTTCAGCATAATTGAGGGTGGTGGGTCAAAGTGTCTCTTATCCCACTGGCTTGTCTCAGCACCGGATATCCTACCACCTGAGATTCTGCTCTTCTGAAGTAAGGTATTGTGTTTATAGGATTTCTTCATGTACAATGTTCTATCCAATTTTTAGAGCTACCCGTTCCCTAGTCATTTCATCTTCGCACCATAGCTATGAACTAACCAGAGAAGCTTTCAAAACCCAATATTATAGATGAAAACTGATGCTTGGCTGTAATCTTAACAGAAGCAGACCACCAGGTCTTTCTTCTGCAGTACAGCTGGGTGGGTCCGAATTGCCAACTTGTAGGTTAACAGTCAAGCACAAATTGTGCCTTCTAGGGACCTGACTCTCAACAAAGTCAAATTCTTTGTTCAAGGGACCATAGCTAACACTCCAGCCTTCTAACTTGGGTCCTGAGTCTTTAAACAAAATGAAAAGTACTGATGATTATTTACTATAAGTTCTTTGACACTTACATAGTATAAGTTCTTTTTACAAGTCAGTTTTCACTATCTTAACCTCTTTCTCTTTCCCTACAGTCTTTCAGTGTTCAACCACTTCCTTATCTTGTTTCAGAAATGTCTCCTTCACCAAGAGCTGGCTTTCCTGTATGCAGAGAAGGAATGATTATTACCCTTCCTTTGTTTTTTTTTTTTTTGTCTTTGGTGTAATAAAACTTGTTCAGCAGATGATGTCTCATCAGTGAGTAGCTAAATGACTGTGATCTAAGTGTCCGTGATTTGAGAATAAACAAGAAGAATACTTTGGTTGATGCCTTAGCTTCATCTCTCCCTAACCACTGAACCTCATACCTGTACCCTCCGTGGTGACCTTGAACATACAGGTGCTGATTCCTTGAATAGTAAACTTTTTTTTTCTTTTTGCCTTTACATATATGGAGTATGTACGAAAGGGGCCCTGGCAGCACAACAGTGGTTAAGTGCTTGGCTGCTAATGAAAAGTTTGGGGGTTCATATCCACCCAGTGGCTTCATGGGAGAAAGACATGGCAATCTGCTCCCATAAATATTACAGCCTAGAAAAGATTATGGGACAGTTCTGTTCTGTCACAGGGGATCACTATGAGTTGAAATTGACTCAATGGTACCTAACAACAGCAGTGTGTATGTCTGCTAAGTGACTGAACACTACTTTTCATGTTGTCCACAAATGGTGGAGCATGGAGTAGCAAGGGTAAACTTGGGAGATTAGTCTGTAATGTCCTCAACAAAGAGCTTAGAGATTGTCCATGATCAAACATCTGAGATGCTGTAGGGGTCCCTAATCCCATTAGTATCTTTCTTTATAAATGTGTTTTTTTATGAAGTTCTCTTCCTGTGCTGCCATAGAATATCTAGTGTGTTGTTCAGGCTAGCTAGCAGTAAGATGACACTGTACTGACTTTGTTAAGAATTTCTCATTTGAGGTGGATAGAGCCAACATGGTGCTATAGACAGAAGCACTACTTTGTCCCTCCGTAGCAAAGACCCAAAAAACTAAGCAAAACAGAGACAAATGTCAATCCTGGAATCCTAAGCATCAAATGAACTCTAAAAGATTAGTAAAAAATAAAAGATTTACCACAGGGAACCAGGGAGGTCAATCTGTAAATGACAACAGCATCAGAACAATAAAAGAGGGAGCAAACAGTGTAGGTCCATAACTTTGAAATAGAGAGGATGGCAAGGTGATACCAAGTAATAAAAGACTGGTTCAAACTTATGAAGACAAGGATAAATTTCAAGGTAACCACAAAGAGAATTAACAAACCGACTCATTAAAATAAAGAAGAAAAATACAAAGTCTCAGTGAACACAAAATCTACAAAAACAAAAGAAATGAAAAAAAAAACCCACAAACAAAAGGAATTCAGCACAGGAGAATAAAAGGAACAAAGAAAATGTCAACATCACACACAAAAAAAGTGCTACGAAATGACAGAAATAAACTCACACCTATCAATAATTTCACTGAAGGTAAATGGCCTAAACGGACTAATAAAAAGAGAGAGAGTGACAGAATGCATTAAAAAAAAAAAGGATTCATCAGTATGCCATCTACAAGAGACACACCTTAGAAACAAAGACACAAATCTATTAAAAATCAGAAGACAAAAAAAGTATATATATCAAGAAAACAGCTACCAGAAAAGAGTAGGAGTGGCCAAACTAATCTCAGAAAAAAGAGACTTTAAAACAAAACCCACCATAAAAGACAAAGAAGGGCATTACGTAATGATTAAAGGGATGATCTATCATGAAGACATAACCATAATAAATATTTGTGCACTGAATGACAGGGCTCCCAAAAACATGAAACAAGCTTTAAGAACACTGAAAAATGAAACTGAAAGTTTCACAATAACAGTAGGAGACTTGAACACACCACTCTTGGTAAAGGATAGAATATCTAGAAAAAAGTAAGCAAAGGTACAGAAGATCTAAAAGCTACAGTCAGCCAAACTGATTTCATAGACATGTATAAAACACTCCACCCAACAGCCCCAAAGTACACATTCTTTTCCAATGCACGTGGAATATCCTTCAGAATAGACCACATCTTAGGCCACAAAGCAACCATCAACAAAATCCAAAACACTGAGATAATGCAAAGTATCTTCTCTGATCATCATGCCATCAAAGTAGAAATTAAGAAGAACAAGGAAAAAAAATTACATGGAAAGTGAATAAAACACTGTTAAAAACCACTGGATAATAGAAGAAATCAAAGATGAAATAAAAAATTCCTAGAATCAAACAAGAATTAAAACACACCATGCCAAAACCTTTGGGACACAGTAAAGGCAATGCTCAGAGGTAAAATTATAGCAGAAGATGTACACATCAAAAAACAAGAAAGAGATAAAATCAAAACATTAGCTATACAACTCAAACAAATAGGAAGAGAACACCAAAAGTAACCCACAGCCAACAGAAGAGATAAAATAATAAAGATCAGAGCAGAAATAAATGAAATAAATAATAGAAAAATGATACAAAGAATCAATAAAACCAAAAGTTGGTGCTTTGAAAGGATCAACAAAATCGACAACCCACTGGCCAATTGACAAAAGAAAAAGAGGAGAGGATGCAAATAACCCAAATAAGAAATGAAATAGGGGACATTACAACAGACCCAACTGAAATTAAAAAAAGGATCATAATAGAGTACTCTGAAAAACTACAACAAATTTGAAAACCTAGAGGAAATGGACAAATACCTAGAAACACACTGCCTACCCAAACTAACACAAAATGATGATGAACATCTGAACAGGCCCATAACAAGAGAAGAGATTGAAAACGTAAAAAAAAAAAAAAAAAATTCACAACAAAGAAAGTCCTGGCCCAGGTGGCTTCACTGGAGGATTCTACCAAACATTCAGAGAAAAGCTTACACCAGTACTACTCAAGCTATTTCAGAACATAAAAATGGAAGGAATGCTTCTGAATTCGAGCCAGCATAACACTGATACAAACATGTGGTGAAGACGCCACCAAAAAAAAAAAAAAAATTGCAGGCCAATATCTCTCATGAATACAGATACAAAAAGTCTCAATGAAATTCTAGTCAATAGAATTCAACATCATATCCAAAAAATAATACACCATGACTAAGTGATTTTCATACCAAGTATGCAAGGATGGTTCAACACTAGAAAATCAATCAATGTAATCCACCACATAAACAAAAGAAAACAAAAGAATCATATGACCATCTCAATGAATACAGAAAAGGCATTTGATAAAGTTCAACATGCATTCCTGATAAAAATGCTCAGTAAGATAGGTATAGAAGGGAAATTCCTCAGCATAGTAAAGGACATCTATACAAAACCAACAGCCAACATCATTCTTAATGGAGAGAGGCTGAAAATATTTCTCTTGAGAACAGGAACAAGACAAGGATGCCCTTTATCACCACTCCTATTTAACATTGTGCTGGAAGTCCTAACTAAAGCAAGAAGGCAAGAAAAATAAATAAAGGGCATCCAAATTGGTAATGAAGAAGTAAAACTGTCCTATTTGTGGATGATATGATACTATATGCAGAAAACTCAAAAGACTCCAGGAGAAAGCAATTGGAACTAATAGAAAGATTCAGCAGAGTAGCAGGATACAAGATAAACATACAAAAATCAGCTGGATTCCTGTATACCAATTAGGAGAATGACGAAAAGGAAGTCAGGAAAACAATGCCATTTATAATAGCCCCTAAAAAAATAAAATACTTAGGAATAAATCTAACCAGGGATGTAAAAGACCTATACAAAGAAAATTACAAAACACTACTGTAAGAAACCAAAAGAGATCTACATAAAGGGAAAAACATAACATGATCTTTGACAAGGGCCCAAAGTCCATCAAATGTGGAAAAGACAGTCTTTTTAACAAATGGTGCTGGCAAAACTGGATGTCCACCTGCATAAAAATGAAACAGGACCATCAGAGGAGGGGGGCCAAGATGGCGGACTAGGTGGACCCTCCCGCGGATCCCTCTTGCAACAAAGACTCGGAAAAACAAGGGAATCGATCACATACATAACAATCTATGAACTCTGAACAACAAGCACAGACTTAGAGACGGAGGACGAACAAATACGGGCAGACAGCGACTGTTTTCAGAACTAGGAGCCAGCGCACCAGGCAGGTGACCTTCGGAGCTCGATCTGGGGCAGAGCCCAGGGGGGCAGACGGCACAGAAAGGGGGCCCACCCCTTCCCCCCCGAACCCATCCCGGGAGGAAGCCTAGCAGGTTGGCGCGGGCGGCGTAGGGGCGCAGCCGGAGGGAGAAACACCCGGGAGGCAGTGACTGATCTGAGAGGGGGGAGAACAGCGTCCCAGCTGGGGTGCCCTGCTGTCCGCCGGGAGTTAGGCGAGAAGCCGACGGGGCGCGCGCGGGGGGGGGGGTCAGCTGTGTTTCCCTGGAGTGACCCCAGGGCGGGGCCCACGCGTTCGTGCGGGAGGACGCGCACCCAATCCGCGCGTGTGGCACGGCACACCAGAGGGAGAAATCCCCGGAGGTGTCTGGTCTCAAAACAGGGAAAGCAGCATCCCAGACGGGGAGCCATTCCGCTGCGATCTGGGCACGCGCGCGCGCGCGGGCGGGGCATGAGCGCGGGGTCCATTTTTATTACCCTGAATTGACCCAGAGGGCGGGAACACCTGGTCGTGCGAGTGACGCCCTCCCAGTTTGCGCGAGAGGTGCGGCACACTGGAAGGAGAAGTCCCCGGGAGGAACTGATTGGTCCCAAAGTGCAGAAAGTAGCATCCCAGACAAAGTGCCGCCCTGCTGGGGCTTGGGCGCGCGCACGAGCGGGCCGTGAGCGCGGAGTCCATTTTTATTGCCCTGAATTGACCCAGGGGGCAGGCCCACCTGGCCGTGCGGAGGAACTGATTGGTCCCAAAGCGCAGAAAGTAGCATCCCAGACAGAGTGCCGCCCTGCTGGGGCTTGGGCGCGCGCGGGCGGGGCGTGAGCGCGGAGTCCATTTTTATCGCCCTGAATTGACCCAGGGGGCGGGCCCACCTGGCCGTGCGGAGGAACTGATTGGTCCCGAAGCGCAGAAAGTAGCGTCCCAGACGGGGTTCCGTCCTGCTGGGGCTTGGGCGCGCGCACGAGCGGGGCGTGAGCACGGAGTCCATTTTTATTGCCCTGAATTGACCCAGGGGGCGGGCCCACCTGGCCGTGCAGGTGACGCCAACCCAGTTCGCGCGAGAGGTGTGGCGCTCCGGAAGGAGAAGTCCCGGGGAGGAAGTGACTGGTTCCCGAACAGGGAAAGCAGCGTCTCAACCCGGAAGTCATCCCGCTGGGATTTGGGCGCGCGCACAGGCGGGGCGTGACCGCGGGATCTAATTATAATCGCCTGAATAGACCCTGGGGGCGGGCCCACCCGTTCGTGCGGGAAACGCCCACCCAGTGCCCACGAGCGGTGCCGCGCACCGGAGGAAGTCCCCAGGAGGAAGGGACTGGTTTCCGAGCAAGGAAAGCAGTGTCCTAGCCAGGGACCCGTCCAGCCCGGATTTTGGCAAACGGGGGCGGAGCGTGAACGTGGTGTTCAGCTCTATATTCTGTGGTGCTACACTCCTAGCTCTCAGATCCCTCCCCCACCCTCCCCAGGCGACCCCATTAACATCCGAATACCCGGAGCCAGAGAGAGAATTCAGATAGGGATCTGACTGCATTTTTTTTTAGCTGACTACTTGGAAAATCTAGTTTCCCAGTGATGGCTCAGAGACAGCAGTCCATATCAAACCACATAAAGAAACAGACCATGACAGCTTCTCCAACCCCCCAAACAAAAGAATCAAAATCTTTCCCAAATGAAGATACAATCCTGGAATTATCAGATACAGAATATAAAAAACTAATTTACAAAATGCTTAAAGATATCACGAATGAAATTAGGATAAATGCAGAAAAAGCCAAGGAACACACTGATAAAACTGTTGAAGAACTCAAAAAGATTATTCAAGAACATAGTGGAAAAATTAACAAGTTGCAAGAATCCATAGAGAGACAGCATGTAGAAATCCAAAAGATTAACAATAAAATTACAGAATTTGACAACGCAATAGAAAGTCAGAGGAGCAGACTCGAGCAATTAGAATGTAGACTGGGACTTCTGGAGGACCAGGGAAACAACACCAACATAGCTGGAAAAAAATCAGATAAAAGAATTAAAAAAAATGAAGAAACCCTAAGAATCATGTGGGACTCTATCAAGAAGGATAACTTGCGAGTGATTGGAGTCCCAGAACAGGGAGGGGGGACAGAAAACACAGAGAAAATAGTTGAAGAACTCCTGACACAAAACTTCCCTGACATCATGAAAGAAGAAAGGATATCTATCCAAGATGCTCATCGAACCCCATTTAAGATTGATCCAAAAAGAAAAACACCAAGACATATCATCATCAAACTTGCCAAAACCAAAGACAAACAGAAAATTTTAAAAGCAGCCAGGGAGAAAAGAAAGGTTTCCTTCAAGGGAGAATCAATAAGAATAAGTTCAGACTACTCAGCAGAAACTATGCAGGCAAGAAGGGAATGGGACGACATATACAGAGCACTAAACGAGAAAAACTGCCAACCAAGGATCATATATCCAGCAAAACTCTCTCTGAAATATGAAGGAGAAATTAAGATATTTACAGATAAACACAAGTTTAGAGAATTTGCAAAAACTAAACCAAGACTGCAAGAAATGCTAAAGGAGATTGTTTGGCCTGATGACCAATAATATCAGGTACCAGCACAATACAAGGTCACAAAACAGAACGTCCTGATATCAACGCAACTCAAACAGAGAAAGCACAAAAACAAACAAATTAAGACTAATTCTAAAAAATAAATAAATAAACAAAATAATACACACAACAGGAAATCATGGAAATCAATAGCTAAACGATCAAAATAATCAAAAAGAGGGACTAAATATAGGAGGCATTGAACTGCCAGATGGAGAGTGATACAAGGCGAAATAGAAGGATACAAGTTAGGGTTTTACTTAGAAAAATAGGGGTAAATAAAAAGGTAACCACAAAAAGGAATATCAATTCCATAACTCAAGAAAAAAGCCAAGAAAAACGTAACGACTCAATAAACACAAAGTTAAACATTATGAAAATGAGGATCTCACAAGCTACTAAGAAAAACGTCTCAGCACAAAAAAGCATGTGGAAAAATGAAATGGCCAACAACACACATAAAAAGGCATCAAAATGACAGCACTAAAAACTTACTTATCTATAATTACGCTGAATGTAAATGGACTAAATGCACCAATAAAGAGACAGAGAGTCACGGACTGGATAAAAAAACACGATCCATCTATATGCTGCCTACAAGAGACACACCTTAGACTTAGAGACACAAACAAACTAAAACTCAAAGGATGGAAAAAAGTATATCAAGCAAACAATAAGCAAAAAAGAAGAGGAGTAGCAATATTAATTTCTGACAAAATAGACTTTAGACTTAAATCCGCCACAAAGGATAAAGAAGGACACTATATAATGATAAAAGGGACAATTGATCAGGAAGACATAACCATATTAAATATTTACGCACCTAATGACAGGGCTGCAAGATACATAAATCAAATTTTAACAGAATTGAAAAGTGAGATAGACACCTCCACATATATAGTAGGAGACTTCAACACACCACTTTCGGAGAAGGACAGGACATCCAGTAAGAAGCTCAATAGAGACACGGAAGACCTACTTACAACAATCAACCAACTTGACCTCATTGACTTATACAGAACTCTCCACCCAACTGCTGCAAAATATACTTTTTTTTCTAGTGCACATGGAACATTCTCTAGAATAGACCACATATTAGGGCATAAAACAAATCTTTGCAGAATCCAAAACATCGAAATATTACAAAGCATCTTCTCAGACCACAAGGCAATGAAGCTAGAAATCAATAACAGAAAAACTAGGGAAAAGAAATCAAATACTTGGAAAATGAACAATACCCTCCTGAAAAAAGACTGGGTTATAGAAGACATCAAGGAGGGAATAAGGAAATTCTTAGAAAACAACGAGAATGAAAATACTTCCTATCAAAACCTCTGGGACACAGCAAAAGCAGTGCTCAGAGGCCAATTTATATCGATAAATGCACACATACAAAAAGAAGAAAGAGACAAAATCAGAGAACTGTCCCGACAACTTGAGCAAATAGAAAGTGAGCAACAAAAGAATCCATCAGGCACCCGAAGAAAACAAATAATAAAAATTAGAGCTGAACTAAATGAATTAGAGAACAGAAAAACAATTGAAAGAATTAACAAAGCCAAAAGCTGGTTCTTTGAAAAAATTAACAAAATTGATAAACCATTGGCCAGACTGACTAAAGAAAAACAGGAAAGGAAACAAATAACCCGAATAAGAAACGAGAAGGACCACATCACAACAGAACCAAATGAAATCAAAAGAATCATATCAGATTACTACATAAAATTGTACTCTAACAAATTTGAAAACCTAGAAGAAATGGATAAATTCTTGGAACAACACTACTTACCTAAACTAACACATACAGAAGTAGAACAACTAAATAGACCCATAACAAAAAAAGAGATTGAAATGGTAATCAAAAAACTCCCAACAAAAAAAAGTCCTGGCCCAGATGGCTTCACTGCAGAGTTCTACCAAACCTTCAGAGAAGACTTAACACCATTACTATTGAAGGTATTTCAAAGTATAGAAAAAGACGGAATACTACCCAACTCATTCTATGAAGCCACCATCTCCCTGATACCAAAACCAGGTAAAGACATTACAAAAAAAGAAAATTTTAGACCTATATCCCTCATGAACATAGATGCAAAAATCCTTAATAAAATTCTAGCCAATAGAATCCAACAACACATCAAAAAAATAATTCACCCTGATCAAGTGGGATTTATACCAGGTATGCAAGGCTGGTTTAATATCAGAAAAACCATTAATGTAATCCATCACATAAATAAAACAAAAGACAAAAACCACATGATCTTATCAATTGATGCAGAAAAGGCATTTGACAAAGTCCAACACCCATTTATGATAAAAACTCTCACCAAAATAGGAATTGAAGGAAAATTCCTCAACATAATAAAGGGCATATATGCAAAGCCAACGGCCAATATCACTCTAAATGGAGAGAACCTGAAAGCATTTCCCTTGAGAACGGGAACCAGACAAGGATGCCCTTTATCACCACTCTTATTCAACATCGTACTTGAAGTCCTAGCCAGGGCAATTAGGCTAGACAAAGAAATAAAGGGTATTCAGATTGGTAAGGAGGAAGTAAAGCTATCACTATTTGCAGATGACATGATCGTATACATGGAAAACCCTAAGAAATCCTCCAGAAAACTACTGAAACTAATAGAAGAGTTTGGAAGAGTCTCAGGATATAAAATAAACATACAAAAATCACTTGGATTCCTCTACATCAACAAAAAGAACACCGAAGAGGAAATAACCAAATCAATACCATTCACAGTAGCCCCCAAGAAGATAAAATACTTAGGAATAAATCTTACCAAGGAAGTAAAAGACCTATACAAAGAAAACTATAAAACTCTGCTACAAGAAATTCAAAAGGACACGCTTAAATGGAAAAACATACCCTGCTCATGGATAGGAAGACTCAACATAGTAAAAATGTCTGTTCTACCAAAAGCCATTTATACATACAACGCACTTCCAATCCAAATACCAATGTCATACTTTAAGGGAATAGAGAAACAAATCACTAACTTCATATGGAAAGGAAAGAATCCCCGGATAAGCAAAACATTACTGAAAAAGAAGAAGAAAGTGGGAGGCCTCACCCTACCTGATTTCAGAACCTATTATATAGCTACAGTAGTCAAAACAGCCTGGTACTGGTACAACAACAGGCACATAGACCAATGGAACAGAATTGAGAATCCAGATATAAATCCATCCACGTATGAGCAGCTGATATTTGACAAAGGACCAGTGTCAGTCAATTGGGGAAATAATAGTCTTTTTAACAAATGGTGCTGGCATACCTGGATATCCATTTGCAAAAGAATGAAACAGGACCCATACCTCACACCATGCACAAAAACTAACTCCAAGTGGATCAAAGACCTAAACATAAAGACTAAAACGATAAAAATCTTGGAAGAAAAAATAGGATCTACCCTAGGAGCCCTAATACAGGGCATAAACAGAATACAAAACATTACCAAAAATGATGAAGAGAAACCCGATAACTGGGAGCTCCTAAAAATCAAACACCTATGCTCATCTAAAGACTTCACCAAAAGAGTAAAAAGACCACCTACAGACTGGGAAAGAATATTCAGCTATGACATCTCAGACCAGCGCCTGATCTCTAAAATCTACATGATTCTGTCAAAACTCAACCACAAAAAGACAAACAACCCAATCAAGAAGTGGGCAAAGGATATGAACACACATTTCACTAAAGAAGATATTCAGGCAGCCAACAGATACATGAGAAAATGCTCTCGATCATTAGTCATTAGAGAAATGCAAATTAAAACTACGATGAGATTCCATCTGACACCAACTAGACTGGCATTAATTCAAAAATCACAAAATAATAAATGTTGGAGAGGCTGCGGAGAGACTGGAACTCTCATACACTGCTGGTGGGATTGTAAAATGGTACAACCACTGTGGAAATCCATCTGGCGTTATCTTAAACAGTTAGAAATAGAACTACCATACAAACCAGAAATCCCACTCCTCGGAATATACCCTAAAAATACAAGACCCTTCACACAAACAGATATATGCACACCCATGTTTATTGCAGCTCTGTTTACAATAGCAAAAAGCTGGAAGCAACCAAGATGTCCATCAACGGACGAATGGGTAAATAAATTGTGGTATATTCACACAATGGAATACTACGCATCGATAAAGAACAGTGACGAATCTCTGAAACATTTCATAACATGGAGGAATCTGGAAGGCATTATGCTGAGCGAAATGAGTCAGTTGCAAAAGGACAAATATTGTATAAGACCACTATTATAAGATCTTGAGGAATAGAAAAAACGGAAAAGAACACATACTTTTGTGGTTACAAAGGGGGGAGGGAGGGAGGGAGGGAGGGAGAGGGCTTTTTATTGATCAATCTGTAGATGGGAACTGCTTTGGGTGAAGGGAAAGACAACACTCAAAACAAGGAAGGTCAGCCTAATTGGACAGGATTAAAAGTAAAGAGGTTTCCGAGATAAAATGAAAGCTTCAAAGGATAGCGAAGCAGGGGCTGGGGTCTGGGGAACTTGGTTTGAGAGGACTTCTAAATCAATGGGCAAAACAATTCTATTATGAAAACACTCTGCATCCCACTTTGAATTGTGGCACCTGGGGTCCTAAATGCCAACAAGCAGCCATCTAAAATACATTAATTGGTCTCAACCCACCGGGAGCAAAGGCAAAGGAAGAACACCAAGGTCACACGACAACTAAGAACCCAAGAGACAGAAAGGGCCACTTGAACCAGAGACCTACAATATCCTGAGACCAGAAGAACAAGTTGGTGCCCGGCCACAATCGATGTCTGCCCTGTCAGGGAGCACAAGAGACAACTCCTGAGGGAGCAGGAGACCAATGGGATACAGACCCCAAATTCTCATTAAAAGACCACACCTAATGCTATGATTGCGACTAGAGGAATCCCAGAGACAATGCTCCCCAGAACTTCTGATGGCACAGGACAGGAACCAACCCCGAAGACAAATCATCAGGCATGAAAAGGACTGGTCAGTGGGGGGGAGAGAGATACTGATGAAGAGCGAGCTAATTAAATCAGGTGGACACTGGAGAGTGTGTTGGCAACTCTTGACTGGAGGGGGGATGGGAAGATAGAGAGAGATGGAAGAAGGTAAAATTGGCACGAAACGAGAGACTGTAAGGGCTGACTCAATAGGGGGAGAGCAAGTGGGAGAAGGGAGTAAGATGTATGTAAACCTACATGTGACAGACTGATTGGAATGGTAAATGTTCACTTGAAGCTTAATAAAAATTAAAAAAAAAAAAAAAATGAAACAGGACCCATGCTGCACACCATACACAAAAACTAATTCAAAATGGATCAAAGACCTAAATATAAAGCCAAAAACTATGAAGTTCATAGAAGAAAAAATAAGGTCAACACTAGAGGCCCTAATACATGGCATTAACAGGATACAAAACATAACCAACAACACGCAAACTCCAGATGATAAACTAGTTAACTGGGATCTTCTAAAAATTAAACACTTAGGCTCATCAAAAGACTTTACCAAAAGAACAAAAAGAGAACCTACAGACTGGGAAAAAAAATTTTGGCTATCACAAATCTGACAAAGGCCTAATCTCTAAAATATACATGAAAATCCAGCACCTCATCAGCAAAAAGACAAGTAACCCAATTAAAAACTGGACAAATGAAATGAACAGACACTTCACCAAAGAAGACATTCAAGTGGCCAATGGGCACATGAGGAAATGCTTACAATCTCTAGCCATTACAGAAATGAAAATCAAAACCACAATAAGATACCAATTTACCCTGGCATTACAGGCAAGAATCAATAAATCAGGAAGTAAAAAATGTTGGAGAGGCTGCAGGGAGATCAGAACTCTTATGAAATGCTGGTGGGAATGAAAAATGGTGCAACCATGTTGGAAAACGATGTGGTGCTTTCTTAGAAAGCTAGAAATAAAAACACCATACGATCCAGCAATCCTGCTCTTGGGAATATATCCTATAGAAATAAGAGTTGTTACAAAAATAGACATATGCACACCAGTGTTCATTGTAGCATTGTTCACAATAGCAAAAAGATGGAAACAACCTAGATGCCCATCAACAGATGAGTGGATAAACAAACTATGGTACATAGAGGGGAATATGATGCAAAGATAAAGAACAATGATCAATCTGCTAAGCATCTCATGACATGGATCAGTCTGGAGGGCTTTATTGAGTGAAATAAGTCAATCACAAAAGGACAAATATTATATAGGACCACTACTGTGAAAACTCATGAAAATGTTCACACACACAAAGAAACAATCTTTGATGGTTATGCAAGAGGAGAAGGGTAGGGATGGAAAAACACTAAATAGACTATATAGATAAGTGGTAACTTTGGTGAAGCATAAGACAGTACACAATACTAGGGAAGCCAGCACAACTTGTCCAGGGCAAGGTCATGAAAGCTCCACAGACACAACCAAACTCCCTGAGGGACCAGCTTAGCAGGCTGAGGGCTGTGGGGACCATGGTCTCGGGGAACATCTAGCTCAACTGGCATAACATAGTTTATAAAGAAAAAGATCTACGTTCTGCTTTGGTGAGTGGCGTCTGGTGCCTTAAAAGCTTGTGAGCTGCCATCTAAGATAATCCGCTGGTCTCTCCCCATCTAGAGCAAGGGAGAACGAAGAAAACCAGAGACACAAGGGAAAGATTAGTCCAAAAGACCAATGGACCACTAGTATCACAGCTTCCACCGGACTAAATCCAGTACAACTAGATGGTGTCCGACTATCACCGCTGACTGCTCTGACAGGGACCACAAAAGACAGCACCAGACAGAGCTGGAGCAAAATGTAGAATAAAATTGTAACTCACATAAAAAGGCCAGACTTACTGGCCTGACAGGGACTGGAGAAACACTGAGAGTATGGCCCCTGGACACCCTTTTAACTTAGTACTGAAGCACTAAGTTATCCTGAGATTCACCCTTCATCCAGAGATTAGACAGGCCCATAAAACAAAACAACGGTAACAGGGCACACCAGCCCAGGAGCAAGGACAAGAAGGCACGAGGGGACAGGAAAGCTGGCAATAGGGAATACAAAGTTGAGAAGGAAGAATGCTGATGTGTCATGGCGTTGGTAACAAATGTTACAAAACAATAAGTATACTAATTGTTTAATGAGAAACTGGTTTGTTCTGTAAACCTTCATCTATAGTACAATAATAATAAAATCATTTCTCATTCTTAATTTGATCTCACTACCTCAAGGTATGAAATGTACCGTCATTTTTCATGGTTTTTATATCCATAAATAATATGAAGAATGTTAGCAATCCATCCCTACCTATCATTCTGACAAGCTATCCAGTGTGATCTTTTTAAAGATTCCATCATTAAATAGTCTCCATTGTTTTTATCAGGAGGATTTGTGTTTCTGAGGCTCTCTCTTCTAGACCAGAGCTTGGTAAACCATGGCTTGCGGGTTGGTTGCCTGCTTTTGTAAATACAATTTCGTTGGAACACAGCTATGCCTGTTCATTTGCCTATTGTCTATGCTGCATTTGTGTTACAGTTGCAAAATTGAATAGTCATGATAGAGACTGAATTGCCTGTAAACTCTAAAATATTGATATTGATGACCTCTTTGCTAAACTATGTAATGGGAGATTCTAATTATAACTAACATTCTCATTAAATCGTACAGGAATGGAATGGTAAAATAATCTCTAAAACAAAAAATAGCTTCGTCCTTCCCTCTGTCAATCTCTTTTCTTCATC
The DNA here is from genome assembly GCF_030014295.1 of Loxodonta africana. Taxonomy (NCBI): domain Eukaryota; kingdom Metazoa; phylum Chordata; class Mammalia; order Proboscidea; family Elephantidae; genus Loxodonta; species Loxodonta africana. The sequence goes on from NC_087348.1 coordinate 124,478,186, forward strand.
ATACTTTTCTGTTACAGTATACAGCTTTGGTTGAATTTGTTTTACCATCCCCACAAACAGTGGAAAAAGTTGATTAGTGCCAGCAATGTGCCTGTGTTTCAGAGACTAATTTTTTGAGTAAGATTGAAAAAGAAAATTTATTATAATTTTTAATTTAATTTTAAAACAATTTTAATTTTTTTCCTATTGTTCTGCTATTCTTTCCACATTGGAGAATAGCTTTTTTGGGCTGTTTTTGAGAAGAGCTAACACAATTAAAACATTTATGTCCAAGAGATAATTCCTTATTACCATTTTCTGCGTCTCTAATTCCAACTTATTTGCAGGGTAGTGGAGATGTCACAATAGTGTCACCATAACCAGCTGAGTCTACCATTGTGCTGTGTCTGGCTACATTTGAATCATGAGACTTCTGGACCAAAAGCCCATTTAGAAATACAACTTATAAGATCTCTCATAAAATATTTGCTTTTGCATAAACTTGACCATCCTTTAGATAACATGAGTCGTCTTTCTGAAGGAAATAAATGAAAGTTAAAAGAGAAATGTAAAGATAAAACAAAAACTATATCACTTTGCTAAAACAGAAAAGAGAAAAACCAGTGGTTGGAATTCCAATACATAAGAAGGCAAATTTACATAGTGTTCTGGGGTCATTTTGAGTCTCAGTTCTTTGATTTATTAGTTATGTGACCTATGATCCATTTCTCATCTGTAATGTGGGGATAATTATAGATCCTATTTCATAAGATTTTAGAGTGAATTAAAAGACTAATTGCAGCTGAAGCCCTTAACATAGGGCCTGGCATTTAACAAGTGTACAATAAATGTTAGCCCTAATAATAGTGGCAATAATACCTCCTTGTAAGACTTTCTCACCTAGTCTCAGGGAGCAAATTATCTTCTAGGAGACTCTGGAGCAGCCCATATACAGGCACATTTATCCATTGAGAGGCCAATAATTTAATGGTCCATCAAGAATTAATGGTGGACAGACAGTAAGAGACCAGGTCTAAAGAGGAAGACCAGGAAAGACCTGGCATGCTTAAAGGAGAAAACAGTCTTACAAGTGTTTAAATTCATAATGTCTTCAATCAGCTGTATTGTCTTCAATAAGAATGAACATGTTATTAAGTGAATAGAATTAATTATTTAGAAATGGTTTTTTAAATGGCCACAGTTTTAAAAATGTTTATTTTTCATATTTTTATGAATATTATATTAAAACATATTTATTGGAAACATTAATTTTAATAATGATTATATAAAGAAAATTATTTTACATTGTTAGAGTATTTCTAATTCATCATTATTGCTGTTGTTAACTGCCTTTCAGTAGGCCCCAAACTTATGGCAACCCCATGGACAAGTAAACAAAATACTGCCCAGTCCTGCTCCATCTCCATGATCAGTTGCAGATCAGGCCTTTGTGACCCACAGGATTCTCACTGTCTAATTTTCTGAAGTATATTGCCAGGACTTTCTTCCTAGTCCATTTTTGCTTGGAAGCTTCATTGAAACCTGTTTGATACCATAGGAAAATGAAAGTCCCCACTGCCAGATGGGTGGTGGCTAGTCATGAGTGCATTGGCTGGAAAGGAACTTGGCTCTTCCACATAGAAGGATCGAATTTTATTACTGAATTACCATTGCTTCAATTCATCATTAATGAACAAATAATTAAAAAATGTGGAACCTCTACGATCATTAAACAGTCAAAGGAAAACAAAACAAACAAAAAACCAGAAAGACCCTATTTTTTTTCCCACCCTAGGAAGGCAGAAACTCAAGCTTGATTCAGAGGAGGATAGGGAACAAGGGGCATAATTGCTGATGGATCTTGGCTAAAAACAGAGAATACCAGATAGGTGTTTACCTGTGTTTTATTCACTATGCAAAGGCATTCAACTGTGTGGATCATAACAAATTATGGATAACATTGCAAAGAATGGGAATTCCAGAACACCTAATTGTGCTCATGAGGAAACTGTACATAGACCGAGAGGTAGCTGTTCAAACAGAACAAGAGGATGTTGTGTGGTTTAAAATCAGGAAAGGTGTGCGTCAGGGTTGTATCCATTCACCACAATTGCTCAATCTATTTGCTGAGCAAATAACATAAGAAACTGAGCTACACGAAGAAGAAAGCAGCATCAGGATTGAAGGAAGACTCACGAACAACCTATGATATGCAGATGACACAACTTTGCTTGCAGAAAGTGAAGAGGACTTGAAGCACTTACTGATAAAGATCAGAGACTACAGCCTTCGGTACGGATTGCACCTGAACATAAAGGAAACAAAAATTCTCATAACTAGACCAATAAACATTATGGTAAATGGAGAAAATGCTGAAGTTGTCAAGGACTTCATTTTACTTGGATCCACAATCAGCACCTATGGAAGCAGCAGTTAAGAAATCAAACATTGTATTGCGCTGGACAAATCTGTTGCAAAAGACCTCTTTAAAGTATTAAAAAGCAAAGATGTTACTTTGCAGACTAAGGTGCTGCTGCCCCCAAGCTACAATATTTTCAATTGTCTCATATGCATGCGAAAGCTGGACAATAAATAAGGAAGACTAAAGAAGAATTGATGCCGTTGAATTATGGTGTTGGTGAATAATATTGAATATACCACAGACTTTCAGAAGAACAAACAAGTCTGACTTGGAAGATGTACAGCCAGCATGCTCCTTGGAAGGGCAGATGGTGAGATTTCGTCTATGTACTTTGGACATGTTATCAGGAGAGACCAGTTCCTGGAGAAGGACATCATGGTTGGTAAGGTAGAGTGTCAGTGAAAAACAGGAAGCCCTTCAATGAGATGAATTGACACAGTGGCTACAATAATGGGCTCAAACATAACAAGTACTGTGAGGATGGCACAGGACCCTGGCAGTGTATCACTCTGTTGTATGTAGGGTCACTATGAGTTGAAATCTACTTCTTGGCACCTAACAACAACAACAACAGGAGAAAAGAAAACATTCCCTTTGACTCCTGGGGACAGGGCCTCCCTCAGGATAAAAGTTATAATTTTGCCAAGCAATATCATGCTGACAATTATTCTTGTTCCTTTAGCTGTTATATACTAATGGAAAAAATTTGCAAACTGACCATCCTTAATGCTTAGGTTGTGCCTTCTGAATACAGAGAGAACCCAATGGTTTCCCAACTAAAAGAAACGAAAACGAAATTTTAAAAAATTCACAAAATTCTTTTTCTGCTTATTAACATGTTTCAACAAAAATGATCAAAATACTACAGCTTTGGTGATTTTGATAGAATCCCTGAGGTCATTTCCGTTACCCCAGGCATTTTCTTTATATGCAGAATCAATCTTTCTTGCTTTCTAGACTAGCTTCAAAATGGCTGCTTCTTATTACTTGATATTCAGGCTTTCACTTGCTACTCATTCTCCCCACCCTCCCCACCCCCTTCTCGCAATAAAAAATATCAAGTTCCATTAATATTCCAATCCCCAGTGCTCTTCTTTCTATAACTAAGTTGTAGATATAAAAATTTTTAAAAAGGATTTTTTTTTAGTGTTTCTTATAAAACACCACCATGGCAAGCTGGAGAGCAGAGAAAGGTAACGCTTCTTTGTAGCTCTGATCTCATTAGAAAAGTGGCCAGGAAGAAGTGCAAATTAGCTTTTTTTTTTTCTTTTTCCAAAGGTAGAAAACTTGGACATGAAAGTAAGACAAGAGATAGCTGAGAGTGAGCTTTAGAAGCAGTTAAGAAACCACATTTTTAACTGAGTTTGGTTTATGATGTTTTTAGCCAGCTGCAGAAGTTTCCTCTTGAAAACAAAATGGGAAGCAAAATGTAAATGCAGTAAGATGTGTAGTAGTAAAAGCAGTTTCTCTTTCCTTTTAAGAAACCATTTAGCGTGCTCATCTTGTGAAATTTATGCTCATTTTCAGTATCAGTGTATTAGAATATCAAACCACAACTGACTCACTCTGCTTTATAAATAAGCCAGAATCAACAACAAAAACAACTGAACAACAACCACAATAAACACTCCTATGTTTAAGTCTGGCATTTCTAAGTATTTTGCATGCTAAGGAGTCTGAAAGTAATTTAAGTCATTGAATTCATTAGTCAATTACTGCCTGACGTACATAAAGTTCTGAACTCACTTACATGTAGAGATTAGTCAAATGGTAAACTTTTGAATTTCTCAAATTTTGTCTACCTGGCGGAAACCTGGAAATGGCCAGTCTTGTCATGTTTCCAGAAAATACCAAATCCATTGCCGTTGCGATTCCAACTCTTAGCAATCCTGTAGGACAGAACAGAGCCACCCCACAGGGTTCCCAAAGCTGTAAATCTTTACAGAAGCAGACTACCACATCTTTGTCCAACACAGCAGTTTCAAACAGCTGACCTTTAGGTTAGCAGTCCAGTGCTTTAACCACTGCACCACCAGGCCTCCTTTTGTCATGGTTAAAAAAAAAATCCAAACCCGTTACCACAAGCCTATTCTGGCTCATAGCAACCCTGTAAGATAGAGTAGAACTGTCCCATAGGGTTTCCAAGGAGGTCCTGGTGGATTTGAACTGCCAGTCTTTTAGTTTAGCAGCCAGTTAACCACTATGCTACCAAGGCTCCGCTGTCATGCGTAGGGCTCTTGTAATGGGTCATGGTTAATCAGATAACCTTAATCTTACTTTATTTTCCCCCACACTGACATAGATGTGGATTAATATGCAATCTATAAATAGAATTTCTGAGTCTGCTATTTCTAGCACTAAAAAATAGCACTACCAGGGAAGAATAAATTTTAAAGATGGAAAAGACATTGGAAAAATATAGCCGCAAATTCTTATTTTATACATTACTGGCCTGAGAAGCTCTACAACTTGTCTTAAGCCTGAAGTTAGTAGCAAAACCGGGAATGGAAACCGGATTTATTGGCTCCTGTTTCAAAAATAAAATTTCTATTTTCATTTTAAAAAATATATTCAAAGAGTAAAATAATGTTTACAAGATGCACTGAAATGCAAGTGTTGTGTTTTGTTTTAGATTATATCCTTCAATTATCATTTTCTAATTTGACCAAAAATAATTCTGGAAAGTACACACAATTATATTTGGCATATCAAAACCTCTGGCCACCATTTTTAAAATAATGATTTTCATACAATTGTAGAATTAATAAATGTATAGTAACTATATAAAGGAAACCCTGGTGGCATAGTGGTTAAGAGCTATGGCTGCTAACCAAAAGGTCGTCAGTTTGAATCCACCAGGCACTCCTTGGAAACCTTACGAGGCAGTTCTACTCTGTCCTTTAGGGTCACTGTGGGTCAGAATTGACTTGACATCAAACAGGTTTTTAACTAATATTACCTGTGTGTAGAAACTTTGATAAATATAAAAAAAAAAGAAAAAGAAATCATGTATAATCGCAGCACTCATATATAATCACAGGTTCCTTTCTGGAGCATTTACTTTTGTTTATATTTTTTTATCTCTCTCTTTCTCCATCCATCCATCTATGCATCCATCCATGCATCCATCCATGCATCCATGCATCCATGCATCCATCCATGCATCCATCCACCCATCCACCCACCCCCCTGCCCACCCATCCATCCATCCATCCATCCTTCCATCCATCCTCATTCAGTTATTCAGCTGGTTTGGAAATGTACTTTGTACCAATGCTAGAAGTTGGAAATACACCTAAACACAAGACAAACACTGTTCCTTTTATACTTTTACTTATATTTCTTGGGAAAGTTACAGTTAAATAAAGAGTACAAAACAATGAATTATAACTGCAATTACAAAGGAGAAGAATGAGGCATCATTTAAATATATAACAAAGGGCACTTACATGGAGAGCAGTCAGGAAAAATTCCTCTAAGGAAATGACACTCAGGTTGATCCTGAGGGATGAGTCTAAGTTAGCTAGATGCCCTTGTACTGGACATTCAATGGACCTTTCAAAACGGAAGTTCAATGTATGCTTCTTCACTTCTAGGAAATTTTCTTACTTCGAAAATATATGTATTACCCATTTCCCCTGTCCCACAACTCTGCTCCACAACTGTCCCTTTACAGAATTTCCTTTATTGTTACCTTTGTTCCAGTCTTTGTTTCTGTCCTCCACTGACTTACTTAGCCCCGGCATTTTTCTGAGCTCTGATGCTATTAGTAGTTGTCGGAATTTTTTCAATTCTTTGAAATAAAGAAATTTTCTCATCTGAGAATGTATATTCAGCAATTAGAGCCATACATTGCTGCAACCATCCCATTAAACCTTGGATATCACAGGCAAATGTGGATAAAAGGGGCAAGAAATTGTGGTCCAAGTCTTTTCTACGTATATATCTTTCTTTCTTTTATAACATGGAAAGCGTTGTTACAGATTCTAAGGTGAGTCTTGGCGCTCTTACTAAGAAATAAGGAAAGTATATTGCTAATCTAGCCATAATTTATTTTTTCAAAAAATTGAGCATATCTATGAACTAGATTCTACTCAACACTGATCTGAAAATTAAAAAAAAAAAACCAGAAGTGTTGTCTTCATTTGAAGAGCTTGACAGGTTTGGTTCTTCTAGTTGTTGTGTGAGAAAAATGTGCAAATTAGAGCAAAATGTGTCAATAAATTTGATGACATAACTGTTCTCTTTTGCCTGAATCAGATAAAGGATAAAGTTTCAGAATTTTAAAAATAACTATAATCCTAGAGTTTGTTTTGTTCAGAAAGAAACAAAAAATTCAATGAGCACTTACTGTATAAGAAGCAATCGAGACATCTATTTTCATTGAAGTTCTCATGCAATGGATATTACATCCAATTTCCAGATTTTAACTGAGGTGAGAAAATGTATTTAGTCATTCATTCATTCATTTACAAAATAATTGCTAAGGGTCAGATTTCGTGATCTGCATAGGAAAGACAATTGGAAGTAAGAGCCATTGTCCTTGGTCCATAAAGTTTAGTCTAAGGTGGCAATAGAAATGAATCAAATACACACAAAAACATACAAAATGTGTAAGTATTGAGGGGTCATGTCACATGCTGCTGTCAGCACATGTAATAGTGGGATTTGGCCTTGTCTTTCATTCAAGAACTATTGTAGCACTTTTATTCATTGAAAGGTATTGTTCTAGCTGTTGGAAATACCACAGAGAACAAGACAGACATAGTTTTTACTCTCATGGAAATTATAAACTAACAGATGCTCAGAGAGGACAGGAAATATGTTGGAGGTTATATTTCTAAGACGAACCAAAAAACCAAAACCAAACCCATTGCCATCTAGTCAATTCCGACTCATAGCAGCCCTATAGGACAGAGTAGAACTGCCCCATAGAGTTTCCAAGGAGCACCTCGTGGATTTGAACTGCTGACCTTTTGGTTAGCAGCCATAGCTCTTAACCACTAAGCCACCAGGGCGTCTATTCTAAGATGAAGGGGGGCCAAAATTCTCACTTAGGCCAATCTGATATCAAATCCTGTTATCATCCATTGTAGCATACAGACTTTCCCAGGTTTTTCTCTGTGTAGTTCAGTCGGTTTTTCTGCCTAGCAAATGAACATTCCCGTGTTGGAGCATTCCCCAACACTCTATGAGACTTGATGGTAGGCAGAGGCTGCCTCCTGTAGAGACACTGGAAAACCAGATACTCATTTTCTGTGTCAAATATGCAGAAATGAGTTGGATACATGGTTTCACCAATCAAGTATTCTGGTTTAGACTAGGTCTGGTGTCTCAAAGGAGAAGGGGCATCTATCAGAGTGGCAGAGAAAACGCCTGACCTTCAGGGCTTGAGGCCATGGTTGCGCGGTTGGTGGTCTCCTTTATTCAGCAGTGACAAAATCTGTGATCTAGTGGGCTGATTCTGTGATGTGGTTTCGGCTTCATTTGTTGCTTGTGTCTTACCGTTTTCTGAGCCTGGTTCGCTCAACTTTCTGCTGACCTAAATAATCTAGATTTATTTTCTATTGTTTGCAACTAAGAACCCAGGTTGTTTCAGTTTAGATTATTTTACCACAAGTAAGGAAATTGCCTGAACAATAGCTGATTGGACGATAATAGAATTTTTTTTTTTTTTTTATGTTTATACAGAGTTCTATAGAGCTTTGTCTTTCTTCTTTGCTTCCCTCACTATTGTTGCTGTTAGGTGCCGTTGAGTCTGTTCCAACTCACAGCAACCCCATGTTCAACAGAACGAAACACTGCTCAGTCCTGCGACATCCTTACAATTGTCGCTATGTTTGAGCCTATTGTTGCAGCCACCGTGTCAATCCATCTCATTGTAGGTCTCCCTCTTTTTGGTTGACTTTCTACCTTACCAAGCATGATGTCCTTCTCCAGGGACTGGTTCCTCCTGATAACATGTCCAAAGTACGTGAGACGAAGTCTCGCCATCCTCGCTTCTAACAAGCATTCTGGCTGCGCTTTTTCAGAGACAGATTTGTTTGTTCCTCTGGCACTCCGTGGTATATTCAATATTCTTCACAAATACCGTAATAGGGAAAGGTAAATTAACAAGAATTAGAATATTGTTAATGCCTTCCATGCACTTGACTAGTGTGAAGGAAGAGAAAACTCACTTAGAATTTTTTAAGGCAGACTTGACTTGGAAAACCATACTTTGATTCAGCCAAGATGGATATCTACAAACATCCAAATTCTAACAGCAACTTAAAATATATTGAATTCATCATGCAACTGACTTATTTTACTATCCTTTTAATCTGGTCCTGTTAGGTGTCAGCATTTTAGTCTCACTTTTCACATACTTTGTTAGATTTTTTTGTGTGAATATAATCATCAGTCTATAAATGCTGAGTGAAAAATCTAACAAAATCTTTAACCTCATGATCATCAAACAACTGAGTGCTTGTGGTTTTTCGACTTTCAACAAGTTACTCTGGTATCATACGCACACAGTCTAAAGGAAATGTGGCAGTTAAGGACTTTATTGATACTTAAAGCTATATCAACCAGGTAAGTTTCCTACCATCGCTGCAGTTGTTCTTTGGTGACCAGTATGCTTATCGATGCATGCTTTCCTTTTAATTCAAGAACAATTCATATTGCCTGAGTTTCACTCACCCAAACTTACCCAAACCATTTTTGTTGTTGAAGTTTTTAGGAGCTTTGCTTGCTACCAGATGAGCTTGTTAGATGGATACATATCAGGCTAAATGAATTTTTCTGTGATATTTATCTGTGATAGAAATTACTCTGTGTGTTTAATTCCAGGAGTACATTAACAACTCTGAAAAGGAAAATGATTCAGATGTCCACATTTTTTATTCTGTTGACCTTTCGAATATTTCAAAGATATTAGAAAGTTTGGCTATAGGGCATATGGCTACATCAATTAATATTCACAAACAGATCATAACCACTACATATTAATTACCCAGAGGTTAACTCTCTATTCAGTAATCTGGATATCTAAAAATATCTGGATGTTTGGTATTTGGTATATAGATGTTTTTATTGTCGTTAGTTGCACGGAGTTGACTCTGTAACGTTTTCGAGGCTGTGGCCCTTTGGAAGTAGATAATAGGCCTTACATCTGAGGCAATTCCGGGTGGGTTTGAACCACCAAACTTTGGTTATTAGTCTAGAATTTAACCATCGTACAACTAAGGGATTCCTTGGTATATGAATATCAAAGTTTTTTTTTCCCACATTCCGAAGAGAAGCCTATATTACTGTGAACCGATGCCTTTATTGATTTATTTGAATTTCATTGAGAAAAATCAACAGCATTTATATATCAAAACAAATACAACATAAGGATATAGAAAGATTTAGCAAAGTGACTAACTCTAAAAAAAAAAAAAAAAACTCTAGGATATACTTAAATACACATGTAAAAGCAGAATGCCAGTTTCCCACAGGTTGACAATGTCACCCACAGTCGTTTTATTTCAGCTCATTTTTGTTGTATTTATTTTGATGCTGTCATAGCTATATTCCTAATTACTTTAACGTTGGTTTTTTATTTCTTTTTCACTAGTTTATTTAAAAATATATTTTCAGATTGGTTATTTTAATTTTAGCTACATTACTTATGTATACTCTTGTACTGGCCTAATATACCAAAATATATTATATTGAAACTTAGAGGTTAAGCTTTTGGCTGCTAACCAAAAGGTCAGCAGTTCAAATCTATCAGCTGGTTCTTGGAAACCCTATGGGGCAGTTCTACTCTGACACGTAGGGTCACTATGAGTTGGAATTGACCGCAATGCATTTGGTTTTTTTTGTTTTTGGTTTCTGAGTTACAGTTTAAACGTGCTGAGATAAAAGCCAATTATGTTAAATGTATTTCAATATTGCAGAAAAGACTTAGTGAAATACTTCAAATCCATATTTGGGGATGAGGACACGAGACTTCCAGACAGCTGAAACAGAAGGCCTGTATGGATGATTAGTGTTTTCACTGTTGGCCTCTGTCCAATCATTTCCCTCATTCTTTCTTGTAAGATCCTAAGTGAATGAAATGTTTTTTGTCTTCATATGTCACTGGCTGAAGTTTAGTTTCATTCCCTTCCAAAATGGGAGGAACTAGTGATATCCTGCAATCTTTTTTTTTTATATATATAATTCTTATTGTGCCTTAAGTGAAAGTTTACAAATCAAGTCATGTCTCTCACATAAAAACTTATATACACCTTGCTACATACTCCCAATTACTCTCCCCCTCTCCCTCCCTCCACTCTATCTTTTTGTGTCCATTTTGCCAACTGCTAACCCCCTCTACCCTCTCATCTACACTCCAGGCAGGAGATGCCAACATAGTCTCAAGTGTCCACCTGATCCAAGAAGCTCACTCCTCACCAGCATCCCTCTCCAACCCATTGTCCACTCCAATTCATGTCTGAAGAGTTGGCTTCGGGAATGGTTCCCGTCCTGGGCCAACAGAAGGTCTAGGGGCCATGACCACCGGGGTCCTTCCAGTCTCAGTCAGACTATTAAGTCTGGTCTTCTTATGAGAATTTGGGGTCTGCATCCCACTGCTCTCCTGCTCCCTCAGGACTTCTCTGTTGCGTTCCCTGTCAGGGCAGTCATCGGTTGTAGCCGGGCACCATCTAGTTTTTCCGGTCTCAGAATGATGTAGTCTCTGGTTCATGTGTCCCTTTCTGTCTCTTGGGCTCGTGATTACCTTATGTCCTTGGTGTTCTTCATTCTCCTTTGATCCAGGTGGGTTGAGACCAATTGATGCATCTTAGATGGCTGCTTGCTAGTGTTTAAGACCCCAGACACCACTCTTCGAAGTGGGATGCAGAATGTTTTCTTAATGGATTTTATTATGCCAATTGACTTAGATGTTCCCTGAAATCTGGTCCCCAAACCTGTGCCCCTGCTACACTGGCCTTCAAAGCATTCACTTTATTCAGGAAACTTCTTTGCTTTTAGTTTAGTCCAGTTGTGCTGACCTCCCCTGTATTGTGTGTTGTCTTTCCCTTCACCTAAAGTAGTTCTTATCTACTATCTAATTAGTGAATACCAGTCTCCCACCCTCCCTCCCTCCCTCCCCCCTCTCGTAACCACAAAAGAATATTTTCTTCTCAGTTTAAGCTATTTCTCAAGTTCTTATAATAGTGGTCTTATACAATATTTGTCCTTTTGCAACTGACTAATTTCACTCAGCATAATGCCTTCCAGGTTCCTCCATGTTATGAAATGTTTCACAGATTCCTCACTGTTCTTTATCAATGCGTAGTATTCCATTGTGTGAATACACCATAATTTATTTATCCATTCATCCGTTGATGGGCACCTTGGTTGCTTCCGTGTTTTTGCTGCTGTAAACAGTGCTGCAATAAACATGGGTGTGCATATATCTGTTCATGTAAAGGCTCTTATTTCTCTAGGATATATTCCAAGGAGTGGAATTGCTGGATCGTGTGGTAGTTCTCTTTCTAGCTTTTTAAAGAAGTGCCAAATCGATTTCCAAAATGGTTATACCATTTGACATTCCCAGCAGCAGTGTATAAGTGTTCCAATCTCTCCACAGCCTCTCCAACATTTATTATTTTGTGTTTTTTGGATTAATGCCAGCCTTGTTGGAGTGAGATGAAATCTCATTGTAGTTTTGATCTGCATTTCTCTAATGACTAATGATTGTGAACGTTTCCTCATGTATCTGTTAGCTACCTGAATGTCTTCTTCAGTGAAGTGTCTATTCATATCTTTTGCTCATTCTTTAATAGGGTTATTTGTCTTTTTGTAGTTGAGTTTTTGCAGTATCATGCAGATTTTAGAGATCAGGCGCCGATCAGAAATGTCATAGCTAAAAACTTTTTCCCAGTCTGTAGGTAGTCTTTTTACTCTTTTGGTGAAGTCTTTGGATGAGCACAGGTGTTTGATTTTTAGGAACTCCTAGTTATCTAGTTTTTAGTAGTGTTTTGTATACTGTTTATGTCATGTATTAGGGCTCCTAACTTTGTCCCTGTTTTTTCTTCCATGATCTTTATCATTTTCGATTTTATAATTAGGTCTCTGATCCATTTTGAGTTAGTTTTTGTGCATGGAGTGAGGTATGGGTCTTGTTTCATTTTTTTTTTTTTTTTTTTTTTGCAGATGGATATCCAGTTATGTCAGCACCATTTGTTAAAAAGACTATCTTTTCCCCATTTAACTGTTTTGGGGCCTTTGTCAAATATCAAATATATGTGGATGGATTTATGTCTGGATTCTCAATTCTGTTCCATTGGTCTTTGTATCTGTTGTTGTACCAGTACCAGGCTGTTTTGACTACTGTGACAGTATAATAGGTTCTAAAATCAGGTAAAGTAAGGCCTCCCAATTTGTTCTTCTTTTTAAGTAATGCCTTATTTATCTGAGGCCCCTTTCCCTTCCATATGAAGTTGGTGATTTGTTTCTCCATCTCTATAAAGAATGTCGCTGGGATTTGGATCAGAATTGCATTAAATATATAGATCACTTTTGATAGAATAGAGATTTTTATAATGTTAAGTCTTCCTATCCATAAGCAAGGTTTGTTTTTCCTTTTGGTTTTTTGCAGAAGTGTACTGTAGTTTTCTTTGTATAAGTCTTTTACACGTCTGGTAAGATTTATTCCTAAGTATTTTATCTTCTTGGGGGCTGCTGTAAATGGCATTGATTTGGTGATTTCCTCTTAGATGTTCTTTTTGTTGGTGTAGAGGAATCCAACTAATTTTTGTATGTTTATATGTACCCTGATACTCTGCTGAACTCTTCTATTAGTTTCAGTAGTTTTCTAGAGGATTCCTTAGGGTTTTCTGTGTATAAGATCATGTCATCTGCAAAGAGAGATACTTTTACTTCTTCCTTGCCAATCTGTATGCTGTTTATTTCTTTATCTAGCCTAATTGCTCTGGTTAGGACCTCCAACACAATGTTGAATAAGAGCAATGATAAAGGGCACCCTTGTCTGTTTCTGGATCTCAGTGGGAATGCTTTCAGGCTCTCTACATTTACGGTGATGTCAACTGTTGATTTTGCATAAATATCCTTTATTTTGCTAAGGAATTTTCCTTCTATTCCTATTTTGCTTAGAGTTTTTATCATGAATGGCTGTCGAAATTTGTTAAATGCCGTTTCTGCATGAATTGATAAAATCGTGTGATTCTAGTCTTTTGCTTTATTTATGTGGTGGATTACATTTTTTTTTTTTTAATGTTGAACCATTCCTGCATACCTGGTATGAATCCCACGTGGTCATGGTGAATTATTTTTTTGATATGTTGTTGAATTCTATTGGCTAGAATTTTGTTGAAGTTTTTTGCATCTACCCATTCATGAGGATATAGGTCTATAATTCTCTTTTCTTGTGATGTCTTTATCTAGTTTTGGTATCAGGGGTATGGTGGCTTCATAGAATGAGTTTGGTAGTATTCCATCCTTTTCTATGCTCTGAAATACCTTTAGCAGTAGTGGTGTTAACTCTGCTCTGAAACCGTGGTAGAACTCTGCAGTGAAGCCGTCCAGGCCAGAGCTTCTTTTTGTTGGGAGTTTTTTGATTACCTTTTCAATCTCTTCTTTTGTTATGGGTCTATTTATTTGTTCTACCTCTGTTTGTGTTAGTTTAGGCAGGTAGTGTTTTTCTAGGAATTCATCCATTTTTCTAGGTTTTCAAATTTGTTTGATTTCTTTCCCCTGCTTTTCCTGTTATTGATTTCTACTTTTATGGCCTTATGGCCAGAGAAGATGCTTTGTAATATTTCAATGTTTTGGATTCTGCTAAGGCTTGCTTTATGACCTAATATGGTATAGGGTCGCTATGAGTCAGAATTGACTCGACAGCACTGGGTTTTTTTTATGTGGTCTACTCAGGAGAATGTTCCATGTTTACTAGAAAAGAAAGGATACTTGGTTGCTGTTGGGTGGAGTGTTCTGTATATGTCTATGACATCAAGTTGGTTGATTGTGGCATTTAGATCTTCCGTGTCTTTATTGAGCTTCTTTCTGGATGTCCTGTCCTTCACCAAAAGTGGTGTGTTGAAGTCTCCTACTATTATTGTGGAGCTGTCTATCTCACTTTTCAATGCTGATAGAGTTTGTTTTATGTATCTTGCAGCCCTGTCATTGGGTGCATAAATATTTAATATGGTTATATCTTCTTGTTGTATTGTCTCTTTAATCATTATATAGTGGCCTTCCTTATCCTTTAGGATGGATTTAACTTTAAAGTCTATTTTGTCAGAAACTAATATTGCCACCCCTGCTCTTTTTTGATTGTTGTTTGCTTGATATATTTTTTTCCATCCTTTGAGTTTTAGTTTGTGTCTCTAAGGTGTGTCTCTTGTATGCAGATATAGTCGGATCTTGTTTTTTAATCCATTGTGCCACTCTCTGTCTCTTTATTGGTGTATTTAGTCCATTTACATTCAGGGTAATTATGGATAGGTATGAATTTAATGCTATCATTTTGATGTCTTTTTTGTGTGTGTTGTTGACAGTTTCTTTTCCCACTTATATTTATGTGCTGAGTAGATTATCTTTACATATTGTCCTTTCCTCATATTTGTTGTTGTTGATTTTGTTTCTTCTGAGTCTCTATTTTTTTCTTGTATTTTATTTTGATGAGTAGGATAGTTTGTCCTTTTGTGGTTACCTTATTATTTACCCGTATTTTTCTAAATTTAAACTTAGCTTTTATTTCTTTGTATCGCTGTATCTTCCTCTCCATTTGGAAGGTGTATGATTACATTTCTTAGTCCCTCTTTATTATTCTGATGTTGTCTTCTTTTATATAATAACATCACTGTTGCCCGGTTTTAAGCTTTTTTTTTTTTTTTTAAATAATCTTGCTTTGTTTTTTTGGATTTCCCTGCCTGGGTTGACTTCTGGTTGCCCAGCCCAGTGTTCTAGTCTTGGGTTGATACCTGATATTATTGATTTTCTAACCAAAGAACTCCCTTTAGTATTTCTTGTAGTTTGGTTTGGTTTTTACAAACTCCCTAAACTTGTGTTTATCTGGAAATGTCCTAATTTCACCTTCATATTTAAGAGACAGTTTTGC
Source organism: Loxodonta africana (assembly GCF_030014295.1). Taxonomy (NCBI): domain Eukaryota; kingdom Metazoa; phylum Chordata; class Mammalia; order Proboscidea; family Elephantidae; genus Loxodonta; species Loxodonta africana. The sequence continues at coordinate 124,493,686 of NC_087348.1, forward strand.
TGGATATATGATTCTTGGCAGGCATTTTTTTCCTTCAATTTTTTAAGTATGTTATCCCATTGCCTTCTTGCCTGCATGGTTTCTGCCAAGTAGTCTGAGCTTATTCTTATTGGCTCTCCTTTGTAGGTGACTTTTCGTTTATCCCTCACTGCTCTTATAATTCTCTTAATTATCTTTAGTTTTTGTAAGTTTGGTTATAATATGTCCTGGTGACTTTCTTTTAAGATCTACCTTATGTGGAGTTTGATGAGCATCTTGGATACATATCTTCTCATCTTTCACGATATCAGGGAAGTTTTCTGCCAACAAATCTTCAACAATTCTCTCTGTTTTTTCTGTTATCCCTCCCTGTTCTGGTACTCCAATCACTTGTAGGTTATTTCTTTTCATAGAGTCCCACATGATTCTTAAGGTTTCTTCATTTTTTACAATTCTTTTTTCTGATTTTTCTAAAATATATCGGTGCCAAGTGATTTATCTTCAAGTTCAGAAATTCTAGCTTCTACTTGCTCAATTCTGCTCCTCTGACTTTCTATTGAGTTGTCTAATTCTGTAATTTTATTGTTAATCTTCTGAATTTCTGATTGCTGTCTGTCTATGGATTTTTCCAGATTATTAAACTTTTCATTATGTTCCTGAATAATCTTTCTAATGTCTTCAATTGCTTTATCTGTGTGTTCCTTTGCTTGTTCTTTGTATTACCTCATTTTCTTCCTAATGTCTTGAAGGGTTCTGTATATTAAACTTTTGTATTCTGGTGCTGGCAATTCCAGGAATGCACTTTCATCTAGAAGATCCCTGGATTCTTTGTTTTGAGAGCCTGTTGAGGTGATCATGGTCTGTTTCTTTATGTGACTTGATACCGACTGTTGTCTTTGAGCCATCAGTAAGTTATTGTATTAGTTTGTGCTTGCTTACTGTGTCATAGCTTCTTGCTTGGTTTTGTTTTGGTATACCCCTAGGGGTTGCTTGAGTGAACTAGTTTGATTATTTTCACCTTTGGAGCTGTGATGTCCTGTCCCCAGCTGGGTGGAGCTGTTATCAGGTATATCAGTCTAGAAGTCCATTCGGTTTTCTTGTGTGAATTCAGCTCAGGTTTTCAGGTAGCTCATCATCAAGTGTGTGGTACAGGCTCTGTCCTATAGTCTTAGAGGGGCAGGGGTGATTGGCATATATACTGGTATCTGATTGCAGCAGGGGGTCACGCTCTCAACAAGGCAGGGGGCTGAGAACCAACCCCCAAGTGTTTCTGAGGAAAACACATCTCTGTTCCCTAGAGCATGCTGGTGGGTGGGTTCTGCAGAGGGACTATGAGCACCCAAAGTTTTGGGTTGTAAGGACTGGGAGGTACCAGTTATCTTCAGACCCCTGTCACAGGTGGCTGGATGACCTGAGTGGAGCTACCAGTCCTAAGGTCCCTGATGTGGGTAGGTGAGGACCTTGTTTAATAGGCAAAGCAGTGTCAAATGTCAAACACCCACCTCTCCACCACACAGATGAAATGGTTGGAGTCTGCCAACAAGGGCCTGTTCTACTGAAATAGGCCCACACAGGTCCATACAGAAGGGAAAGGTGTTCAAAGTCCATGGACAGTTTATGCCTGGACAAGAGCTGCTTCTGTCCTGAGCTCCTCCAGTTAGTGGAGCTAGCAAATTATCTTTTCCCCCAAGTGCAATTTTTTTCCTTCCCCAATACTGGGTGCTCAACAGTGCCTATCTCAGTCCCAGGAAATTCAGCCACTGAAGCTGGTTTGCAGGTGGGAGGGGGGACGTTAAAATATAGACAAGTACTTAGCTTTTGCAGACAGCACCATTCTCCTCAGGTTTTGGAGGTGTGAGTAGGCTGTGTCGCTGGCTGCTTCTCCCTAAGGAAACTGCGGCTGAACGCTGGTACGAGCCTGCTGCCACCGCTCTGGGAATGGTGTCTGAGGGCTCCCCGCGATTCAGGTCTGGTAACTCCTCTCTGCTTCTGAACTGTCTCTTCCTCCTCCTGCCCCTCAGTTCATTTTCTAAGCTTGCCTTTGAAACTCAGGGCTCCCAGCTTGTCACAAATATACTCGTTTTACTTGTTTTTTTTGGTCTTTGTTGTAAAGAGGGCTCCCTGGAAGTGCCTGTCTATTCTGCCATCTTGGCTCCGCCTCTCTATCCTGCAATCTTACCAATTTTTATCTTGCTTCCCTGTTCTATTATAGACACTGCTACTGCTGTAATTTTATATTTGCATGTGGCGTTGTATACATAGCAAATGTTTACACAGACTTTATCATTTTGAATGTCCACTACTGTCCTACTATGTATTAGTTTTTATTTCCTCTTTACAGATAAGGACACTAGAACCACAGATTTTAAGTATCACATGGTGGCTAGATTCACAGCTCAGCAAAGCAACAACTTGATTCCATAATCTCTGACTTCAACTTCAGTAACCTTTCCAATACACCACAGTACCTCATGATCAGTTATTACACTTATAATACATATTTATGAAGTCAAAACGTACTGTCAGACTTAAAAACCCATAGTCATCTTTATGATGCTACGCAGTATGGATTTAAGTTTGTGAAGTATCAAAATATTGCTTTCTAGTTGTCTGGAGTGTGATAAGTGTAAGATAGAAGCATTTCCATTGTATTATAAGTCAATAGTACTAATTTGCTTCTATATCAGAGAATTAGATCGCTGAGATCTTTCAGCGTGAACGAATGGAAAACCCCTTAGTATTACAGCCTTTCCCTGAGTTATCTTCTTATATATGGGCGCCAATCTCAGCCTCCTCACAATCAAGTTAGAAATAAATAAGGGAACATAGAATAGCAGTGCTCTGCAGCTGAATTGCATTTCACAAGTTTTAAACTGCTTGACCTGATAAGAATCCTGTAAAGTTCATGGGGCAGATTTTATAGCTTCCATTTTAGAGACGAATAACTGTGATTATGAGACTAATCCCAGTACATGAAGATCCAGAGTAACAGATTTGAAGCTAGTACTCAATTTTCTTGACAGTTCTGCATTTCTTCTATTCCACTGCCCCACTCTGCCTCAACTCTGCCAGTGCTTAAAAGCCATTATCATACTCCTGACACATAGCCTTCTGTGATAGTGCAGTAGCAGCAACAGTGTTTTTTCACTGTGCAAAAGAGAATACACTCTCTGTATACTTTTAGGAGGCTTCCTTCAGTTCGTCACCAGGCACTGCATGATCAAGTAGTCAAAATTCTTTAAAATATAAACCTACACTCTAAAAAAAAAAAAAAAAAAAAAATTTTCAAGGTAATACATAATGGAGAGACTTTCTGAGAGGTAAATATGCGGACAAGAAATAGAAATTTTGTTCGTCCTGGCACTGGGTGGTACTTTGTACCACTATTGGGTTTAACCTTCAGGCTATATCAATACTGGAGTATTCCAGTTAGTGTAGTGAAAAGCACCATGATCACAGGTATCCCAATTTATTACAAGGAAACAGAACTCTTATCTTGAAACAAAGATATTCAAGGAGGGAAAAAATGCTGACACCGCTGTCTGTGCACTCAAAAATTTCACTTTTCCTGAATGAATTACCTGTGTGGGTTGACAGGAAGTGATCCCAGTGTCACTTTCTCTTTTATGAGACAGAAGTGTGGAAAATAGCACAATCTTATATCCACAAAGGGGAAAAAAATGCATTAAAAAGGATCAGAATGATAAGCTGTGAAGGAGAGCTCAAATTATTATGCAACACACTAGTGAGAATGAATAGACGTTCTATTGCTAAAGAATCTTCAGAGACAAATGACATCTCTAAAAGGAAAAGAACATAAATTGAATTTAGATATTAAAAACAGGATGCTTGTTGGGCCGCACGCCATGTAAATGGAAATTGTATGTTCAATCATAGGGCAAATATTTTTTTGAAACAAGACAGATAATTTGTATGTATCATCATCACTAGGGCTCTATAATCATCCAGGAATTAGGCAAACAGGGACAGCACTTGACTTTATTAGCTTTCTTTTATCTGAAATACTTTGCATATGCATGGTCATTTCTCTATTTTTAGAAAGTTATATAGCATGCCATGGTCTGTTACTCTACCTAAAGAAAGTAACATCCTGCTCAGAAATGAGTATATCAAGCACTGGGAAACCCTTCAATTGTGTTCAGTTGCAGGAACTGAAAATTAATTTTATGTTCATTCTAAATGTCATATTTCAATGATATCTCACTGCCCAATTAACCGTGTCTATACTCCTTGGCTGAGCCTTCATGGATCTCCATAACTTTATCCCAACATATTTAATTTCCCATTCTTTTTGATCTCATGTCCCTTGTTTTCTGTTCACAGTGAAAATGTTTCTCTTTCGACTTCATTCATGTTCTTCCTACTGCCTAAAATTCCTTGCTGCTCTTCTAGATGCCTACACTTGAATTTTCCTTCAAGTTACAATTCAAATATTTCCTCTCTTTTAAATTATTTTCTACTTCCAAAGAAGCATGTGGTCACCCATTTAATCCTAATTACAGACATCTACAGGAGATTTCAGCTTACGAGGGTCTTTCACAAACAATTTCTTTTTATTCCCATGTCTCACTGTGAGACAGAATAGGCAATGGCTGTAGATGCTGGTGACCACAGAGGTTGATATTTATTGATAAATGATCATTTTATCAGGCTGAAAACAATTTATCTGATAGTGCTTCTTTTATGTTCACTGAGTAGTTTTTGAGAGCTTAAGTAACATTTAGGTAAACATTAAAAAAAAAAAAACATTTAAAGAGGCAGTAATTCCTTTTAGGAAGGTGTAGGTTAATAGATTTCTCAAAAGTGTTTAACTGTTGTCCAATTGGATAAAATGATTTGACTACACATTATTCCATTTATATTATCAATATTTTTGTTATTGTAACAATGACTAAATCACTAGGTTCTTTCTGTAAATCATTTGGAGCCATTGTGGTTGCCTTGCCCTTTGTCGTTAACTTTCCTATCTAATTTCAACATTCCGGAGGATTTCAGATTTCAACATCTTAAAAGTCTTATGATTCTCAGAACATACTGTTTTGCTGTCCTGAGACAACCTTTTTTTTTTTTTCTTATTTTGAATCCCACAGATAATGAATAAACCTTAAAATGTAACTTCATTAAAATTAAAGGAGACATTTGGCTATTTTCTTGGTTTGAGAATGCTAGGACATACATTTATTCAACAAAAATCACTTGAACATCTATTATTTTCCTGAACATAATATTGGGGAAACTCAAGGAAAGTTCGTGTAACCTGGGAAATCTCCATTTAAAATAATAACTTTTAAAATATAATTCTGGCATTACCATCATGTAAGGTGATTTATAATTTCATTAGTATAAACAAGATTTTCCAAGTCTTACATTAATTTTTGGTCCTAGAGAGTTTATCTTATTTTCTATTTACTGGAACTTGTTTACCCACAAAATAAAAGGGAATATTGTGAATATTATTGCTTTTTCAAGGAGCATTTAGTGATCACTTCTAAGTTCTAGAACTGCTGACCTCTCGTATACAAAGAAAAGTGATACAAGGTGCTTCCGCAAGAAGTTCACAGTCAAGTGGGGGAAGATTAATAATATCTAAGTCTATATTTTTTTTTCTTTTTTAAGTCTATATAAAATTTTATTGGTTATATCTCACATTCATATGTTACTAGTGCTAAAGTATAGATGAAAAACTAAGTTTCAGGAAGGCCAAGTTATTTGCCCAAAGTATTCTCCTTGAGAGAGAAACCTGTTGATCTGCTCCCATAAAAATTAATTCTCTCACATGGGGTTGCTCTGAGTCCAAAACTGACTTGATGACACCTAACAACAATAACAACACAGTTAACCAGTAGTTTAAACTGAGATCTATCATTATGAGAAAGAGGTAATACCCACTAAAATTTTGTGGACAGTGAAAGCCATGAGAAAATTAATGACTTTCTTCCTTCTGATTCTCAAATTTAAAACAATTACTGTGATGACAACTTTATCTTAGATAAATGATAACTAACTCCAAGTCCGTGTGGTATTCTCTTTTCAAATTCGTGTATTGAATGTTTCCTAACTTTCCACCAACACCAAACTCATTGCTGTCCAGTCGATTCTGACTCACAGCAACCCTATATTGCAGTAGAACTGCCTCATAGGATTTTCCAAGGCTACAAACCTTTACGGAAGTAGACTGCTACATCATTCACCCATGGAGCAGCTGGTGGGTTCGAATCGCTGACCTTTTGGTTAGCAGCTATGTTCACTGCACCACCAGGGCTCCTCTCCTAACTTTCTAGGTGGGAAGAAATAGAATCAATATCATGCTACCCTAAAACCTCTGTAAAGCAGCATGCATGGCATTATAGAAAAACTCGAGTCCATTATGTAGGTAGCCCAAAGTTGGACAAGTAACCTAAATTAATTATTAATAAATCAACAGTATCTTCTGTTATGTGGAATGCCTGTGGTTGACTGTCACCCAAACTTTCTGGTTGACACAAATAGTTTCAGTTTCTTTAATAGATCTAAGTCCATTCAAGATCTTGTCATTTCAATGCCATTCCAATGACACTCTCAATGGCATTGATTGATTGTTCCACTAAGAAATTTAAAAATGCTATTATAATTTATGACAGACAGAAAGACAAGTAAAATTGATTCTGACCAGGAAAATCTTCCATACCATTGTTTTTGTTGCTGTTGAGTGCCTCTGAGTTGGTTCCAACTCATACTGACCCTACGTACAACAGAATGAAACAGGGCCTGGTCCTGCGCCATCTTCACAACGTTTGCTATGTTCGAGCCCATTGTGGCAGCCACTGTGTCAATGCATCTCATCAAGGGTCTTCTTTTTTTGCTGATCCTCTGCTTTACAAGCAAGATGACCTTCTCCAGGGACTGGTCTCTCCTGATAACATGTCCAAAGTATGTGAGATGCAGTCTCTCCATCTAAGACACGTTCTGGCCATACTTCTTCCAAGATAGATTTGTTTGTTCTTCTGGCAGTCTGTGGTGTGTATTCAGTGTTCTTCACCAAAACCGTTAATTCAAATGCTTCAATTCTTCTTCAGTCTTCCATATTCATTGCCCAGCTTTCACATGCGCGTGAGGTGACTGAAAATACCACAGCTTGGGTCAGGTGCACCTTAGTCTTCAAAGTGACATCTTTGCTTTTCAACACTTTAAATAGTGTTTTGGCATACCATACCTGAGAATATATGCTAGATATAAACTTGAATCAGTAGGGCTAACTAGCCTAAGTTTAGAGTGTGACAGATTTCAGCCAATTATAAGAAATTTGTCCAGTTCTAACTGACCATTAATAGAACAAGCTGACTCTTCAGTAATGGGATTCTCATAACTGGATGTTCAAATAAAAGCTATAAAAAATATGTTAAGTTATGAAAGAAAAGAACCCTTTGTGTCCCTTTGTAGAGGTTGGAATAGATGATCTTAAATTTTTCCTCCATCCCATTTTTCTAATATTATGCCCTGGTTGATTATTTGCTCTTTCTCAGTTTTTAAATAGACTGATATTCATGAAAATTGGTCATATAGAGGAGGCAGTAGGAAGTGAAAAAGATAAAAGAGAAAGAATAAACAGGAGGAGGAGGAAAAGGGAGTAGTGGAGGAGGAAAGCAGACGGGCCATATAAGGAGACACAGAGAACTAGGAAAGGGCATGCATAGTGTGAAGTCTAGAAAGGCTTGTTTTTTATAGCAAGAATAAGCCAGGACACAATGACCTACATCTGCTAAATATGTAGTAGGAGTGTTTAAGCAGCGTATGAACATGCAGGACCTCCATGATACCAGAGTACTAGGGTTTTTTTTTTTTTTTCACCATGGCAGGGTGGCCACTGCCATTCACCCTGGCCCCTTGCACTTTTGTTTCTGCCTACATGGTCTGCCCAGGGCATAATGGAGAAGCAGTGCTTCAGTAAATATGGCTTGTTTAAGAATAAAGATGTAAGCTTCTATACACAAGCTTGTCCCCTGTCTGCCCCACTTTCAACTCTCCATCGTGCCTTCAGTGTTTTCTTGCTCTCCTGTTGTCTTCTTTCCTTTTTTTAATTTTATTTATGTTGTTGTTGTTGAGAACATACACAGCAAAGACACGCCAATTCAAGTTTCTACATTTATCATTTCATGACATTGATTACATTCTTCAAGTTGTGCAGCCATAATCATCCTCCTTTTCTGAGTTGTTCCCCCTCTATTAACATAAATTCACTGCTCCCTAAGTGTCCTATCTAATCTTTTGAGTTTCTGTTATCATTATTATCCCATTTAGATAGTTCTTAAAAGAGCATAATGCTCAAGACAGACATTTTTACTAGTTAATATAAACTATTGTTTGGTTTTAAGAAGACGTCAGGTGATATTTTTGGACTAAGGTTTAAAGATTATCTCAGGGCAGTAGTTTCAGGAGTTTATCCAACCTTCATATCTCCAGAAAATTTGGAGTCCATGGGAATTTGAAATTCTGTTCTACGCTTTCCCCCTTTTGATCAGGATTCTTCTATAGAATCTTTCAACAAAATATTTGGTAATGGTAGCCAGATACCATCCAGTTTTTCTGGTCTCATAGCAAAGGAGACTGCTGTTCAAGGAGGCAATTGCCCACACATTCCATATCCAACTCCTTTTTCTGACTCTCATTCTCCTTCTGATGCTCTAGGTGAGTAGAAACCAGTTGTTATGCCTTGAATGGCTGTTTGCAAGCTTTTAAGACCCCAGGCACTACACAACAAACTAGGAGGCAGAACAGAAGTGTTAAACATGCTATTAGGCCGGTTAACAGCAGTGTCCCATGAAACGATGACCCTAAACCTCCAAGCCAAGTAACCAAATCCCATGAGGTTTTTAGTGGTACATAAGAAACCTCAGCAGCTATTTTTTTTTGGGGGGGGGGGGTCATTGTTTTAAATATATCTATCACACGGCTTTTGCTGATTCAACTTATATAGGTGTACAACTTATTGACAACTATTAAAATAATTGGCTGTGCAATCCTACCCTCAATCAATGTGATATTTCCATCACTATTAACTCCCCTTTTCCCCTTCCTCCTGCCCCTGGTAACCACTAATAAACTTTTTTCTCTGTACATTTGCCTTTTATATAATTGAGATAATAAAATACCTGTCCTTATGTGACTCACTTATTTCACTTAGCATAATGTCTTCCAGCTCCATTCATATTGTAGCATGTATCAAGACTTCATTTTTCCTGTTGACTGAGTAGTATTTCATTGTATCTGTGTACCTGTTGATGGCGTTCAAGTTGTTTCCACCTTTTGGCTATTGTGAATGGTGCTGCAATGAACATATTATACAGCTACAGTGTCTTGGCCATCTAGTGCTACTGTGCAGAAATACCACAAGTGGATGGCTTTAACAAAGAGAAGTTTATTCTCTCGCAGTCCAGTAGGCTATTAGTCCAAATTCAGGGTACTGGCTCCAGGGAAGGGTTTCTCTGTCTGTCAGCTCTGGAGGAAGGTCCTTGTCATCAGTCTTCCCTTGGTCTGGGAGCATTTCAGTGCAGGAACCTTGGGTCCTAAGGAAGTGCTCTGTGCCTGGCACTGGTTTCTTGGTGGTATGAAGTCTCCATGTCTTTCTGCTTGCTTCTCTCTTTTATATCTCAAAAGAGATTTGCTTAACACCTTATCTAACCTTGTAGATCTCATCAATATAACTACCACTAATCCATCTCATTACATCATAGTGACAGGATTTACAACACATAGGGAAATCACATCAGATGGTAAAATGGTACACAATCATGCAATACTGGGAATCATGACCTAGCCAAGTTGACAGATATTTTTAGGGGACACAATTCAATCCATGACACACAGGAATCAAAACAACCAGATACTGGTATAACAATAGACACATAGACCAATAAAACAGAATTGAGGATCCAAAAATAAATCAACATATCTATGGTCAGCTGATTTTTGACAAGGGTTCTAAGTCCTTTCCATGGAGAAAGAAGGGTCTCTTCAATAAATGGTGCTGGAGAAATTGGATTTCCACATGCAAAAAAATGAAACAGGATCCATGCCTCACACCATACACAAAAGCAAATTCAAAATGGGTTAAGGACCTCAATGCACAAACTAAAACCATGAAATTCTTAGAAGAAAAATCAGGGGCAATTCTGTCAGGCCTAGCTTTTAACAATGAATTATTTAATATAATAACAAAACACAAACAACAAAAGACAAAATAAGTGGTACCTCATAAAAATTAAAAACTTTTGTTCATCAAAAGACTTTACCAAAAAAGTGGAAAGATATCTACCAACTGGGAGAATATCTTTGGAAACCGTAAATCCTACAGAAATCTAATAACCAAAATATATATAAAACTTTGACAACTTAAAAACAAAAAGACAAATAAACCAGTCATGAAATGGGCAAAAGACTTGAATAGCCATTTCACCAAACAGGACATTCAAATGGCCACCAAACACATGAAAAGATGCTCAGCATCATTAGCCATCAGAGACATGCAGATCAAAAACACAGTGAGATGCTATCTCACTCCCACCAGGATGACTAAGATAAAAAAATAAAAATAAAAATAACCAGAAAATAACAAATGCTGGCAAGGATGTAGGGAAATTGGAACGCTATTCATGCCGATGAGAATGCAAAATGGTACAGCCATTGTGGGAAACGGTGTGGTGGTGTCTCAAAAAACTAAAAATTGAACTACCGTATGACCCAGCAATTCCATTCCTAGGTATATATCCAAAAGCCTTGAAATCAGACTTGTATGTCAATATTCACTGCAGCACTATTCACAATAGCCAAAAAGTGGAAACAACCTAAATTTCCTTTCCTTTTTTAAAGCAGTGCTTTCCTCCTAATTCTAACTTTTCTTCTTTTCAGGGCAATTCTGTTTCTGTATTTTGGCATTGTTCAGAGAAAAGCATTTAACTTACACCCACTGCATAGTTGACACAGCCCTTTCTGCATAGTTGATATAACCCCTTCAAACTTTTCTTGGGCAGAACTTGGTCTGCTAACCTATCCTTATTACTCTCCAATATTCAAAATGTTCTTTTTCTTTCTTTTCTCACAGGCTGAGACATATTTAGTGATTCCTGACTACAGTCATCCAACTCTAATGGGAATGCATGCAAGACTGTTCCGAAGTTTTTTGGGGACAACAGAGTTGAAGAAATGCCTTCATTAAGAAATTACACCTTGAAAATATTTTATTTTTTGCTTTATTTATTGCTTTTATAAAACAGTGAGTCTGCAGGACTAATGTATGAAATAAAAGAACATATACAGTGCCTACTAGACCTTCTGGTCACTTCATTTTACTCGTTCTTTATTTCAAAGAATTAAAAACACTGTACATTCAATGTGTGGATGTGGGAATGGGTTCTATAGTAGATCTTGCACCCCTATACACTGCATATAGTATATACATAGGGGATATGAAGGCTCTCTTTTCTATCTCAGCCAATACAAGAATCCCTCCCACAAATTTTTAAAGTTATGATGTTTCTGGTTCTAGCTTTTCCTTTTATCCTTTCCTCATTGGGCAATAATAGCTCAACAACTCTCTTCAGAAGCAGTCAAATATGAAAAATCCCTCTGGTATGTTGCTGGAAACACAGGACTAAATGTGGTCAATTTTAACATTTCTCTCAATGTCTCTGAACTTTGTTAACTTGAAAATAAGATGCAAAATTAGCAAGGATGTCTAGAGTAGGAAGACATTAAATTGGAAGCAAATGCTAGTACATGTTTCAATTTAGGGAAAGCAAAGTAAAGTCAATTAGAGTTATAAAAATAATGATTATACAATTTCAGTACTGAAGGATAGTTCTCTCTCAAGAAATACATAAGGCTTGTTATAACCTTGAAAATATTTTAATTTATAAATTAATCCCAAAGAATATTTTAATTTCAATACTATTAAATTTATTTAAAAAATTAATGTAAATATCAAGGTAGATTTTATTTAAGTTGGTATTATGTAAAATGATCATTTTACCTATGAGGCTTATAATTCTTTGACAATTTTAATCCTAAAATGACAACCTTTAAATTTACCTCTGCCAGCTTATTTTACCTCCTAACATTCTTTAGTCAACAGTGATCTTGCTTTAGGTTACATTGACTATCTTTTCCTTACAATTTCAATTAGCAAAATTCTTAGTTATACTGAGTTTTTAAGAAATTAATTCCTTTCTTGCTTCTGCTATCTGACACTGTGTTAAGTCTATAGATTCACTCCTCAGAGATACTCTACAATTATGAGGATTAGACAATGTGTTAAGGGTTACATACTCTAACAATTTCTAATTTTATATTTCCCAAGATTTCAACATTTCCTGTGGGGGGGGGAAACAAATTCACAAATGTTGGATTCATTGGCTACTTTGAAGTCACTTAACTGCCATATACTATAAACCAAAAAAAACAAACCCAGTGCTGTCAAGTTGATTCCAACTCATAGCGACCCTATAGGACAGAGTAGAACTGCCCCATAGAATTTCCAAGGAGCGCCTGGTGGATTCAAACTGCCGACCCTTTGGTTAGCAGCCATAGCACTTAACCACTACGCCACCAGGGTTTCCCCATATACTAGAGCTTATTACAAAGCTAATGATAATAATTGAGATGTTGAGGCTTTTATTGGACTATATGTATATTTTCAAGTGGTTCCCCCACTGTGCACTCTGCAAGTGCACTGTCCCCAGTGAGCCGCAACACTGACCTTCTCACCTGGAAAGTTCTGTATTCATTTACTGTTTAGGTCCTTAGCCCATATCACGCGGTGTTCTTCCTCATTATAGTGTGGTTATTTCACAGTGATGCTGTTTCTATAGTGATTCAGAACTGAGTCTGCCTCAGTAGTATCATGGATACAGCATTTCACCTTTTTCAACAGCAACTTAGAGATGAGAGTGTAAATAGAATTTACCAAAATCCTAAAGGTAAATAAGGCACATAAATGCAGTCTTCAGCTCAACTCATGTCAAACTTCTAGGTGTTCTTACATTTGAAAGAATACAGAGGACAATAAATAGAAGTGTGGAATCAATGACAAGGTATGTGAGCTCTTGTTCTTTTAATTAACTTCTATTCTATTCATGAAAATTTTCATATCTATTTAACACATCCATAAAACTTTTAACATATAGTGCATCTATCATTCACAGAAAGCTTTTGTTAAATTACCAAACTAAGTCAGATCCTCCCATCCTATGTTCTCATGGTACCCCATAATTTTTCTTCTTTGCAATTATTGTATTTCATAATTACACAGTGGTACGAAATTGTGATTAACATCTGTCTGCTTTATTAGGCTTTAAGTTGTATTATATCAATTATTGAGTTTATTTTTAGCACTTATCATGGTGCCTGGAATATAGTAGAAAATCGATAGCTCTTTTCAGACCAAATATATTAAGGAATAAATTATTTTTTCTAAGTAAGCCCTTGCTAATTGATAACAAAACTCTTACCCAAAACATTAAGACAAGGCTTCAGAATTAGTTCTCAGCACACCTTCCAGAGAGTCACTGCTAATTAGAATGGGCAGACAAATTGAAACTTGCTTCCCATTCTTGGCTTTACTATTCATCTAGAACAGGATGTACCAAACTTCCCTCGTGATAATAGCCACCCTGAGGGACTAAAAGAAATACATACTCCAAAGTATCTTTCTCAGAGATTCTGCATCAGAAAGTCTAAGGTAGGTCCTAGGGATTATTTCTTTCTTTCTTTCTTTTTTAACAAGCACTCCAGGTAATTTTTATCATCAGAGAAATTTGGAAAATGCTGATTTGAACATGCTTTACAAATTTGTCTAATCAAAAGATTCACCGAGAATTTGATAAAAAGATCTGAGAAAAAGAAAACCCAAGAACTCCTGAATCTGAATTTCCAAAGGACAAAGTTGGCATTTGTCCTCTGGAAATACACCAATTGATTCTGTTAATCAGATAAGTTTGAGAAACACTTACCTGGGATAAAAATAATAAAATAATAATATCTTCCTGTATGTAAGCCCTGTTTTATGAGTGTAGATGCATTTTTTTCAAGTGAAGCAAATTTAATTTTTTAAAAATCAGAAAAAAAAAATAGCTCTGGATGAATATAATGAATTGAACACAAGCATTATCTTGTTCCCCATCCTCAAAGCCCATTACAATATCATAAAGTTGATTTTTAAAAGTTACAAACTTACAAGGACAAGGCTAACTGATGGAGAGATGGTAGCAGAATATAGAAGTCAACATAATTTAAAGTTAGATTTCATGTAAATAAGTAAGAATAATTGAGAGGCGGGGCCAAGATGGCTAACTAGTCAGAAGCTTCAGCTGAACCCTCTTGCAACAAAGGCCCGAAAAAACAAGTAAGTCAACTACACATACACAATCTACAAACCCTGAGCATCAAACACAGAACTAAGGAATCGATCTGAGTGACAGGGGAGTGAGAGACAGTGCAGAAGCAGCGATGAGTTGCTGAGGCTGCGCTGTGCCTCAGCTCTGATTCCTTGGTGCCATTCTTTAGCATGAATGCGGTGGGGCTGCTGGTAGTTTCCTGAGACAAGGCAGACTCAGCAAAAGAAGGCAAGCAAAGTGGCACACCCCTGTGGCTGGCTGTGGAGTTCAGGAAGCGGCTGCTTCAGTGAATCTCAGCACGGACCTTGCCACCGCACACAGGCTTCACATGCCTCTGGAATCTGAGATGAAACAGCACTCTCAAAACAAGGTAAGTGATTTTGTCTATTTTACTGCACAGATCTAATAGCTCCTGAAAGTACCCTCTCCTATCTATCTGATCTCTCCCCTCCCTGCCCCAGCCAGCTTCATTAACATTTGAATTCTCTGGGCCCGAGATTGAAGTGCCCTGCTTTTTCAGGCCCATTCTCCTAGCCTAGGAGAAGGAGCAAATTAACAAATGGGAAAATACTTTCCCATCTCCCCTAAACTGGAACCTCAGAAGTGGTTCTGGTACAGGCATAAGCAATCCACAGACTTTAGCTTTCACACCTATGTGTAACCAGGTGGCTATTATAACGCAAGGGCAAATCTGCTAGAGGTCTGACTGTAATTGTTTCAGCAATGCTGTGGAGAGGCAGGATTTGGAGGTCTGAAGCTGCTCTACCTATTAAACAGAGCCCTCACCTACCCACAGCAGGGGCCTGATGGCTGAGGTTCCATCCACACCACCTAGCCACCTGTGAATGGTATCTGAGGATAGTGGTTCCTACCAGTCTTTACAGGTATAAACACTGGGTGCCTAAAGTACAGCTACAGAGCCCATCTACCAGAGCACTCTAGAGAACAGAAACGCTCCTTCCTCACTGATACTTGGGGAAAGGCTGTCAGCACCTTGCCCTCCTCAGACTGTGACCCCACGGCTGCTATGAGAAACCAGCACATACAACCATCACCACTACTCCTCTAGGATAGTAGGCAAGAGCCTATACCACACAATAGGTAACCGAATATAAGGACATCTGAGCTGAATCTATACAAGAATAGTGAAAGGACTCATAGGCTCTCATAAACCTGGTAACAGCTCTAACCATTTAGAAACAGGACATTAGTGCTTCAAAGGATCCAATAATCAAGTTAGTGAACTCTAGTAGCCTATTTGGGTATATTGAAACAAAACAAAGCAAGAAGACAGGACACAGTGAGCAAACATAAAATAAATTATTACCATAACTTGTAGATGGTTTGGAGACAGAGGTCAATATCAAACCATATAAAGAAGCAGACCATGATTGCTTCAACAAACTCCCAAAACAGAGAATCAAGGACTCTCCTAGGTGAAGATGTATTTCTGGACTTGCCAGATGCAGACTACAAAAGATTAATAAACAAAATGCTTCAAGACATCAGGAATGACATGAGAAACGACATCAAGAACGAGATCAGGCAACATAAAGAAAAAACAAAGGAACACACAGATAAAACTGTTGAAGAAATAAAAAAAAAGACTGTAACAAAAAATTTAATAAGCTGAAAGAATCCATACAGAGCGTTCAGAAATTCGGAAGATTAACAATAAAATTACAGAATTAGACAACTTAATAAGAAGTCAGAGGAGCAGAACTGAGGAACTGGAATGCAGAATCGGAGAGATGGAGGATAAGGCACATGGCACCAATATATTTGAAGAAAAATCAGACAAAAGAATTAAAAAAAAAGAAGAAACCCTAAGAATCATGTGGGACTGTATCAAGAAAATTAACTTTTGAGTGATTGGAATACCAGAACAGGGAGGGATAACAGAAAATACAGAGAGAATAGCTGAAGACTTCCTGGCAGAAGACTTCCCTGGCATTGTGAAAGATGAAAGGATATCTATCCAAGATGCTTATCAAACCCCATGCAAGGTAGAACCTAAAAGAAAGTCACCAAGACATATTATCATCAAACTTGCCAAAGCCAAAGATAAAGAGAAAAATTTAAGAGCAGCCAGGGATAAGAGAAAAGTCATCTACTAAGGAGAACCAATAAGAATAAGTTTGGACTACTTGGGAGAAACTGCACAGGCAAGAAGGCAATGGGATGACATATATAGAGCATTGAAGGAAAAAAATTGCCAACCAAGAACGATAAACATATATCCAGCAAAACCGTCTCTCAAACATGAAGGTGAAATTAAGTCATGTACAGATAAACACAAGCTTACAGAATTTGCAAAAACTAAACCAAACTACAAGAAATACTAAAGGGAATTTTCTGGTTAGGAAATCAATAATATCAGATATCAATACAACGCAAGGACAAAGAACAGAGCATCTAGATATCAACTCAGACAGGGAAATCACAAAAATAAAAAAAAGTTCAAAACAGGAAATCAGTGATGTCATCATGTAAAAGATGACAATAATCAATAAAGAGGGACTAAATAAAGTAAGTGTAGATCTTCCATATGGAAAGGAAATCAAGGCAATATAGGGAGATACGTTAGGTTTATAATTAGAAAAATGGGGTAAATATTAAAGTAACCACAAAGAAGACTAACAATCCCACACTTCAAAATAAATACCAAGGTAAACATAAAGACTTAGAAAAAACAAATTCATCCACAATGAAAAAGAGGAGTATACAATTTACAAAGAAAAACACAGCACAAAAAGTAAGTGGAAAAATGAAACTGTCAACAACACACAAAAAAAGGCATCAAAATGACAGCACTATACTCATACCCATCCATAATTACACTGAATGTAAATCATCTAAATGGACCAATAAAGAGACAGAGAGTTGCAGAATGGATAAAAAAAACATGATCCAAATATATGTTGCCTACAAGAGACACACCTTAGACTTAGAGACTCAAACAAACTAAAGCTTAAAGGATGGAAAAAATATATCAAGCAAACAACAATCAAAAAAGAGCAGGAGTGGCGTATTAATTTCTGACAAAATAAACTTTAAAGTTAGATCCACTGCAAAAGATAAGGAAGGACACTATATAATGATTAAACAGACAGTTTACAAGAAAGATATAGCCATATTAAATGTTTACGCACCCAATGACAGGGCTGCAAGATACATAAAAAAAAAAAAAAAAACTCCAACTGCACTGAAAAGTGAGATAGGTCCACAATTATATTAGGAGATGTCGACATGCCACTTTCAGTGAACGACAGGACATCCAGTAAGAAGCTCAATAAAGACATGGAATATATAAAAACCACAATCAACCAATTTGACCTCACAGACATATACAGAACTCTCTACCCAACAGCTGCAAGGTATACTTTCTTTTCTGGGGCACATGGAACATTCTCTAGAATAGGACACATATTAGGTAATAAAGCAAGCTTTCGCAGAATCCAAAACATCGAAATATTACAAACCATTTTCTCTGACCATAAGGCCATAAAAGTAGAAATCAATAACAGAAAAACCAGAGAAAAGAAATCAAATACTTGGAAACTGAACAATACCTTGCTAAAAAAAAAAGAATGGGTTATAGAAGACATTAAGGATGGAATAAAGAAATTCATAGAATCCAATGAGAATGAAAATCCTTCCTATCAGAACCTTTGAGACACAGTGAAAGCAGTGCTCAGAGGTCAATTTATAGCAATAAATGCACACATCCAAAAAGAAGAAAGGGCCAAAATCAAGGAACTGTCCCTATAACTTGAACAAAGAGAAAGAGAGCAACAAAAGAAACCCTCAGGCACTAGAAGAAAGCAAATAATAAAAAACTAGAGCAGAATAAAAAGAATTAGAGAACAGGAAAACAATTGAAAGAAATAACAAGACCAAAAGCTGGTTCTTTGAAAAAGTTGACAAAATTGATAAACCATTGGCCAGACTGACAAAAGAAAAACAGGAGAGAAAGCAAATAACCCAAATAAGAAATGAGATGGGCGATATCACAACAGACCCAACTGAAATTAAAAGAATCATATCAGATTACTACGAAAAACTGTACTCTAACAAATTTGAAAACCTAGAAGAAATGGATGAATTCCTAGAATCGCACTACCTAACTAAACTGATAAAACAGAGGTAGAACAACTAAATAGACCCATAACAAAAGAAGAGATTGAAAGGTAAGCAAAAGAATCCCAACAAATAAAATCCCTGACCCTCACGGCTTCACTGCACAGTTCTACCAACCTTTCAGAAAAGATTTAACCCCACTGTTAATAAAAGTATTTCAGAGCATAGAAAAGGACGGGATACTCCCAAATTTAGCATATTCCTGATACGAAAATCAGGTAGACACCACAAAAAAAAAGAAAATTACAGAACTACGTCCCTAATGAGCCTAGATGCGAAAATCCTCAACAAAATTCAAGCCAATAGAGTACAACAACATCTCAAAAAAATAACTCACCATGACCAAGTGGTATGCAGGGATGGTTCAACATTAGAAAAGCAATTAATGTAATCCAACATAAAAATAAAACCAAAGAAAAGAACCACAGGATTTAATCAGTTGATGCAGAAGAGGCATTTGACAAAGTTCAACACCCATTCATGATAAAAAATCTAAGCAAAATCGGAAAAGAAAGTAAATTCCTCAACATAATAAAAGGCATTTATACAAAGCCAACAGCCAACATCATCCTAAAGGGAGAGTTTCTGAAAGCAATCCGCTTGAGAATGGGAATCAGAAAAGGATGCCCTTTATCACTACTCTTATTCAACATCGTGCTGGAGGTCCTATCGAGAGCAATTAGACTAGATAAAGAAATAAAGGGCATCCAGATTGGTAAGGAAGAAGTAAAAGTATCTCTATTCGGAGATGACATGGTCTTATACACAGAGAACCCTAAAGAATCCTCAAGGAATCTACAGAAACTAATAGGAGAGTTCAGCAGAATATCAACATACAAGGTAAACATACAAAAATTAGTTGGATTCCTCTACACCAACAAAAAGAACATTGAAGAGGAAATGTCCAAATCAATACCACTTACACTAGCCCTCAAGAAGATAAAATACTTAGGAATAAATCTTACCAGAGGTGTAAAAGTCTTATACAAAGAAAACTACAAGGCACTACTGCAAGAAGCCAAAAGAGACCTACACAAGAGGAAAAACATACCTTGCTCATGGATAGGAAGACTCAACATTGTAAAAATGTCTGTACTACCAAAAGCAATCTAGAGATATAATGCCATTCCGATCCAAATTCCAACAACACTTTTTTGTTTTGTTTTGTTTTCATAATAGAATTATTTTGCCAATTGACTTAGAAGTCCCCTCAAACCATGTTCCCCAGACCCCCGCCCCTGCTCCGCTGACCTTTGAAGCATTCATTTTATCCCGGAAACTTCTTTGCTTTTGGTCCAGTCCAATTGAGCTGACCTTCCATGTATTGAGTGTTGTCTTTCCCTTCACCCAAAGCAGTTCTTATCTACTGATTAATCAATAAAAAACCCTCTCCCTCCCTCCCTCCCCTCTTCATAACCACAAAAGTATGTGTTCTTCTCAGTTTTTACTATTTCTCAAGATCTTATAATAGTGGTCTTATACAATATTTGTCCTTTTGCCTCTGACTCATTTCGCTCAGCATAATGCCTTCCAGGTTCCTCCATGTTATGAAATGTTTCAGAGATTCGTCACTGTTCTTTACCGATGTGCAGTATTCCATTGTGTGAATATACCACAATTTATTTACCCATTCATCCGTTGATGGACACCTTGGTTGCTTCCAGCTTTTTGCTATTGTAAACAGAGCTGCAATAAACATGGGTGTGCATATATCTGTTTGTGTGAAGGCTCTTGTATCTCTAGGGTATATTCCGAGGAGTGGGATTTCTGGGTTGTATGGTAGTTCTATTTCTAACTGTTTAAGAAAACGCCAGATAGATTTCCAAAGTGGTTGTACCATTTTACATTCCCACCAGCAGTGTATAAGAGTTCCAATCTCTCCGCAGCCTCTCCAACATTTATTATTTTGTGTTTTTTGGATTCATGCCAGCCTTGTTGGAGTGAGATGGAATCTCATCGTAGTTTTAATTTGCATTTCTCTAATGGCTAATGATCGTGAGCATTTTCTCATGTATCTGTTGGCTGCCTGAATATCTTCTTTAGTGAAATGTGTGTTCATATCCTTTGCCCACTTCTTGATTGGGTTGTTTGTCTTTTCGTGGTTGAGTTTTGACAGAATCATGTAGATTTTAGAGATCAGGCGCTGGTCGGAGATGTCATAGCTGAAAATTCTTTCCCAGTCTGTAGGTGGTCTTTTTACTCTTTTGGTGAAGTCTTTAGATGAGCATAGATGTTTGATTTTTAGGAGCTCCCAGTTATCGGGTTTCTCTTCATCATTTTAGGTAATGTTTTGTATTCTGTTTATGCCTTGTATTAGGGCTCCTAGGGTTGTCCCTATTGTTTCTTCCATGATCTTTATCATTTTAGTCTTTATGTTTAGGTCTTTAATCCACTTGGAGTTAGTTTTTGTGCATGGTGTGAGGTATGGGTCCTGTTTCATTTTTTTGCAAATGGATATCCAGTTATGCCAGCACCATTTGTTAAAAAGACTGTCTTTTCCCCAGTTAACTGACTTTGGGCCTTTGTCAAATATCAGCTGCTCATACGTGGATGGATTTATATCTGGGTTCTCAATTCTGTTCCATTGGTCTATGTGCCTGTTGTTGTACCAGTACCAGGCTGTTTTGACTACTGTGGCTGTATAATAGGTTCTGAAATCAGGTAGAGTGAGGCCTCCCACTTTCTGCTTCTTTTTCAGTAATGCTTTACTTATCCGGGGCTTCTTTCCCTTCCATATGAAGTTGGTGATTTGTTTCTCCATCACATTAAAAAATGTCATTGGAATATGTATAGATGGCTTTTGGTAGAATAGACATTTTTACTATGTTAAGTCTTCCTATCCATGAGCAAGGTATGTTTTTCCACTTAAGTATGTCCTTTTGAATTTCTTGTAGTAGAGCTTTGTAGTTTTCCTTGTATAGGTCTTTTACATCCTTGGTAAGATTTATTCCTAAGTATTTTATCTTCTTGGGGGCTACTGTGAATGGTATTGATTTGGTTATTTCCTCTTCGGTGTTCTTTTTGTTGATGTAGAGGAATCCAAGTGATTTTTGTATGTTTATTTTATAACCTGAGACTCTGCCAAACTCTTCTATTAGTTTCAGTAGTTTTCTGGAGGATTCCTTAGGGTTTTCTGTGTATAAGATCATGTCATCTGCAAATAGTGATAACTTTACTTCCTCATTGCCAATCCGGATACCCTTTATTTTTTTGTCTAGCCTAATTGCCCTGGCTAGGACTTCAAGTACGATGTTGAATAAGAGCAGTGATAAAGGGCATCCTTGTCTGGTTCCCGTTCTCAAGGGAAATGCTTTCAGGTTCTCTCCATTTAGAGTGATATTGGCTGTTGGCTTTGCATAGATGCCCTTTATTATGTTGAGGAATTTTCCTTCAGTTCCTATTTTGGTAAGAGTTTTTATCATAAATGGGTGTCGGACTTTGTCAAATGCCTTTTCTGCATCAATTGATAAGATCATGTGGTTTTTATCTTTTGTTTTATTTCTGTGATGGATTACATTAATGTTTTTTCTAATATTAAACCAGCCTTGTATACCTGGTATAAGTCCCACTTGATCATGGTGAATTATTTTTTTGATGTGTTGTTGGATTCTATTGGCTAGAATTTTGTTGAGGATTTTGGCATCTACGTTCATGAGGGATATAGGTCTATAATTTTCTTTTTTTGTAATGTCTTTACCTGGTTTTGGTATCAGGGAGATGGTGGCTTCATAGAATGAGTTGGGTAGTATTCCGTCCTTTTCTATGCTTTGAAATACCTTCAGTAGTAGTGGTGTTAACTCTTCTCTGAAAGTTTGGTAGAACTCTGCAGTGAAGCTGTCCGGGCCAGGGCTTTTTTTTGTTCGAAGTTTTTTGATTACCGTTTCAATCTCTTTTTTTGTTGTGGGTCTATTTAGTTGTTCTACTTCTGAATGTGTTAGTTTAGGTAGGTAGTGTTTTTCCAAGAATTCATCCATTTCTTCTAGGTTTTCAAATTTGTTAGAGTACAATTTTTCGTAGTAATCTGAAATGATTCTTTTAATTTCATTTGGTTCTGTTGTGATGTGGTCCTTCTCATTTCTTATTCGGGTTATTTGTTTCCTTTCCTGTATTTCTTTAGTCAGTCTAGCCAATGGTTTATCAATTTTGTTAATTTTTTCAAAGAACCAGCTTTTGGCTTTGTTAATTCTTTCAATTGTTTTTCTGTTCTCTAATTCATTTAGTTCAGCTCTAATTTTTATTATTTGTTTTCTTCTGGTGCCTGATGGGTTCTTTTGTTGCTCACTTTCTATTTGTTCAAGTTGTAGGGACAGTTCTCTGATTTTGGCTCTTTCTTCTTTTTGTATGTGTGCATTTATCGATATAAATTGGCCTGTGAGCACTGCTTTTGCTGTGTCCCAGAGGTTTTGATAGAAAGTATTTTCATTCTCGTTGCTTTCTAAGAATTTCCTTATTCCCTCCTTGATGTCTTCTATAACCCAGTCTTTTTTCAGGAGGGTATTGTTTAGTTTCCAAGTATTTGATTTCTTTTCCCTAGTTTTTCTGTTATTGATTTCTAGTTTTATTGCCTTGTGGTCTGAGAAGATGCTTTGTAATATTTCGATGTTTTGGACTCTGCAAAGATTTGTTTTATGACCTAATATGTGGTCTATTCTAGAGAATGTTCCATGTGCGCTAGAAAAAAAAGTATCCTTTGCAGCAGTTGGGTGGAGAGTTCTGTATAAGTCAATGAGGTCAAGTTGGTTGATTGTTGTAAGTAGGTCTTCCGTGTCTCTATTGAGCTTCTTACTGGATGTCCTGTCCTTCTCCGAAAGTGGTGTGTTGAAGTCTCCTACTATAATTGTGGAGGTGTCTATCTCACTTTTCAATTCTGTTAAAATTTGATTTATGTATCTTGCAGCCCTGTCATTGGGTGCATAAATATTTAATATGGTTATTTCTTCCTGATCAATTGTCCCTTTTATCATTATATAGTGTCCTTCTTTATCCTTTGTGGTGGATTTAAGTCTAAAGTCTATTTTGTCAGAAATTAATTTTGCTACTCCTCTTCTTTTTTGCTTATTGTTTGCTTGATATATTTTTTTCCATCCTTTGAGTTTTAGTTTGTTTGTGTCTCTAAGTCTAAGGTGTGTCTCTTGTAGGCAGCATATAGACGGATCGTGTTTCTTTATCCAGCCTGTGACTCTCTGTCTCTTCATTGGTGCATTTAGTCCATTTACATTCAGGGTAATTATAGATAAATAAGTTTTTAGTGTTGTCATTTTGATGCCTTTTCATGTGTGTTGTTGGCAATTTCATTTTTCCACTTACTTTTTTGTGCTGAGACGTTTTTCTTAGTAAATTGTGAGATCCTCATTTTCATAGTGTTTGACTTTATGTTAGTTGAGTCGTTATATTTTTCTTGGCTTTTATCTTGAGTTATGGAGTTGTTATACCTTTTTGTGGTTACCTTATTATTTACCCCTATTTTTCTAAGTAAAAACCTAACTTGTATCGTTCTATATCGCCTTGTATCACTCTCCATCTGGCAGTTCAATGCCTCCTGTATTTAGTCCCTCTTTTTGATTATTGTGATCGTTTACCTATTGACTTCCATGATTCCCTGTTATGTGTATTATTATTATTATTTTTTTTAATTAATCTTAATTTGTTTGTTTTTGTGATTTCCCTATTTGAGTTGATATCAGGACATTCTGTTTTGTGACCTTGTATTGTGCTGGTACCTGATATTATTGGTCATCAGGCCAAACAATCTCCTTTAGCATTTCTTGCAGTCTTCGTTTAGTTTTTGCAAATTCTCTAAACTTGTGTTTATCTGTAAATATCTTAATTTCGCCTTCATATTTCAGAGAGAGTTTTGCTGGATATATGATCCTTGGCTGGCAGTTTTTCTCCTTCAGTGCTCTGTATACGTCGTCCCATTCCCTTCTTGCCAGCATGGTTTCTGCTGAGTAGTCTGAACTTATTCTTATTGATTCTCCCTTGAAGGAAACCTTTCTTTTCTCCCTGGCTGCTTTTAAAATTTTCTGTTTGTCTTTGGTTTTGGCAAGTTTGATGATAATATGTCTTGGTGTTTTTCTTTTTGGATCAATCTTAAATGGGGTTCGATGAGCATCTTGGGTAGATATCCTTTCGTCTTTCACGATGTCAGGAAAGTTTTCTGTCAGGAGTTCTTCAACTATTTTCTCTGTGTTTTCTGTCCCCCCTCCCTGTTCTGGGACTCCAATCACTCGCAAGTTATCCTTCTTGATAGAGTCCCACATGATTCTTAGGGTTTCTTCATCTTTTTTAATTCTTTTATCTGATTTTTTTTCAGCTATGTTGGTGTTGATTCCCTGGTCCTCCAGAAGTCCCAGTCTACATTCTAATTGCTCTAGTCTGCTCCTCTGACTTTCTATTGTGTTGTCTAATTCTGTAATTTTATTGTTAATCTTTTGGATTTCTACATGCTGTCTCTCTATGGATTCTTGCAACTTGTTAATTTTTCCACTATGTTCTTGAATAATCTTTTTGAGTTCTTCAACAGTTTTATCAGTGTGTTCCTTGGCTTTTTCTGCAGTTTGCCTTATTTCATTTGTGATGTCTTGAAGCATTCTGTAAATTAGTTTTTTTTTATATTCTGTATCTGATAATTCCAGGATTGTACCTTCATTTGGGAAAGATTTTGATTCTTTTGTTCGGGGGGTTGGAGAAGCTGTCATGGTCTGCTTCTTTATGTGGTTTGATATGGACTGCTGTCTCCCAGCCATCACTGGGAAACTAGTTTTTCCAGAAAATCCACTAAAAAAAAAATGCAGTCAGATCCCTATCAGAGTTCTCCCTCTGGCTCAGGCTATTCGGATGTTAATGAAGCCGCCTGGGGAGGGTGGGGGAGGGATCAGATAGATAGGAGAGTAGCACCTCAGAATATAGCCAGAGTTGCTTGTCTTGCTTGGAATGACTATTATATCTGAGATTTCCACAGGGCGCATTGCCTATGTGTGCTGGCTGTGTGGAGATTGCCCCCGGGGAGTCTGGCCCGCTGGAGTCACGGTCAGATCCTCCGCTGCCAGCCTGGGACGGTGCACTCCTGACTCCAAAATCAGTCGCTGCCTCCCGGGGACTCCCCGTCCTGCCTGCTGTGTCGCCGCGCCGCCCCCGCGAACTGCCTTGGCTCCCCCCCGGGTCAGCTCAGGTGAGCGGAGCTGCTCCCAGCGGCTGTGCCACAACTGCGCATCCCGGCTGGGAGGCCACTCTCCCCGCTCCAAGACCCGTCACTGTCTCCCGGGAACTTCTCCCACAGGCTGCATCACCACGCCGCCCTCGTGAACCAGCTGGGTCCCCTCCCGGGGTTAGCTCAGGGGGATGGAGCAGCTCCCTCCACCCGCGCCCCGCCAAAATCCCGGCGGGACAGCTCCCCGGCTGGGACGCTTCCCTCCCTGCTCCAAGACCAGTCACTGCATCCCGGGGACATTTCCCACCGGCTGCACTGCCACGCCGCCTGTGCAAACCAGCTGGGCCCCCTCCCGGAATGAGTTCGGGGGCCAGGGTTTGGCCCCTTGTTTGTGCCGTCTGCCCCCCTGGGCTGTGCCCCAAATCGGGCACCGAAGGTCACCTGACTAGTACACTGGCTCCAGGCTCTGAAAACAATTGCTGCCTCCCCTTATTTGTTCTTTCTCCGTCTCTAAATCTGTGTTTGTTGTTCAGGGTTCGTTGATTGTTATGTATGTGATCGATTCACTTGTTTTTCTGAGTCTTTGTTGCAAGAGGGATCCGTGGTAGCATCCACCTAGTCCACCATCTTGGTCCCCCCAACAACACTTTTTAATGAGCTGGAGAAACAAATCAGCATATGGAAGGGCAAGAGACCCCGAATAAATGAAGCATTACCAAAAAAGAAGAACAAAGTAGGAGGCCTCACTCTACCTGAATTTAGAACCTATCACACCACCACTGTAGTCAAAACAACCTGGTACTGGTACAACAACAGATACATAGACCAATGGAACAGAATTGAGAATCCAGACATAAATCCATCGACATATGAGCAGCTGATATTTGACAAAGGCCCAAAGTCAGTTAACTGGGGAAAAGACAGTCTTTTTAACAAATGGTCCTGGCATAACTGGATATCCATCTGCAAAAAAATGAAACAAGACCCATACCTCACACCATGCACAAAAGTGAACTCGAAATGGGTCAAAGAGTTAAATATAAAATCTAAAATGATAAAAATCATGGAAGAAAAAACAGAGAAATGCTAGGAACCCTAATACATGGTATAAATAGTATACAAAATGTTACTAAAAATGCAGAAGAGAAACCAGATAATTGGGAGCTCCTAAAAATCAACACCTATGCTCATACAAAGACTTCACCAAAAGAGTAAAAAGACCACCTAAAGACTGGGAAAAAGTTCTTAGCTATGACATTTCTGATCAGCACCTGAGCTCTACAATCTACATTATACTGCAAAAACTGAACTACAAAAAGACAGATAACCCAATTGAAAAATGGGCAAAGGATATGAACAGACACTTCACTAAACAAGACATTCGGGCTGCTAACAAACACTTGAGGAAATGCTCATGATCATTAGCCATTAGAGAAATGCAAATCAAAATTACAATGAGATTCCATCTCACTCCAACAAGGCTGGCATTAATCCAAAAAAACAAAAAATAATAAATGTTGGAGAGGTTGTGGAGAGACTGGAACAATTCTACTTTGCTGGTGGGAATGTAAAATGGTACAACCACTTTGGAAGTAGATTTGGCACTTCTTTGTAAGACTAGAAATAGAACTACCATAGGATCCAGCGATCCCACTCCTCGGAATATATCCTAGAGAAATAAGAGCTTTTACACTAACAGATATAAGCACACCCATGTTCACTGCAACACTGTTTACAATAGCAAAAATTTGGAAGCAACGTAGGTGCCCTTCAATGGATGAATGGACAAATAAGTTATGTTACATTCGCACAATGGAATACAACACATTGATAAAGAACAATGATGAATCCATGAAACATTTCACAATGTGGAGAAATCTGGAAGACATTATGCTGAGTGAAATTAGTCAATTGCAAAATGACAAATATGGCATAAGACCACTTTTATAAGAATTGGAGAAATAGTTTAAACAGAGATGAAAATGTTCTTTGATGGTTACGAGAGGGAGGAGGGAGTGAAGGAGAGGAGTATTCACTAATCAGATAATAGATAAGAACTATTTTAGGTGAAGAGAAAGACAACACACAATACCGGAGAAGTAAGCATAACTGGACTAAACCAAAAGCAAAGAAGTTTCCTGAATAAACTGAAGGCTTCCAAGGCCAGTGAAGCAGAGATGTGGCTTTGGGGACTATAGCCTCAGCGGACATCCAAATCAATTGGCATAATAAAATCTATTAAGAAAACATTTTGCGTCCCACTTTGGAGATTGGCATCTGGCATCTTCAACGTTAGCAAGTGGCCATCTAAGATGCATCAACTGGCCTAAATCCACTAGGAGCACGAAGAATGAAGAACACCAGAGATACAAGGTAACTATCAGTCTATGAGACAGAAAGGACCACCAACCAGAGACATCACCCCGAGACTGGAAGAACTAGTTGGTGCCTGGCTACAACCAATGACTGCCCTGACAGGGAACACAACAGAGAAGCCCTGAGGGAGCAGGAGAGCAGTGGGATGCAGACCCCAAATTCTCATAAAAAGACCAGACTTAATTGTCAGACTGGGACTAGAAGGACCCCGGAGGTCACAGTCCCCAGACCTTCTGTTGGCCCAAGACAGGAACCATCCCTGGGGCCAGCCGTTCACACAGGGATTGGACTGGAATAGGGGATGGAAGATGTTACTGGTGAAGAATGGGCTTCTCGGATCAAGTAGACACATGAGACTGTGTTGGCATCTTCTGTCTGGAGGGGAGATGAGGAGGCAGAGGAGTCCAGAAGCTGGCCAAATGGACATAAGGAGAGAAAGTGGAGGGAAGGAGTGTGCTGTCTCATTAGGTGGAGAGCAATTAGAAGTGTATAGCAAGGTGAGTATACATTTTTGTATGAGAGACTGACTTGATTTGTAAGCTTTTGCTTAAAGCACAATAAAAATTAATTAAAAAAAAAAAGAATTCAGGTTTCAGTTTCCATCCTTTTTGTAAGTGCTCACAATGAGGAAAGTACAAGATCCAGCTGATTTGTCACACAGACTCTTAGCAAAGCTCATTAATTGGAGGCTCAAGTAGCTCTGAATTTGGGAAAGGGGAGGAGATCTAAAATAAACCAAAATTAGGAGGAATTCTGCAAATCTGTATGTGAAATAGCTATACCCTCAAAACGTGTCCCTCACTGCCCCTTTTCATCCTGACAGAAGACAGTGGATTTACTGACGTTAAGATTGAGAAAATTATGTACATATGAGTGTAAGAGGGACATACCAAAATAGAGTGACAAAGTTGAAATTTAATGATAATAATAGAAGATAGGAACCTGTACTTCACACAATATACAAACATTAGTTCAAAGTGAATCTACAACCTAAATATAAGAGCTAAAGCTACACAACTGTTAGAAAAAAATGTAGGGGTAAATTATGACATAGAATTTGGCAATTGATTCTTAGATAGAATGCAAAAAGCACGGGCAACAAAAGATACATATATATATATATACACACACACATGTTGGACTTCACCAAAATTGAAAACACACTATGAGATACTGGAATTGGAATCAACTTGACAGCAATGGGTTTATGATGACTATTATTTAAAAAAAGGAAAATAACAAATGATAATGAGAATGTGGAGAAACTAGAGCCAGCTGGCATGCATTCCTGGAGGGAATGTAGAATAGTGCAGCCACTGTGGAAAACAGTTTGGTGGTTACTTAAAAAAAAATTAAACATAGAATTATCATATGACCCAACAATTCTACTCCAAGTTGTATACTCAAAAGAATTAAAGCAAAAGTCAAATAAATACTTGTGCACCAATGTTCATTGCAGTATTATTCACAATAGTCAATATGTGGAAACAACCCATGTGGCTGTCACCAGATGAATGGATAAACAATTTGTGCTATAAACATGCAATGGACTGGTGATCTTCCAAAAGATCACAATTAAATGCCTTGTGAAGTTCTACTCTGAAACACATGGGGTTCCCAAGAGTCGGAATCGGCTGTACAGCAATTGGTCTCAATCTTATCTAACTCTTAATGCTCAGACCAGAATTCTACCATCATACGATCATTTCTTTTAGTTAATCATTGCTACATTTGGTAGCTCTCATTTAAAATACAGAACTATTCTTGGAACAGCAAACGCACTCTGTTTCTTGCAGGTGATTTTGATTTTAGGTAAGATTTCTAAAATTAGCTGAGATGAGGGTGCTGGGAAATTATTGTTTTAATGGAAGAAAATAAGAATAAGAGCTATAAAAAAGGAATTCTCAGCATTTTTAGAAAGTCACATGCAGTCAATGAGATAAGGAAAGATGAGTGGACTATGGAGGGGTAGGGTAGGATACCAAAAGGGAAAGCATCAAAAAAATGAGAGCTGCCATGATGTCTTCCTATTTTTCTTAAAAATAAACCAATATCTACTCAGTTGGTAGAGAATAAATTATTGAATAAGGCACATGTCTCTCTCTCTTGAATACTGGGTTGTTGTTTGGGTAGGGGGACTAGTCTTTCGATGACATATACATGAAGCATACTAAGAATCAAAAGACCGGAGGCATTGATGCTGAAATAGGCAATTCAATAAATTAAGACAAATTTTACCCAACATGGCCTTTGAAGGAACTGAACTTTTCTTGGTATGTAAATAAAATATGGTTAAGTCCTGAACTAGAACCTATAACTAATTATATGATTTTCTAACTAAAACTAGCCTTGATAATTTGTACGAATGTGTGAAATCTCACTGAAAATTCTTCTACTCTTCATTTAATAAATTTTGGATGTTATAATTCTTTTTTAATACAATGATCAAAAATATAAAATTTGAAAATAGTGAAAAAGAAAGTTAACATAAAACTTGGAATAACACTTTTGAATTAATTCACCATTCTGGTATCAGGGAAATAAAATTTCTACAATCATTTTTTTTTTAAACTAACTCTTCCTGTATTTTTTTGTATTGTCACCATGCTGTAAGAGAAGCAATGATCATTTTGTGAAAGATTATCATAGATGCATGTCCTGTAAATAGAACAAGACTAAAGAACATTTAGTTCTTGTTACTGCTTCTCAGAAAGTTCAGTGGTTCAGTGTAGTTCAGATGAAACCTCCAATTATCTAGCTCCTTGGCCAAGCTCATACCAAAGATGTTCAAAAACGCTGGCACCCTATTACTTCTCTCTCTCTGTGTCACCTCTTGTCTTATTTTCCATTGAAACATTCCCTGACCTCACTCTTGTCTTCAAATATCTAAGAAGCCTTCATTTAGAACTGAACATGTGAGGACTAGATTTCTGGGCTAGGATATTCTTTCTATAAAAAACCAAACCCATTGCCGTTGAGTTGATTCTGACACATAGTGAATCCATAGGACAGAGTAGAACTGTCCTATAAGGTTTGAAAGGAGCAGCTGGTAGATTCGAACCGCCATCCTTTTGGTTTGCAGCTGAGCTCTTAACTACTGCACGCCAGGGCTTCTATTTTTTCTATAGACTATTCAGTTAAACTTCGCAATATTCTGGTTTCACCGAGTCAGGAAACACCCTAATGTGTCCTCCATTCTTAATGTATCTATTTGCAGTTTCACTTCTAGTGGCTTTAGAGGCCCTTTTGAAATTTGAAAAATTTGGCAACACCATTTCTCATTTCTGCCTAAGATAACCTCAAAATAAGATCTTTCTGGAAAGATTTGGATAGACAATAGTAGACAATTACTCCAAACTAAAAGAATACAGTTTTTCATATCCTGAAAGCATAGAAATAAATCCTGTATTCTGCATGATGTCTGCATCCTGCATGGTGTGTAGCCAGCACAGGAAAGATTGTTTCTTAAGCTCTTAAAGCAGAATGCAGACAAGTATCCCAGTACAGATGCTTCCCTGTTACTCTGTGACTTGCTCTGCTATACTTTGATTCTGCATTAAGGTATTATTATTCAATCCTCTCATCAAAAAGGAATACGTATACTAAATTTTTAAACTCAACTTTTTTCTTGGAGATACTGGATTAAGTACAATGATAAGCAACAGAGACAATCAGCACAATTTTTCTTTTTTATGATAATGAAAAAAAAACACTGATTGTATTCACAATAACTTTGTAGGGTTTGGAAAATGTTCCTTTATCCTAGGGAGAATGTCTGCAAACTCTAAAGAGTCACTGTGATGAAAGAAGATACGAAGAGAGTTTCCAGGAAAGAAACATCTTGGCTCTGAACAAAAGGCAATTTTGTCAAGAATATACTTAGGACTCTGGTTTTCCTATTGTCTAAGCCTCTTTAGAACATTTTATAGTATTTTCTACAAGCCAAGGACTCTGGTTGCTCAGTTTTGTTTCTATTATTCCTTCCTGGGCACCATATAGGATAACTAGCTCATTGCACAGGACACTGGTAACAGACAAAATAGACCCTGCAAAAACATGACAGTCCTCAAACTGTTCTACATGAAAAAGAAAGGCTGTTTTAGACTGTCCAAATCACTAGATAAACATCTCAAAATGAGGACCCACATACAAATAACATGGTGCATTGGTGCATTGTTATATAAATACTAAGAATAAAATATACCAGGCTATTAATCCCTTGAATGAAGGGGAGATGTTCTAAAGGACTTTACTTCTAGCACCGTTCTTCTGTATAGTCCAGGCGACACAGCCCATTCTCATCCTGGAGATAGCACCTGAAGGGAAAGTGGAAGCTCAGCTCCCCTTCTCATAGTGTGTTCCCCCTCCTTTGAAGGTCACAGTGCCTTTGCTCGTCCATACTTTAGTGGGTCACTAGATGGCAGTATGTCTGAATCTAGTCTGTATTGCAGGAGAAAGATTTTTAGCATTTTCCAAGAAAATGAAGCCTCTGAAAGCTGTG
Source organism: Loxodonta africana (assembly GCF_030014295.1). Lineage (NCBI taxonomy): Eukaryota > Metazoa > Chordata > Mammalia > Proboscidea > Elephantidae > Loxodonta > Loxodonta africana. The sequence continues at coordinate 124,526,219 of NC_087348.1, forward strand.
AGGCAGCGTGGGGCCTAGCGCTTGGGCCAGGAGACTTGATCGCTATTCTTGGCTCTACTCCTGAATAAATTTATTTGAATAAATGGAGACCAACCACTTACCTTTTGTGTTCCATGGTTCCCTGAACTTGAAATTTGAGAAAATACTCTGTCTCTTCCCATCTCCCTCGCAAGGACACTGTGAGGTTAATCAGACTTCAGAATTGTTTCCGTTCTTTCAAGAAAGGCTCTTTATGAATTTGCCATGTTATTTATAATGTGGGTGGCAAAGCTGATTTGGCTTATTCATCTGAGACTTGAAGTGAATGAATACAGAGGCAATTGGCAAGAAGGGGCTTCTGTATTTCAGTGCCATAACTTGTTGATGTATTTTGATTTTAAGTATCAGCATTGAAACTAAGGATTCTAAATAACTGTTACTTGGAATTAAAATGACTTCCTCAATGGCATGGAATTTGACAATTATGGAATGAAGCCAAAGGCTCCTGGCAACTTCCCAATTTAAATATCAACTGTTCACTGCAAATACAGATTCAGTCAGATACAATAATTTTCACTTCTGCCTGCTATTGAACACGAGAAATTTCACTTCAGCATTTCACTCCAAAGCTGGCACTATGATAAATGTGAAATGGAATTAGAAATACAAAATAGCATTGGACAGTTGAACGATAAATTCTTTTCCCCACTGTGGCTGTGTTTGTGGGTAGGGGGGATGGAGAGACACTTTCATCTGAAGTTAGAATTCTCAACCTAAATTTCGTTGCAGACACATTGTGCCAAAATGGGTCATGACTAGATCATGATGAGCAAAACAAACTATGGCATCTGACCCACCAACCTGGCTCTGACCATGTTCACAGATACGCTTCCCAGCAGGAGCCTAGCTACTTTGAAGCCAACAACATGGATCATAAAGGGATAGAGGCAGTAATACTATATCCGCACAGGTGGCTTCTGATGGGGAGGGGGTACAGCCTGTCTAAAGCAGATTGCTACCTTATCCTGTCTTTCTGGCAGAAAGAAATTACATTGTATAGGATACACAGAAGCTTGTGTCCCATATAAAATGTAAAATCATAAAACTAAATGGATGTGACCACTTGAACACACATCATACCATCATTTCTAGATAGCAGCCACTTAGTATATATGTACAGGTTTGAGGTGAATCCTTGGTGTGTAATCACTGTCAAAATGTTAGTAAAGAGCTAGGCTTTCTTGGTAATCTCTTGTGCAATAAACGGATTTAAGACAAGTGATTTTGCTGTGTGCCATCTTTTTTGTAAGACATGCCTCTCCAGTTCAATGGAGAATGGCTTCCTGATTTGAATGTCATGAGGTTAAAATTTTAGTTCAAATGTGCATAAGCATTAAAATATGTTCAAGAGAATGTCACATCAACCTCAACCTCAAAGCACCAATTATGTTGTTTGGTTCCATATTTGACACTCTTCTGACAAAACTGATATCCTCAGCTCAGAATTTCTAAAAATGCCTTGGATCTCAATTTTATAAAACATTCTATTTAAAGTAGAAACATTAAGAAGAACTAAATTATAGAAGCATTATTTCATAGTTTCAAGGGCATAAAAGTCAAAGCATAATGCCTGCAGCTAATGAACAAGTACAAGGATGTACGAGCCAGCACCTTATCTATTAGCTTTAATATAGAAAAAAAAAAAAAGACACTTGGACAGTTCTGTAATGACTGAACAGGATGGATTCAAAACAAAGAAATTTTACAGTTGGACTTTAATTAGAACCTAATTTGTAAGTTGGCTGGGAATAACTAAATGTTTTTAATCCTTAGCCAATAAATTTCATTTTTCCCTGAAGCCACTTATTAAAGAAAATAAATGATGCAAGAGAAACAAGGGAAATAACTAGTAACTAATATTTTATGCATACTTATATATAAAGCATAAGTGTGAAAAAACTGGATTATAGCACAGTCAAAAGAAGATAAAATTTTATCAATCAAGTAGTGAACCAGAGTTGTCCCTTAAAAAGCTCATCTGCAAATCAACAGTAAAATGTTAATTGATGTTTACCGATGACCTTGAAACACTTGCTCATTTAAAAAAAAAAATAAAATTGAAAGAGTATGTACAATATGGTTTTAATGTTGCATGTATCATATTATATTTTATGTTTTTGAATATTTATAACCCATGCCCAATTTGTGGCAATCTTGTGAGACTTAATATTAGCAAGGTAGAATGTCTTTTTCCAGATAATTATTTTTTTTAATTAAAAAAAAATATATATACAACACTACTTTTCCCAATTCAACTTTTTTTACATGTACAATTCAGTGACAACATTTACCTTAATCATGTTGTGCAACTCTTTTAAAATAGTTTAAACTTTAGTACAAAGATGTTGAGATGGTTGATTCCAACAAGCTGTGAATCAGCTTAATAGCCAAGTATAGGCATGGAATATGACATGTGTTTCTGCGTGTTACCTGTACTCATCCACAGAAAAAGCCTAAAGTAAAAGTGATAAAAAATAAGGCGTCATCAAAGAAGCTGAGTGTCTGAAAGGCCACTGAAAAGGTCATGGGGCTGGACCCAGAAAGGAATACTGATAAAATGAAGGAAAGAAGGTGGCTGCAAGCATAAGAAAGCATGACACTTCAATTCTTTCACTTACATGGATAATGGTTCCTGGGATTGTCTTGATTTTGTGACACAGGTAGACAGTTGATAAGAATGGACTAACTTTCTACAGGCTGATAATATCCCAAAAGTTGGGAAATGAAAAGGACATAGACAGATGCAAATAAAGAGTTGAAATTACTTGGCAAAATAGATGATGGCATCTTCCAGTCGGAATTCTTTCTGCTCTAAATGATTGATAATTCATCTTAAACTAGATTAATGTTATTGTTGTGGTTAGGTGTCACAGAGTTGGTTCTGAGTCACAGAAACTGTATGTACAATAGAATGAAACACTGCCCGGTCCTGGGCCATCCTCACAGTCCTCGCTGTGTTTGAGCCCATCTTTGCACCCTCTGTGTCAATTCATCTCGTTGAGAGTCTTCCTCTTATTTCACTGACCACCTACTTTACCAAGCATGATGTCCTTCTCCAGGTACTGGTCCCTCCTGATGACACATCCAAAATATGTGAGATGAAGTTTTTCTATTCTCACTTATAAGGAGCATTCTGGTTGGACTTCTTCCAAGACAGATTTTTTCGCTCTTCTGGCAGTCCATGATATATTCAAAATTCTTCTCATACACCATAATTCAAAGGAATCAATTCTTCTTTGATCTTCCTTGTTCACTGCACCACTTTCACATACATGTGAGACGACTGAAATTACCATGGCTTAGGTCAGGCGCACCTTTATCCTGAAAGTGACATCTTTTCTTTTTAACACTTTAAAAAGATCTTCTGCAGTAGGTTTGCCCAGTGTCATGCATCCTTTGATTTCTTGACTACTGCTTCTATGGGCATTGATTGTCTATCCAAGTAAAATGAAATCTTTCACAACTTCAATCATTTCTCCATTTATCAAGATGTTGCTTATTGGTCCAATTGTGAGGATTTTTGTTTTCTTTATGCTGAGGTGTAACTCATACTGAAGACAGTAGCATTTGATCTTCATCAGTAAGTGCTTCAAGTGCTCTTCGTTTTCTCAAACAAGGTTATACCATCTATGTATTGAACATTGTTAATGAATCTTCTTCCAATCCTGATGCTGCGTTCTTCTTCATATAGTCCAACTTCCTGGATTATTTGTTTAGCATACAGATTGAGTAAGTATGGTGGAAGGATACAACCCTGACACACCCTTTCCTGATTTTAAACTATGCAGTGTCTCTTCGTTCTGTTCAAATGACTGCCTCTTGGTCTATGTACAGGTTCCTCATGAGCACAATTAAGTGTTCTGCAATTCCCATTCTTGGCAATGTTATCCATAATTTTTTGTGATCCACACAGTTGAATGCCTCTGCATAGACAATAAAACACAGGTAAACATCTTTCCAGTATTCTCCGCTTTCAGCCAAGATCCATCCGACATCAGGAATGATATCCTTTGTTCCAGTCCTCTTCTAAATCTGGCTAGAATTTCTGGAAGTTCCCTTTTGCTGTACTGCTGCAACCATTTTTTTAAAATTATCTTCAGTAAATTTTACTCACATGTGACATAATGATATCGTTCAATAATTTCTGCACTCCATTGGTTTGCCTTTTTTTAGAATGAGTACAAATACGGATTTCATCATGTCGGTTGGCCAGGTAGCTGTCTTCCAAATTTCTTGGTGTAGATGAGTAAGAATTTCCAGTGTTGCTTCTGTTTGTTGAAACATCTCAATTGGTATTTCATCAATTCCTAGAGGCTTATTTTTCACCAATGCCTTTAGTGGACTTAAACTTCTTCCTTCCTTACCAGCAGTTCTTGATCATATTCTACCTCCTGAAATGGCTGAACATTGACCAGTTCTTTTTGGTACAGTGACTCTGTGCACTCTGTCCATCCTCTTGTTGCTTCCTGCATTGGTCAATATTTTCCCATAGAATTCTTCAACATTGCAACTCAAGGCTTGGATTTTTTCTTCAGTTCTTTTAGCTTGATAAATTTCTAGGGCGTTCTTCACTTCTGGTTTTCTAACTCCAGTTCTCTGCATATTTCATTATAATACTTCACTAGGTCCTCTTGAGCAGCCCTTTGGAATTTTCTTTTCAGTTCTTTTACTTCATCATTTCTTCCATTTGCTTTAGCTACTGTACATTCAAGAGCAAAGGAATTATTGACTAATGCAAACAAATAGTTCATTTTAATTAGAAACTACAGTTCAAATGATTAATTTCTCTTTTACCACCCCACTCCCTCCACCAGCAGGCTAGTTTAACCCTCAGAATCACACTTCTCAAGGATGTAAAAAGGCAGCATCAATATTCGTCCTCACATTCTCCTACCACCAATTGTTCTGAGGATCACAATTATTTGACTGGCCAATGCCTGAAACAATCCTGATGGTCAGGGCAATACAATATAACTATTGGCTGAAGCCTGTATTCATCCATTAGTTAATTAATGAATTCATCCAATAAGTAAATGAATATGTTGAATCTTGTCCTTGAGTCATTTACTGTGGCCTGAGGAATGAGCTATGTCAAGCAAGCTCTGAGCTGTACCACCAAAATTGCTTAAGGAATAGTGGGAAAGTGGTGGTTTCACCAAAACAGATGTGGTAATTATTATTTGAAGGAAGGAAAATGGATGCTGAGAAGGAAACAACTGCTGGGAAATTCTCAGCTGCTTTCCTGATTCAATACATACAAGTGGTTAAGTATTGGGTGAGATTCCAGGAAGCTGAACATAGAAAGAAAGTAGATTTGAATATTTCCAGTGCTAGCTCAAGAAAAAGGAATGTATCAGTGATTGGTAATAAGCTGATCCAGTTTTACAAACCATAGTTATCCAAGATTTTCTGAGTTTGTTCACTGCCAGTGCACTAGTTTATGTATTCTGTAGCATGTTGTGGTTCATTGTTAAGCTGCCATCCAGTTGGCCCCTAACTCACTGCAACCCCATGAACAGCTGAACAAAATGCTGTCCAGTGTCCTACACCACCCGCATTAGCTGTTTTGAATCAAACTATTGTGATCCATAGGGTTTTCACTGGATAATTTTCAGAAGCAGATCACCAGGCATTTCTTCTGAGACTGTCTTAGTGAGGAATTGCCACTGAAACCAGTTCAGCAATGGAGCAAAATATGTCTCCACTGACAACTGGGTGTCCTTACTTAATATATGTCTACTATGTTTAGTTATATCTGGAAAATTTTACTCATCCCTTAAGAACCAAACCAAGTGACACTTTTTCTGTGAAAACTTAGCTGACCCACTTTCCTGTCAATCACAATCATACATTCTGTAGATACTGATTTGTGCATTTATCAATCTCCTATAATTATTTATTTGTGTTCCTGTCTTCCTTACTTAACTTTGAACTATTAGGTGACATGACATGGTTTATTCACCATTCTATTTCCAAGGTATGTCATGACAGAAGATGCTCGATAAATGGTTGGTTAATCTGTAAGTATAGAGTTTAACTTCATCAATACTTCATTTACCAATTCATTTACTCAAATCTCAGCCATTTAATGTTGAAAAAACTAAAAGATATACACCCCTGGTGGCGCAGTGATTAAGAGCTCAGCTGCTAACCAGAAAAGATTGGCAGTTCGAATCCACCACCTGCTCCTTGGAAAAACTATGGGGCAGTTCTACTCTGTCTTATAGGGTAGCTATGAGTCAGAATCAACTCGATGGCAATGGGCTTGGTTTTTCAGTTTTGGTGGCATTAATAAATACCATGCATTTATTTAATACTAATTAGTTTACTTTTTCATATAGTATATTATTTAATCCTCACATGAAACTTGCTTAGCACATGCTACTATCTCCTTGGCATAGATACGAGCCTGAGGCAAAATAATATTTTGTAGACTAAAACCAAACCAAACCCATTGCCATCGAGTCAGTTCCAACTCATAGTGACCCTATAAGACATAGTAGAACTGCCCCCTAGAGTTTCCAAAGAGCAGCTATTGGATTTGAGCTGAAGACTTTTTGGTTAGCCAATGAGCTCCTAACCACTATGCCACCAGGGCTCATAGACTACAAGTCAATAATTGATGGAACTTGGATTCAGGTCATATCTTTTTGGACTCAAAAGCCTCTGTAATTTCTATATCTCCTAAAATTTCTACTGTTTTGAAAATTTGTAAGGAGAAGAAAATGCCATAGCAAAAATAGCTTTCACTCTGATACCAAGAGAAAGTGAAAAATTCACCCAAATAAAAAATCTGATGTGATTCTGGCCACTCATCATGTATATAAAGGGGGTTTAAAAAACCCAACCAACACAGAAAGAGTGTTTGTATCTTGTTATTACATGTTTATAATAGGCAGTGTTTAATGGAAATAAAACTCTTTAACAGGTCAGAGTGTGGAAACTAAAGCTGCTTAGTTTCTTTTCTCTCCTAGAAAACACACTGGATTTGATTTCTTGGCATTCATTTCAAGCGTGAATTTTTGAGAAGAAAGCAAAAGCCCCGTGGGTGTTTTTCAAGATGATATTTGTACAAAGACTGTGGTCAGAAAGGCCACATATGAACTAGGCAAAAGTGACAGCTTTGTGAAGAACTTACAACATTTAGTCCTTTTGGAATCCCTCCTGCAGCACCCCATGTGTTTCTTTGGGACTTTCAAGTGAGTTCTCACAGACTGATCTTTGTGTCCCCTCTGTTCTTGTTCTATGATGCTCCTCTAGATCTGCTTTGCAGTGATTCCCTCTCTCTCCCAGGGTCAGATGGGTCATCTCTCAGTTTGGTCTCAAAATGTCTGATCATGTATTGGTTCCTGACTCATAATTAACTTTACAAGATACTATCTTTATAATATCTGATTTTCCTGAAGAAAAAAAAGGTAAAATCTACTTAAACTTCTTAGCAAGTTGTGATTTTTTTTTTCTCTGCATTCTGACAAGAAGTTTCTTTTTGTTTAATGTGAATTTACTTAGCACAATGGAAATGGAAAAAAGCCAGATCATCAGAAATGGTTAAGAAACTTGTTCTAGAATACATTTTGGATTTTCTGCTTCATCACCTTTCTAGTTGTTTTGATGAAAGAAAAAGTAGATATTGGAGGCCAACAGGAGTCTCTAAATGGTGCAAACTGTTAAACACTTGACTACTAGCCAAAGGTTGGTGGTTTGAACCCACCCAGAGGTGCTTTGGAAGACAGGCCTGGTGCTCTGCTTCCAAAAGGTCACATTCTTGAAAACCCTACGGAGCAGTTCTAATCTTCACACATGGGGTTGCCATCAGTCAGAACTGACTAGACAGCATCTAGGAAGAACAACAAAGCGCAACAGGCAGCACAATAATACCCCTTGCTAGGACAGTGACTCTACTTCCATGAGCTGAGTGGACTTATGGACGTTGCTATGATATCTCCAGACACGTTAGCAATAATGGGGCAAGACTCTCCCTCAGCTTATTCTTTGCTCCTGTATCCTCCATCGGTATATTTCTCCAAGTGAGAAATCCCATAATCTAGGCAAGAACACTGCTTACTGTAGTTAGTTGCCATGGAGTCAGCTCCAACTCATGGTGAACTTATGTATAAAAGAAAAAAATGCTCCCTGGTCCTGAGCCATCTGCATAATCATTGATGTGTTTGAGTCCATTGCTGTGGATTGTGTCAATCCATCTCATGGAAGGTTTCCCTCGCTTTTGCTGACCCTCTGCTTTACCAAACATGCTGTCATTTTCTAGGGAAGATTACAACTGCAAAGTAATGTTGGGAGGGTGGAGAGAGAAGAAAGAAATTAAGTGGGGTGAATAAAGCCAAATGAGGGGGGAAAGGGTAGCACCACTAAATTTTAGGGAATGTAGGATGATGTAATCAAGAGAGACTTTGACACTACTTTCTTTTCCTGTGTCCTCATTATCTTCTAGCGATTTTCACTGTCTTAACCAACAATTAGACTGTCATATAAAAATCAATTCTGTGAGCTCTCAACTGATTTCATGGCTACCAGCTCAGCAGCTCACATTTTATGGCAATAGTATTTTGGTATGTTAAAGACTCACTAAAGGATGAAAAAAAATTAAAATCAGATCCACCAAGGAACAGAAAATTATAAGTGATCAGAGGACAAGTTAAGGACTAGGCCCATTGGAGCAGGAAAAAGTTAACTGAAAGAGGAGCTAACACCTGAGAAAAGGAGGGAGCATTCAATGAAGAGCAAAGCCAATAACCCAATGGGAAAAGGAGGCAGAGGAAAGGAACTCATTCAATTCTTAAGAGTTTAACATGGTTAAGAATAATAAAGGAGTGCCAGTGGGAACTGCAGAGGAAGCATGGGTAATACCATCATTTGTCACTGATATGAGAGACTGCAGGTGAGCCCTGAGAAAAACAGAATCACTGACATATGGAAACTTGATTAGAATGGTTTATTCCAAATATGTTATAGCTATGGCCAATTAGAAGTTGAAAGTATGGTTATAATTATGCTTGTATTCCTGGAAAATTAGAACAGAATACAAAATCCTGTAAGCTATGGATCACATAAATTAGGTGTGAGAGAGGTAAGAGGTACTCTGTATTGCCAAAAAAAAAAAAAAAATGATTAGAGGGGAACTGGTGCAACAAAATATATTTACACTTCCTCAAATATCAGTCCTTTCCTGAAGGGTGAGAAAGGCTTCTCCTTAGCAGCATGATATTACTGACGTTCATCCCATCAGGGCTTTTTTGGGTAGGATGCATGCCTTCTTGCAGACAAGCACATTTCTCTATTCCTGGTCTGTTCATAAGCCCCAGTATTTCCCCTTGAGCTGGGCAAGGCAGAAGTGGCTATGAGTTCCAGGACATGACTCAAACCTCAGTATCCCCAGGTCCCAGAATGAGGGAGCAAGTGAGGGCAAAATGGGGAGAATGAGTGTTTGAAGAAGGAATAGAGTCTTATTCCAACAAGTGATGCAGTCAGCAGGGCACCGTGACAGATAGGGTTGGGAAGGGCCTTTGTTGAAAATGGTTCAAATATAGAAAATAGAATAAATTCTGGCTCCCAAAGTGAGCTTCACCATCCGCACAGGATGTTTGTGAATATCTCAAAGACACTATTCATTTCCTCTTGGCAGCTGCCTGTGAAAAGGAAAAAAAAAAAAAAAATCCAAAGCCTTTTTTCTATTGCCATCATAAAAACTGATTTTCAAAATAAATTCTAAAGAAGCGTGTTTATTAAATATCCTTTCTATTATTTTCACAAGCCTACAATTCAAGGAGAAAAGTTGTATTATTTCTAGTTGTAAGAGGCGTATTAAATGAAATTTAAAACATTAAAAATCTTAATATTATCAGCTCCCAAAGCTACCAGGTTGTTCTAGTGTCATTAAATTGGTTTACATAACTGAAAAGTTGCATTAAGATTATTCATACAGAACCAACATAACACATCTCATTTCTTATGGATTTGGTGCTCTGCAGAGGACTTGCCTTCAGTCATGGTGGTCTCTTATTAGTCTTTGTAATGTCTTTTATTCTGTCTCTTGTCTTAGAACTCAAATGCGTGAATCGAGAGGCACATCAGTGCTTAAGACTAGATTAAGTCTATGCATACTAGTAATCCCAAGATGGTTTTATGCCCAGAGTGATGTTAATACTAAAAGTAACAAATATTTAGAAATTCAGCCTGGCATAATTAGGCAAATCCCCTGAATGACTGGTATTAGTTAACTAAATCAACAGAGCTAACCAGTCAGATTTTTCTCATACAACCATGCCTTTCTTGGAGTTATCAAGGCAAATTCAAAGTTCCTAAAACCAATATTAGCTCAGAAAGGAGAGAATTTGATACAGTGCCCAGCATGCATAAATAGTCTGAATACTTCTCAACCACACGTTATCCCGTTTCAACCCGTCTCATAAACTGCTGCCAAGTAAAATTTACAGAAACACAATTCTGAAGCTGTCACTTATCTCACTGACAACATCTAAAGGAGGGATTCTCAACTAAGAGGAAGCCTCTCTGGGAGGCCTTGAGACAGCCTTTTTCAACCTTGCACAACAATACCCAAAATAGCTCAGAAAAAAAATAGTCACAACACTGAAGAGTGAAACTGATGGCCACATGATTGTGATCATAAAATAAATTTCTATCTATTCTAACAATAAAGCAGTTGGACTGGGACAAAAATTTGGCGCTTAGCACAAAACATACAGGAAAAGAGACCAGGTCTTATGCCCTAGCTCAGTAGATCAAAAGCTGCATAACCTTGAGCCTCATTATGCTTCAGTCTTTACATCAAAAGCATAATAAATACTAACATTTCGTGGAGCTTTGATGAGAATGAAATAAGTTAATTTTATTTTTAAGGTATTTTTTAGTTCAACAAAAATGTACCCAGAAGGAGATTATTTTTTAAAACATATTTTGAAGGAAGATTTTTGGAGGCCATGCTTAATCCAAAAGTTGGTCCCAGCACTCCATCGTATTCCAAAGATCAGAGCAGTTTAAATAACCTCAATCTGCTATCTCGGCAGAAAGGGACAAACCAATTCCAAAGGGCTGTGGCAGGGATTTGGGCAGAGGACAGGCTGAAGGAGAGTTAATATTGGTAAGTCTTGTTATCACAGACATCTGTGTGGGGCAGAAGCAAATCTGAACAAACAGCTAAAATGATACAAATCCTGCTCACAGAGGGAGCACTTTAAAGTCTGAACTTGAGCAACTGCAGGCAGACAGACCAAAAATGCTTCTTTTTATGTTCACTTCAGTATAGGAAGTCATCAGGCCATAGTGGGATGTGGCCAATGTTGAACACATTACAGGAGCGGTGTGAGATCCAAACAGTAAACAATGAGCTCAGAGATACCTGAAGGGCAGGACCAGAATATTTCACTCTACTGCAAAGTGATATTTGGTCATCGAGTTAAAAGGTAACCTTTAAAAGAATATACATTTTGTAGGAGTTAGTTACAAGTGGATTGCCAAAAGGAACTTGCCCTTCCAAAGTACTTACCTTATCTGAAGGCAGATATTTATTTTGGAAAAGGAATCAGTTCCCACAATAATAACCTTACAAATTAAGTTTAAATCCTAAATAATCTACCTTGTATATATTTACCTCACTCCCTCGCTAGCTCTCTGGTTTTAAATTTAAATAATGAATTAATATTTAAGATGCTTTAAAGACAAGTAAATATTCATAGTCAACGAGTATAAACCCAAACCAAACCCAATGTCATCAGATCAGTTCATTCTGACTCATGGCAACCCTACAGGACAGAGTAGAACTGCCCCATAGAATTTCCAAGGCTGTAAGTCTTTACAGAAGCAAACTGTCACTTCCTTCTCTTGTGGAGAGGCTAGGGGTTCGAATCGCAGACCTTTCAGTTAGCTGTCAAGCACTCAACCACCGCAGTAGTCTATGCTTAATTTTTGAACTTAAAATTTAACACATTTGAATTTAATTTTGAATTTAAAAAATGCAGTGACTAATTATAATTTTTAAGCAATAATATAGTAAGAGGTCAAAAAGAAATTTGCCTGAGAAAATAAAAATTTAGTTGAGACATTGAACAGAGAATTTGATACCAGTGTCCAGCACACATAAATAGTCATAATATTTCTCAACTGCATATTGTCCCTTTCAATCTGTCTTATAAACTGCTGCCAAGTAAATCTTTCAGAAACACAGCTCTGAACCTGTCACTTGTCTCACTGACAACATCTAATGGAAGGATTCTCAACTAAGAGGAAGCCTCACTTGGAGACCTTGAGACAGCCTTTTTCATCTTGGACAGCAATGCCTAAAACAGCTCAGAAAAACAGAATAGTCACTATACTGAAGGTCGAGGCTGATGGTCATACGATTGTCATGTTATAAAATAAATTTCTATATATTCTAAGGATAAAGCAGTTGGACTGAGACAAAAATTTGGTGCCTAGCACAAAACATACAGGAAAACAGACCAGGTCTTACACACTTATGCAAAAAATGCTCAGGAGCATAATAAACATCTTAAGTTTAATGAACTAACACAAAACTTCCACAATCATTCTAGATATTTAAAAAAAAAAACCTGTACCTTCGCTCTCCTGAGCTCCCTCTTTCCTCTCTCTTTTGTTAGGCCCCTAGTAAGTCGTTTAGCTCTCTTCCACTTCCGGCAGTTTCCTAAGAGTGTTCCATCCTTTGCCCAATAATCTCCTCATTCCCATGCTTTCCTTAGGAAATTTCTCCCACTGTCATGTTTTTTTTTAATTGTCTGCATGTTTAGGCTCACAAATGTGCCCCTGACATTTCCCTAAATAAAAAAAAGAAAACCCAAACCCATTGCCATTGAGTCAATTCCAACTCATAGCCACCCTATAGGACAGAGTAGAACTGTCCCACAGGGTTTCCGAGGAGCGGCTGGTGGATTGGAACTGCCCACTTTTTGGTAAGCAGCTGAGCTCTTAAACCACTGTACCACCAAGGCTCCTCCTGAAATATAGGACTTTTATATCCAGCTGGCACGGTGGTTAAGTGCTACAGCTGCTAACCAAGAGGCCGGCAGTTCAAATCCACCAGACGCTCCTTGGAAGCTCTACGGGGCAATTCTACTCTGTCCTATAGGGTCGCTATAAGTCAGAATCAACTCAACAGCAGTGGGTTTAAATCCAACTGGAGCCCTGGTGGGTTTTTTATTGTTGTTGTTATTCTAAGACAATCAGTTTTTTCCGAGAAGTGGCTCCCAAGATTTGATATGCTAACACCGCTCTTCAAGTACCGAAAGGATTCTCAACTCCCCTGGGTCTACAAAGTGCATAATATCAACTTTTTTCTCCCTTGCAATATTTATATACCTAGTAGGATCCAATTCAGAGCTCTCAAACTCCCAGGAATCCTCAAACCTTCTCTCATTGATCACTCACCTTGAAAATTCATATGTCTATTATATTTATTTCAATGTCAAATTGAATGCTTGATTAGTATATTTTTCTCCATGATTTTATGTGGATTTGTCATTTCTTTCATTCATTTGCAGCACTTGGGTGCTAAAAATATAATTTACAGATCCCTTAAAACCAATCTAAATACAAAGTTGGTACTCAAAAATGCATGACTTAACCATTCAAATAACATCTATCTGAATTTGTCCAGAATCACCTAGCGTTGTTTCATGCATACTTTCTTGAAGTTTGGGAAATGGCCCTTGGAAAGTTACTAGTTTGTGAATCAATAAAGCCGTAAGATTTGTTCAAAAACCTAACTATCACAAGATTAATAAATAGTGCTGCCCACATTCATCTGGCTGACCCACTGGCTCATAACTTGAGCAGAAGGAAATTGAGCTGTAGAAAACAGTTCCCTTTTTCTATTGCACTACTACCTTCAGTGCCAGAGAACCAAAATGACATGTTGTGAGACAGATATATCTAGCACTCACCTATCCTCAGACTAAAAGAGGCTTACTGATAGCTTCTTCATTCAACTGTACAATTATCTGCCTAATTGAAAACTGAATTTGAATATTTTCCTGGGGGAAAATGCCAGTTTGATTTTCTGTTAAAAAAAAAAGGAATTGGCGCATGTGAGATGAGGAAATTGTATTGTAGGGTGCATTGATTTAGCATGTGTTAAAATTAAGTATCACAAATTATCTACGGGGCCTGAAAAGTTATATGGAAATGAGCTGTTTTCCAAGTTAATGCCACAGGAAATGACAGCTAAGCTGATCTCTCTTTCACACCCTTTTAATGGTGTATTTCTCTCAGGGTTTGAAAGGACTTTTTAGATCTAGCTGCTTTCTACTCAAGGGTATAGATGATTCAAAGTGAAATTAGTCTTGGATTCTGATAGCTTAGTTCAGAAGTAACTGGTAGTTTCATTGATAGGTGCTCAAGTAAGTGACAAGTAGACAGACTTATTAAATGAGCAATGTTTATCGCTAACCCCTCCAGCCTTTCCATTTTCTAATGGTCCATGACAATTTCTACAACGTTCCTTATCTTTTTCTTCCTTCCTTCTAAAGATGCTCCCTGATCATTCACACTAATCTGTACATGTCAAATATAAGTTTTTCTTTAAACCTACCTTTGTTTGTGGTCCTTGCAGTTTGTGCTTTAGAGGGCAAAGAAAGGATTTAACTGCTCCCCACTGCGTGTAGCTGCCTGCACAACCCCAGGGCATGAGCAAACCACATAAGGCACAGAGACACATATCCACCGAATCCTGTACAAATTGCATCCCAATGACCAAATAAATAGTTTTTGTTGTTTTAAAAAATAGCAATAGATTATTGAATCATAAATGAATAATCTAGTTGGCAGAATATTGGGTTGGGTCATTGCTCAGTCAGGGTTTTCTCTAGCTAACCCTAGATATGGTGCCAACTGTGCAAACCAGCCCAAAGAGGCTGAGATTTCCACACCTGACACCAAACTTGTGGTAGACATTAAACTCCACTTCACAAGCCAAATGTGTCCTACAGAAATCTCAGCTTCTTTTCCCTGGTCAGTTCAGACACCAGCTGCACCACGTAGTGATTACCATGGGAAAAAATAAAGGTAGCAGTTTTGCGTAAGGTTTGAAAATACCTGGGTTATCACTGGTAGTGAAATATAGGTGTGCTTTTTATATCCGAAATTAACTTTAGAGATATTCTAAAAGAAGCCCATATTTTTTCTATGATTGCAAACGAGGTGAAGAGACTAATACATGTCACCAATCAAAATTTTATGACAATTGCTGCTTTCTGAACTCCCCAAAATGTACAATACAGAGAAGGGTAGAAGTTAAAGCTCTCTTTGAGACAAATGGAGTCTGAGGCTGGCGCAAGCGGTCACATTCTTCGTTGCCATCTGAAAAGCTGGAGTTTCAAGTCTACCAGAGACGTCCCGGGAGAAAGTCCTGGCAATCTCCTTCTAAAAATCAGCTATTGAAAAACCGTATGACACACATGAGGTCACCCTGAAGCAGAATCTACTCAATGGCAAGGATGTGTGGTATGTTAGAGATGAATAACATAAAGGTTAATAAAGACTTAAAAGGTAGTTCCAATTTAGTTGCCATTGAGTCAGCTCTAACTCACGGCAACCCTACGTGTGTTAGAGTAGAACTGTGCTCCATAGGGTTTTCATAGATCACCAGGGCTGTCTTCTGCGGTGCCTCCGGGTTGATTCAGCCTTCTAACCTTTAGTTAACAGCTGAACTTGTTAATTGTTTGCAGCACCTAGAGAATCCTTAAATGGTATGGTAGGATTCAGAAATGACTTTCTAGTATGACTACTGAAGAGAGATCTGAATAGACCCTAGATTTTAAAAGGAAGAGAGCTGGTGAAATAATGTCTTTCTGCTGTAAATATTTCATGAAACATTTTAAGATACATCTTCCTCTCATGTGATACTTGAATCATATACCCATAGTCCATCACAGCAGGGACAGCGGCACTCTTTGACTACACAGCCACATCTCTTATGTTATCTGATTATATATATGAATACATATGGACATGTGTCCCTACTTTACAACTGTGTTTAACACCCCAAAATTGGGAACCTGCAACACTGTGGCAGAAAAAACAATTTATTGAAGTCAATATGTAGATGTAGTCAGCCACAGGAAGGACCCGTGAAATTTCTATCCTATTGCATTTCTTGTATTTGATTAAGTTTTGAATTCTAGGACTAGATTTTTCATTCTCATTGTCAGCAGAGTTGTAAACATAATATGTAAAACACCATTTGTTACATACAAATTCAAAAGCTATAGCTTCAGATTGATAAGGTGAGTGGCAAAGAAAAATATCTGAATTTTTGCATTTAGAAATCTGAGAAGTAACTCTATTTAGGAAAAAGAAGATCTGAGCTGAGAAAAGGTTTAATATAATAATGGAGAATGTAACAAACTATGTATAAATGGTGTCATTTTTTAGAACAACGCTACAAACACTTATGTATCTAAGGACTGGTCAAGGAACCTGGGCTTCTGAAGCTGACCTGTATGAAATCCTTCTTTCTGATGTAATCACTTCAAACTTTTCCTGTTTCCAGTACATGTCATGATTTCCCCACGGCCAACCCCAAATCTCTGGGCACCACTCAGATCTCAGAATGAACAGTGGAGGTACAATAACCATGTGGGCCACGCCGATTGAAGGAGGTAGGGTTTTGGGCTTGGACCCATATCCAGGCAATTCAGTTGCACGGGACTCCTGCTCATACAAGAAGGCTACTGAGGCCAGAAACAGCTTCTCCTTTTAGTGACTCTGGTAGTCCCGTAGTCAATAGTGGAGCTTATTTAGCAACCTAGAGAGATAGAAGGGCCCAGACGACATTCAGTACCCGACAAACTCTAGTATTAATCCCAGCTCAAACCTTTACTAGCTTTTTCTTTAGCAAACAATTTCAGAAATATCTACACCGATGTAATATAATTTCTGAAATAATTAAATGAATGTCTGCTATTAGCATAAATAATGCTCCAAGGACCTTTTTATACTTACCTGTTTGTAATTATCCAATGGGTGTGATATAGGAATTATATCCAGAAGCTGAGGTGTATGATCTTGGGGTTGCGTACCTCTTCAGCTTTACTGTATTTTGCCAAACTGCTCTCTAAAGGGTTTGTACTATTTTTTGTTCTCAGGGATTAGAGTGGAGAATTTTCTGATGTGGACTCTAAATCCAGATGCCCTGGACGCTGGCTGTATGACCTCGCAGGATTCTTCTCTGTGACTCAGTTTTCTCAGCCATCAAATGAAGAGAACAATAATATCTGTCTTACTGGGTTACAGTTTGGAGCTCACTGTATTAAACAGCTGAACATATTCTTTTGCTGCAAACCTGTTTGAGAAGGAGATAAATGGCAAATGATTTCTAAAACATATTTGGCCATCGACTGCTCCCAATTCATGTCCGTACTTTATTCAGTCTCCAGTGGTAACATTCACAACAAATACAGTAGACAAGAGGACACTTGTCCTGATTCTTAAGCTATATGTTTTAAAATTAATTGCCAATAAAGTTGAATGTTGTCTATTAAAAGGCATTACCCCCAATTGCTTGTATTAGTTCCTAAACTGGTATTGTAATTGTGTCTATTCAATAATCTTTTTTTAAGGGCTAAGCCCTGGTGTTTTCAATCGCCTCATATGCATGGGAAAGCTGGGCAATGTATAAGGAAGACCAAAGAAGAATTGACACTTTTGAGTTATAGTGTTGGCAAAGAATGTTGAATATACCATGGACCGCCAAAGGAATGAACAAATCTGTCCTGGAAGAAGTCCAGCCAGAATTCCCCTTAGAAGCAAGGATGGCAAAACTCTGTCTCACATACTTTGGACATGTTATCAGGAGGGACCAATCCCTGGAGAAGGAAATCATGCTTGGTAAAGTAGAGAGTCAGCAGTAAAAAGGAAGACCCTCAATGAAATGGATTGACACATTGGCTGCAACAATGGGCTGAAGCGTAACAACAATCACGAGGATGCCACAGAACCGGGCAGTGTTTCCTTCTATTGTACGTAGGGTTGCTATGAGTCAGAACCAGTTTGATGGCACCTGACAACAACAGTAATCTTTTGCCTCAAAGTATTTTTTTTAACCCTGCTTGCAAAATGAAATGTGAACTCTGTTGATTTCACAGAGGTATAATTTTTCACTGAGCAAACTTTCATGGAACTTAATAAATACCACTACTGGATTGTGGTATTTATTAAGTTCCATGAATGTCTGTTCAATGAAAGAAGATTTTATACATATACGTGTGTGTGTATATATATCTGTGTATATATATATACACACATATGCACACACACACACATATATATATATGGTCACTATGTCAATGGGTTTGGTTTTTGGTTTGGTATACACATATGCACACAAACACACACACAGAGATCTGGTGACACAACGGTTAGGCACTTGGCTGCTAACCAAAAAGTTGGTGGTTCAAACCCACCAGCTGCTCTGCATTAGAAAAGACCTGGCCATTTGCTCCTGTAAAATTTACAGCCAAAGAAACCCTATGTGGCAGTTCAACTCTGTCATATAGGGTAGCTATGAGTTGGAATCAACTCAGTGGCACACAGCAGCCATATATAGAGAGAGAGAGAACGAGAGAGAGAGCACAAACACTGGAGACCATAAGTTTATTCTCAGAATGAGAGTAAAATGAGATTTGTAGCAGCTCTAAGTCACTTTGATCCACCACCTCATAGCTCGTCATCACTAACATTTATTGAGTACTGGAAAAGTAGCCTATATGGGACAGGAACTTTCAATTTGAAGGTTTCAAATATAATCCTTGGCTTTTACTTTTAGTTACCTAATCCACCTGCATGAAACATTAAAGGGAACTTAGTGAAGAAATAGGTGCATTTTATTCTAGTATCTTTCATGTGAAAAACCTGAGGTACAAAGACCGTACCCGGTAGTATTATAATCATAGGGCTATCTCCTTTTTACTCATTGATGATGTAATAACCAAATACAGTTTTTCACTATGGCTGTTACATGACTTATACTAACCTTCTATTAAATTACTTTGCCATTTCATATCATGGAATGAAAAAATAAACAGTAATAACTGAGTAATTTTTTTAAAGATTAGTCATTTTGCATTTGTGACTCACAGACCACTAGATGAAAGATTGAGTGTGGAGAATTCTACAGAAAAACCAATTAGAGGGAGGGAAAAAAAAAGCCTTCTAGTAATCACCTCCCTGTTGAAATCTGCAAGAGGCAAGGCTGCCAATTTTACACAGAATGTCATAAAAATTCATAGAACCAGACGCGAATCATTCTCATTCATGGGAAAATGTGGAAAATATTTCCCTAACAATTGATCGGCCTGAGGCAAAACAAGCAGTTAACATTCAATTGTCCCTGGAAGTGAGACAGGCCCGTAAAGGCTTCAATATGCAACACATTGCAGCCAGCTGCAATTACAGGTGCAATGTTGAGGTTATTCCTAGCCATTTGCAATAGTATATTAAGCTATTTCCACTCCTTTAAGTGAACGAAGGATAGGTTTCTGCAACGTCTGTAATGAGGTATATGGATTTTACTCCCCCTTGAAAATCAGTTACCAATGACAGCAATGCGTTTTCTTCAGAGGCAGCAAAACCATGACCTCGAAGGATTCATCTTTTGCGAACATATTTCAGTCTTGATGCATATTTAAAGCTAGACTTAGAAGCAAGGGTCATCATGAGTGTTTCTTTGAAATGCTCTTACAGTCTTGAAAATTTTTTATGTAGATTTTTCCTGCGTTGGCATTACATTTTCGATGCAGAGTTGGACAATTTGGTTTCTTGGAAAACCTAAAAATAAATTAGGATTCAGCAGCAGCAAGTCAGTTCTAAACTTCTCCAAGAATTTCGCTATTACTTATTATTTGACTTAATATTTGACTGTGGGTAATGCAAGTGGATGGCAATACAGCAATATTACAAACAACACAGAGGATGAGTGGCTTAAAGAGTTAAGACATTTGTTTTAGGCTCTAAACTTGCAAATTGGAAATTTGGAAGTAGTTCAATTTGAAATAGAAAAAAAAATAGACTTAATAAACTACTAGAATAGAATAAGAACCTAGCTGCATAAAGAAGAGATAGTTAAGTCCAGCCTAAGAACAGTGTTTTCACACGTCAGTATGAATGCATTGCTATATGCAATCTCTTCTTCGCCTGAATTCAAGGTGCCAGTGTGTTCTGCAGCTGTTATACATTGAATGTGTTTTCTTTACTGAGATGCATCACATTCTCTCATACAAATACTTAATTACCCATGAGGGAAAAGCTACTGGAGCATTTCTTTCATTTGCAGTGGGGTTTAGCGAGTGTCTCAATCTTCATTGAATGGGGCAATTTCTGAGGTTTACTACTATTGGCTAAAAAGCTCATCTATTTTCAGTTCTCCATCAGAAAATGAAAGAGCTGAGAATCTGCCCTCTGTCAGCCATCAGCAAAAACGCAGCGTATAATTGACAGATCAGGTTGTAAAGATGGAGAAGTGATTTATATTTTGTTTACCTTTCTGACATTTAAGCTGTTCTTTCACTATCTTATAAAAAGGTCTTTTGGAGGTGGAGATTTTTACAACTCCCAATACAGCTTGTTCTTTTCCTTTTCAATTATTCTTTTATTTGCACATAGTAAAGTAAATGGCAATTATAAAATATTTCTTCAGCAAAAGGATAAAACTGTTTTCAAGGTCAAGTACTTAAGTGATTTTCTTCTTTCCCCTGTAATACCATTTTAATAGTTACCAACCAAGCCCTTAGAGATGAATGAAATTCAACTTCACTTTTTCTGTCTTACCCAAATTCTATTTCATAAGTGAACCACATGGTTTATCATGATGATCATCTTTTTCATCTCATTGCCTCTGAGTGGGTTCCATTTATGAGGGCTCCCTTGGGAGATCTGATCAGGTCAACAATTACTACATTCATTTGTCTGAACTGGTTAGATTGTTTCAAATTCCTTCACCTTGAGAGTATTCTGGGTCTAGAACAATCAAGTCAGTACATGCCCCTTTACTTGAATTTGTATGAACTTATTTTCTTTTTATTTATTCAGATAAATGATACACTGACAATCCAATCAATAATATCTAATCATTTAGAAGATTGCCTAGAAAAATGTAACATATACCACCCTCCTAAAAAAAATCACAAAATCCGTAACTCTACTGTTCCTTTAAACAACTCCACAGCTATTCCTCCACCCGGCACCCCTCCACCCTCAGACACCTGTTTGTCACATGAACAGCATTTTAAAATGGCATGTAGATCTGGCCTGTATCTAAAAATCAGTCTGTTCTCTCACAGTTTGTTGTTGTTTTGTGCCATTGAGTTAATTCCAACTCACAGCAACCCTACATGGCAAAGACGAACTGCCCGATAGGGTTTCCTAGTCTGTAATGTTTACCGGAGCAGACCACCAATCTTTTATTCTGAGGAGCCTCTAGTGGGTTTGAAGCACTGGCCTTTTGGTTAGCATCTGAGCCCTAGCCATTTTGCTACCAGGGTTTCTTTCTTACAGAAGGCCCCTGTTAAGCCCATCTCTCCCCATTCTTTGTGCACACTGGGTAGCATACAACACTTTGGCTAAAACAAAAAATCAAACTCACTGCCGTCAAGTCTATTCTGACTCAGAAACCTTTTGATTTAGCAGTCAAATGATGGCCTTAACATTATGAGAGCCTTATGCTGAACAGTTCTATTTTCTGAGTCATTGACTTCTACATGTTTCTAAACCTGTTCCAAACATGCTTTTCAAAGTTCCAAATGATTTGAGTAAAAAAAACAAACAAAAAAGGTTTGATTTATATTCATACCAAATTCCTAGATATTTAGCATGCACATGTTAAGAATTATACAAGTGTATATGAAATTGGTAATTTGTATGTTAGGAATATCCTGGTTTGGTCAGAATATTTGCCCCTTCATCCCTGGTGTACTATAAGCTCTGTGAGTGAAACGAATGTGTCTACCATTTATCTGTCAATTTAACTTACCTTGCAAGCATTATGACAATGACAAATTAAAGAACGAGTTAAATACAGGTGTTGAATCTTTGATTTATTAAATTGTGTGTGTGTGTGTGTGTATGGGTGTCTGTGTGTGGAATGAAACTAACATACAGCTTTATAAGCATTATAAACCTCTGCTAAAAATGTTTGGTAAAGAATACCTAATACACCTTTATACAGATTTTTAAAACTTCTGACTAAAAAATGCTATTGACTTTTTATTCATGGGGATAAGTTAAATTTGCCATCCACATCGACCTGAGAGAATATTTATGGACCACCTGTTAGGTGCCCGGCACTGAGATTACCACAGTCCCCAGGGGCGGGGGGGCGGGTAGGGGGGTGGCATATAATAAATACCTCCCAATTTAAGAGTTGGCTAATTGCTCCTATCTATAAATCAGACATCAACTAAAGTTTGTTCTTTTATTATATGATGTATATTATGCCACATCAAAGACTAAAGAATTAGAGCCTACATTTTCTTGCCTCTTTGCGCCAGCAAGCCGCTAAGCCATTTTATTGCCTTCTTTGGCTCTTTCATCCCACAGGCAGGGCCTGACATGTAATTCTAACTTCTATTTAGTATGCTTTTTTCTAATGAAGGATAATGAGATTCTGTAATGCAGCAAGTATAATTTATGAATCAGCATCAAATAAATCCTTGCAAGCAAGCTAAAGACAAATCTCACCAAGTTAGCTATTCACAGCCTGCCCCTGGAATTAAAACTAAAGCACTGAATAGACTAACATCTGAAGATTGTGGGCCAACTGTCTTTTACAGCTGACAAGATGCTTGCCACTACCCTGCAAATCAAAAATTATCTTATCATTTATCATCTGCAGTGGTCTTGCAAAATTATGCAATAGGGCTAAAAAGGAACATTTAGAAGCTTTACAGCCGAGGATTTTTAGACGGCAGTGCCTCCATGTCTTGACAGCTGTTCATCTTGTTTTTAAAAATGTATAATTTAAATGTATGAATAATTAAAATACACTCCACTCCAAGTCAGTGACATAAAAGGTAGCCTCAAATCTTGCATGATGGTTTATGGAAATTAATCATTCTTTTATCTCAGTATCTACTGTATATAGTCGTCTGCATGCCCTACAGATACCACAAACTCAAAATATTCCAAACTAAACTCTTGATCTTCCTCCAGCTCTAAACTTCTCCTTTATCCAGAATTTTTGGGTTTCCCTTGTTTTCTTCTTTGGCCTCTCCGCTCATACTTTCCCATAATATATTACTAAAACTAAAAAAAAAAAAAAACTAGGCACAGTTAATTCTACATTCTAAATACACCACTAAACTGTCCTCTTTTCTCTATTCATTATGACACGGCTTCACTTATCCCCATCACATCTCTAACCTGGACCAAGAAGGAAGGCATGTGTGGGGAAGAAGGGACAAGGCTATGTCACTGTGGCTGAAATGAAAGATATGGATGGAAGACTGATGCAAATTGAGGATGGAAATGGAGCCAGCTAAGAGGCTCCTGCATATCAAGACTTAGAATTTCATTCTGAAGTTGATGGGCATCATTGAATGATATTAAAAAATGAAGGAAATTATCAGAAAACAAAATTGTTTAGATGCAGTGATAGAACAGCCCAAAGATGCCCATGTCTTAATCCCAGGGACTTTTGAGTATGTTAACTAATACAGAAAAACATTAAGGCATTTGAGATGGAAGATTATCCTGGGTTAGCCAAGTGAGCCCAATGTAATCACAAGGACCCTTTAACAGAAAGAGAGAGGATGAATTTTGAAAGGAGACGTGATAATAGAAGCAGAGGAGAAAGAGAGAGATTTATAGATGCTGCACTGCTGGCTTTGAAGATGGATGAAGGGACCATGAACCAAGAAATGCAGGTGGCTGCTACAACACGGAAAAGGCAAGGAAATGGATTTTGCATTAGAGTCTCTAAAAGGAACACAGCACTGCAGAGACATTGGTTGTAGGACTTCTGTCCTCCAGATGTGTAAATAATGCATTTAATTGTTTTAAGCCAGTAAATTTATGCACTGAGCCTATAAATTCTGAGCTCCACATTATTACATGATACCTCAGTGGCTGGATACTGTAAATTAGAAACAGAAGAGGGTATACAGCTGTAGGTATGTGTGTTGGGGGGGGGATAGATTTTTTTCTCAGTTGTTTATAACATTAAAATAAAAAATGTTTATAATATAAAAGATACTAAAAAGCATTTTACAAGGCAAACCATTTTGCACTTGAAGAAATTTAGATCCACAAAGATGCAACAACTTGACTAGACAACATATTAGAAAATAATAAACCAAAAATTTAGAAACTGCTATGCTGACATCAAGGCCTGGTTATTATTCTTAATCCCTACTGTGTACAGTATTTTGCACTTGTGAACAGCTACCCGTGTCAGTAAATATACTTCCATTCATTTTCTTATCATTATTGGGCATTTGGCTTGCTTCCATTTTTTTCCAGTGCTGTGATAACCATCTTTCTAACCAAATCTTTATATTATCTTTATTCCTTTCCTTTCAATTCCTAGAAATGGAGCTTTTAAATATACTACCTGCATAGTTTTAAGACGTTTCATTGAGCAGTGCTAAATTGACCTCCAGAAAGGACTAACTTATCATGCCTGCCTTTAAAGTTTTCCTTTAATAATGGTACTCTAATATGGGATGGTTTTCTGACTACTTTGAATGATGTGTTTACATGAATTCAGTCACAGGCCCATTTTCTAATCACATGGATGCATTTTGACACTTGATTTTAGCCAAAAGGCCAAGAAGTGATTGTGGATGCATTTCTGACTTAGCTAAATATACTAGTGGGCCATTTTGTGAGCCCTGAGTTTGAAACGAACTAGTGGCGTCTGATATTTCACTAAATTCAGATAAATACTTAAGTTACACAGAAAGGAACTTTCTCTCTGCAGTTCACAAGCAAATTATTAAAATGCCTACCGTGTTAAGGTCAGAGCCTACTCAATTTAACCAGGTGTTAACATGGTCCAAAAATAGCCTAATTAGCAGTCAGTTGGGTTAAGTTTTCTTGCCTTCTGGGAACTGGGCCTGCATTGGTCTAAATCAATTTTTCTCTTCTTGTCAGAAAGGTGTTCAACATACCTTTTCTCTTTCTTCCTTTTTCACCTTTCTTCTGATCTTGCATAAGGCCTATTACACTTGCTGTTGTGTGCTGTGGAGTTGATTTCGACTCATAGTGAACCCACATGGCAGATATAACTGCCCAATAGGGTTTCCTAGTCTGTAATCTTTTATCTCATTATCTACTATATATACACTCACCAGATCTTTCTCCGTTGAGCCGATAGGTGGGTTCAAACCACCAGCCTTTCATAAGCAGCTGAGTGTTTGACCATTGTGCCAGCAGGGCACCTGTGCATAAGGACTAAAAACTAGAGGTTGGAAAAGCCTTAGAATCTGAAAGAAGAGACATATGCTTAACTATAAGGATAAATACATTATCTTTAATCCTTTCAGCTTTGTTCTGCATTGCTACAGCTTCTGCTTTTCCATTATTTTATTTTAAAAAGATTTGGATTCATTACTTTCAGTCATTAAAAAAGGCTTAACTGCTTGTTAATTATTATATAATTATCTTATTTATAAAACAGAATTAACCGAAATCCTCAATGTACTACCTATTTAAAAAAAAAAAAAGCTCAGGAAATGGAGGAGAGAAACTTCATTCTTCAGTCAGAGTCAGACAAAATTTGTTACCGTCAAGTTGATTCTGACTCATAGCGATCCTATTAGGACAGAGTAGAACTGCCCCATAGGGTTTCCAAGGAACAGCTGGTGGATTCAAACTGCAGACCTTTTGGTTAGCAGCCAAGCTCTTAACCACTGCACCACCAGTACTCTATATGTATATAGTTTGTTGCTATTGCTGCTGTTAGGTGCTATCTAGTCAATTTCAACTCACAGTGACCCTATGTGACAGAGTAGAAGTACCCCATAATGTTCTCCAGGCTATAATCTTCATGAGAGCAGATTGCCAAATCTTTCTCTTTTGGAGCAGCTGAGTAGGTTTGAATCACCAACCTTTTGATTAGCAGCCAAGCACTTAACCATTGTACTACATATGTCCTAACTGCTGATTCATTCATTCATTCATTTACCCATTAACGAATTTATTCATTCAACAAAGTCGTATTGATGTGTGATATGCGATATGCTATGATATGTAAAATACTTTGGGAGGTAAAAATTAATAACATATATAGCTCTTACCTTCAATTAACTCAATAGGAAAAATAAGAAAATTACTCTAAAAATATAATGTAAAGTGGAAAAAAAAAACTAGGAAACATCTAACATGCCAAGTTCATATATTTTCCTGAAGACAGGGGCAAATATTGGAAACTTTTAGGCAAGGAAATGACATGATGATATAATTGTTTAGAAAGGTTATTCTAACCACAGAGTGTGGGATGAACAGAGTGGGGTCACTGTTAGAATAAGAGAGAGCACTTAATTTCCTTGCAATAATCTATGTGAGAAGAAATGTAGGCCTACACAGAAAAAAAAAAAAAAAAAACCAGGGGCAAAAAGCAGAAATATTGAAAGAATCAATAGGTTCAACAGTTCTTGAAAATAATTGAATTTAAAGATGATGCTGAGAAAATTGGAAGACTCAGAGCAAATAACATTTATATTTTGTATAATAAATAAGCCATTTCTGAATAGTTTCTGACTAGTACTCAAAGTAAAGCTTCAACACAGAAAATGGATCTAGTTTAGATATCAGAGTTCACTAACCCTGAAGCCAGCATATAGACAATCATATTCATTTTTTTTAACAGATTAAAAATACGTGCTTGCAAAATCAACAATAACTGGTCTATATTACTGATGACAGTGTTTCAGTTTGAACTGCATCCCACCCAAGAAGTTTAGAAACCATTTCACCTTTAACAGAGACCCAGGAAATGCTGGTTGATGACCTTGATAATTACGAAAATTTGCTAGTTGGACTGAGGGCTCAAGGCAGCAAGTTATTGTCAAATTTCTTACCTACTTTTCTTTGTCAATAATAGTTAATTTTATACCACTTGTTAAATACAAAGCATCTTTAATGAAGAGAAAGTGTTAACCAAGTTACAGAAAGTTGAGTAATTTTATTTTGCAGTAAGTAGAAATATTCTGATTTTGAGCGGAGACTATTATTCCAGTGTGTGAAGTTCTTCTTATTATTAAGCAGCATAGTGCTCGATGCAGATGGCTTTGGTTGGCAAAAATTTTGAAAATAAGTTGTTTATCCTTCCAGTTGATTAGTTACTTTGGGTTTATTCATTTGGTCTCTATTAAGTTTGGAGAATATTGTGTAATTGTTGCAGATTCTTCATGATTATTATTGTTCTGGTATTCTTTAGAATCTGATGATAAACTCCATCAGTGTTTTTACTTTCTGTTAAGCTCTTGGTTTGAATGTGGAAAAAGTGTGATAAACTCAAGGCTTTAACTCAGCACACAATGAAAGCTAGATAAGTAAACAGTGAATACATGAATGAAAGGGCTTGATGTTGTGGCGATAGGCAGACCAGTAAAAATACCTGTACTTTTTCAATATCAAAGAAAAATGTGAAACAATTTATAGAGGAAAACTTTAAGCATATACAAAAGCAGGGAGCAGAGGGTAATGAAATTTGATCTACCCATCACGCAAAGCAAATATATAGAAATCATAAGTAATTAGGGGTTACATGAGGGAGGCGGAAAATGGCTTTTTTTTTTTTTTTTTTTTTTGCCTAGAACGCATTGAATGTATGTTAAGAGTGGTGGGATAATTTGGAAAAATATAGTGAGAATGGTTGTACAACTTGAAGATGTAATCAATGTCCCTGAAGTGTACATGTAGAAATTGATGAAATAGTGTATGTCTCATACCTATATATCACTATAACAAAAAAAAATTATCAGCCTATAACCAATCATCTTTCATCTATAACTCCACCTACGTTATTCCTTTACCACAATGATTTCCCTAATGTAAATGGTGCTATTTTATGAACTGTGCTTATCAGCGAGTAAACATTAGTACAGCATCAAGGAATATAAAATAATTATTAACAGTCCAGTGAATTTTACTTGAAGATCCTGAGCTCTGCATTTCACAGCTTCTATTTCTCCCCCAATTCTGTGTCCAGCTCCTTCTAATTTAGCTCTTGTTTCAACATCTTAGTCTTTCTTTCTAAATATGCAATTTCCTCTATATATATCTTGCAGCTGCTATGTCATTCATGGCAGTTAAATTTGTTCATTTGTCTATCATGGCTCTCCTATTTTTTTCTTTAAAACATTTCTACAGTTACCAAGATAACATTTACCTTGAGAATAAATTGCTTGTATTAACCTTGTCAGCTGTTATTTCCTCAAACTAATCAACAAGGTTTCATCACTGACTGAATGGTATAACCTTGGCCCTCAGAATCATTTTTTTATTTACAAAAAAAGATGTATATATTTTCTTAGAAATTATATGTTTAGACTTTTTCCACCCAAAATAATTAGAGTCAATCCAATAGATATGGTTTTAGGAATGAAACTACAATTCCAAAAAAAATAGCTGGTCTTAACATTGTGGTTATTTGGAGGAGGCAGGGCCAAGACGGTGGAATAGACAGATCCTCTAGCAAGCCCCCTTACAACAAAGGCCCAAAATAAAAAGCAAACTGAGTATATTTATGACAAGCCATGGGTCCCAAACATCAAAAGCAAAGCTAAAAAACAGGCTGAGCAGCAGAGGGAGGAAGAGTCACTTCAGAAGCAGAGAGGGGTTACCAGACCTGAACCTCCAGGAGCCCTCAAGCACCATTCCCCAGAGCGGCTGCAGTGGGCTGGTATTAGGGTTCATCTGCAGTTTCCTCAGGGAGAAGCAGGCAGCCACGCAGCCTACTCACACCTCCAGAGCCAGAGAAGAACAGTGCTCTTGGCAAAAGCAAAGTACTTGTGTGTATTTTACTGTGCCCCCACCCCCAACATGGCTTCAGTGGCTTTTGATTTCCCTGGGCCAGAGATGGGCCCTGTGGAGCACCTAGAGCCATCCTCCTGGCCTTGGAGAAGGAATAAATTTGCAACAGGGTAAAAAGATAATTTGCCATCTCCACTAACCTGGGGAGCTCAGCACAGAAGTGGCTCCTGTCCAAGCATAAATGGTCCATGGACTTCGAGTACCTTTCTGCCCTTCATGGACCTGTGTGGGCCTATTTCAGGAGATTAGGCCCTTGTTGGCAGACTACAACTGTTTCAGCTCTGCGGTGAATGGTGGGTGTTTGATGTTTCATACCGCTTTCCCTATTAAACAGGATCCTCACCTACCCACATTAGGGGCCTAAGGACTGGTGGCTCCACTCAGGTCACCCAGCCACCCACGACAGGGGTCCAAGGATAACTGGTACCTCCAAGTCCTTACAACCAAAAACTTTGAGTGCCCATGGTCTGTCTGCAGAACACACCCACCTGTATGCTCTAGGGAAGAGTGATGAGCTTTCCTCAGAGAAACTTCAGGGATGATTCACAGCCACCTGCTCATTCAGAGCGTGACCCCCTGCATCAACCAGATACCCGTACCTACATCAATCATCCCTGCGTCTCTAAGACTGTAGGACACAGCTTCTATCACACACTTGATGAGCAGATACCTGGACACCTAATCAGAATCCACATGAGAAAAGTGAATGGACTCCTAAACTGATATAACTGATAACAGCTGTAGCCATCTGGTGACAGGACGTCAGGGATTCAAAGGTGAAAATAATCAAGCTAGCTAACTTGAGCAACCCATTTGGGCATATCACAACAAAACAAAGCAAAAAGCTAGGATACAGTAAGCAAACATAAAATAAACTAATATGGTAATGTATAGACGGCTTGGAGAAAACAGTCAGTATCAAATCACATAAAGAGACAGACAATGAGCAATTCAACAAGCTCTCAAAACAAAGAATCAAGGGGTCTTCTAGATGAAAATGGCTTCCTGGAATTACCAGATGGTGAATACAAAAGATTAATGTACAGCACACTTTAAGACATCAGGAAGGAAATCAGGCAATATGCAGAAGAAGCCAAGGAACACACAGTTAAAGCAGGTGAAGAAATTAAAAAAGTTATTCAGGGGCCATAATGAAAAATTTAATAAGTTGGAAGAATCCATGGACAGGCAACTGTCAGAAATTCAGAAGATTAACAATAAAATTACAGAATTAGAGAACTCAACAGAGTCAGAGGAGCAGAATTGAGCAAGTGGAAGGCAGAATTGGTGAACTTGAAGACAAAGCACTTGACACCAAAAAATTTGAAGAATATCAGGTAAAAGAACTGAAAAACAAAGAAGAAACCTTAAGAATCATGTGGGACCCTATCAAGAGAAATAACCTAAGAGTGATTGGAGCTCCAGAATGGGGAGGGATAACAGAAAATACAGAGAGAATCATTGAAGATTTGTTGGCAGAAAACTTCCCTGATATCATGAAAGATGAGAAGATATCTATCCAAGATATTCATGAGGTAGATTTTAAAAGAAAGTCACTAAGTCATATTAAAACCAAACTTGACAAAACCAAAGATAAAGAAAGAATTTTAAGAGAAGCTAGGGATAAGCGAAAAGTCACCTACAAAGGAGAGTCAATAAGAATAAGCTCAGACTACCTGGCAGAAATTGTGCAAGCAAGAAGGTAATGGGATGGCTTATATAAAGCACTGAAGGAAAAAAAAATTGCCAGCCAAGAATCATATATCCAGCAAAACTGTCTCTCAAATATAAAGGTGAAAATGGGACATTTTCAGATAAACAAAAGTTTAGGAAATTGTAAAAATTAAACCAAAACTACAAGAAATACTAAAGGCAGTTCTCTGCTTAGCAAATCAATAATATCAGATATCAACCCAGGAATAGAACACTGGACAGAATAATCAGATGTCAACCCAGGCAGGGAAATCACAAAAATAAATCAAGGTAAAAAAAAACACACAAAACAGGGAAACAATGATGTTATTATGTAGAAGTAGACAACATTAAGACAATAAAGAGGGACTAAGAAATGTTGTCATAGATCGCTCAAGTGGAGAGGAAGACAAAGCGATACAAAGAAGTAAAAGTTAGGTTTAAATTGAGAAAAACAGGGGTAAATATTAAGGTAACCATGAAGGAGAGAAACTATCCCATCCATCAAAATGAAATACAAGAAAAAAATAGAGACTCAGAAGAAACAAAATCAACGACAATGAATAAGACGAAAAGCCAATATATAAAGATAAAATACTCAGCACGAAAAATTAAGTGGGAAAAAGAAAAAGTAAACAACACACAAAAAAAGACATCAAATTGATGGCAGTAAATTCATACCTATCCATAAATACACTGAATGTAAAGGAATTAAATGCACCAATAAAGAGACGGAGAGTGACAGAATGGATTAAAAAAAATGATCTAAATATATGCTGCCTAAAAGAGACACACCTTAGACTTTAGAGACACAAACTATAATTAGAAGGATGGAAAGTATATATATCATGCACACAACAATCAAAAAAGAACAGGGGTGGCAATATTAATTTTTGACAAAATAGACGTCAAAGTTAAATCTACCACAAACGATAAGGAAGGACACGATATAATGATTAAAGGGACAATATACTAGGAGGATACAACCATATTAAATATTTATGCTCCCAATGACATGGCTGCACGATATATAAAACAAACCCTACTGCATTGAAAAGTGAGATAGACAGCTCCAAAAAATTATAATAGGAGACTTCAACACATTACTTTCAGTGAAGGACAGGACATCCATAAAGAAGCTCAATAAAGACACAGAAGATCTAAATGCTACAATCAACAAACTCAACCTCATAGACATATACAGAACACTCCACCCAACACCATTCAAGTACACTTCTTTTTTAATGCACATGGAGCATTCTCTAGAATAGACCATGTATGAGGTCATAAAGCAAGCTTTAGCAGAATCCAAAACATTGAAATATTACAAAGCATCTTCTCTGACCATAAGGCCATGAAAGTAGAAATCAATACCAGAAAAAGCAGGGAAAAGAAATCAAACACTTGGAAAGTGAACAATACCTTGCTCAAAAAAGACTGGATTATAGAAGACATTAAGGATAGAATAAAGAAATTCATAGAATCCAATGAGATTGAAAACCCTTCCTATCAGAACTTTTGGGACACAGCGAATGAAGTGCTCCCAGGTCAAATTATATCAATAAGTGCATATACTCAAAAAGAAGAAAGGGCCAAAATCAAAGAATTATACCTACAACTTGAACAAATAGAGAGACACAAAAGGAACCCTCAGGAACCAGAAGAGAGCACGTAATAAAAATTAGAGCAGAATTAAACGAAATAGAAAAACAGTTGAAAGAATTAGCCAGACCAATAGTTGGTTCTTTGAATATATTAACAAAATTGATAAACCATTGGCCAAACTGACAAAGGAAAAACAGGAGAGGAGGCAAATAACCCAAATAAGAAATGAGATGGGTGATAATACAACAGACCCAACTGAAATTAAAAGAATCATATCAGATTGCTATGAAAAATTGTTCTCAAACAAATTTGAAAACCTAGAAGAGGTGGATGAATTCCTAGAAACAAACAACACACCTAAACTAACACAAACAGAGGTAGAACTATTAAATAGACCCATTAAAAAAAAAAAAAAAGACTGAAAAGGTAATCAAAAAACTCCCCTCCAAAAAAAGCTTTGGCCCAGATGGCTTCACTGCAGATTTCCACCAAACTTTCAGAGAAGAGTTAGCACTACTACTACTAAAGGCTTTTCAGAGCATAGAAAAGGATGGAATACTCCCAAACTCATTCTATGAAGCCAGCATATCCCTGATACTAAAACCAGGTAAAGACAACACAAAAAAAGAACATTACAGACCTATATCCCTCATGAACTTAGAGGGAAAAATCCTCAACAAAATTCTAGCCAATAGAACTCAACAACATATCAGAAAAATAATTCACCATGAACAAGTTGGATTCACACCAGGTATGCAGGGATGGTTCAACATTAGAAAAAACAATCAAAATAAATATAAATAATATTTATAAATACAAATTTATAAATATAAATTTATAAATATAAATAAAAGACAAGAATCACATGATTTTATCAACTGATGCAGAAAAGGCATTTGACAAAGTCCAACACCCATTCATGATAAAAACTCTCAGCAAAATAGGAATAGAAGAAAAATTCCTCAACATAATAGAGGGCATTTATACACAGCCAACAGCCAACATCATCCAAAATGGAGAGAGCCTGAAACCATTCCCACTGAGATCGGGAACCACTCTTATTCACCACTGTGCTGGAAGTCCTAGCCAGAGTAGTTGTTGTTGTTGTTTTTAGGTGCTGTTGAGTAGGTTCCGACTCACATTGACCGTATGCACAACAGAACAAAACACTGCCTGGTCCTGTGCCATCCTCGCAATCATTGTCATTCTCGAGCCGATTATTGCAGCCACTGTGTCAATCCACCTTGTCGAGGGTCTTCCTCTCTTCTGCAGACGCTGTACTTTGCCAAGCATGATGTCCTTCTCCAGTGACTGATCCCTCCTGAGAACATGTCCAAAGTATGTAAGACGCAGTCTCGCCATCCTTGCTTCTAAGGAGCATTCTGGTTGTACTTCTTCTAAGACAGATTTATTCTTTCTTCTGGTTCTTCGTCAACACCACAATTCCAAGGAGTCAACTCTTCTTCGGTCTTCCTTATTCATTTTCCAGCTTTCACATGCATATGACGTGATTGAAAATACCATGGCTTAGGTCAGGTGCACCGTAGTATTCAAGGTGACATCTTTGCTCTTCAACACTTTAAAGAGGTCCTTTGTGGCGGATTTACCCAATGCAATGTGTCTTTTGATTTCTTGACTGCTGTTTCCATGGGTGTTGACTGTGGATCCAAGTAAAATGAAATCCTTGACAACTTCAATCTTTTCTCCATTTATCACGATGTTACTCATTGGTCCAGTTGTGAGGATTTTTGTTTCCTTTATGTTGAGTTGCAATCCATACTGAAGGCTTCAAATCCTCTTCACTTTCAGCAGCAAGCAAGGCTGTGTCATCTGTATAACACAGGTTGTTAATGAATCTTCCTCCAATCCTGATGCCCCATACTTCTTCATATAGTCCACCTTCTCAGATTATTTGCTCAACATACAAATTGAATAGGTATGGTGGAAGAATATAAGCCAGAGCAGTTAGGATTTATAGATAAAGTACTAAAGGGCATCCAGACTGGTAAGGAAGAAGTAAAATATCTCTATTTGCAGATGACATGATCTTATACACAGAAAACCCTAAAGAATCCTCAAGAAAACTACTGAAACTAAAAGAAGAGTTCAGCTGAGTATCGGGATACAAGGCAAACATACAAAAATCAGTTGGATTCCTCTACACCAACAAAAAGAACATGGTAGAGGAAATCACCAAATCAATACCATTCACAGTAGCCCCCAAGAAGATAAAATACTTAGGAATAAATCTTACCAGAGATGTATAAGACTTATACAAAGAAAACTACAAAACACTACCTCAAGAAACCAAAAGAGACCTACAGAAGTGGAAAAACGTACCTTGTTCATGGGTAGGAAGACTTAACATTGTGAAGATGCCTATTCTGCCAAAAGCCATCTATAGATACAAGCAATTCCAGTCCAAATTCCAACAGCATTTTTTAATGAGTTGGAGAAACAAATCACCAACTTCATATGGAAAGGAAAGAAACCTCAAATAAATAAAGGATTACTGAAAAAGAAGAACAAAATGGGAGGCCTCACTCTACCTGATTTTAGAACCTGTTACACAGCCAGAGTAGTCAAAACAGCCTGGTACTGGTACAACAACAGGCACATAGACCAATGGAACAGAATTGAGAACCCAGATATAAATCCATCCACATATGAGCAGCTGATATTTGACAAAGGCCTAAAGTCAGTTAACTGGGGAAAAGACAGCCTCTTTAACAAATTGTGTTGGTGTAACTGGATATCCATCTGCAAAAGAAATGAAACAAGACCCATACCTCACACCATGCACAAAAACTAACTCAAAATGGATCAAAGAGCTAAATATAAAATCAAAAACAATAAAAGTCATGGAAGAAACAGTAGGGTCAATGTTAGAAGCCCTAATACATGGCATAAACAGTGTACAAAACATTATTAACAGTGCAGAAGAGAAACTGGAAAACTGGGAGCTCCTAAAAATCAAATACTTATGCTCATCCAAAGACTTCACCGAAAGACTACAAACATTACCTACAGATTGGGAAAAAGTTTTTAGCTATGACATATCCGATCAGCATCTGATCTCTAAAATCTACATGATACTGCAAAAACTCAACTCCAAAAAACAAATAACCCAGTTAAAAGATGGGCAAAAAGAAATTAACAGACAGTTAACTAAAGGCGACATTCAGGTATCTAACAGATACATGAGGAAATGCTCACGATCATTAGCCATTAGAGAAATGCAAATCAAAACTACACTGAGATTCCATCTCACTTCAACAAGGCTGGCATTAATTCAAAAAACACAAAATAATACATTTTGGAGAGGCTGTGGAGAGACTGGAACACTTATATACTGCTGGTGGGAATGTAAAATGATACAACCACTTTGGAAATCAATTTGGGGTTTTTTAAAAAGCTAGAAATAGAACTGCCATATGATCCAGTGATCCCACTCCTTGGAGTATATGCTAGAGAAATAAGTGCCTTTACATGAACAAATATATGCACACCCATGTTCATTGAAGCACTGTTTACAATAGCAAAAAAAATGGAAGCCACCAAGGTCCCCATCAGTGGGTGAATTGATGAATAAATTATGGTATATTCATACAACAGAATACTACACATTGATAAAGAACAGTGATGAACCTGTGAAACATTTCATAACATGGAGGAATCTAGAAGGCATTATGCTGAGTGAAATTAGTCAGTTGCAAAAGGACAAATATTATATTAGACCACTATTACAAGAACTTGAGAAATAGTTTAAACAGAAAAGAAAATATACTTTGATGGTTACAAGAGTGAGGAGGGAGGG
The DNA here is from genome assembly GCF_030014295.1 of Loxodonta africana. Classification (NCBI taxonomy): domain Eukaryota; kingdom Metazoa; phylum Chordata; class Mammalia; order Proboscidea; family Elephantidae; genus Loxodonta; species Loxodonta africana. The sequence goes on from NC_087348.1 coordinate 124,562,388, forward strand.
AGGGAGAGGGATATTCACTAATTAAATAGTAGATAAGAACTATTTTAGGTGAAGGGAAAGACATCACACAGTGCAGGACAGGTCAGCACAACTGGACTAAACCAAAAGCGAAGAAGATTCCTTAATAAACTCAGTGCTTCGAAGGCCAGCATAGCAGGGGCAGGGGTGAGGGTACCATGGTTTTGGGGGACATCTAAGTCAACTGGTATAGTAAAATCTATTAAGAAAACATTCTGCATCCCACTTTGGAGAGTGGCGTCTAGGGTCTTCAGCGCTAACAAGTGGCCATCTAAGATGCATCAATTGGTATCAATCCACCTAGAGCAAAGGAGAATGAAGAACACCAAAGACACAAGGTAGTTATGAGCCCAGGAGACGGAAAAGGCCACATAATTCAGAGACTACGTCAGCCTTAGACCAGAAGATCTAGATGGTGCCTGGCTACAACCGATGACTGCCCTGACAGGGAACACAGCAGAGAACCCCTGAGGGAGCAGGAAAGCAGTGGGATGCAGACCCCAAACTCACGTAAAAAGACCAGACTTAATGGTCTGACTGAGACTAGAAGGACCTTGGTGGCCATGGTCCTCAGACCTTCTGTTAGCCCAAGATAGGAACCATTCCCAAAGCCAACTCTTCAGACAGGGATTGGACTGGACAATGGGATAGAAAATGATACTGTTGAAGAATAAGCTTCTTGGATCAAGTAGACACATGAGACTATGTTGGCATTGCCTGTCTAGAGGGGAGATGAGAGGGCAGAGGGGGTGAGCAGCTGGCCAAATGGACACGAAAAGAGAGAGTGGAGGGAAGGAGTGTGCTGTCTCGTTAGGGGGAAACCAGTTAGGAGTATATAGTAAGGTGTGTATAAATTTTTGTATGAGAGACTGACTTGACTTGTAAACTTTCATTTAAAGCACAATAAAGATAAAAATTAAAAAACTGTGGTTATTTAACTATAAAAGTCAACTCTCACATATTCCTATAGAGTCAACAGACATATCCTTAAAATGTTTGAGTTTAAGGGAGTAGTATCACTGCAAATATCTATTAATATATTTTGTTACTAATTTGCTAAAGAATTTAAATCAAAATAATACTCATTACTTATGTTTTTGACACACTAAATTTCAAGTAAAATTTGACATTTTAGAAACTGTATCAATTTTCAAACATTCTGAAAGACATGAATTTCCACTAGTCTAAAATATAACGAATTTCCACCGGTCTAAAATATAACAAATTTCACTGCCTAAAAATATGTTTTTTAATTGGATTTATTATTTAGAGCAGTTTTCGATCACAGAAAAATTCGAAAGATAGTAGAGAGAATTCCTAGACAGTTCCCACACTAAGGTTTTCCTATGTTATGGATTGAATTGGATCGCCTAAGAAATTATGTCAAATTCCTAATCCCTGTTATTTGTAAATATAACCCTGTTTGGAAATAGAGGCTTTCTTTTGTTACGTTAATTAGATCACTCTGAAGTAGGGTGTGTTCTAAACCAAATCCCTTCTGAGTTGTATCATATTAAAAGAGCAAAACAGACTCAAACACACATGGGGAACACAGACGCCATGTGAAAGATACATCTATAAGCAGTCAAGAACAGTAAGAAATGCCCTGGTCTAAAGAAGTGGAAAGAGACAAGAATCTTTCCCTAGAGTAGAGAGAGAGAGACATTGAGCCTAACCTTGCTATCACCTCAAATTTCAATTCCCACCATCCAAAATAGTGAGACAATAAATTCCTGTTCTTTAAAGCCATTTAATTTTTTTTTTTTTTGGTAGCAGTTTTTATTACGGAAGCACTATGTAACTAAGTCATCTTATTATTAACATCTTTCTCATGCTTTTCTTTGTTTTTGATGTCTTTGGCAGTTTTGAGAAGTGCTGATCAGTTATATTTAAGATACTTCTCTAATGGACTTTTGTAATGTTTTTTGTTTGTTTTTCAAGATTAGAGTAGGGTTATGGGCTTAAGGGAGGAAAATAACAGAAGTGAAGGGCCATTTTCATAGTATAATATCAAAGGTTGTTGTTGTTGTTAAGTGCCATTGAGTCAGTTCCAACTCGTAACAACCCTATGTACAACAGAACAAAACACTGCCTAGTTCTGGGCCAACCTCACAATTATTGTCATCCTTGAGCCCTTTGTCTCAGCCACTGTGTCAGTCCATCTCTTTGAGGGTCTTCCTCTTCTTCGCTGACCCTCCACTTTACCAAGCATGATGTCCTTCTCCAGGGACTGATCTCTCCTTATAACATGTCCAATATATGCGAGATGTAGTCTCACCATCCTTGCTCCTAATGACCATTCTGGTTGTACTTCTTCCAAGACAGATTTGTTCTTTCTTTTGGCAGTCCATGGTGTATTCAATATTCTTCACCAACACCACAATTCAAAGGTGTCAACTCTTTTTTGGTCTTACTTATTCATTGCCCTGCTTTCGCGTGCAAATGAGGTGATTGAAAACACCATGGCTTAGGGTCAGGTGCACTTTAGTCTTCAAGGTGACATCTTTGCTTCTCAACACTTTCAAGAGGTCTTTTGCAGCAGATTCGCCCAATGCAATGTGTCTTTTGATTTCTTGACTGCTGCTTCCATAGGTGTTGATTCTGGATTCAAGTAAAATGAAATCCTTGACAGCCTCAATCTTTTCTCCATTTATCATGGTGTTGCTTGTTGATTCAGTTGTGAGGATTTTAGTTTTCTAGGTGTAATCCATACTGAAGTCTGTGGTCTTTGATCTTCATCAGTAAGCGCTTCAAGTCCTCTTCACTTTAAGCAAGCAAGGTTGTGTCATCTGCATAATATAAGTTGTTAGTATTCCTCCAATCTTGATGCCCCATTCTTCTTCATAGAGTCCAGCTTCTTGGATTATTTGCTCAGCATACAGATTGAATAGGTATGATGAAAGGCTATAACCCTGAAGCACACCTTTCTTGACTTTAAAGCATGCAGTATCCCCTTCTTCTGTTCAACCAACTGCTTCTTGATCTATGTACAGATTACTCATGAGCACAATTAAGTGTTCCGGAATTTCCATTCTTCTCAATGTTATCCGTAATTTTTATGATCCACACAGGCAAATGCCTTAGCATAGTCAATAAAACACAGATAAACATCTTTCTGGTATTCTCTGCTTTCAGCCAGCATCTGTCTGCCATCGGCAATGTTATTCTACATCCTTTTCCCTGATTTTCACTTTTATATGAATTAAACCTATTGCTACTGAGTCGATTTTGACTCATGGTGACCCAATGTGTTACAGAGTAGAATTGCTCTGTAGAGTTTTCTTGGCTGTAATTTTTACAGAAGCAGACCGTCAGGCCTTTCTTCTACAGTGTCTGTGAGTAGACTCGAACTGCCAATCTTTAGATTAGTTGTCAAGTTCAAACTGTTTGGACCACTAGCTGGAAAAGTGTTGATCAAATATCGAGGTTAATTTATGATTTCTTATTTGTATGTCATATCACTAATTTTCTAAAAATTGGGTTTGTCAATGATATATAATTCTCATCACCTTATATACTAGAATGGTGAGTTTCACATCCTCCATGATTACAATAATGATACAATATCAGTAGGATTAATTATAACTCCTCAGAAATGCATTAATATAAATTAAGATGACAGACTTAAAAAGAAAAAAAACTGAAATTGAGTTACAAAAAGTTGAAGAATATCACTGATAAAATGTCAAGTTTTTTGTATCATTTTCTTTTTTTTTAATTTGTTTAAATTTCTGGGCCAAACAATGCATACAAACAGGTCTTAAGGAGACTTACACCAAAGGTTTAACATCAGAACCAAATCATTATTTTCTATAAAGCTGATCCAGAGTACGGTACAAACACAGAAGGGCTGGCTGTAAAATAAACTTCAGTGATGATCCCACAGCGAAAGTAACGCCTGTAAAAATGCCCTTCATTTTTTATAACATCTTCATTTGTAAAAAGGTCCAAGAATATTTTTTGATAAGTAGGAGCTGACTTTGTATAGTTCGATATATCAAAACATCAAATGGATTTTTTAAAATTATGATTATTATAATAACCACAAATTGCACACATAGGTCCTGCTGTCCTGTTTTGCATAAGTTAATAGAGAGTTCAGTTTCCCTCAATTCTACTAGATAAACCACATAGCAACTTTAATTTAATTCATCCTTCTGCAGAATTATCTGAACAACAAGAAGCAATTAATTTGTAAGTTATTTACAAATGCTCACTGAAGCACATATACTGCTGATTTATGTGGCAGCTAAAGGTCTATGAAGAAGGCAATGCTCACTGATTGCAGACACCTGTGACATTATCGCCATAAAATAAGTGACATCCTGAGAGTCTTAAAACTGTCACAGAAGGGTTTACATTTATTACAGGCAGCTCACTCTCCTCCTTATTACCCTGTGCACCAATGGCTAAAACCATCTATTCCATTCAGGGGTGAAGCATCACATAAATATTAATATCAATTAAATTACTCTGTGTCAGGAATCTAAGTATTATCTTTGACTCATTCTTTAACTCTACATCTAGTCAAATAATACATCTTGGATTTCTACCTCATGCATGTATCTCAGCTCTATCACTCCTCCTTCCCTTCTGTTGAGTCTGGGCTGTTGTAACAACATCCTACCTAACCTCATTGTCCCTAATTTGACTCTGCTCTCCATACTTGGAGTTCTTGGGGACTGCAAGTGATTAACACACTTGGCTGCTAATCAAAAGACTGGAGACTTGAGTCCACCCAGAGACACCTCAGAAGAAAAATCTGGGGATCTACTTCCAAAAAATCAGCCATTGAAAACCCTATGGAGCACAGGTTTAACCTGAAACACGTGAAGTTCCATGAGTCAATCAGAATCAACTTGATGGCAACTGGTTTTTCTACATATTCTACCAGCATAATCTATCCAAAACTGAATCTGATCATACCACACACCACAGAATTCTGTCCCCTAACTCTCAATGCTTTCAATTTGTGCTTGGAGAATTTTGCCAGACCCATAAGAACTTGGATGATCTGGCTTATGCTTATCTTTCCAGCCTTTTTTTTTTTTTTTTTTTATCGATCTCCCCCTTGCCTCTAAATTAAAAAACCCATTGCCGTAGAGTGTAATCTGACCCAGTGATCCTATAGGACAATGCAGAACTCCCCCATAGGGTTCTCAAGGCTGTAAATCTTTACAGAAGTAGACTGCCCCGTGTTTTTCCCACAGAGCTGCTGGTGAGTTCGAACTGCTGACCTTTTGGTCAGCAGCCAAGCACTTAATTACTGTACCATCAGGGCTCTCCCCTTGTCTCTACTGCCTTAAAAAAAAAAAAAAAAAAAAAAACTTTGCCGTCGAGTACATTTTGACTCATAGGTCATTATGAAGTGGAATCAACTCCATGATGGTGGTTTTTTTTTTTTCTTTTTTGAACCCTGAGAGAAGCATATTGCCACATCTTTCTCCAGCAGAGCAGTTCGTGGGTTCAAACCACCAACATTTCAGTTAGCAGCCAAGAACAACTACTGAGCCAACTGTTCTGGATGAGCACATCAAAAAACCCATTGCCGCTGAGTTGATTCTGACTCGTTGTGACCCTATAGGACAGAGTAGAACTGCCCCATAGGGATTCCGAGGAGCAGCTGATGGATTTGAACTGCCGACTTTTGGTTAACAGCCTGAGATCTTAACAACTACACCACCAGGGCTCTGGATGAGCACATAGTAGGTGCTTATTATACATCGAAATGGATATGCACAATAGAGAACATCTCTGCATTAGGTGAAAGGTTAAAACAGATGTTGTCAAATGTCCTTTCTGCTTGAAGAATTCTAATACCACTTTCTTCTTTGTAATATCATTCCAGGGAACAAATCTGACAAAGCCAATCCCTTTCTTGTTTTATTCACATTGATAGAAAATTATTGACCATAGTAAAATATAATCACATATTCCTGGGGCAATTCAAATAGAACATTCTCTTCTGTTTCTTAACAACACATAAATATTCCATGCGTTCTTATTTCCTGCATTTCTAGATCGCTCAGGGAATTCACATTCTTTGTACTTAATCTTATTTATTTAGAAAATTCAAAAATTCAAAAACTGTAACAAACACAAAGGACTCAATGTGCTGTAAACCTGCATACTTGCTACTCTTTAGTTCAGCAATATTATTTGAAAAACTTACCTTTTGAGAAAGGTACATTTTCCATGTGGTTTTTAACTGAGATTGAACAACAACAAAAAAGTCTTCCCCTCAAGTTCTCTTTGTAGAAGTTAAGCATATACATTCACTGCATAGTATATGGGTATTAGCACTACATTTTGGGACACTGATTCATCCAATTTTCAATGTAGATAACTGACTGAGCGTTCTTGCCCTCATAAAAGCCATCGAAAAGACATTACACTGGAAAAGGTTTCAATGCCTCTTCTCTTCCATGAGATAAATGTTTAGGGATATGTTGAAACAAGCTGATTTTTCATGACGGTGTCACTCATCACATTGGCATTTTATGATATTCACATTGATATTTATCGCTCTAACTAACTTCATGGTGCATAAATGAAGTTTACAGGTACTGTCAAATGTAGGTAAAATTCTTAAAAACAGAATCTTACCCTTGAAAACATAACTCTCAGCTCTATCAAGATGCTCTGAAATCAATCTGAAATATAAAAACATACTGTGTATTTTTCAATGCCCAGATCTTCACTCTGGTGACTAGATCTATTCTAATGATGAAATAAATGGTGGATTCAGACAAATGGTCAATTCTCTCTAAGACCATATCCTCTACTCGAGTCTTCGTTCCTCTCCTCTGAGAATTTATTCTATCAATGCTTTGCTTTCTCTTGTGTCTTTTTTTTTTCTTGATTTTATTGTGTTTTAGGGGAAAGTTTACAGCACAGATTAGTTTCTTATTCAAAAATTTATACCCAAATTGTTTTGTGACATTGGCTGCAACTCACTCAATGTGTCAACACTTTCCCCCTTTCCCTTTGTACCCTGGGTTCTCCATGCCCATTCGTTTGGTTTTCCTATCCCTTTCTTTCTTCTTGTCTTTGCTTTTGGGCAGATGTTGCCCATTTGGTCTCCTATACTTAATTGAACTAAACACATTCCTCTATTGTGTTATCATTTGTTTTATAGGCTTGTCTAATATTTGATTGGAAACCCTGGTGGCATAGTGGTTAAGTACTACAGCTGCTAACCAAAAGTTTGGCAGTTTGAATCTACCAGGCACTCCTTGGAAACTCTATGGGGGAGTTCTACTCTGTCCTATAGGATAGCTATTAGTTGGAATCAACTCAACAGCAGTGGGTTTGGTTTTCTAGTGGTAATATTTGATTAAAGGTGGACTTTGGGAGTGCCTTTGGTTCTGAGTTAGCTCAGCAGGGTGTCTGGAGGCCATAGTCTAGGGGATACCTCTAGTCTCTATCAGACCAGTAAGTCCTGTCTTTACTTGTGAATTTGAATTTTGTTCTACACTTTCCTTTCGCTCTGTCTGGGACCTTCTGTTGTGATGCCTGTCAGAGTGGTCAGTGGTGGTAGACTGGCACCATCTAGTTCTTCTGGTCTCCGGCTGGTGGAGGCTGTGGTATACATAGTCCATTAGTCCTTTGGACTAATATTTTCCTTGTGTCTCTGTTTCTTTGTTGTTGTTGTTGTTGTTGCTTGTTTGTTTGTTTTTCTATTCTTGCTCAGGTCAGGATGAGACCAATAGATGGCCACTCTCAAGCTTCTAAGACCCCAGATGCTACTCACTAGGAAGGAGAATATTTTCTTTATGAGTTATGTTATGCCAATTGACCTAGATGTCCCCCGAGACTATGGTCTCCAGCTCTCAGCCCCAGCAACTCAGTCCCTCAAGTTGTTTGGACGTGTCAAGGAAGCTTCTATGACTTTGCCTTGGTCAGGTTGTGCTGACTTCCCCAATATTGTATGTTATCTCTACTTTCACCAAAGTTAACACCTGTCTACTCTTTTGTTAGTGATTTCTTCTCCCCATCACTCCTCTCCCTTGTAACCATCAAAGATTGTTTTATTCTATGTGTAAACCTTTTCTTGAGTTTTTATAATAGCGGTGTCATTCAGAATTTGTCCCTTTATGATTGACTTATCTCATCCAGCATAATGCTCTCCAGATTCACCCATGTTCTGAGACGTTTTGTAGATTCATCATTGTTCTTTATCATTGTACAGTATCCCATTGTGTGCATGTACCATAATTTGTTTATCCGTTCATCTGTTCATGGGCACTTAAGTTGTTTCTGTCCATTTGCTACTGTGAATAATGCTGCAATGAACATAGGTGTGCATATGTATTTATGTGACAGCTCCTAACTCTGTAGGATATATTGCTAGGAGGGGAATGGTTAGGTTGTACAGTATTTCTATTTCTAGATTTTAAGGAAGTGGCATATAGTTTTCCATAGTGGTTGTGCCATTTTACATTCCCACCAGCAACAAGAGTTCTAACCTTGGAGGGCAGGGCCAAGATGGCGGTATAGACAGATGCTTCCAGTGAGCCCTCTTACAACAAAGACTTGAAAAAAAAGTGAAATGATTATATTTATGACAAGCTAGGAGCCCTGAACATCAAAGGCAAAGTTAGAAAGTGGACTGAGTGGCAGGGAGAGGAAGAGTCGCTTCAGAAGCAGACAGGAGTTACCGAACCTGAATTGCTGGGACCCCTCAGGCACTATTCCATGAATCGGCTGTGCTGGCTGGTACTAGCATTTGGCCACAGCTTCCTCAGAGAAAAGAAGCCAGCCGCACAGTCTGGACCCAGAGAAGAATGATGTTCCCGGCAAAAGCTAAGTACTTGTGTATTTCACTGTGCTCCCCCAATCCCAAGCTGGCTTCAGCGGCTTTTGATTTCCCTGGGCCTGAGGGCCTAGAGCCACCACCTGGCCTTGAAAGAGAACAAATTTGCAATTGGGGGAAAAGATAATTTACCAGCTCCACTAATTGGGGGAGCTCAGGACAGAAGTGGCTCCTGTCCAGGCATAAATGGTCCATGGGCTTTGAGTACCTTTCCCTCCTGCATGGACCTCTGTAGGCCTATTTCGGGAAAATAGGTCCTCATTGGCAAGCTACAACAGTTTCAGCTCAGCAATGGAGAAGGGGGTGTTTGATTTTGACACGGGTTTGTCTATTAAACGGCGTCCTCAAATACTTACATCAGGGGGCTAAGGGCTTTTGCTCCACTCAGGTCACCCAGCCACCCACGACAGGTTTCCAAGGATGACTGGTACCTCCCAGTCCTTACAGCCCAAAATTTAAGGTGCCTATAGACTGGTTTTTGGTTTTTTATGCCCCATCTGCAGAACTCACCCACCTGTATGCTCTAGGGAAGAGTGATGAGATTTCCTCAGAGACACTTGGGGGATGCTTCTCAGCCCCCTGCTTTGTTCAGACCATGATCCCCTACTGCAACCAGATAACTGTACCTACACCAATCATGCCTGCTTCTCTAAGATGGTAGGACACAGCCTGTACAACACACTTGATGAGCAGCTACCTGGACACCTAAGCTGAATCCATACAAGAAAAGCAAATGGACTTCTAGATTAATATACCTGATAACTGCTCTAGTCATCTGGTGACAGGACGTCAGAGCTTCAAAGGTGGAAATAATCAAGCTAGCTCACTCAAGCAACCCATTTGGGCATATCAAAACAAAACAAAGCAAGAAGCTATGATACAGTAAGCTAACATAAAATAAACTAATGCAATAACAAATATATGGCTCGGAGACAACAGTCATTATCAAATTACATAAAGAGACAGACAATGAGCACTCCAACAAGCTCTCAAAATGAAGAATCAGGGGATCGTCTAGATGAAAATGTCTTCCTGGAATTACTGGATGCTGAATACAAAAGATTAATATACAGAACTTTTCAAGACATGGGGAAGGAAATCAGGAAATACACAGAACAAGTCAAGGAACACACAGATAAAACAGTTGAAGAAATTAAAAAGAATATTCAGGAACATAACGAAAAATTTAATAAGGTGGAAGAATCCATTGACAGACTGCAATCAGAAATTCAGAAGATTAACAATAAATTTACAGAAGTAGACAACTCAATAGAAAGCCAGGGGAGCAGAACTGATCAAGTGGAAGACAGAATTGGTGAACTTGAAGATAAAGGACTTGGCACCAATATATTTGAAGAGAAATCAGATTTTAAAAAAAACTTTAAAAAAAAGGAACAAACCTTAAGAATAGTGTGAGACTGTATCAAGATAAACAACCTACGAGTGATTGGAATACCAGAACAGAGAAAGTTAACAGAAAATAAAGAGAATTGTTGAAGATTTGTTGGCAGAAAACTTCCCTGATATCATGAAAGACGAGAGGATACCTATCCAAGATACTCATAAAGTAGATTCTAAAAGAAAGTCACCAAGACATGTTATAATCAAACTTACCAAAACCAAGGATAAAGAGAGAATTTTAAGAGCAGCTGGGATGAATGAAAAGTCACCTACAAAGGAGAACCAATGAGAATAAGTTCGGACTACTATGCAGAAACCATGGAAGCAAAAAGGCAATGGGATGACTTATATAAAGCATTGAAGGAAAAAAATTGCCAGCCAAGAATCATATATCCAGCAATACTGTCTCTCAAATATGAAGGTGAAATTAGGACATTTGCAGATAAACAGAAGTTTAGGGAATTTGTAAAAACAAAAACAAAACTACAAGAAATATTAAAGGGAGTTCTTTGGTTAGAAAATCAATAATATCAGGTATCTACTCAAGGCTGGAACACTGGACAGAGCAATCTGATGTCAACCCAGACAGGGAAATCACAAAAATAAATCAAGATAAAAAAACACTCAAAACATGGAAACAGTGATGTTATTACGTAAAAGAAAACAACGTTAAAACTATAAAGAAGGACTAAGAAATGTAGTCAAAGATCTTCATATGGAGAGGAAGACAAGGTGATATAAAGAAATAAAAGTTAGCATGAAATTTAGAAAAACAGGGATAAATATTAAGGTAACCACAAAGGAGACAAAGTATCCTACACACCAAAATAAAATACGAGAAACAAAGAGAGACTCAGCAGGAAAAAAACCAACAGCAACAAATAAGAAAAGACAATATATAAACCACTCCACAAAAAACTTAAGTGGGGAAAAAGAACTGTCAACAGCACACACACAAAAAAAGACATCAAAATGGCAGTACTAAATTCATACCTATCCATAACTGCACTGAATGCTAATGGACTAAATGCACCAGTAATGAGACAGAGAGTGGCAAAATGGACAAAAAAAATGGACAAGAACCACAAGATTATATCAATTGATGCAGAAAAGGCATTTGACAAAGTTCAACACCCATTCATGATGAAAACTCTCAGGAAAATAAGAATAGAAGAAAAATTCCTCAACATAGAAAGAGGCATTTCTACAAAGCCATAGCCAACATCATCCTAAATAGAGAGAGTCTGAAAGCATTCTCCTTGAGATCAGGAACCAGACAAAGATGCCCTTTATTACCACTCTTTTTCAACATTGTGCTGTAGGTCCTAGTCAGAGCAGTAAGGCGAGATAAAGAAATAAAAGGGCATCCAGATTAGTAAGGAAGAAGTAAAAGTACCTCTATTTGCAGATGACAAGATCTTATACACAGAAAACCCTAAAGAATCCTCAAGAAAACTGCTGAAACTAATAGAAGAGTTCAGCAAAGTATCAGGATACAAGATAAACATACCAAAATCAGTTGGATTCCTATATACCAATAAAAAGAACACAGAAGAGGAAATCACCAAATCAATACCATTTACACTAGCCCCCACGAAGATAAAATGCTTTGGAATAAATCTTACCAGAGATGCACAAGACTTATACAAGGAAAACTACAAAATACTACTGCAGGGCGGGGGCCAAGATGGCTGACTAGGTAGAAGCTACCTCGGATCCTTCTTGCAACAAAGACTCAGAAAAACAAGTGAATCGATCACATACATGACTACTTACGAACGCTGACCAACAAACACAGATCTAAAGAGTTGACCTGAGTGACAGAGACTGAGAACGAACAACCACGGGGAAGCAACGACTGCTTTTGGAGCCTGGAGCCAGCGTCCCAGTATAAAAACCTTGGCACCGGGCTTTGGTCTGAGTGCAGGGGAGCTGAGCGTGGCATCCTGAGATGGTGCAAACACGGGACGCAGCCCTAGCCCCCAGAAGTGACTTGGGGGAAGCCCAGCCAGCTCAAACAGGCACCGCAGCGACACAGCTGACAGGAGAAGTCATCAGCAGGCAGTGACTGGTTTTGGAGCCTGGAGTGCGGCGTCCCAGCTGGGGAACCTTGGCACTGGGCTTTGGACTGGGAGGAGAGGAACTGACCACGGCTTCATAGACAGCGCAAGCACGGGACGCGGGCCTGACCTTTGGGGTCAATCTCGACCCAGACAATGCACACAGGCTACACACCCCTTGGGAATCTCAGATAAAGCAGTCATTAACAAATGAGATAAGTAACTTTGTCTATATTCCGGGGTGCTACTCTCTCCTATTTATCTGAACCCTCCCCTCCCCTTCCCAGGCTGCTTCATTAACATTGGAACTTCTGGAGCCAGAGAGTGAAGGGTGCTGTGGTTTTTCTTTTCTTTTCTTTTCTTTTTTTTTTAGTCTTTTCCTAACCCATTCTCCTGGCTTGAGAGAAGCAGCTACAAAAAACCCAGGGACCAAAAATCTTTCCCTAATTGGACTAAAAATGCAGAACCAGCTCCAGCCAAACATATGTGATCCACAGTCTTGGGCTTTCATCCCTACGGGGAACGAGGTGGCTATTATAATGCAAAGGCAATTCTGATAGGGATCTGAATGTAATTGTTTTAGCGGATTACTGGAAAGACAATTTTCCCAGGTCTGTTATCTCTGCGTATTCAACAGAGCCCTCACTGCCCCACAACAGGGAACTGAGGGCTGAAGCTCCCCCCAGATCACCTAGCCTCCTGCCTTAGGGGTCTAAGGAGGGTGACGCCTACCAATCTGTAGAGGTACTTGCATTGGGGGCCTAAGGTACAGCTGCAGAGCCCACCCACCAAAGTGCTTTAGGAATAGAGACACACCTACCTCACTGGCACTTGGGGGAAGCCTGTCAGCATCCCGCCCCCCCTGGAGAGTGAACCCCAGCTGCTACTAGAATCTGGTGCACACAATTATCACCACTACCTCTCTAGGTGGATAGGTGATAGTCTGCAAAACACAATGGATGACCAAAAATCAGATTCTACTCAAGAATAGTGAATGGACTCTTAGGCTTATATATCTGGTAACAGCCCAAACCAGCTGGTAATAGAACATAAGTGATTCAAGGGCTACAACAATCAAGACAGCACAATCTAGTAGTCCATCTGCATATATTCAAAGTAAACAAAACAAGATAAGACTCAGTGAGCAAATATAGAATAAATCACTACAATATCTTAGAGATGGCTCGGAGTCAGCAGTCGATATCAAACCACATGATTGCTTCTAAAACTCCCCAAACTAAAGCATCAAAATCTTTCCCAAATGAAGATACAATCCTAGAATTCGCAGATGGAGAATTTAAAAAACTAATTTACAGAATGCTTCAAGACATCAGGGATGACCTCAGAAATGAAATAAGGCGATCTACAGAAAAAGCCCAAGGAACACACTGATAAAGCAGTTGAAGAACTCAAAAAGATTATTCAAGAACTTAGTGGAAACATTAATAAGCTGCAAGAATCCACAGAAAGACAGCATTCAGAAATCCAAAAGATTAACAGTAAAATTACAGAATTAGACAACTCAATAGTAAGTCAGAGGAGCAGACTCGAACAATTGGAATGCAGGGTGGGGGATCTGGAGGACAAGAGAATTGACACCAATATAGCTGAAAAAAAATCAGATAAAAGAATTTAAAAAAAATGAAGAAACCCTAAGAATCATGTGGGACTCTATCAATAAGAATAACTTGCGTGTGATTGGAGTCCCAGAACAAGGAGGGATAACACAAAATACAGAGAGAATAGTTGAAGATCTGTTGGCAAAAAACTTCCCTGACATCATGAAAGACAAAAGGATATTTATCCAAGATGCTCATCGAAGCTCATATAAGATTGATCCAAAAAGAAAATCACCAAGACATATTATCATTAAACTTGCCAAAACCAAAGAAAAAGAGAAAATTTTAAAAGCAGCCAGGGATAAAAGAAAGGTCTCCTACAAGGGAGAATCAATAAGTTCAGACTACTCAGCAGAAACCATGCAGTCAAGAAGGCAATGGGATGACATATACAGAGCACTGAAGGAGAAAAACTGTCAGCCAAGGATCATATATCCAGCAAAACTCTCTCCCAAATATGAAGATGAAATTAAAAAATTTACAGATAAAAACAAGCTTAGAGAATTTGCAAAAACCAAACCGAAGCTACAAAAAATACTAAAGGAAATTGTCTGGTCAGAAAACCAACAATATCAGATACCGGCACAACACAAGGTCACAAAACAGAACATCGTGATATCAACTCAAATAGGGAAAGCACAAAAACAAATTAAGATTAATTTTAAAAAGAAAAAAAATGCTCCAAACAGGGAATCATTGAAGTCAATATGTAAAAGATCACAATAATCAAAAAGAGGGACTAAATACAGGTGCATAGAACTGTCACATGGAGAGGGATACAAGGCGATATAGGACAATACAAGTTAGGTTTTTACTTAGAAAAATAGGGGTAAATATTAAGGTAACCACAAAGAGGTATAACAACTCCATAAATCAAAATAACAACCAAAAAAAAATAACAACTCAGCAAACATAAAGCCAACTACTATGAAAATGAGGAACACACAATTTACAAAGAAAAATGACTCAGCATAAATAAGTGGAAAAATGAAAATGTCAACAACACACACAAAAAGGCATCAAAATGACAGCACTAAACACATACTTATCTATAATTACACTGAATGTAAATGGACTAAATGCACCAATAAAGAGACAGAGAGTCTCAGACTGGATAAAGAAACACAATCCTTCTATATGCTGCCTACAAGAGACACACCTTAGACTTAGAGACACAAACAAACTAAAACTCAAAGGATGGAAAAAAATGTATCAAGCAAACAACAAGCAAAAAAGAGCAGAAGTTGCAACATTAATTTCTGACAAAATAGACTTTAAAGTTAAATCCACCGCAAAGAATAAAGAAGGACACTACATAATGATTAACGGGACAATTGACCAGGAAGATATAACCATATTAAATACTTATGCACCCAATGAGAGGGCTGCAAGATACATAAAACAAACTTTAACAGAAATGAAAAGTGAGATAGACACCTCCACAATTATAGTAGGAGACTTCAACACACCACTTTCGGAGAAGGACAGGACATCCAGTAAGAAGCTCAGTACAGACACGGAAGACCTAATTACTACAATCAACCAACTTGACCTCATTGAGTTATACAGAATACTCCACCCAACTGCTGCAAAGTATACTTTTTTTTTTCTAGTGCACATGGAACATTCTCTAGAATAGACCACATATTAGGTCATAAAACAAACCTTTACAGAATCCAAAACATCGAAATATTACAAAGCATCTTCTCAGACCACAATTGCCATAAAAGTAGAAATCAATAACAGAAAAATTAGGGAAAAGAAATCAAATACTTGGAAACTGAACAATACCCTGCTCGAAAAAGACTGGGTTATAGAAGACATTAAGGAGGGAATAAAGAAATTCATAGAATGCAATGAGAATGAAAACACTTCCTATCAAAATCTCTGGGACACAGCAAAAGCAGTGCTGAGAGGTCAATTTATATCAATAAATGCACACATACATAAAGAAGAAAGCTAAAATCAGAGAACTGTCCCTACAACTTGAACAAATAGAAAGTGAGCAACAAAAGAATCCATCAGGCACCAGAAGAAAACAAATAATACAAATTAGAGCTGAACTAAATGAATTAGAGAACAGAAAAACAATTGAAAGAATTATCAAAGCCAAAAGCTGGTTCTTTGAAAAAATTAACAAAATTGATAAACCATTGGCCAGACTGACTAAAGAAATACAGGAAAGGAAAAAAATAACCCGAATAACAAACGAGATGGGCCACATCACAACAGACCCAACTGAAATTAAAAGAATCATGTCAGATTATTACAAAAAAATTGTACTCTAACAAATTTGCAAACCTAGAAGAAATGGATGAATTCCTGGAAAAACAGTACCTACTTAAACTAACACAATCAGAAGTAGAATAGCTAAATAGACCCATAACAAAAAAAGAGATTGAAAAGGTAATCAAAAAACTCCCAACAAAAAAAAGCCCTGGCCCGGATGGCTTTACTGCAGAGTTCTACCAAACTTTCAGAGAAGAGTTAACACCACTACTACTAAAGGTATTTCAAAACATAGAAAATGACGGAATACTACCTAACTCATTCTATGAAGCCACCATATCCCTGATACCAAAACCAGGTAAAGACATCACAAAAAAAGAAAATTACAGACCTATATCCCTCATGAACATAGATGCAAAAATCCTCAACAAAATTCTAGCCAATAGAATTCAATAACATATCAAAAAAATAATCCACCACGACCAAGTGGGATTTATACCAGGTATGCAAGGCTGGCTTAATATTAGAAAAACCATTAATGTAATCCACCGTGTAAATAAAACAAAAGACAAAAACCACATGATCTTATCAATTGATGCAGAAAAGGCATTTGACAAAGTCCAACACCCATTCAAGATATGCTAGAGGTACTAGCCAGAGCAATTAGGCTAGACAAAGAAATAAAGGGCATCCAGATTGGCAAGGAGAAAGTAAAATTACCTCTATTTGCAGATGACATGATCTTATACACAGAAAACCCTAAGGAATCCTCCAGAAAACTACTGAAACTAATAGAAGAGTTTGACAGAGTCTCAGGTTATAAGGTAAACATACAAAAATCACTTGGATTCCTCTACATCAACAAAAAGAACATTGAAGAGGAAATCACCCAATCAATACCATTCACAGTACCTTCAAGAAGATGAAATACTTAGGAATAAATCTTACCAAAGATGTAAAAGACCTATACAAAGAAAACTACAAAGTACTAGTGTAAGAAACTAAAAAGGACCTACATAAGTGGAAAAGAGACCTTGCTCATGGATAGGAAGACTTAACATAGTAAAAATGTTTATTCTACCAAAAGCCATCTATACATACAATGCACTTCTGATCCAAATTCCAATGATTCATCCACGTTATGAAATGTTTCACAGATTCCTCACTGTTCTTTATCGATGCGTAGTATTCCATTGTGTGAATATACCACAATTTATTTATCCATTCATCTGTTGATGGACACCTTGGTTGCTTCCAGCTTTTTGCTATTGTAAACAGAGCTGCAATAAACATGGGTGTGCATATATCTGTTTGTGTAAAGGCTCTTATTTCTCTAGGATATATTCCAAGGAGTGGGATTGCTGGATAGTATGGTAGTTCTATTTCTAGTTTTTAAGGAAGTGCCAAATCGATTTCCAAAGTGGTTGTACCTTTTTTCATTTTCACCGGTAGTGTATAAGTGTTCCAGTCTCTCCACAACCTCTGCAACATTTATTGTGTTTTTGTATTAATGCCAGCCTTGTAGTGAGATGGAACCTCATTGTAGCTTTGATTTGCATTTAATTAATGGCTAATGATTGAGAGCTTTTCCCCATGTATCTGTTAGCAGCCTGAATGTCGTCTTTAGTGAAGTGCCTGTTCATATCCTTTGCCCATTTTTTAATTGTGTCATTTGTCTCTTTGTAGTTGAGTTTTAGCAGAATCATGTAGACTTTAGAGATCAGGTGCTGATCAGAAATGTCACAGCTAAAAACTTTTTCCCAGTCTGTAGGTAATGTTTGTACTTTTCTGATGAAGTCTTTGGATGAGCACAGGTGTTTGATTTTTAGGAGCTCTCGGTTTTCTAGTTTCTCTTCTGCATTGTTAATAATGTTTTGCACAGTGTTTATGCCATGTATTAGGGCTCCTAACCTTGTCCCTATTTTTTCTTCCATGATCTTTATTGTTTTAGAATTTATAATTAGGTCTTTGATCCATTTTGAGTTAGCTTTTGTGCAAGGTGTGAGGTATGGGTCTTGTTTCCTTTTTTGGCAATGGCTATCCAGTTATGCAAGTACCATTTGTTAAAGAGGCTATCTTTTCCCCATTTAACTGACTTTGGACCTTTGTCAAATATCAACTGCTCATATGTGGGTGGATTTATGTCTGGATTCTTAATTCTGTTCCATTGGTCTGTGTATCTGTTGTTTTACCAGTACCACGCTGTTTTGACTACTGTGGCAGTATAATAGGTTCTAAAATCAGGTGGAGTGAGGCTTCCCACTTTGTTCTTTTTCGGTAATGCTTTACTTATCTGGGGTCTCTTGCCCTTCCGTATGACGTTGCTGATTTTTTTCTCCATCTCATTAAAAAATGTCAGAATTGGGATCGAAATTGCATTGTATCTATAGACTGCTTTTGGGAGTTAAGTCTTCCTACCCATGAGCAAGGTATGTTTTTCCACTTACGTAGGTCTCATTTGATTTGTTGCAGTAGTGTTTCGTAGTTTTCTTTGTATAGGTCTTGTACATCTCTGGTAAGATTTATTCCTAAGTATGTTTTCTTCTTTGGGCTAATGTAAATGGTATTGATTTGGTGATTTCCTCTTCCATGTTCTTTTTAGTGTTGTATAGGAATCCAACTAATTTTTGTATGTTTATCTTGTATCCTGATACTCTGCTGAACTCTTCTATTAGTTTCAGTAGCTTCCTTGAGAATCCCTTAGGATTTTGTGTTTATAAGACCCTGTCATCGGCAAATATAAATACTTTTATTTCTTCCTGACCAATCTGGATGCCTTTATTTTTTTATCTCGCCTAACAGCTCTGGCTAGGACCTGCAGCACAATGTTGAATAAGAGTGGCGATAAGGGGCATCCTTGTCTGGTTCCTTTTCTCAAGGGGAATGCTTTTAGAATCTCTCCATTTAGGATGATGTTGGCAGCTGGCTTTGTATAAATGCCCTTTATTATGTTGAGGAATTTTCCTTCTATTCCTGTTTTGCTGAGAGTTTTTATCACGAATGGGTGTTAGACTTTGTCAAATGCCTTTTCTGCATCAACTGATATAATCTTGTGGTTCTTGTCTTTTGTTTTATTTATATGGTGGCTTACATTAATTGTTTTTCTACTGTTGAAACATCCCTGCACATCTGATATGAATCCCACTTGTTCATGGTGAATTATTTTTTTGATATGTTGTTGAATTCTGTTGGCTAGAATTTTGTTGAGGATTTTTGCATCTAAGTTCATGAGGGATCTAGGTCTGTAATTTTCTTTTTTTGTGGTGTCTTTACCTGGTTTTGTTATCAGGCACATGGTGGCTGCATAGAACGAGCTTGGGAGTATTCCATCCTTTTCTATGCTCTGAAATGACTTTAGTAGTAGTGATGTTACCTCTTGTTTGAAAGCCTGGTAGAACTCTAAAGTGAAGCAGTCCTGGCCAGGGCTTTTGTTTGTTGTTGTTGGGAGTTTTTTGATTACCTCTCCAGTCTCTGCTTTTGTTATGGGTCTATTTAGTTGTTCTACCTCTGTGTGTTAGTTTATATAGGTAGTGTGTTTCTAGGAATTCATCCATTTCTCCTAGGTTTTCAATTTGTTAGAGTACAATTTTTTGTAGTAATCTGACATGATTCTTTTAAGTTCAGTTGGGCCTGTTGTAATATTTCTTATTTGGGTTATTTGCTTCCTCTCCTATTTTAATTTTGTCAGTTTGGCCAATGTTTTATCAAGTTTGTTAATTTTTTCAAAGAACCAGCTTTTGGTCTTGTGAATTCTTTCTATCATTTTTCTGTTTTCTACTTCATTTAATTCTGCTCTAATTTTTATTATTTGCTTTCTTCAGGTGTCTGAGAGTTTCTTTTGTTGGTCTCTTTCTATTTGTTCAAGTTGTAGGGATAACTCATTTTGGCCCTTTCTTCTTTTTGGATGTGTGCATTTATTGAAATCAATCGACCTCTGAGCACTCTTTTCGTTGTGTCCCAAAGACTCTGATAGGAAGTGTTTTCATTCTATTGGATTCTATGAATTTCTTTATTCCATCTTTAAGGTCTTCTATAATCTAGTCTTTTTTGAGATGATTTTGTTCTGTTTCCAAGTTTTTCACTTCTTTCCCCTGCTTTTTCTGTTATTGATTTCCACTTTTATGGCCTTTTGGTCAGAGAAGATGCTTTGTAATATTTCAATGTTTTGGATTCTGCTAAGGTTTGCTTTATGACCTAATATGTGGTCTATTCTAGAGAATGTTCCATGTGCACTAGAAAAGAAGGTTTACTTTGATGTTTTTTAGTGGCATGGTCCTTATATGTCTATGAGATCAAGTTGGTTGATTTTGTCATTTAGATTTTCTGTGTCTTTATTGAACTTCTTTCTGGCTGTCCTGTCCTTCACCAAAAGTGGTGTGTTGAAGTCTCCTACTATAATTGTGGAGCTGTCTATCTCACTTTTCAATGCTGTTCGAGTTTGTTTTATGTATCTTGCAGCCCTGTCACTGGGTGCATAAATATTTAATATGGTCATATCTTCCTGGTAAACTGTCCCTTTAATCAGTACATAGAGGTCTTCTTCATCCTTTGCAGTGGATTTGACTTTAATGTCTATTTTTTCAGAAATTAATATTGCCACTCCTGCTCGTTTTTCGTTGTTCTTTGCTTGACATATTTTTTTCCATTCTTTGAGTTTTAGTTTGTTTGTGTCTCTGAGCCTAAGGTGTGTCTCTTGTAGGCAGCATATCGCTGGATTATGTTTTTTTTTTCCCTATCTTCAACTCTTTGTCTCCTTATTGGTGCATTTGGTGCATTTACATTCAGCGTAATTATAGATAGATATGAGTTTAGTGCTGTTATTTTGATGCCTTTTTGTGCTTGTTGTTGACAATTTCATTTTTCTGCTTACTTTTTTGTGGTGAGAATTTTTTCTTTGTAAATTGTGCGTTCCTCTTTTTCATTGTAGTTTAATTTGTTTTTGCTGAGTCTTTATGTTTATCTTGGTTTTTATTTTGTAGTATGGAATTGTTTTCTTCTTTTTGGTTACCTTAATATTTAGCCTTATTTTTCTAAGTATAAACCTAACTTGTATCTCCCTATATTGCCTAGAATTTGTGTCCATGTGGAAGGTCTATACCTCCTGTATTTATTTTTTTAGTCCCTCTTTATTGATTGTTGTCATCTTTTACGTAATAACGTCTGTGATTTCCTCTTTTGAGCACTTTTTTTAATCTTATTTTATTTTTGTGATTTACTGAGTTGATATCAGGATGCTCTGTTATGTGTCCTTGTGTTGTGTTGATACCTGATATTATTGATTTTCTAACCAAAGAATTTCTTTTAGTAATTCTTGTAGCTTTGGTTTGTTTTTTGCAAATTCTCTAAGTTTGTGTTTATCTGTGAAAGACCTAATTTTGCCCTCATATTTGAGAGGGAGTTTTACTGGGTATATTATTCTTGGCTGACAATTTTTCTGTTCATTGCTCTCTATATGTCATCCCTTTGCCTTCTTGCCTGCATGGTTTCTGCCAGGTAGTCCAAACTTATTCTTATTGATTCTCCTTTGTTGGTGACTTTCCATTTATCCCTGGCTGCTTTTAAAATTTTCACTTTATCTTTGGTTTTGGCAAGTTCGATAATAATATGTCTTCATGATTTTCTTTTGGGATCTACCTTGTATGGGGTTCAATGAGCATCTTGGATAGATATTCTTTCATCTTTCATGATGTCAGGGAAGTTTTCTCCCAACAAATCTTCAACAATTCTTTCTGTGTTTTCTGTTATCCTCCCTGTTCTGGAATTCCAATCACAAACATTATTCTTCTTGATAGGGTCCCACATGATTCTTAGGGTTTCTCATTTTTTTTAATTCTTTTATCTGATTTTTCTTCAGCTATATTGGTGCCAAGTGCCTTATCCTTGATCTCCGCAGTTCTGCATTCCAGTTCCTCAATTCTGCCCCTCTGACTTCCTATTGAGTTGTCTAATTCTGTTATTTTATTGTTAATCTTTTGAATTTCTGAATGCTGTCTCTCTATGGATTCTTTCAGCTTATTAAAGTTTTCATTATTTTCTTGAATAATCTTTTTAATTTCTTCAATTGCTTTATCAGTGTGTTCCTTGGCTTTTTCTGTACATTGCCTGATTTCATTTCTGATGTCATCCCTAATGTCTTGATGCATTCTGTATATTAGTCTTTTGTATTCCACATCTGGCAATTTCAGGAATATATTTTTATCCTCGAGAGATCTTGATTCTCTGTTTTGGTGTTTGTAGAAGCAATCATGGTCTGCTTCTTTATGTGATTTGATATTGACTGCTGTCTCTGAGCCATCTATATAAAAAAAAAAAGTTGTAATAATTTATTTCATATTTGCTCACTGAGTCCTATCTTCTTATTTTGTTTGTTTCAGAATACCTAGATAGGCTACTAGAGTGTGCTAGCTTGATTACTGGAGTCTTTGAAGCACTAAAGTCCTGTTACCAGATGGTTAGAGCTGTTACCAGTTATATAAGCCTATGAGTCCATTCACTATTCTTGAATAGAATCACCTCAGGTGTCCTGATAGTCAGTCATCTAGTGTGCGGCATAGGCTCTCAACTAGTATCTCAGAGGAGTAGTGGTGATGGTTGTATGCACTGGTTTCTGGTAGCAGCAGGGCATCACACTCTGAGGAGGACAGGGTGCTGACAGCCTTCCCCCAAGTACCAGTAAGGAAGAAGTGTCTCTGTTCTCTAGAGTGCTCTGGTGGGTGGGCTCTGTAGCTGTACCTTAGGCACCCAATGCTTATACCTGTAAAGACTGGTAGGCACCACTATCCACAGACCCTTTTTGCGGGTCACCTGGTGGCATAGTGGTTAAGTGCTAGGGCTGCTAACCAAAGGGTTGGCAGTTCAAATCTGCCAGGTGCTGCTTGGAAACTCTATGGGGCAGTTCTACTCTGTCCTATAGGGTTGTTATGAGTTGGAATCAGCTTGATTGCACTGGGTTTGGTTCTTAGTTTTGGTTTGAGGTGGTGTGGATGGAGCCACAGTCCTCAGGTCCCTGCTGTGGGTAGGTGAGGGCTCTGTTTGATAGGTAGAGTGGTATCACACCTCCTAAACCTGCCTCTCCACCTCTCATCTGAAACAATTGTAGTCAGACCTCTAACATATTTGCCTTTGCATTATAATAGCCAGCTGGTTCCATGTAGGGGTGAAATTCAAAGTCTGTGGATCTCTTATGCCTGGCCTGGAGCTGTTTTTGCTCTGATCTTCCAGTTTAGGGAACTTGGAAAAGTATTTTCCCCTGTTTGTTAATTTGCTACTTCTCCCAGGACAGAAGAATGGGTCAGAAAAAGCATGACATTTCTATTTCAGGCCAATGGAATTCAAATGTTAATGAAGCCGGCTGGGGCAGGGAGGGGAGGGATCAGATAGATAGGAAAGAGTAGAGTAGTAAAGTAGACAAAATCACTTATCTTGTGTCAAGAGCGCTATTTTATCTCAGATTCCAGAGGCTTGTGTAGCCTGTGTGTGCTGGCTAGGTTCCCGTCCAGATTGTCCCAGGGGGTTAGGGCTGCATCCCATGCTTGCCATGTCTCAGGAAACCACCATGAGACCCACCACATTCTCACCAAAGAATAGCACCAAGGAATTGGAGCTGAGGCACTGCATGGGCTCAGCAACTAGTAGCTGCTTCTGCATGGTCTCTCTCTCCCCTGTCGCTCAGGTCTATTCCTTTGTTCTGTGTTTCAAAGTCAGGGTTAGTAGATTGTCATATATGTAATCGGTTCACTTGTTTTTTTAGGTCTTTGTTGCAAAGGGTTAAGGGGAAGCGTCTGCCTAGTCAGCCATCTTGGCCCTCCACTTTTCTCATTGTAGTTTTGATTTGCATTTTTCTAATGGTTAATGATCGGGAGCATTTCTTGATGTGTCTGTTAGCCACCTGAATGTCTTCTTTGGTGAAGTGACTGTTCATAGCCTTTGCCCATTTTTTTTAATTGTGCTTTAAGTGAAAGTTTACAAATCAAGTCAGTCTCTCATACAAAAACTTATATACACTTTGCTGTATGCTCTCCCTCTAATGAGACAGCACACTCCTTCTCTCCACCCTGTATTCCCCATTTCCATTCAGCCAGCTTCTGTCTCCCCTGCAATCCCATCCACACTCCAGACAGGAGCTGTGCACATAGTCTTATGTGTCTTTTTGAGCCAAGAAGCTCACTCCTCACCAGCATCATTTTCTATCTTATAGTCCAGTCCAATCCTTGTCTGAAGAGTTGGCTTTGGGAATGGTTCCAGTCTTGGACTAAAAGAAGGTCTGGAACCAGGACCTGTGGTGTCCTTCTAGTCTCAGTCAGACCATTAAGTCTGGCCTTTTTACAGGAATTTGAGGCCTGCGTCTCACTGCTCTCCTTCTCCATAGGGATTCTCTGTTGTGTTCCCTGTCAGGGCAGTCATAGGTGGTAGCCGGGTGCCATCTAGGTCTTCTGGTCTCAGTCAGATGTAGTCTCTGATTTATGTGGCCTTTTCTGTCTCTTGCCTGTGCCCATTTTTTATTTGGATTATTTGTCTTTTTGTTGCTGAGGTATTGAAGTATTTTATAGATTTTAGAGATTAGACCTTTGTTGGATGTCATAGCCAGCTTTTTTTTCTAGTCTGTATGTTCTCTTTTTACTCTTTTGATGATGTCTTTTGATGAACATAAGTGTTTAATTTTTAGGAGCTTCTGGTTATCTAGTTTTAGTCTCTCCTTCACTACTTGATTTTTCCTTCCCTACACATATGTTTTTTTCCCCCTTTCCTACCTTTAATTGCCATCGATTGTGGAAAAAATAGTTTACTCTCGTTGTCTACCTCCTCTCCTTCACTTCCACCATAACCTATTGCAAAATGGCTTCATAGTCAATTTCTTGAAGGACCTTATTTAGCTTTCACTGTCCTTAGATGCTCTGTTGGATTAGCTATGTTGAAACTATACACCCCTTTCTCTTTCTTTCTTGTAAATTTTTCCTCCCCTAAATTGTATGCAACTGTATTCCTTCGTTATCTTTTCATATGATCTAAATCATGGGCAGGCATAAAATTCAGATTGCGTAGATCAAAGGCTTACCCCATAACTGACTGTCATGTGAAGTAGCACAAGTTGCTTCTCCTCATGCTTTGATTCTCTCTTCTAGGCTAAGGTCTTATCTTACAGCAGTCAATCTGTCATTGTTGTTAAAGAAGGAGTATACATTAACTGAATGTTTTTTTCTCAAATCAAGCCACATCTGAAAGAAAATCCTCAAGCAATAAGTTTGAATAGATAGTTATTATTTTTTTGAAAATCAATGTAGAACAATACGTGTATTACCTGCATTGATCCTCATAGGGTTATATATTGGTGATCAAATAAGGGAATGTATGTGAAACTAGGAGCCCTGGGGGCACAGTGGTTAAAGAGCTCAGCTACTAACTGAAAGGTCAGTGGTTCAAGCCCAACAGCCACTCCAAGGGAGAAAGATGTGGCAGTCTGCTTCTGTAATGTTTCATCTTTGGAAACCCCATGGAAGAGCTTTACTCTCTCCTATAGGTTTGCTATGAATCAGAATTGACTCAGAAGAAATAGTTTTGGTTTTGTTTTTTTATGTGAAAATAAAATACACTAAATAGGCACGTTTTTATTCAGTAATCAATGAATATTTGAACACCTGTTGCCATGGATTGTATTGTGTCCCCCAAAAATATCTATAAAATATCCTAGGCCATTATTTCCAGTATTGTGTGATTGTCTACCAGTTTGTCATCTGACTTGATTTTCCTATGTGTTATAAATCCTACCTCTGTGATGTTAATGAGGTGGGATTATCAGCAGCTATGTTAATGAAGCAAGACTCAATCTACAAGATTAGTTTGTGACTTAAAACAATCTTTTTGAGATATAAAAGAGAGAAGTGAGCAGGGAGACATGGGGACCTCATACCACCAAGAAAGCAATGCCGGGAGTGGAGCATGTCCTTTGTCTCTGAGGTTCCTGTGCTGAGAGGCTCCTAGACCAAAGGATGATTGATGACAAGACCATCCTCTAGAACAGACAGAGAAAGAAAGCCATTCTCTGGACTTGGCTCCCTGAATTTGGACTTCTAGCCTACCAGACTGTAAGAGAATAAATCTCTGTTTGTTAAAGCCATCCACTTATGGTATTTCTGTTACAATAGCACTAGGTGACTAGGACACCTGCTAAGTACCATAAACTGTGTCAGGTGCCTAGATGTACAAAGGTAAGTAAAACATGTAATATAGTAGATATTAACATTAACTTACGCATTCTGTCATTTAACTGGCTCTACTAGAATTTAAAGGAGGCTGGGTGGTACAAGAGATTTTCTATCAGCAGCTAACCTAAACGTTGGTGGTTCAAACCCACCAGTGTCTTCAGAGAAGAAAGACCTGGTGAACTGCTTCTGTAAAGATTACAGCCAAGAAAGCACTATGGAGCAGCTCTACTCTGTAACACCTGGGGTTACCATTTGTCAGAATCAACACCACTGCATAAGTGTTCAAAAATTCCACTCGAAAATTTTGAATATACAGTTTACTGAGACATGAAATTTCCTGTTGTGATGCAGAAATCATTCCAAATCCCTAAAGTAATAGCTTTAAAGCTTGAAATTCACACTAATTCATATGTTATATCTTTTTATCCATTTGTCCCAGAATCCCTTAATCTAATTTATCATTATAGGGAGATTTTTATTTTATACTGGAAACCGAAACCTAATAAGTGTACATTCATTTCAGAGAGGTATACATTGACTAAAGTCATACTACAGACTGAAAATCTTACATCACACTCTTTCCTAAGAGCAATCTTTGGGAAGGAGTAGGTCCTTAGCATCACCAGCATTTAGTATAGGAAATACTACACGTGTTTGTTATTAATGTTGTTACGCAAATGTGCACAGATATGAAAACAGGATATTTAGATTGGTTTGATGACCTCAGAAAGAAAACTGAGGAAGGAGAGCTAAGTCTTCTACTATGAGAGCCAATTCATAATGCATTTCTTGTGCATAGTAGTTTTGATGAAAATGTAAATCTACATTTTAATATACAGAATGTGCAATGGGAAATACATTGCAAGAAATGCTACATTAGCCTATTCGTTTTATGTAAAGTCATATCCTTTTTTCTTTTATTTTAATATCATTCAAAATATTTATGAATCTGCTTAAAATTACCTCCTCCTTGGTGTATTGAGATGTTCTACATGGTTTATGATATAATTTTCCTTTTCTTCTGTGTTTTCCGCACTTACTCATTACATTTTTGCCAGAATTTCATTATGACCTCTGATTACTGTGAGGGCATCAGACAAGTTACTTCTTGTGTCAACATGGAATTTTATTTCATTCTGTTTTATTTCTTGTGTTACCAATGTGCTTTTAAAAAATAATTTTTAGGGAGCCAAGATGGCGGACTAGGCAGACTCTACCTCGGATCCCTCTTACAACAAAGACACGGAAAAACAAGTGAATCGATCACATACATAACAATCTACGAACCCTGAACAACAAACACAGATTTAGAGACGGAGAACGAACTAATACGGGAAGCAGCGATTGTTTCCAGAGCCTGGAGCCAGCGTACCAGTCAGGTACGGCACAAGCACAGAAACCTGCTCCACCCTCCCGAACTAACCCTGGGAGGGGGACCAGCAGGTTCTACGGGCGGCGTGGGACGCAGCCGGTAGGAGAAGTCCCTGGGAGGCAGTGACTGGTCTTGGAGCAGAAAGAGCAGCATCCGAGCCGGGGAACCGTCCCGCAGGGATTTGGACTGGACGCAGGTACGCCATAAACACAGAGAGTTGCTCCACCCCCCTGAACTAACCCCGGGAAGGGGACCAGCCGGTTCTACGGGCGGCGTGGAATGCAGCCGGTAGGAGAAGTCCCCGGGAGGCAGCGACTGGTATTGGAGCGGGGAGAACAGCGTCCCAGCCGGGACACTCGGTCACGGCACGAGCACGGGTACCTGCTCCACCAATCTGAACTAACCCCGGGAGGAGGCCCAACTGGTTCTCGGAGGCGGCACGGCCAAGCGGCTGGAGGGACAAGAAGTCCCCAGGAGGCAGCGACTGATTTTGGAGTCGAGAGTGCACCGTCCCAGTAGGGGAGCCTTGACGCTGGGCGTGGGGCTGCAAGTGGAGGATCTGACCGTGACTCCAGCAGGCCAGACCCCCCGGGGACAATCTCCACACAGCCAGCACACATAGGCGACGCGCCCGCGGGAATCTCAGATATACTAGTCATTCCAAGCAAGACAAGCAACTCTGGCTATATTCTGAGGTGCTACTCTCCTATCTCTCTGTTCCCTCCCCCACCCTCCCCAGGCGGCTTCATTAACATCTGAATAGCCTGAGCCAGAGGGAGAATTCTGATAGGGATCTGACTGCATTTTTTTTTAGTGGATTTTCTGGAAAAACTAGTTTCCCAGTGATGGCTCGGAGACAACAATCCATATCAAACCACTTAAAGAAGCAGACCGTGACAGCTTCTCCAACCCCCCAAACAAAAGAATCAAAACATTTCCCAAATGAAGATACAATCTTGGAATTATCAGATACAGAATATAAAAAACTAATTTACAGAATGCTTAATGATATCACAAATGAAATTAGGATAACTGCAGAAAAAGCCAAGGAACACACTGATAAAACTGTTGAAGAACTCAAAAAGATTATTCAAGAACATAGTGGAAAAATTAATAAGTTGCAAGAATCCATAGAGAGACAACATGTAGAAATCCAAAAGATTAACAATAAAATTACAGAATTAGACAATGCAATAGGAAGTCAGAGGAGCAGACTCGAGCAATTAGAATGCAGACTGGGACATCTGGAGGACCAGGGAATCAACACCAACATAGCTAAAAAAAAATCAGATAAAAGAATTAAAAGAAATGAAGAAACCCTAAGAATTATGTGGGACTCTATCAAGAAGGATAACCTGCGGGTGATTGGAGTCCCAGAACAGGGAGGGGGGACAGAAAACACAGAGAAAATAGTTGAAGAACTCCTGACACAAAACTTCCCTGACATCATGAAAGACGAAAGGATAGCTATCCAAGATGCTCATCGAACCCCATTTAAGATTGATCCAAAAAGAAAAACACCAAGACATATTATCATCAAACTCACCAAAACCAAAGATAAAGAGAAAATTTTAAAAGCAGCCAGGGAGGAAAGAAAGGTTTCCTTCAAGGGAGAATCAATAAGAATAAGTTCAGACTACTCAGCAGAAACCATGCAGGCAAGAAGGGAATGGGACGACATATACAGAACACTGAAGGAGAAAAACTGCCAGCCAAGGATCATATATCCAGCAAAACTCTCTCTCAAATATGAAGGCGAAATTAAGATATTTACAGACAAACACAAGTTTAGAGAATTTGCAAAAACCAAACCAAAGCTACAAGAAATACTAAAGGATATTGTTTGGTCAGAGAACCAATAATATCAGATATCAGCACAACACAAGGTCACAAAACAGAATGTCCTGATATCAACTCAAATAGGGAAATCACAAAACAAACAAATTAAGATTAATTAAAATAAATAAATAAAAATACACATAACAGGGAATCATGGAAGTCAATAGGTAAAAGATCACAATAATCAAAAAGAGGGACTAAATACAGGAGACATTGAACTGCCATATGGAGAGTGATACAAGGCGATATAGAACAATACAAGTTAGGTTTTTACTTAGAAAAATAGGGGTAGATAATAAGATAACCACAAAAAGGTATAACAACTCTATAACTCAAGATAAAAACCAAGAAAACCGTAACGACTCAACTAACATAAAGTCAAGCACTATGAAAATGAGGATCTCACAATTTACTAAGAAAAACGCCTCAGCACAAAAAAGTATGTGGAAAAATGAAATTGTCAACAACACACATAAAAAGGCATCAAAATGACAGCACTAAAAACTTATTTATCTATAATTACCCTGAATGTAAATGGACTAAATGCACCAATAAAGAGACAGAGAGTCACAGACTGGATAAAGAAACACGATCCATCTATATGCTGCCTACAAGAGACACACCTTAGACTTAGAGACACAAACAAACTAAAACTCAAAGGATGGAAAAAAGTATATCAAGCAAACAATAAGCAAAAAAGAAGAGGAGTAGCAATATTAATTTCTGACAAAATAGACTTTAGACTTAAATCCACCACAAAGGATAAAGAAGGACACTATATAATGATAAAAGGGACAATTGATCAGGAACACATATCCATATTAAATATTTATGCACCCAATGACAGGGCTGCAAGACACATAAATCAAATTTTAACAGAATTGAAAAGCGAGATAGATACTTTCACAATTATAGTAGGAGAGTTCAACACACCACTTTCGGAGAAGGACAGGGCATCCAGTAAGAAGCTCAATAGAGACACGGAAGATCTAATTACAACAATCAACCAACTTGACCTCATTGACTTATACAGAACTCTCCACCCAACTGCTGCAAAATATACCTTTTTTTCTACCGCACATGGAACATTCTCTAGAATAGACCACATATTAGGTCATAAAACAAACCTTTGCAGAGTCCAAAACATCGAAATATTACAAAGCACCTTCTCAGACCACAAGGCAATAAAACTAGAGATCAATAACAGAAAAACGAGGGAAAAGAAATCAATTACTTGGAAAATGAACAATACCCTCCTGAAAAAAGACTGGCTTATAGAAGACATCAAGGAGGGAATAAGGAAATTCATAGAATGCAACCAGAATGAAAATACTTCCTATCAAAACCTCAGGGACACAGCAAAAGCAGTGCTCAGAGGCCAATTTATATCGATAAATGCACACATACAAAAAGAAGAAAGAGCCAAAATCAGAGAACTGTCCCTACAACTTGAACAAATAAAAAGTGAGCAACAAAAGAATCCATCAGGCACCAGAAGAAAACAAATAATAAAAATTAGAGCTGAACTAAATGAATTAGAGAACAGAAAAACAATCAAAAGAATTAACAAAGCCAAAAGCTGGTTCTTTGAAAAAATTAACAAAATTGATAAACCATTGGCTAGACTGACTAAAGAAATACAGGAAAGGAAATAAATAACCCGAATAAGAAATGAGAAGGACCACATCACAACAGAACCAATTGAAATTAAAAGAATCATTTCAGATTATTATGAAAAATTATACTGTAACAAATTTGCAAACCTAGAAGAAATGGATGAATTCCTGGAAAAACACTACCGACCTAAACTAACACATTCAGAAGTAGAACAACTAAATAGACCCATAACAAAAAAAGAGATTGAAACGGTAATCAAAAAACTCCCAACAAAAAAAAGCCCTGGCCCGGATGGCTTCACTGCAGAGTTCTACCAAACTTTCAGAGAAGAGTTAACACCACTACTACTAAAGGTATTCCAAAGCATAGAAAATGACGGAATACTAACTACCCAACTCATTCTATGAAGCCACCATCTCCCTGATACCAAAACCAGGTAAAGACATTACAAAAAAAGAAAATTATAGACCTATATCCCTCATGAACATTGATGCAAAAATCCTCAACAAAATTCTAGCCAATAGAATCCAACAACACATCAAAAAAATAATTCATCCTGATCAAGTGGGATTTATACCAGGTATGCAAGGCTGGTTTAATATCAGAAAAACCATTAATGTAATCCATCACATAAATAAAACAAAAGACAAAAACCACATGATCTTATCAATTGATGCAGAAAAGGCATTTGACAAAGTCCAACACCCATTCATGATAAAAACTCTTACCAAAATAGGAATTGAAGGAAAATTCCTCAACATAATAAAGGGCATCTATGTAAAGCCAATAGCCAACATCACTCTAAACGGAGAGAACCTGAAAGCATTTCCCTTGAGAACGGGAACCAGACAAGGATGCCCTTTATCACCGCTCTTATTCAACATCGTGTTGGAAGTCTTAGCCAGGGCAATTAGGCTAGACAAAGAAATAAAAGGTATCCGGATTGGCAGGGAAGAAGTAAAGTTATCACTATTTGCAGATGACATGATTATATACACAGAAAACCCTAAGGAATCCTCCAGAAAACTACTGAAACTAATAGAAGAGTTTGGCAGAGTCTCAGGTTATAAAATAAACATACAAAAATCACTTGGATTCCTCTACATCAACAAAAAGAACACCGAAGAGGAAATAACCAAATCAATACCATTCACAGTAGCCCCCAAGAAGATAAGATACTTAGGAATAAATCTTACCAAGGATGTAAAAGACCTATACAAAGAAAACTACAAAGCTCTGCTACAAGAAATTCAAAAGGACATACTTAAGTGGAAAAACATACCTTGCTCATGGATAGGAAGACTTAACATAGTAAAAATGTCTATTCTACCAAAAGCCATCTATACATTTAACGCACTTCCGATCCAAATTCCAATGTCATATTTTAAGGGGATAGAGAAACAAATCACCAATTTCATATGGAAGGGAAAGAAGCCCCGGATAAGCAAAGCACTACTGAAAAAGAAGAAGAAAGTGGGAGGCCTCACCTTACCTGACTTCAGAACCTATTATACAGCCACAGTAGTCAAAACAGCCTGGTATTGGTACAACAACAGACACATAGACCAATGGAACAGAATTGAGAACCCAGTCATAGATCCATCCACGTATGAGCAGCTGATATTTGACAAAGGACCAGTGTCAATTAACTGGGGAAAAGATAGCCTTTTTAACAAATGGTGCTGGCATAACTGGATATCCATTTGCAAAAAAATGAAACAGGACCCATACCTCACACCATGCACAAAAACTAACTCCAAGTGGATCAAAGACCTAAACATAAAGACTAAAACGATAAAGATCATGGAAGAAAAAATTGGGACAACCCTAGGAGCCCTAATACAAGGTATAAACAGAATACAAAACATTACCAAAAATGATGAAGAGAAACCCTAAAAATCAAACACCTATGCTCATCTAAAGACTTCTCCAAAAGAGTAAAAAGACCACCTACAGATTGGGAAAGAATTTTCAGCTATGACATCTCCGACCAGTGCCTGATCTCTAAAATCTACATGATTCTGTCAAAACTCAACCACAAAAAGACAAACAACCCAATGAAGAAGTGGGCAAAGGATATGAACACACATTTCACTAAAGAAGATATTCAGGCAGCCAACAGATACATGAGAAAATGCTCTCGATCATTAGCCATTAGAGAAATGCAAATTAAAACTACGATGAGATTCCATCTCACACCAGCAAGGCTGGCATGAATCCAAAAAACACAAAATAATAAATGTTGGAGAGGCTGCGGAGAGATTGGAACTCTCATACACTGCTGGTGGGAATGTAAAATGGTACAACCACTTTGGAAATCTATCTGGCGTTATCTTAAACAGTTAGAAATAGAACTACCATACAACCCAGAAATCCCACTCCTAGGAATATACCCTAGAGATACAAGAGCCTTCATACAAACAGATATATGCACACCCATGTTTATTGCAGCTCTGTTTACAATAGCAAAAAGTTGGAAGCAACCAAGGTGTCCATCAACGGATGAATGGGTAAATAAATTGTGGTATATTCACACAATGGAATACTACGCATCGATAAAGAACAGTGACGAATCTCTGAAACATTTCATAACATGGAGGAACCTGGAAGGCATTATGCTGAGCAAAATTAGTCAGAGGCAAAAGGACAAATATTGTATAAGACCACTATTATAAGATCTTGAGAAATAGTAAACCTGAGAAGAACACATACTTTTGTGGTTACGAGGGGGGGAGTGAGGGAGGGTGGGAGAGGGTTTTTTATTGATTAATCAGTAGATAAGAACTGCTTTAGGTGAAGGGAAAGACAACACTCAATACATGGAAGGTCAGCTCAATTGGACTGGACCAAAAGCAAAGAAGTTTCCGGGATAAAATGAATGCTTCAAAGGTCAGCGGAGCAAGCGCGGGGGTCTGGGGAACATGGTTTGCGGGGACTTCTAAGTCAATTGGCAAAATAATTCTATTATGAAATCATTCTGCATCCCACTTTGAAATGTGGCGTCTGGGGTCTTAAATGCTAACAAGCGGCCATCTAAGATGCAGCAATTGGTCTCAACCCACCTGGAGCAAAGGAAAATGAAGAACGCCAAGGCCACACGACAACTAAGAGCCCAAGAGACAGAAAGGGCCACATGAACCAGAGACCTACATCACCCTGAGACCAGAAGAACTAGTTGGTGCCCGGCCACAATCGATGACTGCCCTGACAGGGAGCACAGCAGAGGACCCCTGGGGGAGCAGGAGATCAGTGGGATGCAGACCCCAAATTCTCATAAAAAGACCAAACTTAATGGTCTGACTGAGACTGGAGGAATCCCGGCGGCCATGCTCCCCAGACCTTCGGTTGACACAGGACAGGAACCATCCCCGAAGACAACTCATCAGAAATGAAAGGGACTGGTCAGCGGGTGGGAGAGAGACGCTGATGAAGAGTGAGCTAATTATATCAGGTGGACACTTGAGATTGTGTTGGCAACTCTTGTCTGGAGGGGGGATGGGAGGATAGAGAGAGAGGGAAGCCGGCAAAATTGTCAAGAAAGGAGAGACTGAAAGGGCTGACTCAAGAGGGGGAGAGCAAGTGGGAGTAGGGAGTGAGATGTATGTAAACTTATATGTGACAGACTGATTGGATTTGTAAACGTTCACTTGAAGCTTAATAAAAGTTATTAAAAAAAATTAAAATAAAATAAAATAAATAATTTTTATTGTGCTTTAAGTGAAAGTTTACAAATCCAGTCAGTCTCTCACACAAAAACCCATATACACCTTGCTACACACTCCCAGTTACACTCCCCCTAATAAGACAGCCGGCTCTCTCCCTCCACTCTCTGTTTTCATTTCCAATTCGCCAGCTTCTAACCCCCTCCACCCTCTCATCTCCCCTCCAGGCAGGCAGGAGATGCAAACATAGTCTCAAGTGCCCACCTAATCCAAGAAGCTCACTCCTCTCCAGCATCCCTTTCCAACCCATTGTCCAGTCTAATCCATGTCTAAAAAGTTGGCTTCGGGAATGGTTCCTGTCCTGGGCCAATAGAAGGTCTGGGGTCCATGACCACCAGGGTCCTTCTAGTCTCAGTCAGACCATTAAGTCTGGTCTTATGAGAATTTGGGGTCTGCATCCCACTGTTCTCCTGCTCCCTCAGGGGTTCTCTGTTGTGTTCCCTATCAGGGCAGTCATCGGTTATAGCCAGGCACCATCTAGTTCTTCTGGTCTCAGGATGATGTAGCCTCTGGTTCACGTGGCCCTTTCTGTCTCTTGAGCTGGTAATTGCCTTGTGTCCTTGGTGTTCTTCATTCTCCTTTGATCCATGTGGCTTGAGACCAATTGATGCATCTTAGATGGCTGCTTGCTAGTATTTAAGATGCCAGACGCCACTCTCCAAAGTCAGATGCAGAATGTTTTCTTAATAGATTATATGAGGCCAATTGACTTAGATTTCCACTGAAACCATGGTCCCCAGCATCCTGCCCCTGCTACGCTGGCCTTCAAAACATTCAGTTTATTCAGGAAACTTCTTTGCTTTTGGTTTAGTCCAATTGTGCTTACCTCCCCTGTATTGTGTACTGTCTTTCCCTTCACCTGAAGTAGTTCTTATCTACTATCTAATTAGTGAATGCTCCTCTCCCACCCTCTCGTAACCAGAAAAGAATGTCTACTTCTCAGTTTAAACTATTTCTCAAGTTCTTACAATAGTGGTCTCCTACAATATTTGTCCTTTTGCAACTGACTAACTTCACTCAGCATAATGCCTTCCAGGTTCCTCCATGTTATTAAATGTTTCACAGATTCCTCACTGTTCTTTATCAATGCGTAGTATTCCATTGTGTGAATATACCATAATTTATCCATTCTTCCATTGGTGGGCGCCTTGGTTGCTTCCATCTTTTTGCTATTGTAAACAGTGGTGCAATAAACAAGGGTGTGCATATAACTGTTTGTGTAAAGGCTCTTCTTTCTCTAGGATATATTCCAAGGAGTGGGATTGCTGGATCGTATGCTAGTTCTATTTCTATCTTCTTAAGGAAGCGCCAAATCGATTTCCAAACTGGTTATACCATTTGACATTCCCACTAGCAGTGTAGAAGTGTTCCAATCTCTCCACAGCCTCTCTAACATTTATTATTTTGTGTTTTTTGGATTAATGCCAGCCTTGTTGGAGTGAGATGAAATCTCATTGTAGTTTTGATCTGCATTTCTCTAATGGCTAATGATCGTGAACATTTCTTCATCTATCTGTTAGCTACCTGAATGTCTTCTTTAGTGAAGTGTCTATGCATATCTTTTGCCCATTTTCTAATGGGGTTATTTGTCTTTTTGCAGTTGAGTTTTTGCAGTATCATGTAGATTTTAGAGATGAGGTGCTGATCAGAAATGTCATAGCTAAAAACTTTTTTCCAGTCTGTAGGTAGTCTTTTTACTCTTTTGGTGAAGTCTTTGGATGAGCATAGGTGTTTGATTTTTAGGAGCTCCCAGTTATCTAGTTTTTCTTCTGCATTCTTTATAATGTTTTGTATACTGTTTATGCCATGTATTAGGGCTCCTAACTTTGTCCCTATTTTTTCTTCCATAATCTTTATCATTTTAGATTTCATATTTAGGTCTTTGATCCATTTTGAGTTAGTTTTTGTGCATGGTGTGAGGTATGGGTCTTGTTTCATTTTTTTGCAGATGGATATTCAGTTATACCAGCACCATTTATTCAAAAGACTGTCTTTTCCCCAGTTAACAATTTTGGGGCCTCTGTCAAATATCAACTGCTCATATGTGGATGGATTTATGTCTGGATTCTCAATTCTGTTCCATTGGTCTTTGCATCTGTTGTTGTACCAGTACCAGACTGTTTTGACTTGTGCAGAAGTATAATAGGTTCTAAAATCAAGTAAAGTAAGGCCTCCCACTTTGTTCTTCTTTTTAAGTAATGCCTTATTTATCCAAGGCCTCTTTCCCTCCCATATGAAGATGGTGATTTGTTTCTCCATCTCATTAAAGAATGTCGTTGGGATTTGGATTGGAATTGCATTAAATCTATAGATCACTTTTGGTAGAACAGACATTTTTATAATGTTAACCTTTCCTGTCCACAAGCAAGGTATATTCTTCCACTTATGCCTCCTTTGGTTTCTTGCAGAAGTGTACTGTAGTTTTCTTTGTATAAGTCTTTTACATCTCTGGTAAGATTTATTCCTAAGTATTTTATCTTCTTGGGGGCTACTGTAAATGGCATTGATTTGGTGATTTCCTCTTCGATGTTCTTTTTGTTGGTGTAGAGGAATCCAACTAATTTTTGTATGTTTATATGTACCCTGATCCTCTGCTGAACTCTTCTATTAGTTTCAGTAGTTTTCTGGAGGATTCCTTAGGGTTTTCTGTGTAAAAGATCATGTCTTCTGCAAATACAGATACTTTTACTTCCTCCTTGCCAATGTAGATACCCTTTATTTGTATATCGAACCTAATTGCTCTGGTTAGGACCTCCAACACAATGTTGAATAAGAGCAGTGATAAAGGGCACCCTTGTCTGGTTCTCGATCTCAATGGGAATGCTTTCAGGCTCTCTGTCTGCATTTAGGGTGATGCTGACTGTGGCCTTTGCATAAATGCCCTTTATTATGTTGAGGAATTTTCCTTCTATTCCTATTTGGCTAAGAGTTTTTATCATGAATGAGTGTTGAACTTTGTCAAATGCCTTTTCTGCATCAATTGATAAAATCATGTGATTCTTGTCTTTTGTTTTATTTATGTGGTGGATTACATTAATTGTTTTTCTAATGTTGAACCATCCCTGCATACCTGGTATGGATCCCACTTGGTCATGGTGAATAATGTTTTTGATATGTTGTTGAATTCTGTTGGCTAGAACTTAGTTGAGTATTTTTGCATCTACATTCATGAGGGATATAGGTTTATAATTATCTTTTCTTGTGGTGTCTTTACCTGGTTTTGGTATCAGGATATGATTGCTTCATAGAATGAGTTTGGTAGTATTCTCTCCTTTTCTGTGCTCTGAAATACCTTTAGTAGTGGTGTTAACTCTTCTCTGAAAGTTTGGTAGAACTCTGCTGTGGGGCTGTCCAGACCAAGGCTTTTTTTTGTTGGGATTTTTTTGATTACCTTTTCAATCTCTTCTTTTGTTATGGGTTTATTTAATTGTTCTATCTCGGTTTGAGTTCTTTTAGGTAGGTAGTGTGTTTCTAGAAATTCATCCATTTCTTCTAGGTTTTCAAATTTGTTTGAGTATAGTTTTTCATAATAATCTGATATGATTCTTTTAATTTCAGTTGGGTCTTTTGTAATATTGCCCCTCTCATTTCTCATTCAGGTTATTTGTTTCCTCCTGTTTTTCTTTTGTCAGTTTGGCCAATGGTTTATCACTTTTGTTGATTTTTTCAAAAAACCAGCTTTTGGTCTTGTTAATTCTTTCAGTTGTTTTTCGTTTTCTATTTCATTTAGTTCAGCTCTAATTTATTATTTGTTTTCTTCTGGTGTTTGTGCGTTTCTTTTGTTCCTATCTGTTCAAGTTGTAGGGATAATTCTTTGATTTTGCCCCTTTCTTCTTTTTGGATGTGTGCATTCATTGCTATAAATTGGCCTCTGAGCACCACTTTCGCTATGTCCCAAAGGTTCTGATAGGAAGTTTTTTTCATTCTCATTGGATTTTCTGAATTTCTTTATTCCATCCTTAATGTCTTCTATAATCCAGTCTTTTTTGAGCAGGGTATTGTTCAGTTTCCAAGTGTTTGATTTCTTTTCCCTGCTTTTCCTGTTATTGATTTCCACTTTTATGGCCTTATGGTCAGGAAGATGCTTTGTAATATTTCAGTGTTTTGGATTCTGCTAAGGGTTGCTTTATGACCTAATATGTGGTCTATTCTAGAGAACGTTCCATGTGCACTAGAAAAGAAAATGTACATGGTCGCTGTTGGGTGGAGTGTTCTGTGTATGTCTATGAGGTCAAGTTGGTTGACTGTGGCATTCAGATCTTCCATGTCTTTATTGAGCTTCTTTCTGGATGTCCTGTCCTTCACCAAAAGTGGTGTGTTTAAAGTCTCCTACCATTATTGTGGAGCTGTCTATCACACTTTTCAATGTTGAAAGAGTTTGTTTTATGTATCTTAAAGCCCTTTCATTGGGTGCATATATATTTGACATGGTTATTTCTTCTTGGTATATTGTCCCTTTAATCATTATATAGTGTCCTTTCTTATCCTTTATGATGGATTTAGCTTTAAAGACTATTTTGTCAGAAAGTAATATTGCCACTCCTGTTCTTTTTTGGTTGTTGTTTGCTTGATATATTTTTTTCCATCCTTTGAGTTTTAGTTTGTTTGTGTCTCTAAGTCTAAGGTGTGTCTCTTGTAGGTAGCATATAGATGGATCTTGTTTTTTAATTTGTTCTGCCACTCTCTGTCTCTTTATTGGTGCATTTAGTCCATTTACATTCAGGGAAGTTATGGATAGGCATGAACTTAGTGCGGTCATTTTGATGTCTTTTTTTATGTGTTGTTGACAGTTTCTTTTTCCCAGTTAGTTTTATGTGCTGAGTAGATTATATATTGTCCTTTCCCATATTTGTTGTTGTTGATTTTGTTTCTGCTGAGTCTCTATTTTTTTTCCTGTATTTTATTTTGATGAGTAGGATAGTTTGTCTCCTTTGTGGTTACATTATTATTTACCCCTATTTTTCTAAATTTAAACCTAACTTTTATTTCTTTGTATCGCCGTATCTTCCTCTCCATATGTAAGGTGTATGATTACATTTCTTAGTCTGTCTTAATTTTTTAATTTTGTCTTCTTTTATATAATAACATAGCTGTGACCCTGTTTTGAGCTTTTTTTTTTTTTAAATCTTGCTTTGTTTGTTTGATTTCCCTGTCCGGGTTGAGTTCTGATTACTCTGCCCAGTGTTCTTGTCTTCGGTTGACACCTGATATTATTGATTTTCTAACCAAAGAACTCCTTTTAGTATTTCTTGTAGTTTCGGTTTTGTTTTTATGAATTCCCTAAACTTGTGTTTATCTGGGAATGTCTTAATTTCACCTTCATATTTAAGAGACAGGTTTGTTGGATATATGATTCTTGCCAGGCAACTTTTTTCCTTCAATTTTTTAAATATGTCATCCCATTGCCTTCTTGCCTACATGGTTTCTGCCCAGTAGCCCGAGTTTATTCTTATTGGCTCTTCTTTGTAGGTGACTTTTCATTTATTCCTTGCTGCTCTTATAATTTTCTCTTTTATCTTTGGTTTTGGCAAGTTTGATTGTAATGTGTCTTGGTGACTTTCTTTTGACATCTACCTTATGTAGAGTTCGATGAGCATGTTGGATAGATATCTTCTCATCTTTCACAATAACAGGGAAGTTTTCTGCCAACAAATCTTCAACAATTTTCTCTGTATTTTCTGTTAACCCTCCCTGTCCTGGTACTCCAATCACTCGTAAGTTATTTCTCTTGTTACAGTCCCACATGATTCTTAAGGTTTCTTCACTTCTTTAAATTCTTTTGCCTGATTTTTCTGCAAATATATTAGTGCCAAGTGATTTATCTTTGAGTTCAGAAATTGTAGCTTCTACTTGTTTAATTCTGCTTCTCCGACTTTCTACTGAGTTGTCTAATTCTGTAATTTTATTGTTAATCTTCTGAATTTCTGATTGCTGTCTATGGATTTTTCCAGCTTATTAAACTTTTCATTATGTTCTTGAATAGTCTTTCTAATTTCTTCAGTTGCTTTATCTGTGTGTTCCTTGGCTTGTTCTGCATACTGCCTCATTTCCTTCCTGATGTCTTGAAGTGTTCTGTATATTAAACTTTTGTATTCTGCATCCGGTTATTCCAGGAATGCACTTTCATCTAAAAGACCCCTGGATTCTTTGTTTTGAGAGCCTGTTGAAGTGATCATGGTCTGTTCCTTTATGTGACTTGTTATTGACTGTTTTCTCTGAGCCATCTGTAAGTTATTGTATTAGTTTATGTTTGCTTACTGTGTAGTAGCTGCTCGCTTTGTTTTGTTTTGTTATACCCCTATGGGTTGCTTGAGTGAGCTATCTTGATTATTTTCACCTTTGGAGCTCTGGTGTCCTGTCCCCAGATGGCTAGAGCTGTTATCAGGTATATCAGTCTAGGAGTCCATTCAGTTTTCTTGTATGAATTCAGCTCAGGTTTACAGGTAGCTGATCACCAAGTGTGTGATACAAGCTCTGTCTTACAGTCTTAGAGGGGCAGGGGTGATTGGTTTATATACAGGTATCTGATTGCAGCAGGGGGTCACACTCTGAACAAGGCAGGGGGCTGAGGACTGACCCCCAAGTGTTTCTGAGGAAAACGCATCTCTGTTCCCTAGAGCATGCTGGTGGGTGGGTTCTGCAGAGGGACTATGGGCACCAAAAGTTTTTGGTTGTAAGGACTGGGAGGTACCAGTTTTCTTTGGACCTCTGTCGCGGGTGGCTGGGTGAGCTGAGTGGAGTTACCAGTCCTAAGGTCCCTGAGGTGGGTAGGTGAGGACCTTGTTTAATAGGCAAAGCAGTGTCAAATGTCAAACACCCACCTCTCCACCACACAGATGAAATGGTTGGAGTTTGCCAACAAGGGCCTATTCTCCCAAAATAGGCCCACACATGTCCATGTAGAAGGGAAAGGTGCTCAAGGTAAATGAACAGTTTATGCCTGGACAGGAGTAGCTTCTGTCCTGAGCTCCCCTGGTTAATGGAGCTAGCAAATTATCTTTTCCCCCCAATTGCAAATTTTTTCCTTCCCCAAGGCCAGGAGAATGGCTCTAGGTGCTCACTGAGGTCTATCTCAGGCCCAGGGATTCAGCTGCTGAAACCAGCTTGGGGTTGGGGAGGCACAGTAAAATATACGCAAGTACTTAGCTTTTGCTGAGAGCATCCTTATCCTCAGGTTCCTGAGGTGTGAGTAGGCTGTGTGGCTGGCTGCTTCTCCCTGAGGAAACTATGGCCGAATGGTAGTACCAGCCCGCCACCGCTGCCGCTGCTGCTCCAGGAATGGTGCCTGAGGGCTCCCTGTGATTCAGGTCCAGTATCTCCTCTCCACTTCTGAATGATCTCTTCCTCCCCCTGCCCCTCAGTTCGTTTTCTAAGCTTGTCTTTGATGCTCAGGGCTCCCAGCTTGTCACAAATATACTCGTTTCACTTGTTTTTTCGGGTCTTTGTTGTAAAGAGGGCTCGCCAGAAAAGTCTACCTATTCCGCCATCTTGGATCCACCTCGAGTACTTTTTTGTAATGAATGTTTGTTATGTCCTTTGTTTAATTCAGTATCTCTACTTTTAAGTAGGATAAACTTCAGATACACCTTTCTGCTTTATTGTTTTCTTCTTCTTTCCTCATTCTCTGCTTCCCCTTTTTTATCTCTTCCCAGATAGGAAGTGGGTTCATGGGGTACACAAGAATTTAACCAAAGAAGAATAATATGGATGACAAAATGCAATTAAAATGGATAAGGTACATTAATTCAATTTCCTTTTCTTCTCTCATATGTCAAAGTTGTGATTTATTGTCTAACTGCAGAATATCGTCTAAGATAACTATTTTTACTTTCTACTCCAAAACACAGAAAAAAGACCCTTGACAGGTTTGGGGTAAAAATACACCCTTGGCTCTTTCTGTACAGAGAAGCTAGATATCCCTAGGCCTACAGAATATAAAATCTTTGCCCTCAGGAACACAGGCCAGAACAGTGGTCCTCAAAAACAACCACCTGGATTTCTTTCGAAAGATGCAAATTTTTCAGAAACACCATAGAAACACTAATTTAGTGAGTGTGAGTGGACTCAGAAATCTATATTTTTTTGAGTACTCCAGGTGATTCTGGTGCAGGTAATTCAGGGACCAAAATTTGAGAAATTTTAGCCTGCATTCTGGTTTCTGATCCCCCCGAAAAAAAAATTTTTTAAATAATAGGGTTCCAAACTGCCATTATTTAAATAGTAACTTCAGCATCTAAACCTTCAAGGTTATAGAATTAATGGAAGAAGTAGAGGCAGGTTTCTCATCATGCCTTTCTTGTAGGCAACATTTGACCCACAACCTAGAGACGTACATGGAGGAGAACAAACATCCCAGAAACATTCTGTTGTTGCCTACCAATTCAGGGCAAGTGGAACAAACTGTAATGGGCTTGAGCATGGTAGAGTATGAGGGGAATACAGGAATTGGATTTTGGGTGTTGGGAGACATTGTTTGATGAGTATTTTAGG
This sequence comes from Loxodonta africana, assembly GCF_030014295.1. Taxonomy (NCBI): domain Eukaryota; kingdom Metazoa; phylum Chordata; class Mammalia; order Proboscidea; family Elephantidae; genus Loxodonta; species Loxodonta africana. Next base: position 124,605,772 of record NC_087348.1, read on the forward strand.
AGCAGACTAACAATCAGGCAGAAAGTATCCCTTGATTCAGTAGGCAAACGGATACTGTTGAAGTTTTGGCCCCAGAATCTCCCTGGTTTCCCATAGGCCATCCTGAGTGAGTCTATGACTACAATAAAACCAGAACCAATGTTCAAGACAAGCTGGGTGATCATTTTCTTTTCTTTTTTTTTTTTGAAATAATCCCTTAGTCTTAGACTGGTAAGAGATGTAAATAGATTACTTGTCTTAATAGTATCACTATTTTTTCTCTTTTGTATAATTCTAAGACCAAAGTACCAAATGTGTCTTAAGAAAGGGAAGGTAAAGCTCTCTATCCCCTCTCTCCTTCTACATTTTTCTTCCCATGATGGAGTACATAATAGAGGATAAACACAAATATGGTCAAGTAGGTCAAATATAAATTAATGACTGAGATTGGAGGAATATTGTCAGAAATTTGAATATCAAGAGTGAGCTAAGACTGGAAAAATCATGAAAATTTCAAAAAGACATTTATGAAGTTCACTATGTATCAGATGCACTTTAATGAATATGTATGTGTATATGTTTATTCTTCTTTGATAGTGTTCTTGTACTAAGAGATTGAAAAATACTGTATAGGTACAATATCTGTAGTTCAACAAAGCATTAATCTCTTAAAATATTTTTCAGGTGAATTAATAATTGATATAGCCTTTGTAATGTAGAATTATTTATTAATTTTCAGCATTTCCATGGAGAAAAATTACAGCTGGTGAACTATGAGTATTTCATCCCATATCCTATTCACAAATCTAAGCCATTCTCCAACACAGGGTAATTTATGAGTGCTATAAAAAAAAAAAACAAAAAAAAAAAAACTGGTGGCACTAGTTTTTTTTTTTTTTTTATGCAGTAGAGAGAGAAATTTCAGGTTAAGAATGAACTAACTAGAGATTTACACAAAAGATTGTTTATGTGATTGCCAGGCAGAAAGAGAAAGATGAGTTCAGTAACCAGAGTTGCAAATTGAACCTATTAGACTTTCCATCTGGAGAGACCAAATATAAAAACAGAAGGAGGAATGGTTTTACCACCCAAAGATATTGAAGCAGAGGGTAAGATACGTGTCAACCTGGTACCATTGTTTAGCTTTTCGGTTAGTGTTGTCAGGTTGTCCAGGTGTTCTTTAACATAGGGACAAACACATTGCCCAGCAGCAGTAACTAACAGAGCTCAAATCTGAACAGACCATCATCCCCTGCTGCAGACCCTGCCTAGAATTTTGGGTAGTGTGCCAGCCATTGTCAATACATCTGAAGTCACCTCTGGGCCTTGGAAACCACTCAGGGACTCTATAAAGTCAAAACTATTTTCATAATAACACATATGACAAATAATGACATTATTATTATTATTATTTTTTATGGTGCTGACCTTTTCACTGACAGTAAAAAGCAATAGTGGACAAAACTGCTGCTACTTTCCACAAATCGTGAGAGTTGTACGAACTGTATTGTTGTCATTTTATTTCTCACTGCCATTCTGATCATTAAGGTTGTGTGTCAACTTGGCTGGGCTATAAATTTCAGTGATTTGGCAGTTATGATGTAGTTTGACAGTTGTATAATGATATGATCATCTCCATGATGAGATTTGATATAACGTGATCACCTCCATGATGGGATCTGCTACGGAGTAGCCAATCAGTTGAAAGGGAGTTTCCTTGGGGGTGCGGTCTGCTCCCAATACAGTTGGACTCTCTGGCAAGGTTCGTGCCTTTTTCTTGCACTGAATCCTGTAGCTGGCTCCTGTTCATCTGACTTCTGGTTTTTGGGACTTGAGCCAGCAGCTTACCTGCCGTCTTGACTGCTGATCTTGGGGTTCCTCAGTCTTTGCAGCTTGTGAGCAAGAGCCCTGCTTTCTGACCTGCCAGTCTTGGGTTCACTAGGCCCTGTGGCTACGTGAATCAGAAGAAGGTTTCATCCTGACCAGCACATTTGGGACTATCCAGCCTCTACAACTGTGTGAGGCATTTCTTTTAAGTGAGTATCTCTGTATAAGATATTTATATCCTTTACTGGTTTTGCTTCTCTAGAGAACCCAGCCTAAGACAGCCATGCAACACATACACACACTCACACCAGTTTTACTTAAGAATGTGCTTGATGAGGCAATAAAAAAAATTACTTTTACTAAACCTGGACCCTTGAGTACATGTCACTTTAATATTCTGTGTAATAAAATATGAAATGTGCATAAAGCTCTTCTGGTACACGCTAAAGTATGCTTGTTTCGAGGTAAAGCCCTTGTGTGATCGCTAGAGTTGCTAGCTGAACTAGTTCCTTTATTCATGAAATACCATTTTACTTGAAATTACAACAGATTAATAAGCTATGATTATTCAAGTTTAGATATTTTGCTCATTTTTTTAAAACAAACAATAAAGCTAGCCTATTGGTGGGTATTGCTTCAAGGAAAATAACTGATAATATTTTGGGCCTTAGATAAAATGTGAGTTTTCAAGCAAAAAATAGAATTTGGAGATATTTGTATCTGCCACTATGCACTTGAGAGCTCCCCAATACTTAAAAACATTTCTACTGAGATTGGTTGTTGTTAGTGCTGTCATCTGCTGTCAAGTCGGTTCTGACTTGTAGTGAATTCATGTACAATGGAACAAAACACTGCCCAGTCCTGCACTGTTCTCACAACTTTTGTTATGCTTGAGACCATTGTTGCAGCCACTGTGTCAGTCCATCTTGTTGAAGTTCTTCCTCTTTTTCAATCACCCTGTGCTTTACCAAGCAGGGACTGAGCCCTCCTGATAACATGTTGGAAGTACATGAGATGAAGCCTCGCCATTCTTGCTTCTAAGAAGCATTCTGGCTGTACTTCTTCCAAGACAGAGATTGGAGGTAATATTAATAAATCAGAATTTTTTTATATATATTGTATAATGAAACATACCAAACTATGGAAGATCTTTTTAACTCAGTTAATCAATATTTTCCAAATGTCTTATGCATGCTGTTATAAAATCAGCATGGGTAAAGGATCTACTCAAAGTGCACACCAGAAAGTAATTAGTGTAATAGGCATACAGGAGATATAAACTCTCCTTTCTTATTATCATATAGAAATAAAATATACACACACTCACACATATCGTGCAATGTGCAAATCACAGTAGCCTAAAATACTTGGTTTATATTACATTATCTAGTTTATGTTAATGGGAAAAAACCGTGAGCTTTATGTTAATGGCAGAGGAAAAACTCAGAAAAGGAAGATGAGAATGGTTGCATAATGTGAAGAATGTAATCAATGTCACTGAATTTTGCATGTAGAAATTGTCTAATTGTTGAATGTTCTGCTGTGTATATTCTGAACAAAGAAAAATTATTTAAAAAATATGTCATATTATCCTACAGTTATCCACAATTTCCAATGTCCCCATAACACTCATCTAAAACCAAAAACAAAACCAGCTGCCGTTGAGTCAATTCCAACTCATAGTGACCCTATAGGACAGAGTAGAACCGCCCCATAGGGTTTCAAAGGAGTGGCTGGTAGATTTGAACTGCCAACATTTTCTTTAGCAGCGGAACGCTTAGCCACTGCACCACCAGGGCTCCATGACACTCATAGCCCATGTAGTATGGAAACTCTTTTCACATAAATTATGCTCATAATGCACTGATGTGGTCACTCTGCTGCTATTCTTATAGCTCTTTACTGTGGGGCCTTCTATCTCCAGCCTTCTCCCAGCTGCTCAAATAAACACAGTTAAAAAACAATGGAGAGATGAAAGATTTACTCATTTTGGCAGTTTTTCACATATTTACTACCCAGCAGAACCTTTTACCCTAGGTATTGCTTGCCTAGATACTTTTCTGAAGATATTCCCTTCAGAAATAAATCTTCACTTTTCAATACCCACAAAAATAAAATATGCATATCACCATTACAGTAAACAACCTATTTAGATTCCCTGAGTCACAATCAACTCCATGACAACTAACAACCACTTGTAAACAACCTCAAAATCCCTCAACCCTGTTAGAAGTTTCTATAAAGATCTAAAACTGGAGAGCGCTGTCCAGTGTGTCTTGATGTTTCCACTATCATGTTTACCCCAAGTCTTCTATGAAATTATTAATGACCCAATCTTTCATCTCGCTTTGACTTTAGAAATATGTATTTAAGAAAATTTTAAAATTGAAAGCCATTGTATCTATTCTCATGTCTCCAGCCACTTCAATGTCTCATATATTCATTTAAGAAATTTTCAAAGGCTTCTAGGCAAGATATGCCTAAACACATAATTTTGGTGTGTTTGACAAATGAGTCATTCTAGTAATCAAGCATATTCAACTTATATCTAAGAAAATTCTCAGAGCAATTTACTTCTCATTTTGTAATAGTCAAAAAGAGCACAGCTAGACAATGGTCTCACTTATTAAATAAACCTTAATATACTTGAAGGTAAGTTAATAAGTCACCCTCAGTCTCCCAGTTTTGTGGTTTTTTGTTTGATTTGTTTTTCTTTTTGATAAGCAATTCTTACTCCACCAACCTTCTCACAAGGGATTAATTCTGTCCATTTAATTGCTTTTTTTTCCTGGCTGCTAGTCATCCAAGTTTTGTTTTGTTTTCAAATACTATTTTAAAATATGAGACAGGATCTGAACTATGATAAAATTTGAGCCATGCCATTTACAGAAGTTAGATGCCAGCCAATACTTCAGCAGCAGTTCAGTAGCATGTTTCTGCCATAGAACAGTTGGTTCCCATCTGTGCTGTATTAAAAAAAAAAAAAAAGTTCTTTTGTCTGGGGGACATTAAGAATAAGGTAAACAAACCAATCCCATGTGTAGTACCTGATAAGATTAAGGAGGAAAATGAGAATTAGGCCATAAGTCAAATGATTATCCTAATATGTATTTATTTCAATTTATTGTCTTTGGCAGCCTGTTTCAAAATAACAGTAAATATAGATATTATTTAATCCTGTCTTGTAGATACATTAATTTGATTCTAATTAATTGCTACCAAAGACCCATTTGTTAAATATCTCATAAAAAAAAAAAAATTTTTTTTTTTTTATGAGTACAGTGCTCAGTTAGGTATATAATTTATCGAGTAACAAAAGAGAGAACAACTCTAATATGCCAGACATATAGAATACACCGTACTAAGGAAGCATTGATGTGGAAATAATTCATTCTATAGAGAGAATTAGGAAATGTTCACAGACAATTGAGTTGGACCTTGAAGAATTGGATGGATTGAGGTGGATGTGGGTGGAAGTGACATATAGGCCTGGCCCTTCTCATGCATTCTTTCAGACTTTCCTCCCTTGCCCTTATGACTTTGAGATTTACTTGTTCCTGATTTCACAGCCCAGAAAAGGAGGAAGCTTCCCCAACTGGCATCAGATTATTGAGTCAACAATAAATGATTACCCAATTAAGCCACTAAAATTTCAGAATTAATTTGTTACCACAGCATAGCATAGGGTGACCTCATTAATGCTCATCAAAAATAAAAAAAAAGAAAAATGCCTCAGTAGATGGACTCAGTAGAATACACAGCAGAAATTTAAATAAGGGAGTAAGTAGCCAAAGTAGGATAAGCAATTCTCTCAGAATGAAATGCAAAAGTACAGAGAGATACGCTATAAGGGAGCAGAGTTAAGGTATACAGAGAATTAATTGATCGAGAGTTTTTACCATTGTCTAATGGGTGTTCCAAAAGGAGAAGGGGGGAGGGAAACAAAAGAAATCTATGCACTGAATATTGCCTCAAGGCTTCATACATAAAAAGGACCACAGAATGACAAAGCGCAAATAATGGAGTGAGAGGAGAGAACACCAGTTGAATGGTCTGAGATAAAGGGTCATTTAGATTTCAAAATTGAATTGTTGATTGTAAGAGCATGTCAAAAAAAAAAAAAAAATGATGACTATGCAAAGGAAGAGTTCTATCAAGACAGAATAATGGAATAAAAACAGAGATCATCCAGATTTTAGTACATATGAAGTCTGGTTATATGTTGTTTTCTGTTCTTATATTCTAAGAGATTATTTTTACTATTTCAGTAGTTTTTTGAAATTGCCTACTTAGTGTCTTTGGGGGGAGTGGTGGTTCAGTGGTAGAATTCTAGCCTTCACACAGGAAGCCCAGGTTTCATCCCTGGCCAATGCACTCATACACAGCCACCACCCATCTGTCAGTGGAGATTTATATGTTTTTTTTTTTTTTTGATGCTGAACAGGTTTCAGCAGAGCTCGCAGACTAAAACTGACTAGGAAGAAAGACCGGGGATCTACTTCTAAAAATCCACCAGTGAAAACCCTGTGGTTCACAATGGTCTGATCTGCAACTTATCATGGAGATGATGCAGGACTGGGCAGTGTTTCATTCCATTGTGCGTGGGTTTACCATGAATCAGATGCTGAGCTGACAGCAGCTAGAAACAACCACATGCCTTGCAACAAGAGAGGAAAGTCTAAAATAAGGATACAGAATATTTCTCAATTTTATCCATGTCTAACTCTCCAGTCTTGTATCTCGCAAATTTTTTTAATGCTTTCCTCTTTGGTCATTCTTATTATCTCACTCTATTCCTAGCACACCATGTCATTTCATACCTACTTGCTTTTATACATACTGTTTCTTCTGCCTGAAACACCTTTTTGTCTTTCTCTACCTGGTACATTCATATTTATTCTTTAAGGCTCGTATCAATTATATTCAACATCTGTGAAATTTTTCCCAGTGCCTCAAAGCAGATGTAATTGTTCCTTCCTTGTGTTTCATGGCCTTGTGTTCAAGCATCTATAACCTCACTGGGAGTCAATTCATTGATTTTGTTACATATCTGCCTTCCCTATCAGACTCTGAGGTCTTGAGTGTAGAGTAGGTGCCTTACTGATGTATACTCAATGCCTGCCATAATCTTTGGCGTACAGCACGTGCTCAGTGAGTGAACACCCAAAGGAAGAGCCCTGACTAAATTAAATAGGAAGGTAATTTTTTTACTTTCAGTTATTTGATTCTGTGGTACACCAATCATAAAATATTAAATCTGAGAGCAATTCTCATTTAATTTCACAAAACTACTGAAATTGTAAAATTATTGTAATTTTATCTCATTCAATTCATTTATGTGTTTAGCCTGATAATCTAAGCCAAATGAAGAATTTGAGGTCATGAGAGCAGACAGGGTCATTAATTCAACAACCACCAAGGCATATGACAACCCTCAAGGCAGTTCAAGAGCTGCCAGCCTTACCAACTGCTTCTGGAAGACTCTGCCAAGTAGTGAAGTACTGGGAAAAAAGCAATTGCTCCCCATATGACATTTGCAATTTCAGGTGGTCTTTGTGCCAGTGTGTTTCTTTGTGCCAGATTAGAGACAAAGGCACACTTTTACTATTTCTTTTTTTGCAGCATTTGAGCAAAAAACACATGCTGCCATTATTTAAAGCTTTTTATTTTATTTTTCTCATCCAGAATAACAGGCCTGGTTATATTGCTTTCATGCAAGTAACAGTCAAGAGAAAATTATAGATGGTGCATGTGTACCCACTTTTGAGGAGACGAAGGGGATTGCCCATTTTTGCACTTCAAAATAAATTTGCAAATTTATTCTGTAGTAGAGATATTGTCTCAGCAGCCTATGAAAAGGTAAACTAATCACACACACACACACACAAACACACACACAAAACCTTTTTGGTTTAAATTTTATATTACCATACTGCAATGAAAAAAGTTATTTAAAAAAAATTAACATCTTTGTAAACTTTTTTCAAGGTCCTTATTTGTCCTAAATATAACAGGCTGATGTAAAAATGTTGAGTTCTTATTCCTTTTGTTATAAATAACATACAATATCCTATAGTGCTGGAAGATGAGCCCCCCAGGTTGGAAGGCACTCAAAAGATGACTGGGGAAGACCTGCTTCCTCAAAGTAGAGTAGACCTTAATGACGTGGATGGAATAAAGCTTTCAGGACCTTGATTTGTTGATGTGGTACAACTCAAAATGAGAAGAAACAGCTGCAAACATCCATTAATAATCGGAACCTGGAATGTGTGAAGTATGAGTCTAGGAAAATTGGAAATCATCAAAAATGAAGTGGAACACATAAACATTGATAGCCTAGGCATTAGTGAGCTGAAATAGACTGGTATTGGTCACTTTGAATCAGACAATCACATAGTCTACTATGCTGGGAATGACAACTTGAAGAGGAATGGTGTTGCATTCATCATCAAAAAGAATGTTTCAAGATCTATCCTGAAGTACAACGCTGTGTCAGTGATAGGATAATATCCATACGCCTACAAGGAAGACCAGTTAATATGGCTATTATTCAAATTTACACAACAACCACTAGGGCCAAAGATGAAGAAATAGAAGATTTTTATCTGCTGCTGCGGTCTGAAATTGATCGAACGTGCAATCAAGATGCATTGATAATTACTGGTGATTGGAGTGTGAAAGTTGGAAACAAAGAAGAAGGATCACTAGTTGGAAAATATGACCTTGGTGATAGAAAAGATGCTGGAGACGGAATGATAGAATTTTGCAAGACCAATGACTTCTTCATTGCAAATACCTTCTTTCACCAACATAAACGGCAACTATACACATGGACCTCACCAGATAGAACACACAGAAATCAAATTGACTACATCTGTGGAAAGAGACAATGGAAAAGCTCAATATCATCAATCAGAACAAAGCCAGAGGCCGACTGTGGAACAGACCATCAATTGCTCATATGCAAGTTCAAGCTGAAACTGAAGAAAAGCAGAGCAACTCCACAAGAGCCAAAATATGACCTTGAGTATATCCCACCTGAATTTAGAGACCATCTCAAGAATAGATTTGACACATTGAACACTAGTGACCAAAGACCAGACGAGTTGTGGAATGACATCAAGGACATCACCCATGAAGAGTTGTGGAATGACATCAAGGACATCATCCATGAAGAAAGCAAGAGGTCACTGAAAAGACAGGAAAGAAAGAAAAGACCAAGATGGATGTCAGAGGAGACTCTGAAACTTGCTCTTGAGCGTCGAGCAGCTAAAGAAAAAGGAAGAATTCATGAAGTAAAAGAACTGAACAGAAGATTTCAAAGGGCCTCTCGAGAAGACAAAATCAAGTATTATAATGACATGTGCAAAGAGCTGGACATGGAAAACCAAAAGGGAAGAACACGCTCGGTGTTTCTCAAGCTGAAGAAAAAATTCAAGCCTCAAGTTGCAATAGTGAAGGATTCCATGGGGAAAATATTAAACGAGGCAGGAAGCATCAAAAGGAGATGGAAGGAATACACAGAGTCATTATACCAAAAAGAATTAGTCGATATTCAACCATTTCAAGAGGTGGCATATGATCAGGAGCCGATGGTACTGAAGGAAGAAGTCCAAGCTGCTCTGACGGCATTGACCAAAAACAAGGCTTCAGGAATTGACGGAATATCAATTGAGATGTTTCAACAAACTGATGCAGCACTGGAGGTGCTCACTGGTCTATGCCAAGAAATATGGAAGACAGCTTCCTTGCCAACTGACTGGAACAGATCCATATTTATGCCTATTCCCAAAAAGGTGATCCAACTAAATGTGGAAATTATAGAACAATATCATTAATATCACATACAAGAAAAATTCTGCTGAAGATCATTCAAAAATGGCTGCAGCAGTATATGGACAGGGAACTGCCATAAATTCAGGCCGGTTTCAGAAGAAGACGTGGAACCAGGGATATCGTTGCTGATGTCAGATGGATCCTGGCTGAAAGCAGAGAATACCAGAAGGATGTTTACCTGTGTTTTATTGATTATGCAAAGGCATTTGACTGTGTGGATCATAACAAACTATGGATAACACTGCGAAGAATGGGAATTCCAGAACACTTAATTGTGCTCATGAGGAACCTTTACAATAGATCAAGAGGCAGTTGTTTGGACAGAACAAGGGGATACTGAATGGTTTAAAGTCAGGAAAGGTGTGCGGCAGGGTAGTATTCTTTCACCATACCTATTTAATCTGTGTGCTGAGCAAATAATACAAGAAAAAAAAATACAAGAAGCTGGACTATATGAAGAAGAACGGGGCATCAAGATTGGAGGAAGACTCATGAACAGCTTGCGTTATGCAGATGACACAACCTTGCTTGCTGAAAGTGAAGAGGACTTGAAGCACTTACTAATGAAGATCAAAGAGCACAGCCTTCAGTATGGATTACACCTCAACATAAAGAAAACAAAAATCCTCACAACTGGACCAATGAGCAACATCATGATAAACGGAGAAAAGATTGAAGTTGTCAAGGATTTCATTTTACTTGGATCCACAATCAACAGCCATGGAAGCAGCAGCCAAGAATTCAAAAGATGCATTGCATTGGGTAAATCTGCTGCAAAGGACCTCTTCAAAGTGTTGAAGAGTGAAGATGTCACCTTGAAGACTAAGGTGTGCCTGACCCAAGCCATGATATTTTCAATCGCATCATATGTATGTGAAAGCTGGACAATGAATAAGGAAGACTGAAGAAGAGTAGATGCCTTTGAATTGTGGTGTTGGCGAAGAACATTGAATATACCATAGACTGCCAAAAGAACGAACAAATTTGTTTTAGAAGAAGTACAACCAGAATGCTCCTTAGAAGCAAGGTCGGCGAGACTGCGTCTTACATACTTTGGACATGTTATCAGAAGGGATCAGTCCCTGGAGAAAGACATCATGCTTGGCAGAGTACAGGATCAGCAGAAAAGAGGAAGACCCTCAACGAATTGGATTGACACAGTGGCTGCAACAATGAGCTCAAGCATAACAAGGATTGTAAGAATGGCGCAGGACCGGGCAGTGTTTTGTTCTGTTGTGCATAGGGTCGCTATGAGTCGGAACTGACTCGACGGCACCTAACAACAACACAACAACAATCCTGTTTGGGTTATTTTTAGAGTATTGCTGCAAATTTAAACATAGAGGCCTAAATTGTATTCCTGGCCAAGGGAAAAAATCAACTTGCTGTTTTGAATTGAGCTTTGCAAAGAGACTATTTAGCCATTTACAGCTTGGTTTTAAAGAAAAGGGAGCAGGGTTAGGATAAAGATTGTAACCAAACTATATTTGGTTGACCTCTGAAACTAAAATTGTTTTGCATGCTTCTCTTCTCACTTACCAACCTAGTGACAACTGCTCAATTTTTAAAAGGGGATGAGATCTTACTGTTATTTTTTTAAGGAATAATTTGCATACAGTAAAATCCTCCATTTTACTGCACCAAAGCCAAAACCACCCCTTTGCAGTTGAATCGATTCCGACTCATAGCAACCCTATAGGACAGAGTAGAACCATAGGGTTTCCAAGAAGCAGGCTGGTCAATTTGAACATTTTGTTTAGCAACCAAGCTCTTAACCACTGTGCCACCAGGGCTGTACACATTCATGTAACCAGCCACACAATCAAAATACAGAATCGTTTAGTTTCATCTCAAAAAATTCAGCCATGTCCCATTGCAATCAAACCCTGACCCCGCTCCAGCCTATGGAAACCACTGATCTGTTTTCTGGCACTACTCTTATGTCTTTTCCAGGATGTAATATAAACGAAATCATTTTAGTATGTAGTCTTCCTAGTCTGACTTCTTGTACTTAGTATAATCAGTTTGAGATTCATTCATATTTTTGTTTGTTATGGAAGTATTTTTTTTTCTTTTTATTGCTGACTAGTATGTAGTCGTTAAGAGCTACGGCTGCTAACCAAAATGTCAGCAGTTGGAATCTACCAGGTGTTCTTTGGAAACTCTATGGGGCAGTTCTATTCTGTCCTATAGGGTCACTATGGGTTGAAATAGACTAGACGGCTACAGGTAGTATTCCTTTGTGTGTATGGATGCCTCACAATTTGTTTATCCACTGACTAATTGATAAACATTTGGATTCTTTACACTTTTTAGCAGTTGTGAATGAAAACACTACAAACATTCACATATAGGTTTTCTTTTTTCCCAATTCAACAAATTTTTCATGTGCATATAGGTTCTTATGTGAATAGCAGTGTTCATTTTTCTTGGGCAAATACGTAGAAGTAGACTTGTTCAGTCATATTGTAAGTACGTGTTTTAACTTTATAAGAAACTGCCAAACTGTCTTTCTAAGCCTACACAAGCAATAGAGATTTTCTCTGGCTTCTTGCCCTGCTAATCCTTCTGGTAAGCACCAATAGGAAGTTCGAGGAGAAGAGCCTGGGAGTATGAGTGTCTGTGGCTCATGATCTAGTGCTGGCCTGCACTCAGCCATTAGCAATTTGTCAAAAACATAGTTGAATTCTTACCAGTGTGTATGACACTTGCCATCTCTTCCTCCTGTGCTCTGCCACAGGTGATACTGGGCTCATGCTCTGTCCCCCTCCCCACACCCAAAATCTTTCTTTAGGTGTCAGGCTACTTGATTGCCATGCAGCCTCAGCTTTCTGATGGGTTCAAGAAGAGCTGTGATTTTCTAGTCTGTCTGTTTTTTCTTGACACCGTGGAAGCAATGCTCCTTCTAGTTTTCTCCATCTTAGGTTGGAGCTGAACTACACTGAGGTTTTTAATGAGCCCAGTTTATAATTTTTGATGCTTTTAGCATTTTTGACTTTAAATTAACAATCTCTTTAGGTAAGTGAGCTATCCAGTGGAGATGAACCTTGGAAGAAATGACTTGAGCATTTTAAATGCAAATGTATCTCTTCAGCTTAGTTATCGTGGGAACTTGAGGAGATATCCTCTGAGGGTGACTTTGAGTTTTATAAAACATTATTAAGTGACAAGGAAAAGAGAATTACTACCTTAAGCATTGTACGTTCAAATCAGGAAGACAGAACCGCATATTAAAATGGAGACTTTTTCACATTTTAAGCTGCTAGGGCTTGTTTCAAAAGATGGTGGGGGAAAGGCCAACCTGTTACTGGACTCCATATCTCCTCGTCACATTATCAGTTGTGTATGATTGCTTCTTTTTCCTTTTCTGTTCATATTTTTTGCCAAATTCAACATCTATATGCTTCTGGTGAACTCCTGCATAATCCTTAAAACTCAAACTAAATACTGTTTTCTTACCTTGTCCCTTCCCTCAAGTGAGGCAGTGATGTCCTTGCTTTTCATTGCAATCCATGCGGTCCATACATGTTAAAATGTGGCAGATATTAGTACCTGTGCTTATCCTCTCAGCCTTACTTCCTTAATCACAAAATGCCAATTTTACTGAGGGTTTAATTTTCTTAAGAGGTTCCCAATCACTCCCTGGATAAACTCAAGTCTCTTTAATTTAGAATGCAAGGAGCTCCACAATTTGTTTCCATCTAAGCTTTCCAACCTCATCTCTTGTCGTTCCTTCACTCAAACATTACTCTCCACTAACACCCTACCTCAAAACGTCCCCATTGCCTGCAAAGTCTTTTCCTCACACCCTATCATATTTTGCATTTCAGGGCCAAAAGCATCTCCTCCAAGAAGCCTTGCCTGTTTCTCTACACTTTGTTATGTTTAGCCCCAAATACGTCCCCTCCAGCACTCTTAACATAATACACATTATGGAGTAATCATCTACTTTTCTTTCTTCTCTCTTTCCTTTTGTATTCTGGGCTTCTTGAGTGCAAGGATTGTCTTATTCAGCATTATTTCCTTTGCACAATGTCTGACACATTTAATGGATGTTCCTGTTTGATGTTTCACTTACGAGTCACAGCTTTTCCTGAGTAAATATTCAGTGCATAGCAATTTATAGAACACTAGGTATGTTCTTTCTGAGTACTCTAAAAATCGGTCTGGAAAATTATCTGAAGAAAGTATCTAATGTATTCTAGAAAGCGGTTGATGCTTTGTCTGGCTATGGCACTGAAATGGAATGCTGGACTCAATCATGAATCATGAGAGAAGATGGCATTTGTGGTTAAGGCCATATATGGTGCCAAGACACAATCTGGCCTTTTGTACAATTGGATTCCTCATGCCCATCACAGCACCACTTTAAATAAAAGGGATTATGAGAGACAGAAAATCAAACAGCTGGCTCACTAGCCACCTCAAGGCTTCAGAGCACACAGAGTCTCTCCTTATTCAATCCCTTATTGAACTCTCAAAATAACCTTGGAATTTATATAGCCTAGATATCATTTTAGGAACCCCTGGTAGCATAGTGGTTAAGAGCTATGGCTGCTAACCAAAAGGTCAGCAGTTCGAATCCACCAGGCACTCCTTACAAACCGTATGAGGCGGTTCTACTTATAGGGTCTCTATGAGTCGGAATCCACTCGACTGCAATGGGTTTTTTTGGCTTTAGATATCATTAATATCATTTTACAGATGAAGATATTGAGGCTAGAAAGAAATTCAGTAGCAATAGGACTCAAAATATATATCTAGCCTCCAAATCTTCCAATAGAATCATTCATGTCATTATTGTTAGCTCTTTGAGTTGGGTCCCAACTCATGGTAACCCCACGCACGAAAGTATCAAACTGTTGTGATCCATAGAGTTTTCTTTGACTGATTTGTTTATTTATTTTAGAAGTAGGTCACCAGGACTTTTTTCCTAGTCTGTCCTAATCTGAATGCTCTGCTGAAACCTGCTCAGCATCATAGCAACACACAAGCCTCGACTAACAAATAGTGGCTGTGCTTGAGGTGCATTGGCTGTGACTAGAACCCACGTCTCCCACATGTAAGGTGATAAGTCTACCACTGAACCACCACTGCTCCCCATTCATTCATATCTCCCCCATTATCAAAATGATATATGTATATCTATGTGGCTATTTGTATCTCTTTCTCTCCAGTTATGACATCTTTGGGAGAAGGAGTTACTTTTAAGTAAATTTGAAGTTTTAAGAAAAAGTATATTTCACAATTAAAAAAAAGTGGTCGTGGGCTTTAATAATTTTGCATTGGATATGGTATCACAACTTATCTTCCCACCTACATTTTTGCTTCAGGGTACAATGACAGCTCATCTCTTCAAGGTCCTCCTCTTCATCTTCTTCTTCCTCTTCCTTTTCTTCTTCCTTCTACTTCTATCGTCATTACTTTATCTAAATCACTGCAGTGCACTTTTAAGCATTACTTTAGCTAAACCTTAGGTATGCTCACATGTAAATAATCAAGTAATTTTTTGAGAAGCGTTTTGACAAAGGCAGATTTTTGTGCTGTCACCATGTTGTTGTTGTTGTTAGGTGCCTTTGAGTCAGTTCTGACTCATAGTCACCCAATGTACCACAAAACAAAACACTACCCAGTCCTTCGCCATGCTCACAATCCTTGTTATGCTCAAGCCCATTGCTGCAGCCACTGTGTCAATCCATCTTGTTGAGGCTCTTCCCCTTTTTCTCTGGCCATGTACTCTACCAAGCATGATGTCCTTTTCCAGGGACTGATCCTTCCTGATAACATGTCCAAAGTATGTAAGACAGTCTCGCCATCTGTGCTTCTAAGGAGCATCCTGGTTGTACATCTTCCAAGACAGATTTGTTCATTTTTTTTGGCAGCCTGTGGTATATTCAATATTCTTGTCCAGCATCGCAATTCAAAGTCGTCAATTCTTCTCAAGTTCTTCCTTATTCATTGTCCAGCTTTTGCATGCATAAGATGAGATTGAAAATACCATGGCAATCACCATAGAGGTGTGGAAAGGATTAGGAGAGAGGATAGTTACAAAAAGGGGGGTAATTGGCATTAGTAAATGCCCATTATGCACAGCAGCAGAGTTGAAAATTTCATAAGCAAAAGGAGCCTTCTGCTGGCTCAAACTTTTTTTTTTTTCCAAATATATCTCCCAGAGAAATTTTAAATCAAGGTCATGTGACAAGTGTATCTTTACAATGCATTTGTAAGGGCAGCTGTTTTAAACTCAAACCACTTATGTATACAAACCATTCATATTTGTAATGTGAGCTTTAATTATAGGTTGAGCTAACTGTAAGATCTATGCAGAATATAAAATAATACTAATGTGATCACTGTTTTTATGTTGATTGTTAAAATTGTTTCACACCAGAGATTTGGTACATTTAACAGGACTGAAATTAGAGTACAATTAAGTATATTACCCAGTAATTAAATGGAACAGATAATTGAATTACTATGCTTATTGCTTTAGGGAAATACTTCGTAAAAACCAAAATAATATTCTACCTTGAAAGTACACCACCACACAGCATGCGCCTCTATGTGCATGGTCTAGAAAACACATCTCCCAATTTTTTTTTTTATTACTTGTAGTTTTGCATGTGTCTGCATTTGTCCATGATGGCTCCCTTGTGAATCCCATTATAAGTTAAATTAACCAGTATGCATTTTACAAGCATTAACAAAGGAACGGAAATCTAAAGCTCCACTTCACTAACTCTCAAACCCCTCTACCTTTCCCTCTGTTGAATCTCCCCTCTGTAACCAGTGACCTCAGTGCAGAGAAAAACAGAATTCCTGGATGCCAGACTCAGCTTAACCACTAGCCCTAGACTGACATTTGACAATCACAATCGCTCATACTGACATTTCCTCATGTATCTATTGTTGTTACTTATTCATTTATTCAACAAATATTTACCAGCCACTCTGTGTGAGGCACTGATACATACACTGGGAATAGACCAGTAAACAAAACCAAGACAGTCTCTGCCCTCATGAAACATATATATTAGTTGGAGGAAGATGGAAATAAACAAATAAATTAAAATGATGGCTTAATGTAATGAGTACTATGAAGGAAAATAAATAAGGGTGTGTTTATACAGGTCGTTCTGGGCAGGTATCTCTGAGGAGGTGTCATTTGGTTAAAGAGTGTTATGTAGAGGGAACATGTGTGCAACGACCCTAGAGAGAAAGAGTGTGTTTGGTGCAAGAAAAACAGTAAGGCCCTGAGCCTTCAGTAGAATAAAAAAAAAAACAACAGGGATAATAGCAGGAGATTTTGCAGAGCGTAGGTGAAATGGTAGCTCATTAGCATCTTGTCAGTCATGGTCAAAAATTTAGGAGTTGGAGTAAAAATGTGGGAATCCACTGGAGCGTCTTTATTATGCTTGGGAAAAATGTCTTTCTCACTAGTGGTATCTTCCATGAGGTTCCCTTTTGGCTTGAGATAAAAGGGCTTATGACTAACACAGAATGAAAGTTATACAATGCTTATTGGATAGGATTCAGTCACACAGAATGGAGTTGTATACTGAGCCAGAGAAACAGTACTTTACCGAAGAATACGTAAACCAAGAAAGGGAATGGACGAAGGGCACAGGGATAATAAAGTCAGGATTCAAGCAGCCATTAAGAGCTAGAGAATTGGATGACTTGGGGCATCAATTATAATTCAGTTTAGTAAATGGAAGCACAATTCTGGAGTAGGACAACTGCAGAAAATGAATCAGAGAAAGGCAGTTTTATTGATTTATTTTTATGCTTGACAGCTTCAAAAGATGACTCTTGTAAATAGAATGTAATTCTGTTATAACTGTCCATCTATGAAATAGAAATTCAGTCTAATTAAAGGATCCCAGATTAGAGAGATTGATTGAATCCTAGAGTTCATCTGGTCCACTGGCTCTTGGCCTGGACAGTATATTTCATTCACCTAGGAAGACATCAAAAAATACTGATACTTAAACCAAATCCCTACATCTATTAAATTAGAACCTCTGGAAGGTAAGGCCCTGACATTAGTACATTTATTAGCTTCCCAGGTAAAGCTATTTTCTGGGCAGATTTTAGAACCACTGACTTATTTCATATTTCTCTCCCAGCTCCATGTTTCAGGAATTTTAACTGAAGTGTCCATTAGAATCTCCCGACAATCTCTAATTTATGATTCCTGGTGTCTTAGTTATCATCGTAGTTATCTAGTGCTGTTGTAACAGAAATACCACAAGTGGATGGCTTTAACAAACAGAAATTTATTCTCTCACAGTCTAGTAAGCTAGAAGTCCAAATTCAGGGTGCCACCTCCAGGGAAGGCTCTGTCTGTTGGCTCTGGGGGAAGGTCTTTGTCATCAATCTTCCCCTGGTCTAGGAGGTTCTCAGCACAGGGGCCTTGCATCCAAAGGGCACACTCTGCTCCTGGCATTACTTTCTTGATGGTATGAGGTCCTTCTGTTTTTCTGCTGGCTTCTCTCTTTTATATCTCAGAAGAGATTGACTCAAGATACAACTAAGCTTGTAGATTGAGTTCTGCCTCATTAGCATAACTGCCTCTAATCCTGCCTCATTAACAGCATGGAGGTAGGATTGACAACACCCAGGAAAATCACATCAGATGATAAAATGGTGGACAATCACACAATATTGGGAATCACGGCCTAGCCAACTTGAGACACACTTTTGGGGGACAAAGTTCAATCTAACACTTGGTAACCACTCCATGCTTATTTGGATCAGTATTTTGTGTTTGGGAGGCAGGTTTGTGCATTTCTGAAAAGCTCCCCAGTTGATTCTCATATGAACATCTATTAAGCAGCTGTTTTAGTTTTTTTTTTTTTTTTTTTTTACTCTACTCCAATCTGAACATCTGAATCAGGGAGCATCCAGTCTTTCCTGGGGCATCTCCAATTCACTAATTAGTTCTTATTCTTTCTTTTATTAAGCCAACATTTAGCTTATGTAAACTCTCTCCTTTGGTCCTTTTTTTTCCCTCGTATGAAATAATATGGAGCCCTGGTGGCACAACGGTTAAGGCTTAGCTGCTAACTGAAAGATTGGCAGTTTGAACCCACAAGTGACACCATGAGAGAAAAGAGTGGGTGACTAGCCACCTAAAGATTATAGCCAGGAAAACCCTATGGAGCACTTCTACTATTCCTCCAGTCTCAACCAGTCCAGTAGGTCTGTTTTTTTGTTTGTTTTGTTTTGTTTAGGAATTTGAAATTCTACTCTGTCCTATAGGGTCGCTATGAGTCAGAATCAACTCTATGGTGAACAACAAAAACAGCATGGAATTACACATAACAGTCTGTTTCATCTTCCTTATGACAGTCCTCATATGTTAGAGACTCCCCCATAATCTGTTCTCTAAGTAAAATATATTTAGTTATCAAAATAATTTTTCCAAGATATTGTTTGTAGACCTTTTGCCACCCTGCTGTTAGCTCATTCTCTATTGTTAATATCTCCTCCTGCCAACGTTAATAACTGAATATTAGGTAATTGAACCAAAGATTGGTTTAAGAGTCACATTAGGCTGCTTTCTTTTTTGATAATATTTTATTGTGTTTTCAGTGAAGGTTTGCACAGCAGTTTAGGTTCCTATTCAACAATTTCTACACAAGTTGTTCAGTGACATTGTTATATTCTTCACAGTGTGTAAACACTCATTTCTGTTCCGGTTGTTCTATTTCTATTAATCTAGTATTCCTACCCTCTTACACTCTCATCTTTGTTTTAAAGCAATCATTGACCATTTGTTCTCATATGGGTGACTTTTTAAAGGAGCACAGTACTTAAGGGTGACCTCAGGGGTTTATTTTTGGTTCAAGGTTTGAAGATATCAGGGCAGTAGTATCGAGGGGTCCTCCAGGAGTCCTGGTCAATTTAGCCCAGTAGGTCTGTTTTTTTGTGTTTTTTTTAGGAATTCAAAGTTCTGTTTTACATTTTTCTGCCATAAAGCTGTTTTCATATAGTTTTTCTTCAGCTTAAAATCCCACTCATGATTTTCCTCACATAAGCTATTATTAATCGAAGTCTTCCCCACACTATCATTGAGATGTCAAGATTCTTCCTTATTTACATGCAGGCAAGTTTAAATTAGAGACCATTCTGAGAAATGTTTCAATCCCAAATTTGTATCCATGAAAATATACCCCCAAAGAGTCCTTATAGGGTGACATAAAGGTAGGAAAAAAGATATTTTAGATAGTTTGACATATCAAAGGCCTCAGAATTTGGGACTTGGTGAGATAATGTCTGGAGCCTGGAAGTTCTGCTTCTGCCTAGAATATAGAAACCTGAAAACAGTACCACTCTCAGTCTAACAAAGAGAAAAATCTGGTTGAACTAAAAAATCATAAGGCCAAATGTGGGCTAGCATGACAATATAGAACTTCTGGAATCCCCAGTTACAAGTGAAATATACTCTCAGTCTCCTTTCCATGACTTCGCTGAGTGCGTCTGGGAAAATTTAAGGCAAAGAAGGAGAGCAGAGAGGGCCTACCTTGTGGTGCAGATCACAAGGTGGTATTGAGCTTTGTAATGTGTCAACTTGGTAAGAATGAATTGCATTTGTCTAAATTATTGTTACCGTATATTTCAAGCTAGAGTGAACAAAAAGAGATATTACTGGGAGATTTGGAAAATGGATGAAATTAGTGGCCGTTTTGTAGCTCCCACACATTGTTGTTAACTGGATGATTCAACTTCACGGCATAAAGCTACTTTATCTTTTCCTGGATCCTTTTTCGGCTCCCACAATTAAGGTCAAATCCTATAACAAAGCCATACATATGTTCTAGTGGTTCTGCTTCTCTGATTGAATCTCAACTGACACAGAAGGCACAAGAAAGGCATGAAACCCCACCACACAGTGCATTCTCAGAGATGGAGCAAAATGTTTAAGCTGCTGGTGGAAAGGAAACAAACCATTTCACTCCAAAGAACAGGTAAATACCTATTGTTGCTGGAAGAAGGGTAGAAGAAACCAGAAACCAGAAAAAGAGATAATTAGAAAAGAAAATTACAGACAAATATCTATCACGATCATAGACACAAAGTTCCTCAACACAGTATTGTTGTTGTTGTTGTTGGGTACCGTCAAGTCAGTTCCGACTCATAGCGACCCTATGCACAACAGAACGAAACACTGCCCAGTCCTGTGCCATCCTTACAATCGTTGTTATGCTTGAGCTCATTGTTGCAGCCACTGTGTCAATCCACCTTGTTGAGGGTCTTCCTCTTTTCCACTGACCTTGTACTCTGCCAAGCATGATGCCCTTCTCCAGGGACTGATCCCTCCTGACAACACGTCCAAAGTTTGTAAGATGCAGTCTCTCCATCCTTGCCTCTAAGGACCATTCTGGCCACACTTCTTCCAAGACAGATTCGTTCGTTCTTTTGGCAGTCCATGGTATATTCAATGTTCTTCGCCAACACCACAATTCAAAGGCATCAACTCTTCTTCGGTTTTCCTTATTCCTAATCCACAGTATTAGCAAACAGGATCCGACATTATATAAAATGAATGATAACTGATAACCAGGTGGTGTTTATTCTAGGAATACAAAATTGTTACCACATTAAAAAATCAATCAAGGTAGTTCATTATACCAAAAGCCTAAAGGAAAAAAAAGAAAGAAAGGCATATGATCATTTTAAGAGAGAAAATAAACCTATATCAAGACTAGTTAAGGCATTAAAAACCAACCTCATCTGACCACAATGCCTATACTAACTTCAGCAAAAGTACATGTCAGAGTTCTAAATTGCCTCTCCAGCAAATATTTTATTACAGTTACTATTTTTAAGAGTATGGTAGACTGAGTCCACCTAGATGCAAAGCTAAAGAGCCCCATTTACACTGTAGTTTGAAAATGGTGTATATAGAGTTGAGGCTCCCTAAGTGGTGGCCCTGGGTTAGCATGGTAAAACTTGGAACTTATTTTTTAATAATATTTTATTTTGTTTTTGATGAAAGTTTACACAGCAAATTAGGTTCCCATTTGATAATTTTTATGAAAATTGTTCAGTGACATTGGTTACATTTTTTACAATGTGTCAGCGTTCTCATTATTTCTGTTCTGGTTGTTCCATTTTCAGCAATCTAGTTTCCCTGCCCGCTTACCTTCTCATCTTTGCTTTAGAATAATTGTTGGACTGTTTGGTCTCATAATGACAATTTTCTAAAGGAGCACAGCACTCACAGGTGGTATTCTTTATTTTATGAGCCAGTCTGTTATTTAGCTAAAAGGTGTCCTCAGGGGATAGGTTTGGTTCAAGGTTTAAAAAGCATCTCAGGACATCAGTCTCAGGGAGTCCTCTAGTCTCAAGCAGTCCGGTAAGTCTGGACTTTTTAAGAAATTGAGCTCTGTTCCAGATTTTCCTCCCATTCTATCAGGATCCATCTATTGAGGCCCTGATTAAAATGTTAGGTAGTAGTAACCTGGCACCATCTAGTTCTTCTGGTCTTAGGGTAGATGAGGCCATAGTTCACATAGACTAAACCAAAAACCAAACCAAACCCACTGCTATCAAGTTGATTCCAACTCATGGCGACCCTATGGGATGGAATAGAACTGCCCCACAGAGTTTCCAAG
Organism: Loxodonta africana; assembly: GCF_030014295.1. Lineage (NCBI taxonomy): Eukaryota > Metazoa > Chordata > Mammalia > Proboscidea > Elephantidae > Loxodonta > Loxodonta africana. The sequence goes on from NC_087348.1 coordinate 124,628,037, forward strand.
GAGGGCCTGGTGGATTCGAACGGCCAACCTTTTGGTTAGCAGCCATAGCTCTTAACCACTACACCACTAGTGTTTCCTCATGTAGACTAGTTTTACTCAAATAACTCAAGTTCTACCTTTTTCTGTCAACCGCACACTACCTTCCATGAGGTATTTTCATAAGAGTGTGATGCCAATTTTTTTTAAGTGATGCTATAAAAAATTAGCATAGCATGGTTACAAAAATACGTTGGGGAGGGGAAGAAGGCACATTTGACAAACAAATGTAGAATGCTTGTGTTGTTGTTGTGTTTTTGTAGCTGTTGTCGAGTCAGTTCTGACTCATAACAACCCTGTGCACAACAGAACATAATACTGCCTGGCCCTGCACCATCCTTACATTTGTTGTTATGCTTGAGCTCATTGTTGCAGGCACCGTGTCAATCCACCTCGTTGAGAGTCTTCCTCTTTTCCGCTGACCCTGTACTCTGCCAAGCATGATGTCCTTCTCCAGGGACTGATCCCTCCTGACAACATGTCCAAAGTATGTAAGACGCAGTCTTGATATCCTTGGTTCTAAGGAACATTCTGGTTG